>NC_135801.1:25948802-26548802 GCF_964213995.1 Mustelus asterias | reverse complement strand
TAACCCTGTAACCCCACGTATTTACTCTGCTAATCCCTCTACAGATGTTGAGACACTAAGGGGCAATTTAGCAAGGCCAATCCACCTCACCTGCGTATCTGTAGGCTGCGGGAGGAAACCAGAGTACCCAGAGGAAACCCACATAGATACAGGGAGAATGTGCAAACACCACCCAAGGCCAGAATTGAACCCAGATCTCTGGCACTGTGTTGCACCAGTGCTAACCACTGTGCCACCGTACCATCCATTTTTACTTGACAATGTTTTTTTAAATAACCTAAATGCAGGGTTAGTTGGTCATGGACATTTTTGAGGGGAATGGGTGTCATCATAGAATCCCTACAGTGCAGAAGGAGGCCATTCAACCCATCGAGCCTGCTCCGACAACAATCCCACCCTGGTCCTATCCCCATAACCCCATGGATTTACCATGCTAATCTCCTTGACACTAAGGGGCAATTTAGCACGGCCAATCCACCTAACCTGCACAAACCTTTGGAGTGTGGGAGGAAACTTGAGCAACCGGAGGAAACCCATGCAGACATGAGGAGAACGTGCAAACTCCACCCAGACAGTCACCCAAGCCGGGAATCGAACTCGGGTCCCTGGCGCTGTGAGGCAGCAGTGCTATAACCACTGTGCCACCGTGCCGCCTATGTGTGATTGCAAGAAGCAAAAAATAAATGCTAATATAACTCTTGTCACATTTACCAGAGGGAGACAATAGCATCTAAGGTAAATATTCTGCTGCTGCCACATTGGAAGAGTATTGTGAATCCTTTCCAGTCCATGAATCTGTTCAATATGAAGCTTCATCCATTCACACTGGCAGCTATTTGCAGTGCTTATCAGTTGGCTTCACTGATTATTTTCCTGGTTTTGGAGCTCAGTTCCTCAGGCCAGACTGACATCTTATAAAGACATCATTTAGTGATTTGATATGCTTGCCGTTTCTGGGCTTCTGGCTTATTCAAACTTATCTTAGAGAAAATATAAACAAAGCTCCTTTGCTGGCGTTTAATAATGAGTTCCAAGTAATCTTTTAACTTGCCCAGACAGCTTAATTTTGTTTATTAATACGTTTCAAGCTTGTTGCGTTCTTCCTCCTCTTCATCTCCCATTGCATAGTTCTGTTTTCCTTTTATAACAGTTTCTCTGATGCTCCACCAACAGGGCCACTGGGGAGCCAATTTCTGTTGTCTTTGTAGACAATGCTGTTTCGTAGCCTGACTGAGAAATTATAATGCAAACTTTTTCAGGGATGTTGGTTTTCTGTTTCGACTCTGTAGCTGTCATCTTTAATTTTCCTCCTCCTATATTGCCCCAGCTAAGAAAACTGATAAACCTCCAGGGAGTGATAGCTGCTCTGGGGTAGAAACAATGGTTCCCTCTGCCTGCGGTGCTCAGCTTTGAATACAACCTCGGCAGAATTCCTTCCTGGTTAGACCAAATAGATCCTTCATCCCTCCAGCCCCACCACCCCATCACCTTCAGTGTAAAATAGAGGCAGGTTTTAATAGGGCCTGTGCACCCATTACACAATAAGCAGCCTGGAAGAGTTCAGGCTGTTTTGGTCACTAGCTTTAAACATTGCAATATTTGTGTGAGCGTGAGGCAGGCAGCTAAGTACATTTGAATTATTCAATGTGACAGATGCTCATAAACTGATGCTTTCAGTTGCTGCGGTTTTACAAGGACTCTGGTAACACTGCAGTGGATTGGTACAGCAATGCACGTCAAGTGGTTTTATGGCATCAAATGTTAGCTCACAAAGGAAATGTGGCAGAGAACATATCGCCTTTACTGCCTCCAGTGTCACTGCCAAAACTAATACTGTGGTGCACAGCTGTTACCAAGAGCCAAGGTATCAACTCTCGCTTTACACAGGCAAACTGGTTAGCACTGCTGCCTCATAGCGCCAGGGATCTGGGTTTGATTCCCGGCTTGGGTCACTGTCTGTGCTGAGCCTGCACATTCTCCCCGTGTCTGCGTGGGTTTCCTCCAGGTGCTCCGGTTTCCTCCTGCAGTCTGAACGATGTGCTGGTCAGGTGCATTGGCCATGCTAAATTCTCCCTCAGTGTACCCGAACAGATGCCGGAGTGTGGCAACTAGGGAGATTTTCACAGTAACTTCATTGCAGTGTTAATGTAAGCCTACTTGTGACACTAATAAATAAATAAGAATGAGCTCTTTCCAAAGGGAGATCCACATATCGATATGACACGGTGGTCTGCTGGCGTTTGTGCCACCAAGTCGCTTGGAAGGAGCCTGAGGCGGAGAGCTTTAAGGCCGCAATGACTTTGATGGCTACTAGCAGAGCTAGGCAGTCTGCATAGCCTTTGGTGACAAAGGCACAGATGTCTATGGCCTCCTGCCAGGAGACAGAGAATCTCCTGCAGCACTGAGTCTTTGTCTTCTTCAGTGATAAATCCTATGGCCTAAGTGCTCCTTATACTGGCCCCACAAGGGCTGGGGTGTATTACTGACCCCTTTAATCACATTTTGGTTTGACGTTTTAAGTTTTTTTTTACGTTTTGTCTTCTGTTCCGGGAGGTTCCCTTCTCTTTGGGGGCTGCCCTTCTTGCTTTGTCCCTGAGTTTGTTTGATTTAGTTTATTTAATTAGCATCAAAAGAAAGTGCTCTTTATCCCTCTCCTCAGCCCTCCAAATTTTCAAGGCTTTGCACTTCTTGCAGAGGGTGTTGCTACTAATGGATACAGGGCTGGGTTTATAAGGCTCTGGTCAGACCACCTTGGGAATATTGTGAGCAATTTTGGGCCCTATATCTAAGGAAGGATGTGCTGGCCTTGGAGAGGGTCCAGAGAAGGTTCACAAGAATGATTCTGGGAATGAAAAGCTTGACATCTGAGGACTCTGGGTCTGTATTCGATGGAGTTTAGAAGGGGGGGGATCTCATTAAAGCTTCCAGAATAATAAAAATCCTGGATGAAGTGAACGTGGGGAAGATTAGTAGGAGAGTCTAAAATCTGAGGGCACAGCCTCAGAGTAAAGGGACGATCCTTTAGAACCAATATGAGGAGGAATTTCTTCAGCCAGAGGGTGGTGAATCTGTGGAATTCCTTGCCATAGAAGGCTGTGGAGGCCAAGTCATTGAGTGTATTTAAGACAGAGATAGATAGGTTCTTGGTTGGTAAGGGGGTGAAAGGTTACAAGGAAAGGTGGGAGAATGAGGTTGCGAAACTTATCAGCCATGATTGAATGGTGGAGCAGACTAGATGGACCAAATGGCCTAATTCTGCTCCTATATCTTATGGTCTTATGGAAACCCAAGAATCGTGTGCTCATTGCCAGCTTGTGCTTTCCTTGTGCTCAGCTGATTGTCCAGTTGTCCTTGGCTGCCTTTCCCACTGCTCTTCTGCCCTCATGATGCCAAAAGAATGAGGATCCCTTGCACTGCCCCAGTGCTGACTGCCCATTCTCCCTGTCACCTACATAGTGCCAAGAGCACCTGGCTTCCAATGGTTGAATCCCCCTCCGCACTGTTGAAACTTTTATGCCTCTGGAGTAATTCCATGTAGCAGCCATGACTGGCTCCTCTGTAACCTTCTCCTTTAACTTGGTTTGCCCCAGCAATGTATGCAGTCCCTGCCCCTGAGTGAAACACACTGTTTTTTATTGAATTTAAATTTTCACCATCTGCCATGGTGGGATTCGAACCTGAGTCCCCAGACCATTACCCTGGATCTCAACATTACGAGGCCAATGATGATACCACTATGCCATCACCTCCCCGAAGGGGCAGCTTCCTGAAACACCCAACCCCCCTCATTGACAATCTCTTAATGAACACTTCAAGCCTCTTAATTAACTTTAATTGGAGATCAGGGAGGATTGGAATCTTGTCAACCCCCACCTGGGCATGCCAGCCAGCACCAAGATTTTCTGGTCCCATCTGCCACCATTCCCATCCCTGAAAATTTGGTCTACATTCTGCACAACACTTAACCCTTCCCTAACCCATTCCTTCTCAGCCCGGTGAGGTGTGTTGGCAGGGAGGACAGGGTGTGGTGCAGGGAAGGGAGGCAATTATCTTCAAAAATCTGGAAAACCAGAAACGAAGGAATATCCTTTGCGAGGACAATTTAAGATAGGCAATAAATGCTGGCTTCGTAGCCCATATCCCATGAACAGATATAAAAAATGTAAGAGTAGAAATGAGAGAAATTATCAGAAATATTAGAGAAAATTGTGCCCTTTCGTGCTTCCAGTGTAGAAATCATAGAAATCATAGAAACCCTACAGTGCAGAAAGAGGCCATTCGGCCCATCGAGTCTGCACCGACCACAATCCCACCCAGGCCCTACCCCCACATATTTTACCCGCTAATCCCTCTAACCTACACATCCCAGGACTCTAAGGGGCAATTTTTTAACCTGGCCAATCAACCTAACCCGCACATCTTTGGACTGTGGGAGGAAACCGGAGCACCCGGAGGAAACCCACGCAGACACGAGGAGAATGTGCAAACTCCACACAGACAGTGTGTGGAGTTTGCACATTCTCCTCGTGTCTGCGTGGGTCATCAGGATTTTATGTGTCGTCAGGATTTCATGAAGCATAGACACAATACAGGATTATAATATTTCAGACTCCATTCTCTGACCTGTGTAAGCACAGGTTTCCATTGAATGCATTACATTGCAAATTTACCATTACAGTTCTCGTCAAACGATAATTTGACCTTTTTAAAAGTGATTTTCTCCGCACACTATTCATCTCCTTGTAGACATCATTTCCTGTTGTATAAGTGACTTGATTCAGGTGCCCCTGTTGATGATGGTCTATAGCCAATCAAAGAGAGCAGTGTGAGTTAATTTGCCCTCTGATTTTCCCATCTTCTGTCATTGTGGAAAGCGTCTCATGTCTATCAGCTCCCTCTCCCGATGGCCCAGCTGAGAGTGTGAAATCAATGTCTGAGCAAATTGCAGGAAACAAGCCCGGCCTCCTGCCAATACTTGCTTTTAATACACAGCCAAAGCAGCACCGCTGGGCCCACCAATAAAACTGTTTTTAATTCTTTGAAATATCCAAAACAACGCAGGGGTGACATGTAACTCCTTTTATGGCAGGCACTTCCTCCAGCAGCCCTCAAAGGGTTGATTGATTGACATTTGGTACTCCTTTTGAAAACAGCGTTGTACGCAGATGGTATACAAAGCCATTCTCTCAGCCCTAATTGCCACTGGAACCATTAAGACAAGCTCAAACAAACCCTGCTGAGCAATGAATGTGGAATAAAGTAAAAACCTCTGCTTTCGTTCCTTGTGAGTTATATACAGAGCTGATCGGACCCTCAGATCGACAGAGGAGTTTGTGCCAGAATGTGATTACAAAAATATCTGCAGCGCAGTGGATGTATTTATTTGAGGTTGTGTGCCACTTGAGGTCATTGTCTGTTAAACATTGAAGGACTGCCTCCCAGATCTCACAAATGCTCATTTTGAAATAAGAACAGAAAGTGCTGGAGAAACTCAGCAGGTCTGGCAATATCCATGGAAGGAGAAAAACAGAGTTAAAGTTTCAAGTCTCTACTACTCTCCTTAATTGACTCAGAATTGTCTCTCTCTCTCTACAGATGCCTCCAGACCTGTTTTGGCGGGACTTTATGTAAAGTAAAGTTTATTTATTAGTCACAAGTAAGGCTGACATTAACACTGCAATGAAGTTACTGTGAAATTCCTCTAGTCGCCGCACTGCGGCACCTGCTCGGGTACACTGAGGGAGAATTTAGCATGGCCAATGCATCTAACCAGCACGTCTTTCAGACTATGGGAGGAAACCAGAGCACATGGAGGAAACCCATGCAGACACAGGGAGAACATACAATCTCCACGCAGACAGTGACCCAAGCCGGGAATCGAACCGGGATCCCTGGCGCTGCAAGGCAGCAATGCTAACCACTGTGCCACCATGCCGCCCATAACCTCGCTCGTCCCAAAAAATCCCGCCCAATGGACCTTTCCATGGTCTGCCCCCTTGCCTGCTCCAATTCCCATGACAGGCAGGCCGATAAAATTCCACCCATTGAGTTTTTGTTTAGCACATCCTGGTTTGATTTTATGTATATCTGTAGTGTTTTGCTTTTACACAAATATTCACTGCCTGTCTATTTGTTTCTTCCAATGGGGCGGCATGGTAGCACAGTGGTTAGCACTGCTGCCTCACAGCACCAGGGACCTGGGTTCGATTCCCAGCTTTGATCACTGTCTGTGTGGAGTTTGCACATTCTCCTCGTGTCTGCGTGGGTTTCCTCCGGGTGCTCCGGTTTTCTCCCACAGTCCAAAGATGTGCGGGTTAGGTTGATTGGCCATGATAAATTGCCACTTAGTGTCAGGGGGGCAAGCAGAGTAAATATGTGGGGTTACAGGGATAGGGGCTGGATGGGATTGAGGTCGGTGCAGGTTCGATGGGCCATCTAACCAGCACATTTTTTGGACTGTGAGAGGAAACCGGAGCACCCGGAGGAAACCCACGATGTGTGGGTTAGGTGGATTGGTCAAGCTAAATTGCCCCTTAGTGCCAGGGGGATTAGCAGGGTAAATGAATGGGGTTATGGGAATAGGGCCTGAGTGGGATTGTTGTTGGTGCAGACTCGATGGGCCAGATGATCTCCTTCTGCACTGTAGGATTCTTAGATTACTACTCCAGAGACAATATCACTACACCACTGCCTCCCCTATTTAGAGCTGGCTGCAAACATGCTGCTCTTGAAAATCACTAAATAAACCCCTTTATGTTCACTAATGAAGCCTCTGAAAGTGCATCATCACATACAGAAAAGGGCATATTCTCATTTCCACTGTCCTTCTAGTAATGGTAACTTCCACAATGTCTGAGGAAGGCGCATGTGTTAAGCAAAAAAAAAATCATTGTCGTTCCAATTGCGACCAGAAAATATGACTGCCCTCCAATCGAGTGGCAGTGTTTCATTGTAATGCCCACAAAACCACCCCTTCAGCCGGGTCTTGTTCACAGCTCTGCTGGCAAAGTCATGGGTATGTCGACAGCAGCCCAGGAAAATAAATAAGATATCAGTCAAGCTGTTTCTCCTGTCTTATGATGGTAAGAAAATGGCAGTCACTGTATGAAAGTGAATTCATATCGGTGTATACAACACTCATTTCAATATCAACAAATGCAACTTAATCAATCAGGAAGGGAAAGCAACGTTTCTCTAACAACATCACATACGTTATTTGCTACCTTGATATATAACTGTTTGATTTGTTCTGTTTGTATTTGGTTCATGAATCATAGAATCCTACAGTGCAGAAGGAGGTCATTCGGCCCATCGAGTCTGCACTGACCACAATCCCACCCAGGTGCTACTCCCATAACCCCATGCATTTACCCCGCTAATCCCACTGATGCTAAGGGGCAATTTAACACGGCCAATCCACCTAATCCACACATCTTCGGACTGTGGGAGGAAGCCGGAGCATCCGGTATTGTGGCAACATTATTTCTAAGGACAGCCCAGGGTGTTGAAAATCCTTCTTATTTAAGGATGTTACATCTATTTTCACCGTGCATCCCTCACTGAAACTGTGAGAGGGCAATGAGATTGATGATTCTGCGAGGCAGAGGAACATTACGAGATCTTTCTTTCCCGAGATGCAGAAAGAACCATGATAACAGTCAGAATAATAAAATTGATAAAATGGCCCCGGGAAAGTGTAGCCCTCAAATTCAAAGCCTTGTTTGAGCAGCAGTGATGTGCTGCTGATGTGAAACCTCTGAGCCGACCCGATAGATGTCACAGTGTGTGTCACTGAGGAGCCTCTTTGTAAACTCCATTAATAGAGTTCTTCCAGGCCGGGTACCTTTGCAGTCATCTGCAGTGCGGAGATCCTGTATCTCCTCTGACAGAGGCTTTATGATCTGACACTTCTTTCAAACACTGCCAGATAATGCAGGAACCATGAATGTGCTGCTAACTGTCTTTGATGATATGAGAATGATGGTACAGGTTGAGGAGCACACAGCAGCTCCGCCTGCCTTCTAATCTGTTTGATATTAAAATGGAAACGGTTCATGACTTAAGTCAAAATGTTGACGCAGTTAGGTTATTTTTTAAAGCAATTTTCTTGCTGTGCGCCTATTCTACTGAAGGCACTGGTGGATGGTTTCCACTGATACTGACAACCCTGAACCAAATGTTTACTCTTTGTGCATGAGCTGTGACAACCAATATCACAGCCAAAGCTGATCCTGTGTTTTCTTAGTGTTCAGACATCTGTACCTTTCAAAGGCACTTAATTGTGATCAGGTAGGAGAACCCTAACTGGTGGTTTCCTTCCTCTCTCCCACTTACTGCTCCTCTCAACCATACTGTCTTATTGATTCATGGGATGTGGGCATTGCTGGCAGTGCCAGCATTTATTGCCCATTCCTAATTGTTTTGAGAAGGTTGTAGTGCACCATTATCTTGAATCATTGCAGTCCATGTGGTGGGGATACACCCACAGTGCTGTCAGGGAGAGCATTCCAGCATTTAAAACCACTAACTGTGAATGAACGGTGACATAATCCCTGAAGAGGATGAACGTGGAGAGGAACTTGCGGGTGGGGGGCATACACCTGCTACCTTTGATAAAAGCAAATTACTGCGGATGCTGAAATCTGAAACCAAAAGAGAAAATGCTGGGAAACCTCAACAGGTCTGGCAGCATCTGTGAGGAGAGAAAAGGGCTGACGTTTCGAGTCCAGATGATCCTTTGTCATCTGGACTCGAAACGTCAGCTCATTTCTCTCCTTACAGATGCTGTCAGGCCTGCTGAGATTTTCCAGCATTTTATCTTTGGGTGCCTGCTACCCTTGTTTTTCTAGATGGTAGAGATTGGGAGTTTGCCGGTATCTATTGCAGGAGTCTATGCTACACACTGCAAACATGGTGGATCTTTGGTGGGGGGAGTGAATGTTTCAGGTGTTCAATGGGATGCTAACCAAAGTGAGCTGCTTTGCCCCGCTTGGTGTTGAACTTCTTGAGTGCTGTTGGACTCATCCAGAGAAATGGGGAAACTTCCATCATGCTCCTGACTTGTGATGGTATAAAGGCTTTGGGGAGTCAGTAGGTGTTACAGAATTCCCAGCCTTTGGCCTGCTCTTGCAGCCACAGTATTTATGTGGTTGCACCACTTCAGTTTCTGGCCAATGGTGAGCCCCAGGATATTGATTGTGGGTGATTCAGCAATGGTAATGCTGTTGAATATCAAAGGGAGATGACTAGGTTCTCTCTTGTTGGACATGCATTCGTGTGGCAAGTATGTTAAGTGTCCAAACCCAAGTGTTGTCCACATCTTGCTGCATGAAGTCATGACTGCTTCATTATTGGAGGAGTTGTTAATGCAGCTGAACACTGCACAAACATCAGCAAACATCTTCATTTTTGATCTCATGATGGAAGGAAGGTCATTGAAGAAGCAGCTGAAGATGTTTGGGCCTAGGACACTACCCTGGGGAACTCCTGCATCAATGTCCTAGGGTTGAGATGATTGACCTCCCAACAACCACAACCTTCCTTCCTATGTCACTTATGATTGCATGCAGCAGAGAGTTTCCCCCTGGCTTCCCATTGACTTAATGCCACACTCTGTCAAATGCTGCCTCGGTGACAAGGGCAACCACTCTCACATCAACTCGTGCATTCAGCTCTTTGATCCATGTTTGAATCAAGATTCATAGAATCATAGAATCCCTACAGTGCAGAGGGAGGCCATTCGGCCCATTGAACCTGCACCGACAACAATCCCACCCAGCCCCTATCCCTGTAAACCCGCCCTGCTAATCCCCCTAACATCTCGGGATATTAAGGGGCAATTTAGCATGGCCAATCAACCTAACCTGCACATCTTTGGACTGTGGGAGGAATCCGGAGCACCCGGCGGAAACCCACGCAGACACGGGGAGAATGTGCAAACTCCACATACACATTCGCCCGAGGCCGGAATTGAACCTGGGTCCCTGGCGCCGTGAGGCAGCAGTATTAACCACTGTGCCACCGTGCCACCCACAGAACTCTACTAAGTTCTCGGGCAGAGAAGTTGGAAGAGAGCATGTCCGGGGTGTGTGGGGTCCTTATTTATGCTGACTGCTTTTCTGAGGCAGCCGGAAGTGTAGACAGAGTCACTGGATGGGAGGCTGGCTTGCATGATGGACTGGGCTACGCTCACGATGCTTTCTAGTTTCTCGTGGTCTTGGTCGGAGCAGGAACCATATCAAGCTGTGATACAACCAGAAGGATGAAAGACTAAAGTGCCCAGTTAAAAGATGAGGCACTGTTGCTCAAATTTGTGTTGCACTTCAGTGGAACACTGCAGCAGGCCAAGGACAGAAAGGCCAGATTGGGAACATGGTAACCACTCCCTTTGGCTTTCCATCATGGTGCCTTTGGTCACCTCATTTGTCCTGCCTTCCACCCTGTCACAGTCCTTCTCTTTTGTTCCCCCACCCTATCATTTTCATTTGCTCAAAACCGATTACATTCTCGGTGATGATGAAAGGTTCCACACCCAAAATGTTAGCTCCGTTTCTCTCCACTGGTGCTGCCAAATCTGTTGAGTATTTCCAGCATTTTCTGCTTGTATCTCCAGAGCATTTGTCCAGGTCTCTGGATTCATATTTCAATGTCACTGATCCCTGTGAACTCGAATATCCAACTCCACTCCTTCATTCAAGTCATTGACAAATACAGTGAAGAGCTCAAGCACCACTATAGATCCCTAGGTAACCCCTTTGGTCACATCCATCAATCATAGTATGTATCGTTTATCTCTCTCTTTTAAAAATTTATTTTAAAGTTGCTTGTCAGAAGGTTTCCACGACCCTCCTTTAAATATTGCCACAGGATATGAACCTGAACAGGCAAAGTTGGGGGTGGAGTTTAATATCTCAACTTGTGCCTCAATATATAATATATGTCAGCATTGATGACAATGTCGCACACCCTCAATGCTGCACTCCGAAGAGTCAAGCAGGGTTAAAGGTGACACGGTGGCACAATGGTTAGCATGCTGCCTCACAGCATCAGAGACCCAGGTTCAATTCCGACCTTGAGTGACTGCGTGGAGTTTGCACATTCTCCCCGTGTCTGCGTGGGTTTCCTCCGGGTGCTCCGGTTTCCTCCAACACTCCAAAGATATGCGGGTTAGGTTGATTGGCCATGCTAAATTGCCCCTTAGTGTCAGGGGAGATGAGCGGGGGTAGGGCCTGGGTGGCATCATCAGTGTAGACATGATGGACTGGATGGCCTCTTTCTGCACTGGAGAGAATCGATTCCGTGAATTGGGTCCTGAATATGTGGAGTGGGGCTGGAATCTACACTTTTGACTCAGACAAGTGTGATTCCTGTGCCAAGTGGTCACCTCAGCTAACGGGGCGGGGGGCGGGGGGCGGGGGGCGGGTATAAAAAGTAAATTATAAAAATCATTATTAAACAGGACAACAGCCAAGGGAAGATTTGGGATCACCAATGTTGGCTAATATGCAGAGTTGGGTTCTTCCACCCAATTCCACTCCCACCCCAGGCTGAAGCTGAATTGTAAATATTCCTACCTGCTGCTGTGGTGAGATTTGAAATGGGCACCGGGCACCTCTCCGTGGGGAGACAGAAAAATTGGAGATAGCGGGTGGAATTTAATGTTGGTGATGCAGTTCCCACCCACCAGCTGCAGAGCCTTAAGCCACCTGCATTGGGGAAGATCTGCCGGATTTAGGATCCCAGAGTTGGGACTTCCTGTCCCCACCCCTGTCATGATGTGGAGATGCCGGCGTTGGACTGGGGTAAACACAGTAAGAAGTTTAACAACACCAGGTTAAAGTCCAACAGGTTTATTTGGTAGCAAAAGCCACACAAGCTTTCGAGGCTCTGAGCCCCTTCTTCAGGTGAGTGGGAATTCTGTTCACAAACAGAACTTATAAGACACAGACTCAATTTACATGAATAATGGTTGGAATGCGAATACTTACAACTAATCCAGTCTTTAAGAAACAAAACAATGGGAGTGGAGAGAGCATCAAGACAGGCTAAAAAGATGTGTATTGTCTCCAGACAAGACAGCCAGTGAAACTCTGCAGGTCCACGCAACTGTGGGAGTTACAAATAGTGTGACATAAATTCTGATTCTAGGATCGCATGATAAAGACTCAGGAGGAAAAAAGCAGAAATATTTATGTGAAATAGTGTGACATAAACCCAATATCCCGGTTGAGGCCGTCCTTGTGTGTGCGGAACCTGGCTATCAGTTTCTGCTCCGCGACTCTGCGCTGTCGTGTGTCGCGAAGGCCGCCTTGGAGAACGCTTACCCGAATATCAGAGGCCGAATGCCCGTGACCGCTGTCAGTCAGAGACCGGCAGCTCTTCATTTCCTGTCGGTGTCACTGAGTGTGGAGGCTCCTGCTGCTAATGCACCCATCAGAGGCCGAGGATTAATGAGAGACCCAGGCCACAGGTGAGTGAGGGCATGTTAGGAATTGCTGGGAGGGTGTCACTGGCTGGGCGGGGAAGGGGGTCAGAAGAAAGGACAGGACGATGGCTCTCAGTGGGCACCCCTCATTCCTAACACCAGGTTCCCCAATCAATCCACCTCCCACCTCCCCTCCGCCACTGGCGCTTCCACTGGAAGTCTGCAAACAAACCTGACAGTGTTTGCCTTTTGGGATTCCTTGTATAAGATCATAAGATATAGGAGCAGAATTTGGCCATTTGGTCCATCTAGTCTGCTCCACCATTCAATTATGGTTGATAAGGTTCTCAACCCATTGTCCCGCCTTTTCCCCGTAATCTTTGATCCCCTTAACAATCAGGAATCTATCTATCTCTGTCTTAAATATGCTCAATGACCTGGCCTCCACAGTCTTCTGTGGCAATGAATTCCATAGATTCAGCACCCTCTGGCTGAAGAAATTCCTCCTCATCTCAGTTCTAAAGGGTCATCCAAAGAACAAAGAACTCCAAGCCTGCACCAACCATGCTGCCCGACTTAACTAAAACCCCCTACCCTTCCAGGGGCCATATCCCTCTATTCCCATCCTATTCATGTATTTGTCAAGACACCCCTTAAAAGTCACTACTGTATCTGCTTCCACTACCTCCCCCAGCAACGAGTTCCAGGCACCCACTACTCTCTGTGTAAATAATCTGCCTCATACATCTCCTTTAAACCTTGCCCCTCGCACCTTAAACCTGTGCCCCCTAGTAATTGACTCTTCCACCCTGGAAAAAAGCTTCTGACTATCCACTTTGTCCATGCCTCTCATAATCTTATAGACTTCTATCAGGTCACCCCTGAACCTCCGTCGTTCCAGTGAGAACAAACCAAGTTTCTCTAACCTCTCCTCATAGCTAATGCCCTCCATACTAGGCAACATCCTGGTAAATCTTTTCTGTACCCTCTCCAAAGCCTCCACATCCTTCTGGTAGTGTGGCGACCAGAATTGAACACTATATTCCAAGTGCGGCCTAACTAAGGTTCTATAAAGCAACATGACTTGCCAACTTGTAAACTCAATGCCCAGCCAATGAAGGCAAGCATGCCGTATGCCTTCTTGACTGCCTTCTCCACCTGCATTGCCACTTTCAGTGACCTGTGTACCTGTACACCCAGATCCCTTTGCCTATCAATACTCTCAAGGGTTCTGCCCTTTACTCTGAGGCTGTGCCCTCGAATCCTAGTCTCTCCTACTAATGGAAACATCTTCCCCACATTCACTCTACCCAGGCCTTTCATTATTCTGCAAGTTTCAATGAGATCCCCTCCTCATTCTTCTCAGCTCCATCGAGTCCAGACCCAGAGTCCTCAAACGTTCCTCATACATCAAGCTTTTCATTCCCGGGATCATTCTTGTATGATGAAGCCCTTCCCACTCCACAGCCAGCTGCCCAATTAATAGCACCAACCTCACCTCCAAACCCATCATTGGAGAAGCATTTAATTCCACACAGAGTCATTCCTGAGCCACTCTCCATCTCCAAGTAATTGGATTGGCTGCTTGGAGATATGGCAGCGTGATCATTCATCGAGACCTTGAAGAAAGTTGCTTACCCAACTGTCTTCTCAGTTGCCATTAGCGTGCAGCTGGGGAGAAACTAATAGGGTTACTAAAACTTCTCAAACAAGAAAAATACAATAAATGCTATGGGTGAAGCTTTCTCGGATATTGGCAAAGGCTGATGTTGAGTGGGAAAGGTGGTGTTGAGTCCACCTATGGAAATGGCGGCTTTTTCCACCACCTAATGTGGGTCGGCATGGTGCCGCAGTGGTTAGCACTGCTGCCTCACAGCACCAAGGACCTCGGTTCAATTCCGGCCACGGGTGACGTTCCCCCTGTGTTTGCGTGGGTTTCCTCCTGGTGCTCCGGTTTCCACCCACACTCCAAAGTTAGGTGGATTGGTCATGCTAAATTGCCCCTTATTGTCAGGGGGATCAGCTAGAATAAATACGTGGGGTTACGGGGATAGGGTCTGGTGGGATTGTGGTCGTTGCAGACTCAGTGGGCCAGATGGCCTCCTTCTGCACTGTAGGATTCTATGGGTCTTAGAAGGCAGGCTGGGATTCCATGGCATATCACTGATGGGCTGCCTCTGATTTGCTTCTCCTGCCATCAACTCAGCGAATTGATGAACCAGGTGCCATTTTTAAAGGCTGTTGCATTGCATAGCGATCACACCAGGAAATATTCTTCACCCAGGTACGTCCCTGGGAACTCCAGGCATTACACTGGCATTATCCTCTCCCCACACCATAGAAACCATAGAAACCATAGAAAATTACAGCTCAGAAACAGGCCTTTTGGCCCTTCTTGTCTGTGCCGAACCATTTTATGCCCAGTCCCACTGACCTGCACTTGGATCATATCCCTCCACACCCCTCTCATCCATGAACCCGTCCAAGTTTTTCTTAAATGTTAAAAGTGACCCCGCATTTACCACTTTATCCGGCAGCTCATTCCACACTCCCACCACTCTCTGCGTGAAGAAGCCCCCCCCTAATATTCCCTTTAAAAACTTTTCTCCTTTCACCCTTAACCCATGCCCTCTGGTTTTTTTCTTCCCTAGCCTCAGCGGAAAAAGCCTGCTTGCATTCGCTCTATCTATACCCATCAAAATCTTATACACCTCTATCAAATCTCCCCTCAATCTTCTACGCTCCAGGGAATAAAGTCCCAACCTATTCAATCTCTCTCTGTAACTCAGCTTCTCAAGTCCCGGCAACATCCTTGTGAACCTTCTCTGCACTCTTTCAATCTTATTTACATCCTTCCTGTAACTAGGTGACCAAAACTGTACACAATACTCCAAATTCGGCCTCACCAATGCCTTATATAACCTTACCATAACACTCCAACTTTTATACTCGATACTCCGATTTATAAAGGCCAATGTACCAAAGGCACTCTTTACAACCCTATCCACCTGTGACGTCACTTTTAGGGAATTCTGTACCTGTATTCCCAGATCCCTCTGTTCAACTGCACTCTTCAGAGTCCTACCATTTACCCTGTACGTTCTTCTTTGGTTTGTCCCTCCAAAGTGCAATATCTCACACTTGTCCGTGTTAAACTCCATTTGCCATTTTTCAGCCCAATTTTCTAGTTGGTCCAAATCCCTCTGCAAGCTTTGAAAACCTTCCTCACTGTCCACTACACCTCCAATCTTTGTATCATCAGCAAACTTGCTGATCCAATTTACCACATTATCATCCAGATCATTGATATAGATGACAAACAACAATGGACCCAACACCGATCCCTGCGGCACACCACTAGTCACAGGCCTCCACTCAGAGAAGCAATCCTCCACAAACACTCTCTGGCTTCTTCCATTGAGCCAGTGTCTTATCCAATTTACTACCTCCCCATGTATACCTAGCGACTGAACCTTCCTAACTAACCTCCCATGAGGGACCTTGTCAAAGGCCTTGCTGAAATCCAGGTAGACAACATCCACCGCCTTCCCTTCATCCACTTTCCTGGTAACCTCCTCGAAAAACTCTAATAGATTGGTCAAACATGACCTACCACGCACAAAGCCATGTTGACTCTCCCTAATAAGTCCCTGTCTATCCAAATATTTGTAGATCCTATCCCTTATCACACCTTCCAATAACTTGCCCACCACTGACGTCAAACTTACTGGCCGATAATTTCCCGGATTTCTTTTGGAACCTTTTTTAAACAATGGAACAACATGAGCCACCCTCCAATCATCCGGCACCTCCCCCGTGAATACTGACATTTTAAATATGTCTGCCAGGGCCCCTGCAAGTTCAGCACTAGCTTCCCTCAAGGTCCGTGGGAATACCCTGTCCGGTCCTGGGGATTTATCCACTCTGATTTGCCTCAAGACAGCGAGCACCTCCTCCCCTTTAATCTGTAAAGCTTCCATGGCCTCCCTACCAGTTTGCCCTATTTCCGTAGACTCCATGCCCGTTTCCTCAGTAAATACGGATGCAAAAAAACCATTTAGTATCTCCCCCATCTCTTTTGGTTCCATACACAGTCTACCACTCTGGTCTTCAAGAGGACCAATTTTATCCCTCACTATCCTTTTGCCCCTAACATACCTATAGAAGCTCTTTGGATTTTCCTTCACTCTGTCTGCTAAAGCAACCTCATGTCTTCTTTTAGCCCTCCTGATTTCCCTCTTAAGTAGCTTCTTGCACTTTTTATACTCCTCGAGCATCTGATGTGTTCCTTGCTGCCTGTACATTTCATACAACTCTCTCTTCCTCTTAATCAATGTTACAATCTCCCTCGAGAACAAAGGTTCCTTATTCCTATTTACTTTGCCTTTAATCCTGACAGGAACATACAAACTCTGCACTCTCAAAATTTCTCCTTTGAAGGCTTTCCATTTACATCCTTACCAGAGAACAGCCTGTGCCAATCCACACTTCCCAGATCCCTTCTCATTTCATCAAATTTGGCCTTTTTCCAGTTCAGAACTTCAGCCCGAGGACCAGATCTATCCTTATCCACGATCAGGTTGAAACTAATGGCATTATGATCACTGGATCCAAAGTGTTCCCTCACACTCACATCCATCACCTGCCCTAACTCATTTCCCAATAGGAGATCCAATATCGCATCCTCTCTCGTTGGCACCTCTATACACTGATGTAGAAAATTCTCCTGAACACATTTTACAAACTCTACCCCGTCTAAACCTTTAACAGTATGCGAGTCCCAATCTATATGTGGAAAATTAAAATCCCCTACTATCACAACTTTGTGTTTCTTGCAGTTGTCAGCTATCTCTCCGCTGATTTGCTCCTCCAATTCTCGCTGACTATTGGGTGGTCTATAATACAAGCCCATTAATGTGGGCCGAAGGGCCTGTTCTGTGCTGTACTGTTCTATGTTCTATGTTCTATGTTCTATAATGTGGTCATACCTTTCCTGTTTCTCAGCTCCACCCATAGGGCCTCTGTAGACAAGCTCCCTAATCTATCCTGCCTGAGTACTGCTGTAACATTTTCCCTGACCAACAATGCCACCCCCCCCACCTTTTATCCCTCTGCCTTTATCCCGCCTGAAACATTGGAACCCTGGAACATTGAGCTGCCAGTCCTGCCCCTCCTGTAGCCAAGTTTCACTAATGGCTATAATGTCATATTTCCACGTGTCTATCCACGCCTTCAGCTCATCTGCCTTCCCCACAATACTCCTGGCATTGAAATAGACACACCTCAAAAAATTATTTCCACCACACTCTACCCTTCCATTTGTGATTTTGCTTGAACTAACCTGTCTTTTTACCCCTGCTCCACTATCTGCTCTGGCACTCTGGTTCCCACCCCCCTGCAAATCTAGTTTAAACGCTCCCCAATAACACTAGCAAATCTCCCTGCAAGTATATTGGTCCCCTTGTAGTTTAGGTGTAACCCGTCTCTCTTGTACAGGTCCCACCTGCCCCAAAAGAGGTCCCAATGATCCAAGAATTGGAAATCCTGCCCCCTGCACCAGTTCCTCAGCCATGTGTTTATCCGCCCAAGCATCCTACTCCTGCCCTCACTGGCATGTGGCTCAGGTAGCAATCTTGAGATTACTACCCTCAGGGTCCTGCTTTTTAACTTCCTTCCAAGCTCTTTGTACTCACTCTTTAGGACCTCCTCACTCTTCCTTCCCACGTCATTGGTACCGACGTGTACCACGACATCTGGCTGATCACCTTCCCACTTTAGAATGCTGTGCACGCGATCAGAGACATCGCTGACCTTGGCACCTGGGAGGCAACAAACCATGCGGGAGTCTCTGTCCTGACCACAGAACCTCCGGTCTGTACCTCTGACCATTGAGTCCCCTATCACTACTGATCTCCTCTTCTTCATCCCACCCTTTTGCGCTGTAGAACCAGACGCAGTATCAGAGTTCCGGCTGTTGCAGCTTGTCCCAGGTAAAGTATCTCCCACAACAGTATCCAATTCAGTATACCTGTTGTGGAGGGGTATGGCCACAGGGGAACCCTGCTCTGCCTGTCCTTTCACACTGCCATTTCCTCTCCTTACAGTAACCCAATTTCCTGTGCTCTGCTGCTTAGGTGTAACTATCTCCCTGAAGCTACTGTCTATATACTTCTCATTCTCCCGAATTAGATGGAGGTCATCAAGCTCCTTCTCCAGTTCCCTAACACGCTTTGCTAGCAGCTGCAGCTGAATGCATCTTTTGCAGGTGCTGTCATCAGGGATACCGGAGGTCTCCCTGATCTCCCACATCCTGCAAGAGGAGCATTCCAACATCTTGCCTGGCATATTTTTTTTTACTCTGGGGAAATACAGGAATAAACTTTCTGAAAAAGAAAAAAAAACCTACTCTCGCCTCTGCCTGTTCTCGCCGAAGCCCGTTTTGAGCCAAAGCCCTTCAGCTCTCACTCTGCCCCCTGCTCACTCCACTGCCCGCTAACGACGCTGCCCGCTCAAAGGTACTTTTAAACCCTCCAAAAGCTTCCCAGGCTGCTGCTGGGCCTACTTCCTGTTTTGAAAAAAAAACCTCCGATTTTTTTCACAAATTTAACTGAAAAATAAATAAATAAATTAGTGCACAAACAAACAATCTTCCGGGATCTTCCGCTTCCCACTTCTAGGCAAATGTTGCTGGTCCGACTTCTCCCAGAATGCACCAGTGGAGTCCCTCAGCAGCTTCTCCCGGATCACACCCCTGGAGTGCTGCACTCACAGTAAGAGTTTAAACAACACCAGGTTAAAGTCCAACAGGTTTATTTGATAGGCTACCAAATAAACCTGTTGGACTTTAACCTGATGTTGTTAAAACTCTTATTGTGTTTACCCCAGTCCAACGCCGGCATCTCCACATCGTGCTGCACTCACCTCAGAGCTCCCTTCGCAGCTCTGCCCACCATGTGCATACCTTCTGAGACCAGTCATGCTTTGCGATGTACTGACCTCGCGCCGCCATGGACAAATTCTTTGATGTGGGGGGTATGATTCTGTCATTATGGCCCGAAGAATGATATGTTAATATATTTCAACATTGAACAGTGGGAAATGTGGCCCACTGACAGGGGAAGGGGACGATCACTTCCTCCTTTCACTTCGATATGAAATGAGACTTTGGCCTTCTCGTCATCTTTTCCACTCTCACTGCCAAACCCGCCCAACGCGAACGTGAGTGGAAGATCCTGGTAAATATTAAGCACTGAACTGTCAATGTTTCCAGCAGCATGTGTGTAAATGTGTAAATCTAAGTGTTTTTTGTGCGGTGGCTGGTAAATAGTGATTGGGTAGCACTGTGGCACAGTGGTTAGCACTGCTGCTTCATGGGTTCGATTCCCGGGTTGGGTCACTGTCTGTGCGGAGTCTAGACGTTCTCCCCGTGTCTGCATGGTGCTCTGGTTTTCTCCTACAGTGCGAACGGCATGCTGGTTAGGTGCACTAGCCTTGCTAAATTCTTCCTCAGTGTACCCAAACAGGCGCCAGAGTGTGGCGTCGAGGAGATTTTCACAGTAACTTAATTGCAGTGTTAATGTAATGTAAGTGACACTCGTAAATAAATTTTAAAACTTTAAAAACTTTTTAAGCGTCAGATCGATCTGCGATATACTGTGTTGTGAGGAGATAAGACAATGGTGTTCTCACAGTGTGAGCTCCGTTCCATTGGTCCAACAATGATCCAATACGGGCACAGTGCTCATTCACTTGCACTGAACAAGTCCCAGCTAATAAAAAGAAAGTCACATCCCAGTTTTGTTTTTTTTACAGGCCACACTTTTAGTTCTGTCAGCCACTTCTGTTTGCCAGCCTGGCCCCCCTCTTCATTTTGCAGCTTTATGTTGTGCCTGGCTGCAGGCTGCAGGTACTATGGACCAGATGGAGCCTATGCTAATAACTGTGTGAATATGAATGCAAGCCAAAGCAAGCGTGACCCTGGGAGCCCTGCCCCCGCCAGGCAGTGTGCATTGCTGCCGTGTGAACCAGACACAATTTACATTCATTGAAATCTTTAACAATAGCTGTAATTAGGTTACACAGATGTACACATTACGAGCCAAAGCCTCCTTTGTGCTTTACCAGTTAATTTTAGTATTTATCATTATAGCGATGGTCTAATTTATTAAAACGCACACCAGCTTCAAATAAAATAAACACGGCACGATTAAGAGTTAATTTGACCTGATGTCTAAGACTGTGCTGGTTCTCCCTGACTTAGTCATCAGCCTTTGAAAACAAGATAAAAAGTGTTTTCAGGCTTAGTGAGGGAGTCAGTATTCATGCAGTATACAAATCATTAGGAAAATTGAGTGCATTGTTTAGTAGATGTGGTGTTTATAAAACTCATGCTGTTAGTTTTCAGATATGGTAACTAACAGATAATGTTTCTGCTGACTCAGAAATAACCAAATTATTGCTTAAAGCTGTTTGAGGCCAAAACTTGTCCCATAAGTTTCTTCAGTTGTGAATCTTTGAACTCAGAAGGGAATTCCATTATATTAAATTAGTTTGGGGGGGGGCTGCCCCTGTTTTTTGTGCTAATTTCTCATTAATCAGGCACAAACCAGAATCGTCGCTTGCACTTTTGTCTGAGGATATCCAGCACAATTTCTCGAATGTTTGAATCAGTTTGTTTGTGTGCATGAAGATGTAAGAGAGATCAGCAGGAGAGTTCAAGACCTTGGCAGACTCGGTACTTAAACTAGTTTGAAATTTAATATACCTGTCATCTTTATGGTGCTATGTTATTTAAAATAAAAGTTATTAAAGAACTGCGCGTGAGTATTAATGGAGCTGGAGCTCTCTATTCCACAAGAAGGATTGAGCCAATGAATTTTTCCTGTTTCTTACAATTTCTGTCCTGTTGGTGCCGGAGTGAGGCAACTTCTTGTGAGCTGTCCCCAGCATACCCTATAATTCCATCTTTTATCCTGTTCTTTGCTTTTAAAACTGTCCTCTCTTTTAAACTAGAACCAGAGGGCACAACCTCAGGCTAAAGGGACGATCCTTTAAAACAGAATTGAGGAGGAATTTCTTGAGCCAGAGAGTGGTGAATCTGTGGAACTCTTTGCCGCAGAAGGCCATGGAGGCCAGGTCATTGAGTGTCTTTAAGACAGAGTTAGATAGGTTCTTGATTAATAAGGGGATCAGGGGTTATGGGGAAAAGGCAGGAGAATGGGGATGAGAAAGATTTCAGCCATGATTGAATGGCGGAGCAGACTCAATGGGACGAGTGGCCTAATTCTGCTTCTATGCCTTATGGTCTTATGGTCTTAAACTCTCTGATAATGTTTAATTTCAATCTCTTGCAGATTTGGCTCTACACCCTAGCTATGACTGTAGCACTATATTATGCTCCCTCTCCTTGCCTTCTCCCCGATGTACTCTATGAACGGTGTGCTTTGTCTGTATAGCGTGCAAGGAACAATATTTTTCACTGTATACCATTACATGTAACAATAATAAATCAAATTCCAGTGGCACAATGCCTCACAGCTTGGGACATGGGTTCAATTCCAGCCTCGGGTCAAAGTCTGTGTGGAGTTTGCACATTCCCCCCATGTCTGTGCGGGTTTCCTCCGGGTGCTCCGGTTTCCTCCCACACTCCAAAGATGTGCGGGTTAGGTTGATTGGCCATGCTAAATTGACAGGGGGATTAGCAGGGTAAATATGTGGGGTTACGGGAATGGGGCCTGGTTGGGATTGTGGTTGGTGCAAACTCGATGAGCTGAATGGCCTCCTTCCTCACTGTAGGGATTCTATGATTTGGCTCTACACCTTAGCTATGACTGTAGCACTATATTATGCTCCCTCTCCTTGCCTTCTCCCCTATGTACTCTATGAGTGGTATGCTTTGTCTGTATAGTGCATAAGAAACAATACTTGTCACTGTATCCCAATATATGTAACAATAATCAATCAAATCAAATTAGAATCCATGTTGGTTAAAGTGAGGTGAGACTCAATGAGAGTGGCAGCCATTGGTTTACCAGAACAAGTATTAATAAATGTTAAGATTTATACATGAATTACATTTTTGTGAGTTTGGTTTTAAATTCCCTCTCTTTGTATTCCATTTCCTTGCTTTTCTGAACTTCCAGGTTAAATGTTTTCTAGAAGCCACTTTTCCTTCGAGGATGCAGAAAGGTGATATATGGGTCATGCCTTGGCTCTTAATCATTCAACTCCTGACAACAAACCGGTGAGGGAATTATAATTCTTTGCACAGCTGTGTTCTTCTGCCCCACAACAGTGTGTTCTTGATCAAGGTTTCCCCCCACAGTCTGGTGAGGTGCATTGGACGTGCTAAATTCTTCCTTAGTGTACCCGAACAGGTGCTGGAGTCTGATGACAAGGGGATTTCCGCAGTAACTTCATCGCAGAGTTAACATAGGCCTACTTGTGACACTGAGAAATAAACTTAAATTTAAAGATATTCTAGAGTTAGGACCTTGATGTGCCAGGCTATGGCCTTGCATAAAAGGTTCTACAATTGTTTGTAGGGAATATGCCCTTTATCGTAAGTGTGTATGGACTCACTCTGCTAGGGGTTACCCCAGCCGAGCCTTCAGTGGGATCGATAATGGTTGCGCAGTGGCGGGACATTTTGTCAGAAAGCATGTATCTTGCTGACCGTTGACCTTTATGGGGGTCTAGACTGAGATTGAGGTATGTCCCACAGAACAAAATGAAACAATGTGGCCCTCTTGCAAAAGGGTGCCACTGGCTGGGGGCATCATTTTATTCCTGGGATGGGAACCCAACACCCCTTTCCCTGGCATGGCTATTTCACCAAACCTTCACACGTGTTCACAACGGCAGGTAACCGAGGTGCAAGTCCCAAGTGCATGGGTGCCTGCCATTCTCATGATAGTTGAGATATGTCTAGCAATGGTGGAAATCTTGGATAGGTGTGTTTGTCATTAACTCTGGAAAGTACCTTGTCCCCCGCCACCACGTTGTATTTTCAGAGCACGCGCCCCTGTTTTATTACTTAAAATGTCCACAAACCTTCCAGAGGTAGTAGTTTGTGGTTCCATAAGCCGGATGAGTGTGCACTCCAAATGCACCCAGAGTGTTCTGAGGGAGCATGCATCCCTGGATTACTCACTCAGGAAAACCTGGCATTTTCAATGCTTGTTGTTCCCTCCTCAGCACAAATTTCAAGATCAACCACTTCAAACAAAAATGGTTTTATGTATTTTTTCCCTCTGATACAAGTGATGAATAATTGGGTCCTGCTGCCATCTCGGCAGAAATATTTATTACATTTTAAACAAACACTTTAGGTCTTAATTTTCACAGAAAAAGGGACCAAATTTTGAAAGGTAATCTGAAGATACTGGTGCTAATCTAGAATCCTATATGATCAAACAGAATCGAACCCAATCTGTAAACTGTTAGCCATGGAATCCCTGCAGTGCAGTAGGAAGCCATTCGGCCCATTGAGTCTGCACTGACTCTCTGAAAGAGCCTCTTACCCAGCTCCCTGCCCCACCCCCCCACCCCCGTAAAACCATGCATTTTACTATGGCTTATCCAACTAACCTACATATCTTTGGACACTAAATGATCAATTTAGCACGGCCAATCCACCTAACCTGCACATCATTAGACTGTGGGAGGAAACCCACGCAGACATGAGGAGAATGTGCAAACTTCACACAGGCAGTCACCTAAGGTGGAATCAATCTTGGACTCCTGACGCTGTGAGGCACAGCGTTAACCACTGTGCTACTGTGCCACCCAACTAGAGTAGTCGCCATGTTTTTAGGCCAATTATGGCTTTTTTTGTTGATTTGTTGGTTGTCACTTGGACTGTTTTTGGGGACTGTGTAGATTTTATTTAAAGTTCCTCAGCTTTTATGAGATTTTTATATTGGCATACAAGGAGGAAAATATATATATATACACAAATAGACAAAAATATACACACGTACTTACATACACGCACACACACACACAATTCAAGTTTTACTTTCAACTTATCTACATGCAAAGGAAGAAAAGACTTTTCTAAGTAATTGCTTCCACTTAATGTAACTGGTGACAAGACTTGGTGAATTTGAAAGCTCAATAGTCTCTGATGTATTCTATCATATATGATAAATTCAGAACTTATTACTGGAGTTTTCTAATCCTGAACCTTGTTATTTTAAATTTACATTGACCTCTGCTTGGTTTACTGAAAACCTTTAGCTGGTTCCTTGATATGTTTCAAATTGTGAAGTGGCAACCAGAATACAAATCTGTGTCTTGATAGTTTTACTTGCCAAGACTGTCAGGTATTTGATACTTTTATATGAGGGACTGACTTCGAATCCAGGCAGGAGCAGATTTTTTAAAAAACCAACAAATCCCTTCTGGAGATTGAGAAATAGGGTGTGAAACAAGCACTCATGTGGAAGCAGGAAACTGGAAGTGAAATTTTCCTTATTAGTTGGAGATGTCTTCAGCAAACATTAAACAGAGTTCTACTCGAAGGCAATGCCATGGCACAGTGGGTGGCACACTGTGTTCCAGCATGCTGTGCCAAGGAGCTCCAGGTTCACAGATTGGAGACTGCAATGCATCATATGCTGACCTTTGTCTATCTATGAGGGAAGCTGCAGAAGAGAGGCCAGTATGGAGAGCAGAATTGGACAAGACAACCTGTGCTATTCCTCTGGCCAATTCAGGCAGATGCACGGTAACAACTTGCTGTCATCCACTACTCCCCTGACTGCTGGTAAAGATGTCTGATCCCGAGGGGGACTGAAAAAGAGAGGGAGACAATGGATGGAATATTCTGGCCACACTCGCCCAAGACCGGAAAATTCCTCCAAGGTCAACAGACATTTGCATGGTCTTGTCCTGCCCGCTATGATTGCAGTGGTGGGCAGGATGGGGAAATTCCACCCAATGATTCACTTTTCTCTAAAGGGACTTTATTCTAAATTGCACAACCGTATCAGTTCATATTTAACTTCACAATTGTTTAAAAGTGCAAGCAAGGTATAGAATTGTTTGTGCAGAATCCTAGTTTCATTGCCAAAAATGATTTAACTCAATACAAAAGAAAAATGCATTTCTGTCTTTCTGCTTAATCTATTTCACATCAATTCCTTCTAAATAAAACTGCACTGTGGCTAATTTCACTAAACGGAATCTTTATAATGATCAAGGCTTGGTAAGGGGGAGTTGGGGAGGTAAACAGGAAAGAGATAAATACAGGAGGAGGAAGTGGAATGCTGGAAAAGGGCAGGGGAAGGGTGGAGAGGAGGAGCAGAGGGAATGAGAGAGAAAGAAGGAATTAAAGGGGAAAGTGATGTGGGAAGAAGGGGGTCAGTTAACAAGCGCGATTATATTGGTAGAATGGCAAGCTGGTCAGTTCTCTCAGCAGCGATGACAGGGTGGGTGACAAAGTGTGGCACAGTGGTTAGCATTGCTGCCTCACAGCGCCAAGGACCCGGGTTCAATTCCCGGCTTGGGTGAGTGTCTGTGCGGAGTCTGCACGTTCTCCCTGTGTCTGCGTGGGTTTCCTCCGGGTGCTCTGGTTTCCTCCCACAGTCTGAAAGACATGCTGGGTTAAGTGCATTGGCCGTGCTAAGTTCTCCCTCAGTGTACCCAAACGAGCACCAGAGTGTGGCGACTCAGGGATTTTCACAGTAACTTCATTGCAGTGTTAATGTAAGCCTACTTGTGACACTAATAAAGAAACTTTATCTTACTCAGCTTGGAAGAAGACAGGCTGGGAAGTTGTCTTGTTCAGGGGCAGGTAGGCACGGGCAGTAAGGCTTCGCTGCAGGGAGGAAAGGAAGTTTCTCCACGGAGCATGAGACTTAGTAATGGGGGTGGGGGAGAAGCTGTGATACAGCAAGGGAAAAGGACCATTAACCTCGCTTTGTCTCTCAGGGTGCGCCTGTTTGAGAGCAAGTTTCCACTCCACCTGGACGAAGGAGCAGCGCTCCGAAAGCTAATGATATTTCATTAGCTTTCGGAGCGCTGCTCCTTCGTCAGGTGGAGTGGAAATCTGCTCTCAAACAGGGCACAGAGACACAAAATCAAGTTACAGAATACTGATTAGAATGCAAATCTCTACAGCCATCCAGGTCTTAAAGATACAGACAATGTGAGTGGAGGGAGCATTAAGCACAGGTTAAAGAGATGTGTATTGTCTCCAGACAGGACAGCCAGCAAGTCCAGGAGGCAAGCTGTGGGGGTTACTGATAGTGTGACATAAACCCAACATCCCGGTTTAGGCCGTCCTCATGTGTGCGGAACTTGGCTATCAGTTTCTGCTCAGCGACTCTGCGCTGTCGTGTGTCGTGAAGGCCGCCTTGGAGAACGCTTACCCAAAGATCAGAGGCTGAATGCCCGTGACCGCTGAAGTGCTCGCAGTAGAAACTGGAGCAGTGGAAACAAACATTATGTCAGTGAGGGAGAGAGGAGACAACCAACACATCTTCTTACCAGCTGGGTTGTCTGCCTGGCACATCCAAATGCAGTATCAGTGAATGCAATTCCAATTCCCCCACTCAACAACATTGCCACACCCTACCTTCAGTCTATCACAGACCATCACCATGTCCTCTTGCTCACAATGCTGAAATAAAAGTCACCGCTAACAAATGTTCTGAGCCAGCTTTATCCAATAGGGGAGCACGGTGGCACAGTGGGTTAGCACTGCTGCCTCACAGCACCAGGGACCCGGGTTCGATTCCCGGCTTGGGTCACTGTTTGTGTGGAGTTTGCACATTCTTGTGCGGATTAGGTGGATTGGCCATGCTAAATTGCCCCTTCGTGTCAGGGGGACCAGCTAAGGTAAATGCATGGGGTTATGGGGATAGGGCCTGGGTGGGATTGTGGTCGGTGCAAACCCGATGGGCTGAATGGACTCCTTTTGCACTGTAGGATTCGATAAAATCCTCTAACATGTCATACAAAGTCAACTGATCACATTTCTGCACCCCTATGGCTGGTGGAAGATTGCTGACTTTTAGTGTGGGGAGGAGGACTGCGAATGGCCTTACAGGCCGACCTTGTGCAACTCTGGGCTGGCTTTGGCCTGCACCACCTCAGCGTTTGCCGCAGCAGGTTAGGTGGGTTGGGTTAATAGGCAATGTCAAGCGCACTGTAGGAACGACAGTGGTGGGAGGATGAAAGCTGTCATCCTGAGAAAGGATGGCAGGTTCGTGCTCCACAACACCACTGTCACCAGAGCTGGTGTCTCAGTGACTCCAGCAATGCACTGGAGGGAAGTTATTGGGGGTGTTGTGACATTCTTCAAGATCACTATCCCACATTGCCACCCCACCCGCACCCCCCCCCCCCCCCCACACCCAACTCCCCACAACCCCTCCTCATCTCCAAACATGTCCAAGGGAATTACATTTCACCCAACGTATCAACTTTTAAACAGTGTACAGTCTAATTGGAACGCTGATTGTTGGAAACCTAGTGAATTAACACCGGATCTAAAGAACTCGAGGGTGGCATGCTGTTAATATGACTGGGAAATCTGGGGTGTGATGAGGTCAAACTTGTGTCCCTGCTTATCTCGTGCTTGATTTCCCTGCCTCGACCTCAGGTTCAATTCCCCAGTCTGCAGACAATGTGGCTTTTCAAAGATGGCAGTCACTGATGGAAATTATCAATGTCACCCCATAGCACCCATTCCCACCCACTCCCACTCACCCCTCCCACTCACTCCCACTCCAGAAATAGTGATACCATCCTGCTAAGTCACATGATACAATGATAATGGAGTTGTCCACTAATCATGGTCATCGATCCCTGTCAACTAGTCTGCATCAGATTCAAATGTTGAGGGTGAGGAAAACACCAGCCTGAAAGATACAGCAACCAAATATGAATGCTTTTTAAACTGTTTTCCTGAAGACTGAACTGGTCAGCATTTGACTGAGGGCGGCACGGTGGCACAATGGCTAGCACAGCTGCCTCACAGCGCCAGGTACCCGGGTTCGATTCCTGGTTTGGGTCACTGTCTGTGTGGAATCTGCACATTCTCCCCATGTCTGCTCGGGTTTTCTCCGAGTGCTCCCACAGTCTGAAAGTCATGCTGGTTAGGTGCATTGGCCATGCTAAATTCTCCCTCGGTATACCCGAGCAGGCACCAGAGTGTGGCGACTAGGGGACTTTCACAGTAACTTCATTTTGCAGTGTTAACGTAGGCCTACTTGCGACACTAATAAATAAACTTTAAACTTTGATTGCCAGGAGCCGGGTTGGATTAGTTCTCTGATTCGCTTCCTCCATTGGGACATTTTAACATTGGTGAGACTGGATGTAGTGGGGCCACTCAGGAGCCGCTTTTCACCCAGACATTGTGGCCCTGACTCACCTCAGAAAATTCAGCCCCAAGTTTTCAAGGCATTTTGAAATGAGGTAGTTGTGGGCCATTCTTTAATTTTGAATGTATGTTACATACATGTGTATCTGTCTGCAGGGGTGGGTGGAATAGATTGCTGGACCGATGGATAGTTGATCACAGAAATGTCTGTCATATGGACTATTTTGTTTATTGGCTAAATAAAGGCACAGCACAGCAGCTAAAATTGGCAAAGATTGAGGCAAAATAAATAGATAAGACAAGGGCAATAAGGATCCACAGAGCAAAACATCTTCCAACATTTCTTAAATACACTCAAAGAATTGTCACCCGCGTCTTCTATCTGTACAAAATGGTGTGGCTTCAAGAGTTAAAATAATAAGGTAACACTGTGAAGCAAAAATTGCCATTCATTGCAACTCAGTGCATGACAGGGAAAACATTGTTGTTGGAAGAGATCATGCGGACCTCTTTCTTTGCTTGTAGCTCTTAAATCTCACATGAATTGCTGGACGTGCGTTTGGTGACAAGTCTGCCACACATTGACTGCGACAGATTGGGGGCAGGAGTGAGAGGTGAGGGGTGAGGAGAAAGTTACTTTCCACAGAATGCCTGTGTCTTTCACAGTTTCTGCACGTTCTGCGAACACCTTTTTATAGTTGTGCCCTAATGGACAAAATATTTATAGCTGTGTTATTTATCACCACTTGCCCAGTTGAAGTATTGTGGCACACTGTTGCCTGCAAAATGAGTCGAACCTGTGAAAATGCGAGTGTGGCCTTCACAACACACGACAACGCAGAATCGCCGAGCAGAAACTGATAGCCAAGTTCCGCACACATGAGGACGGCCGGGATCTTGGGTTCATGTCACACTATCTGTAACCCCACGACTTGCCTGGGCTTGCAAAATCTCACTAACTGTCCTGGCTGGAGACAATACACATCTCTTTAACCTGTGCTTAACCCTCTCTCCACTCACATTGTCTGTACCTTTAAGACTTGAGTACCTGTAAAGTCTCGCATTCCAACCATTATTTTGTAAATTGAGTTGCCCTGTTTGTGAACACAAGTCCTCACTCACCTGATGAAGGAGAAACGCTCTGAAAGCTTGTGGCTTGTGGTACCAAATAAACCTGTTGGACTTTAACTTGGTGTTGTGAGACTTCTTATGCTGATATGACAGCATGGATTGCCCACTTGTTATAGAACCAAACATCACAGCGCCAGGGACCCAGGTTCGATTCCCAGCTTGGGTCACTGCCTATGCAGAGTCTGCACGTTCTCCCCGTGTCTACGTGGGTTTTCTCCCAGTTTCCTCCCACAGTCTCAAAGATGTGTTGCTTAGGTGCATTGGCCATGCTAAATTCTCCCTCATTGTACCCGAACAGGCGCCGGAGTATGGCGACTAGGGGATTTTCGCAGTAACTTTGTTGCAATGTTAATGTAAGTCTAATTGTGATACTAATAAATAAACTTTACACTAATTCTCTTCTTGCACCGAGTGATGCACTAAGGCAGACTTTTGTCTGATTTCATAACTAGTTATTCTCGGAGCAGGTTGCCAATCTGTCACCAGGGGTTTATAGTTTGAGGGGTGCCACTCCGCATCAAGCGTGGCTGACCAGGAATCTCTCCTGCTCTTACCGCCAGCCATTGGCATGTGTGGAAGGATTTTGTAGGTTAACACACTCAACCATTTGACCGCAGCTGTTCAGAACGCATCTTCATTGGCCATTAAGTCCTGCGGTGGGAGTCAGTTGGTGTGGGGGATGCAATGAAGCCATCGGTCACTGTCCGTTCTCTGTTTAACCTTGAACTTCTGCGAGTCTGAACGCATATTAAATACAACATAAGAGTATAATTGCATTAAAATTGTGATGGTTGTGCCAAAATATTTAATAGAATAAAACATTTGTTTCCAGCCTAATAAAGGCTGTTTGATCTGTCCAGTCATACAGGCGGGTGACGCAGAATGTCAATGCACACGTATGAACGTGCTGGCGTGCTACTGTAAATTCAAAACCGATGTTGTAAAATCAAAACTGGGTGTTAATTCATAAATGTTGTAAATGATGTTCATCATAAATCGAACGTTGTAAAGTCAAGGACTGCCTATAGTAGAAACCAAGAGGAGATGGGGTTACTTTGTCCTCCACTTGGGGTTTTGAGTGTTTGCTGGATGAAGCTGGCTGGTTAGCCTTTGTCTTGGCAGAGCTACCATTGATTAAACTCCAGCACTTTGCATTTTTAATGTCTTCTCATATCGAAACTCCCTTTTGGAAGTGGACCTTGACACGCCTTAAGTGTGAAATTCCACGCAACATACCAGGGCAGGTATCAGTGCAATCCAAATCGGAACTTTGCAGAAGAGTGGTCAATTTACAATACCAGACATCAGGGGCGGGATTTTATGGCCTCGCCCCGGCGAGACTGGAAATTCCCACCCGAGGTCAACAGACATTTCCTCCGATTCCGCGGCTGGCGCGGTGGTAGAATTCTCTGGGTGTTCTGGTTTCCTCCCACAGACCACTGCTGGGGAGAGTGGGGGGGGGGGGGGGGGCTGGAGATCGGAGCACTCCGGTGGAGGGGAGGGGGTCAGGGCTGGCCTGGGGATGCAGGTGGTGGCCGCAATTGGGCCATGGGGGGTTGGGGGGGACAGCACTGTGGGGACCCTGGGCTGGCCGGCGATTGAGCTGCCCAGCAAATGGGGAGACTGACAGACCGGGGCCACTATGCATGCACAGAGTTTTGGAACTGTCAGACTCCGGCATGAATAGGCCCCACCTCCCCCCCACCCCCCCCCCCCCCGCCTCCCCCCCCTTCCAACCCCCCCCCCCCCCCCCCCGCCCCCCCCCCACCCCACCCCGAAGCGTTTAATGATATTCACGATTGTGCACTGTAGAGGTCGCAGAGTGTGGGAGATTCGGGTCGAAAGTTGAACTGAAAAAACAGTCATGACTTGCACCAGTTTTCTTGCCAATTCAGCACTTTTGGGAGAATCGTCCCCCCTTATTTCTCCCATCTCACAGCCTGTACACAACATCTGTACTATTCCATTACGAGAGGCACAAACTTAAAACAACTCCCAAGGATGCCACTAACACACTTCATTCCTTCCTTCAGGAAAAGGAAGCATATAACATGAGACAGCATGTGGTGATTGAAGGAGAGCGCCAACATATCTTGCTGCCACTTGAGAAACAGACGTTACGGAAAAGTGAAGAAGAGTGCAAGCGATTCTGCCTTTATTCCCACACCCCAGTTGATCGTCACAGGGTTTTTTTAAATTTAAAAGGATGAATGTGCAAATTCAGTGTATTTACTTGACTGTTTACATGCTGTTTGCAAAGAACATTGTACCACCATCAGTGAACATCCCACTTCTGACCTTATGTTTGAAGGGAGGTCATTGATAAAGGAGTTGAAGATGGTTGGGCCTAGGACACTATCCTGAGGAACTCCTGCACTGATGTCCTGAGATTGAGATGATTGGCATCCAACCAACGCAACCATCTTCCTTAGTGCCAGGTATGACTCCAACCAGTGTAGAGCTTTCCCTCTGATTCCCACGGACTCCAGATTAGCTGGGGCTCCTTGATGCCACACTCAGTTAAATGCTGCCTTGATTTCAAAGGCAGTCACTCTCACCTCACCTCTGAAGTTCAACTCTTTAGTCCATGTTTGGACCAAGACTTTAATGAGGTCAGGAGCTGCCTGGAGCAGGCAGGGCAAAAAATAAATGTCAGTGAGCAGATTATTTCAGAATAAATGCTGTTTGATAGCGCTGTCGACAACTCCTTTCATTACTTTCCTGATGATCGAGAGTAGACTGATGGGGTGGTAATTGACCGGGTTAAATTTGTCCTGCTTGTTGTGTACAGGACATACCTGGGCAATTTTCCACATTGATGGGTAGATGCCAATGTTGTAGCTGCACTAGAACAGCTTGGATAAAACAAAGGTGATTTACATAATGCTCCTGAATAAAGCTGATGCAAGAGAGTGCTTCTCCGAAGATGCTTTGTATTCATGGTCTTCTATGCACTGCCCTCATCCATTTACTGGTAGCTTCACATATTACGTGCCATTTTCCTTGCTGCTTCTTTATTCACAAGCCCCAAAGGCTGCCCAAGAAAGCCATCCTTGTCAGTAGCCATACAAAACCAGAAAGACGAGACTAGCAAAACCTCCAGATGCACCATAGAAAGCATTGTTTCTGGTTGTATCACAGCTTGGTATGGCTGCTGCTCTGCCCAAGACCGCAAGGAACTACAAAGGGTCATGAACAAAGCCCAGTCCATCACGCAAACTAGCCTCCCATCCCATGACTCTAACTACACTTTCTGCTGCCTTAGAAAAGCATAGTCACGCACCCCCGACATACTCTCTTCCACCTTTTTCAGTCGGGAAAAAGATACAAAAGTCTGAGGTCACGTACCAACCGTCTCAAGAACAGCTTCTTCCCTGCTGCCATCAGACTTTTGAATGGACCTACCTTATATTACGGTGATCTTTCTCTACACCCTAGCTAGGACTGTAACACTACATTCTGCACCCTCTCCTTTCCTTCTCAATCGGCAGTATACTTTTTCTGTATAGCGCACAAGAAACAATACCTTTCACTGTATCCCAATACATGTGACAATAATAAATCAAATCAAACCCCTGTGCAGAAAAAGCGAACTTTCCAAAGTGGTAAGCACAGCAAAAAAAAGTCGCAAAGCAGGCTGAAATGGAAAAGCAGCAGCTAATCCATCAGTACGACTTTAAACAACACTGGTGAAGGCGGCCCATCCTGCCAGTTAGCACCACGTAGTGCCAACTGAGTGCTGGGCTGATCAAAAATTTACGACGGGACCTGCAGGAACGACCCTAGTTTACATAAATTATGCCACACTTTGAACATTGCCAGCACGCTCTCCTGCCCCCCAGTGGAACCTCCTTTTCAAGGCTGGCGGGTGCCGCTGTTCCAGCTGAAGATGTGCAGGTGTTTCCTGCTCACCGTATTGGCAGCATGGCATGCCGCGGTGCCCAGTTCACAGGCCCAAAGCTCCACTTGGAAGCCGAGGGCTTGTGTCACGCTGTGAACCTGCTGCCTGACGAGCTTTCAGGCTGCAGACAGGCATAAATCAAAAGGCATTCTCAATTGAGTTAAGGGGAGGCTCGTTCCCAGAATTGGTGTGGAGGAGGTTAAAGATTTATCATTAAAGTAACTGTTTGTGATATTGTGAGCATTAGGAGATCAGAAAAAAAAACCCGGGGTCTTCTGATTGCCTTTCTCTTTGTGAAACAGGAGCTGGTGAAAAGGAACATACTGTTCAAAATCCTGTACGAAAGACAAAATGGTGCCTGATCCAGTCTCCATAAATCAGTCAATGGCAGATTTGGTTGGACAGAAACCTTCACTGTAATGGTTAGTGACCTTTTAGTTAATTTGGAATTTTAATTAAGGTGGATTTGTCCTTTAAATCATTGTCGGCATGTTAATTTGTCTTTATGGCTCTTGACATTATGGCCAAAAAAAAAAGCTTGACGGAAATGAGTAAAGCTTTCCCGACAGCTCTTCCAGCGGCTTGAACCACTGCTTGGCATGTTGTTATAGTGGACAGGCAATGCCAACATGCTCAGCTCCTTACAAATGTATTTCAGTGGGAAAGATATCTCTCACCAAATAACCCTTGGATATTCTTTTCAGGGCTGGTTTTGGGCAACAAGGGGCTTGAAACAGTCTGCAACACAATTCACTGTGAATGGAATATTTTCAGTGAATATTTTCCATTCAACTGTATTTACATTCCCCTTTATCCCATCCCAGAAAAAAAAAGATGATGCATTGCAATTTGCACTGAGTTACTTACACCAAGGATTGCCAGGTATTGGTTAATGTGAATTATTTGTTTTACGCAGGACAATATGAAAAATAAACGTACTTTATTGCCACTTAGTGTTTGATTAATTAGGTCACAAGGGAAACTTGATTTAACAGAATGAGAGATGCAAAGGAAAAATTCAGCACTCCCGACAGGGAACAGCATTTGAAGTGAACGCTGGTGACAGGGGGAGGAGGGGGTGGTGGTGAGTGAATCAGCATGGCAGTATTGCAGCCCCTGTTCATGACTGCAATTTATCCAAGCATCGGGAACGAGGACACATTAAATTTACTCTTCGGTCTAATCTGTCTGAGATTCTGTGAATTGATGACGTCCAACAAATGCCTACAGTACTTACGGACAAAAACATCGTTGCCCTAATAAAACGTTTTAAGTATAGTTCTGAGGTATCGTAAGGCAACATTACAAAGCATGTCACACAGCAGCATACAGCCCTATCAGACTAATTGCTCACCTCCTGGGATGGACCACAAGTCAGTCAGTATTCATTTGCTTTGCTGCCTCTATGAACGACACCAACGTGCATTTATATGGGCGGGCATAGAATAGAATCCCTCCAGTGCAGAAGGAGGCCATTCGGCCCATCGAGTTTGCACCGACCACAATCCCACCCAGGCCCTACCCCCACATATTTACCCGCTAATCCCTCTACCCTACGCATTTTAGGATTCTAGGGGGCAATTTTTAACCTGGCCAATCAACCTAACCCGCATATCTTTGGACTGTGGGAGGAAACCGGAGCACCCGGAGGAAACCCACGCAGACACGAGGAGAACGTGCAAACTCCACACAGACAGTGACCCAAGCCGGGAATCGAACCCGGGACCCTGGAGCTGTGAAGCAGCAGTGCTAACCACTGCGCTACCGTGCCGCATGGTGGTTAGCACTGCTGCTTCACAACGCCAGGGACCTGGGTTCAATTATTGGCTTGGGTCACTGTCTGTGTGGAGTTTGCACGTTCTCCCCGTGTCTGCGTGGGTTTCCTCCGGGTGCTCTGGTTTCCTCCCACATTCTGAAAGACGTGCTGGTTAGGTGCATTGACCCGAACAGGCGCCCGACTGTGGCGACTAAGGGAATTTCACAGTAACTTCATTGCAATGTTAATGTAAGCCTTACTTGTGACTAATAAGTAAATGGGCGGCATGGTGGCACAGTGGTTAGCACTGCTGCCTCACAGCACCAGGGACCTGGGTTCGATTCCACCTTGGGTGACTGTGTGGAGTCTGCATATTCTCCCCATGTCTGCGTGGGTTTCCTCTGGGTGCTCTGGTTTCCTCCCACAGTCCAAAAGACGTTCTGGTTTGGTCCATTGACCATGCTAAATTCTCCCTCAGTGTACCCAAACAGGCGCTGGAGCATGGCGACTAGGGGATTTTCACAGTAACTTGATTGCAGTGTTAATGTAAGCCTACTTGTGTCACTAATCCTTAAAAAAACCCTTTTTATCTCCTGAAGCAATTCACAGGAATAATATCAAAGATAATTTTAAGATATAAGGAGACATTAGGGAAGGTGATCCAAAGATTGGTCAATGAAGTAGGTATGAAGGAGTGCCTTAAGGGAGAAGGGAGAGATGGAGATATTTAGGCAGTGAGTTGCAGAGTCCAAGGCAGCTGAAGGCACAGTCACCAAAGGTACAGCAACGAAGATCAGGGATATGCAGGAGACCAGGAGTGAAGGATTGCAGAGATCTTTGAGGGTTGCAGGTCTGAAAGATGTCACAGAGGTGGGAAAGGGCCATGGAGAACAACCATTTTAAAAGTGAGCACTGCCAGACTGGGAGCAAATATAAATCGACGTGTGCAAGGGGATGGGTGAACAGGACTTGGGACGAGTTTGGGTTATAAGCAGTTAATAAATGTGCGATCTTATAACCATGCACTTTCAGAGATTTCCATTCAATATGACCATTTTTCACTCTTTATGGAGCTCATAAAGTTAAAGGTATTTTGGCAGAGAATTGGGACAGACACGAATGAGGCACAGTAACAACCATCATGATCTGTGCTGCTATCTAGTGAGGGTCTGCACTTGCACAGATCACTCCATTATGCCATATGTTTGATTTGCCATTTGACCTGTGCCTATTATCATTTGAATTTCATACATACCAAGTACCTCGAGGCAACGAAAGCATCATTCAGGTAGCAGTGCACACTGCAGTGTAAATACATAAACATATTTGGCACATAGCCTTAGAAAGCTGTAAAATCCTGCAATATTATTGTCACTGCAAAAATAAATGGTCAGGTATTCTGAAATGATTGTCATTTTAATTTTATCGCTCTACAGTATTCTATCCACGAACTGGCTGCAGTTTCAAAGCAGTTATATTCTTACAGTAATATCAAAGAATCTAAAGCTTCTGACATTTTGTTTGGTTAAGCTGAATAGTTTTCCTCAAAACAACATTGATTGAAAATAATTGTGAAAACTAATAATGCAGTTGACAGCTGGCTTAATCTTTGGAATCCTAAATGAACATTAATTGTAGCGAGGCTGACATGTAGCAATGCGAGGAACATTGTCGGCTCAACACCCTCCTTACAGATCTATATTTTACCAGAAAGAGCCGTGAGACTTTGAATTTTGTTCTCCTTTTTGCATAATACATCTGACATAAATTTGCCCAATGCATAGCCAGGAACATTCAAAGTGCACACTGGAAAAAAAAAAATCATGTTCTAATCTATTAATTACTTTAGCAATCTGTGAAGCTGTTACTGAATGCTATTCAGTTAATAACCCAAATTTCAATTTTCTCCTGATGCTGTTGCAGTGTCCCTCTCCAACTTGTATCTTTCCAAATACCTACAATTGCTATTCCTATCTTTTGAGTGTAGGTATACAGAGACACTCAGGAGAATGTCCACTTGTCTTGCTGCCCCACTTATGTCTAATAAGCAGGGCAGAAAGTGAGACAAAAATCATGTTGGAAACAGAATTGCCACGTTCTCCCTGGGTGCTCCCCTCCACTGATTTTTGGACAAATCTCGATTTAAGCGTTCCAAATGAATATATGGAAATTCGGATCAAATGTCATTGTCAAGATCCCCAATGCTGTTTTCAGCTCTGCACACTTTGACCCACTAGTTCTGTGCCCTGTCCACATATCATGGCACGAGAATTTGGGAGGCAGACACTACCGGTGCCATTTAAGGAACTTCTTAGCTCCGCTTTGGGTAAAATGCTGGAAAGTTTTGTGTGGCATTTTAACTGTATTACTTTGTCATTTTAGCCTCTGTTTTGTCCTCTTAAGGGGCTTTTGCCAGTGCACCTTTTTTGTCATTCTGCCAAGAGGAGTCTCAGCAGGGGGAGTGAGCAAACAGAGCTGCAGGGGGATAAAGGAGAAGGAGGCACTCTCAGAGGAATCCTTACCCTTCCAAGTGAGTTTATAGGTCGAGGACAATGTACTTGCAGTTCTCTGAGGAACAATGCATAAGGAAGCTGAACTGCTCTAGGGAGGCTGTCACAGACAACAAGACCAGCAATCAATTGCTACAGCTAACAAAACACTTGAGTCAAAGTCACTGCGGTCCTCAACATTCTTTTTTGCCTCTGGCTTCTTCTCGGGTGCCACAGGGGGATATGTGTAATATCTGTCAGTTCATGCTTCCTTTCAGCATGTTTACTAGAGCAGATACTTTAAAATTACTTTCCCCATAAGCACCCAAAAGCAACAGGATAGGGCTTGGAGTTTTGCAAAGTTAGTCCTCAGATCTAGGCTGTGATTGGTTACTTTGGTTACTCTTTGCCGCAGAAGACTGTGGAGGCCAGGTCATTGAGTGTCTTTAAGACAGAGATAGATAGGTTCTTGATTAATAAGGGGATCAGGAGTTATGGGGAAAGGGCAGGAGAATGGGAATGAGAAAAATATCAGCCATGATTGAATGGCGGAGCAGACTCGATGGGCCGAGTGGCCTAATTCTGCTCCTATGTCTTATGGTCTTTCTGGCATGTCTGCCTGCGTGAGTCAAAAGGGTTTGCACTCCAGCATTGGTGTTTAATCATCAGCAGAGGATTATGGAGGCTTATGTTCACTTTCTTGTCACCTGTCATGACTTCTTTTTGACATTGTAGTCATCCTCATACCTCCTGCAGCCAGTGAGAGATTGATTTCTCAAGAGCAAAGTGTGTACACTTGGTTCGTGACCCCTCTCAGCTTGGCAGTTGAATTGTTCTACAACCAGATTGATGTGTTGTCTGGATTTTTCATTGAGCAGATCGCTGGAGTCCTCAAGAAATGTTTCAAATGTGTGAACGGGTCTAATGTCTTCCCACTATGGAGATAACACGTAGAGGCAATATTGGAGAAGGGAATGCAGGATGATGAGGGTGATGATATTGATGATATAGAGGATGGAGAGGAAGTGGGAGAGTTCCTGTGGTAGCCTGTAGCCAAAACTGGCAACAATTCATCGAAGGGTATTTCAGCCCAACAATCCTTGCTCCCTTGCATTAAGTTATGTCCAATATCCTTCAATAAACTGCATTTGCCTAAAGACCAACATTGAAATTCATGTCACCTAATACTGCAGGATCACGAGCTTCTTACAGGAACATGTTCTGCACATAAAGATTTCAAATAAAGGTTTATCATTTTACTGGCTGCTATGAGAGCTGCACGGTGGCACGGTGGTTAGCACTGCTGCCTCACAGCACCACGGACCCAGGTTTAATTGCAGCCTCAGGTCCCTGTCTTTGTGGAGTTTGAACATTATCCCTGTGTCTGCGTGGGTTTCCTCCGGGTGCTCCGGTTTCCTCCCACAGTCCAAAGATGTGCGGGTTAGGTGCATTGGCCATGCTAAATTGACCCTAGTATCAGGGGGATCAGCAGGGTAAATATGTGGGGTTATGGGAATGGGGCCTGGGTAGGATTGTGGTCGGTACAGACTCAATGGGCTGAATGGCCATCTTCTGCACTGTAGTGATTCTATGATTCTATTTGGAATTAAAAGTCTAATTATGACCACGAAACCATTGTCGATTGTTGTAAAAAATCAATGTGGTTTCCTAATATCCTTTAGGGAATGAAATCTGCTGCCGTTGCCTGGTCAGGTCTACATGTAACTCCAGATCCACAGCAATGTATTTGACTCTCAAATGCCCTTGGGGATGGACAATAAATGCTGGTCAGCCAGCAACATCCACATCCTGTGTATGAATAAAAACATGTTGAGACAAAAAAGATTAATTACAAAAATGCCCTATTTGGATGGATAGATCCTTCTGATACCTCTGTGGAGGACTGGACACAATACATGGAATATTTGGACTATTCTTTTCAGGTCAATGGAATAGAGGAAGAGGGGAAGAGAAAAGCAATCCTCCTGAGTGCATGTGGGACCCAGGCTTACAATTTGATTCACAGTCTCAATGCCGACTACAAGTCATTCAATGAAATTGTTGAATTGGTAAAGTCACATTTCCATCTAAAACCATCGGTCATATTGCTGAGATAAATATTTAATTTAAGGGGGAAAGCCCCAGGGGTAACCATTGTCAATTACATCACCTAGTTGAAGCAAATTTTGGAGCACTGTAACTTTGAAGTCACTTTGAATTCAGCCACAAATAAAGCAAGAAGATTTGGAATAGGAAATCAATCAGCAAAGATTGAAGCAGAACGTTACAGTTGTGGGGGTAGCCACTCCACTGAATCCTGCAGGTATAGAGGCTGAATGTTTTTATGTTTTCTTTTGTCACAGGAAAGGCCATTTAAGGCATCGGTGCAAAGGCAAGTCAAGTTTATCCAGTAACTGATTAAGTAGAGCACCACAAGTATATAATGTGGAAGAGGCTGGCACCAATGATTTAGATGCTCACTCCCTGTTTAATGTGAAATCGGGCAAGATAGCCCCCATTACTGTAATGTTCCTGGTAAATGGAAAGCCTCTTAAGATGGAAGTAGATACAGGGGCTACTATAATAGGTCAATATATGTTTTGGTGCTTCGGAGAAGGAGCCTAGCCATTGAATTAAAAGAGTTCTGCAGCAAAGTTGACAACATATAGAAGCCATAAAAATAATGGGCACAACAGTACCTGTAAGCCATAGGCAATAGTCTGCCCACTCCCAGTTATAATAATGTCAGGTGAAGGACAAAACCTTCTGGGCTGCGATTGCCTTAAGGAAATCATGTTAAATTGGACCAAGATTTTCCAAGTGCGGGAAGGAGGACTGCTTGAACTGAAGAAGAAATATGGGAGTCTTCAGTGATGTATTAGGCAAGATAAAAGACCTGTAGGCGAAGATCTATTTTAATCCAGAGGCAACCCCTTGATTTTTTTGAGGGCAAGACTAGTACCATATGCCTTATGAGAAAAGGTGGATACTGACATAAAGAGTTTGGAACAACTGGGCATTTTCTACCCAGTACAGTTTGTGGAATGGGCAGCACCTGTAGTGTGTTGAAGCCAGACAAGATCATCCGCATTTGTGGGGACTACAAGTTAACAGCTAGTCAGGCTGTCAAGTTGGATAAATATCCAATCCCAAAGATTGAAGACCTGTATGCAAAGCTGGCCAGAGATCAACTTCATGCAAAGCTTGATATGAGTCACACATATCAGCAACCAGAATTAGACAACGCTTCCAGAGGTTATGTCACACACATGTTTGTTCCAGTATACATGCCTGCCCTTTGGTGTGTTGTTAGCATGTGCATTTTCCAGAGGACAATGGAAAGTCTATTGCAAGGGCAACATCCTCAGAGACTGACTTTCAAGCCTGCACAAAAGTGTGATGTTCCTTCAACACTCTTATTTCCAGGGAAGTACCCATCAGTGCTGCATTCCGCCACTCTGTAGCCTAGATAAACCTAATCCTAAACCCAGAATTGAACCTAGGTCCCTGGTCCTGTGAAGCAGCAGTGCTAACCACTGTGCCACCGTGCTGCTTTTTATTGAATTCAAATCCTACCATCTGCCACCTTGGTCCAATTTAACATGATTTCCTTAAGGCAATCCCAAAGCATTACCCTGAGTCTCTGGACTACTAGTCCAGTGACAATGCCAGTACGCCACCACTTCCCCCTTCTCTTAACTTTACCAGAAACTGTATGCTCACAGTTCAAGGCTCACTTTTACCTTCATTGCCAATGTAATAATTCTTTTCCACCAGTTAAGGAAAAAACAATAACATGTTTATTTGTAGGTAAAGGCTATACAGAGGCTTGCAGCCTCATGACTGCAGCCAGCACCCGAGAAGGTTCTGGAACAGAAACCCAAGCCCACCAGGGTATTTCCCACATCCTTCTCCTGGATTGGTTTGCTAGGTCATGTGACCCTTACTCTGCAGATAGACCCTTAAAGGGACAATCACCACAGTCACTGAATTAATCCAGAAGTCCAGGATAATGCTGTGGTGACATGGGTTCAAATTCCATCGCGGCAGCTGGTGGAATTTGAATTCAATGAATAAATCTGGAATTGAAAGCTAGTCTTGTTTATCATCGATTGTCACTGGTTTCCTTTAGGGAAGAAAATTCGCAAATCTTACTGTAGACCGAGTGGTCACGTGATGACGTGGCGACAAAAGGTGTCATGTGTTGGGGTGCGGGAGTTCTGCCTGGGAGCATAGGAAGAGCACAAGCATGGAGTAGTTGCTCAGATAATGAATAAAATATTGTTTGTTACAAACCCTTGTTGTCAGTGTTTGTCAGGATTTCTCCACTTCTACACCCAACCCATCCACCCTACCTGTGACTCCAAACCTACAGAAATGTGGTTGATTGTTAATTGTCCTCTGAAATGTCCCAGCAAGCCAGTCAGTTCAAGGGCAACCCTGACTTTTCAGAAAATATCTGGAATTATGAATCTACTGATGACCATGAAACCATTGTCGATTGTCGGAAAAACCCATCTGGTTCACTTTAGGAAAGGAAATCTGTCATCCTTACCTGGTCTGGCCTACATGTGACTCTAGAGCCACAGTAATGTCATTGACTTTCAACTGCCCTCTGAAATGGCCTAGCAAGCCACTCAGTTCAAGGGCAACTAGGAATGGACAACAAATGCTGGTCAGCCAGTGATGGCCATGTCCCATGAATGAATTTAAAACAACATTACGAAAGGTGAAAGAAGGACATGTTATGGCATTTCAAGTAGAGGAGAATGTCTCATGTTCATTACTGAGTTGATTGAAATAAAGAAGAAGACCTATTTCATACTTTTACTATAAAAGGGTGTTTTTCAATCAGATGATTGAGGCATAGAAGGTCATGTCGAACTTCAGAGATTTGAGGATGCTCAAGGATAAGAGTTTTATAGAAAGATGTGCCATTTATTTGAAGAAATGAGAAAGAGTTGGACCCATGTTGACAAACATTGATTGTGTAAAACAAATGAGAACACTTCATTGATCACTTGAGCTCTGATAACCCTACAGCAGCAACTGGAAAATCCTTGAATGATGGTCATTGTGATGCATTCTTCTATGTTGTTTTTCCTCTAGTACAGATCAGATCACCGCCTCAGGAATGTCTACATCCCAAGCCTCTCTGGGTCATAGAATTGTGTAAGTTGTAGCCAAAAAAAACATGGCCTGCAGCATTTTGCATGCCACCTCCTGACCAATTAACGCAATGAAAGCACTCATTAACACCCTAATAGCTCGGGTCTTCCCATAGCTAGTCTGACAGAAACATAAACATCATTGTAAAGGTCTGCAACTGTTGTGCTTGCAGTTCTTGAGAGTAGGAGTGCACCTTGTCACCCACCAGATTGGCACAGTGGTGAGCACTGCTGCCTCACAGTAAGAAGTTTAACAACACCAGGTTAAAGTCCAACAGGTTTATTTGGTAGCAAAAGCCACACAAGCTTTCGAGGCTCTGAGCCCCTTCTTCAGGTGAGTGGGAATTCTGTTCACAAACAGAACTTATAAGACACAGACTCAATTTACATGAATAATGGTTGGAATGCGAATACTTACAACTAATCCAGTCTTTAAGAAACAAAACAATGGGAGTGGAGAGAGCATCAAGACAGGCTAAAAAGATGTGTATTGTCTCCAGACAAGACAGCCAGTGAAACTCTGCAGGTCCACGCAACTGTGGGAGTTACAAATAGTGTGACATAAATTCTGATTCTAGGATCGCATGATAAAGACTCAGGAGGAAAAAAGCAGAAATATTTATGTGAAATAGTGTGACATAAACCCAATATCCCGGTGCCTCACAGTGCCAGGGACCCGGGTTTGATTCCCGGCTTGGGTCACTGTCTGCGTGGAGTTTGCGCATTCTCCCCGTGCCTGCATGGGTTTCCTCCCACAGTCCAAAGGTGTGCTGGTTAGGTGCATTGGCCATGCTAAATTCTCTCTCAGTGTACTCAAACAGGCGCTGGAGTGTGGTGACTAGGAGATTTTCACAGTAATTTCATTGCAGTGTGAATGTAAACCTATTGTGATTAATAAATAAGCTTTATATATATTTTACTTTACTTTATATTTCGGGTTACATGTTCTCCTTCATTGAAGAATGCATAACAATAAGAAGTTATCATACCAATTGGGGGACGTGGAGGCTTTAGAGAGAGTGCAGAGGAGGTTTACCAAGATGTTGCCTGGTATGGAAGGGCTTAGTTATGAGGAGAGATTCGGTAAACTGGGGTTGTTCTCACTGAAAAGACGGAGGATGAGGGGTGACCTAATAGAGGTGTATAAAATTATGAAAGGCATAGATAGGGTGAACGGTGGGAAGCTTTCTCCCAGATCGGTGGTGACGTTCACGAGGAGTCATAGGTTCAAGGTGAGGGGGGGGGGGAGGTTTAACACTGATATCAGAAGGACGTATTTTACACAGAGGGTGGTGGGGGCCTGGAATGCGCTGCCGGGCAAGGTGGTGGAGGCGGACACACTGGGAACGTTTAAGACTTATCTAGATAGCCACATGAACGGAGTGGGAATGGAGGGATACAAAAGAATGGTCTAGTTTGGACCAGGTAGCGGCGCGGGCTTGGAGGGCCGAAGGGCCTGTTCCTGTGCTGTATTGTTCTTTGTTCTTTGTAACCAGATTTGCCATAAAAATATTTGGCTCTGTAAGTCTGTTGTTTTGTTGTCAACCTAAACTGGATGACTTCCCTTGTTTCTCCTGAAATGACCAGGCTTATATGACACAGATCCCCACCCTTGATTGAGATGAACATATGAGGATAATTGTTGTTGGAGAAATTCATAGTAGGTTTGAGAAATTTCAAATAATCAGGTATTTAAGTCACTAATAGAATACTAGCAATAAGTGAAATGATCTCAGATCAGACTTACAAGCTAACAGGGGAATGATCTACATAAAGACACATATTAATACAGTAAGAGATTTAACTAAGTATAAGATTTGAACAAGTATTTCTGATTTAAAAATGTATTTTGGATTTTTAAAATGTATTCTAGTTGTATGTTAAAGAAATCTGTACACTTTAGCCAAAAGCAGGTTACTATGAAGCCTAATGGGATAAGAGGCATATTGAGATGACCCACATTCTTTGGAACAATGAAACTATAGAATGTGCAAGTTTTATCAACGAAAGTTATTAGCAGTAGGGTGTCAGAGTCCACTTATGAATAGGGTTGTTCACACTGACCAAATAAGGCAGGTCTCAGAATGTACACTTGTCTGGTTCGGCCATTGACCTAAGCAAGAGTTGGTGGGAACATTAAATTTAACCTTTGTAGATAAGCATCAGGGGTTTCTAACCAATAGGAGGAGGAACATCCAGATTCTATGGACCAATGAAATCCCATGATGTCAAAGGGTAAAGTTCAGTTGGCTAAAGTATATGACAGGTATTAACAATGATTGATTTGTATTGAACATGATTGGTTCATAACTGATGGAAAATGGGAAAAGTAAATTTGAGAAATGTATAATTGCGATGCATTGTAACGTCGGAGTGGTGTTGGAATGCTCAAGCTCTTCTCTTGTAGTAAGGCATTGGACTGCCTTCTTCCATCGATCATTGGTTAATAAAGGTACGTCTTTAACCGGGACATTGGCTTTCATGAGTCTTTGTATTGGCTGAAGTTTTGGGCAATACATAGCCTCCAGAGAACACTGCAACAACCTTGGCGTTGTGAGCAGGGTAGAGTCACAGAAATCCGATGGCAGGATATGTGTTCTCAGTGGGGAGGGTAAGTATATTTTAATTTTACCATCCAAGTAGGTAGAAGGAGTCACATTTCAAGCCATTGGAGCCGTAAGTTGCCTACTTGAACAAGGTTGCGGAAACAGTGTCACTTGTAAAGAAATCATGATCAAAGCGGGAAAGGTGAGGACGGACTCTCGCAGCTGCCCCGTCAGCGGAACTAAGAGGGCCGCGCGATAGACAAAGACGTGAGCTGTTGGCTACGCTTAATGTGGAGAACCAGGGATGGACTCCTGGCATGCTCCGAGCAGCAGAGCTAAAAGCCGCGCAGCAGGGGAAGCATCAGTAGGGATGAGAGCCACACGAGAGTGACGGTCAGTCCGGGTGTTAGAGGTCCCCAGTGAGGGACGTAAGAGTAGCGAAAGGCCTTCTCTTGTACTAAGGCATTGGACTACCCAGTGCTCATTCTCCCATCGACCGTTGGTTAATAAAGATACGTCTTTAACCGGGATACTGGCTTTTGTGAGTATTTGTATTGGTTGAAGTTTTTGGCGATACCTAGCCTCCAAAGAACCCCGCAACAACTGTTATCTTCACTGCTGTCTGGGAGATGATTACGGGCTTGCAGGCTGCCATGTAATAGCTGGTACAACTCCTCTTATTGTTCTTTTGGTGTAAGCGCTCCACCTTAATACAAAACTCCTCACTGAGATCTTCTTAGAATCTGTGTTGCCTGTGGGTCCTTTGGAAAGAAGTAACATGTTCTTCACATATGCTACCTAACTCCAATTTCCTCCATTCTCCTCTGCTCTTTCATTATATTGAAAAACAAACAAGTGTTCATTGGGAATCACATACTTGGTCCTCAGAACCACCATCCGCTTGAAAACATAAATCGAAAAGATCCACAGGCCCTTAGGGGTAATCCAGTATTCTTCAGGTAAAATGCCAACACTATAATGTTCAATTGAAGTTCCAGTAATCAATTATTAAAGTTTCTGCAAGTTTCAGGTTCAAAAGCTCCTCACTTCTGCCAATTCTCAGCTGTTACTGGCAATGGTTACGCTTCACTTAACACATGTTCAGTTCCCCCTGGTGCTTTGTGTGTGTGCAGCTTCTAGAAGTTTGGAATGCTACTACCGCTGGCACTTATGTTAATATATGTTGATGAGCATTAGATAGACTCAGCGTATTGCCAGAGGGCTCAAACTACAATTCGAAATCCAGGCATTCATGTTGGATTGGAAAGTTGGTACAAATAGTATCCATCTCAATTTGTGGACTAGTACAAGGTCTCCTTTCGAATCAAATATGTGAAAAGCCCAACAAGGGAATATTCACTATTGGATCTAATGATGGGGTATGAAACAAGCCAGAAAACAGAAATAAAAGTAGGGGAACATCTAGGCAACAGTCATCATAATATTATACAATTTAAATGATAATGGAGAAAGTGGTAGAGTGGCACACTGCTGCCTCACAGCACCAGGGATCAAAGTTTGATTTCAGTCTGTATGGAGTTTGCGTGTTCTCTCTGTGTCTGCGTGGATTTCCTCTGGTTTCCTCCCACAGTCCAAAGAAGTGCAGGTTAGGTGGATTGGCCATGATAAATTGCTCCTTAGTGTCCATCTGGATGTAAGGGCATAAGTATATAAATTATATTTGTCATTCATGAAATTAAGATATTTTCAGCGCAAATTAACTGAACCCAACCAGTGAGAACATGAGGGACTCCAGTTGTACGTCTGTTTGTAACTTACCTAAGATCATAAGACCATAAGACATAGGAGCAGAATTAGACCACTCAGCCCATCGAGTCTGCTCAGCCATTCAATCATGGCTGATATTTTTCTCATCCCCATTCTCCTGCCTTTTCCCCATAACCCCTGACCCTCTTATTAATCAGGAACCTATCTATTTCTGTCTTAAAGACACTCAATGACTTGGTCTCCACAGCCTTCTGCACCAAAGAGTTCCACCACTCTCTGGCTGAAGAAATTTCTCCTCATCTCTGTTTTAAAGGATCATCCCTTTAGCCTGAGGTTGTGCTCTCTGCTTCTAATTTTTCCTACTGGTGGAAATATCCTCTCCACTCTATCAATCATCTTCAATCTGTGAACTTTAGTTTTCAACCCTTCTGCGAAAGAGAACAGTTTCTCCGCACCAACTCTGTCTTGATTCCTCAGGATTTTGGCCACCGCTATCAGAATTCCTCTCAACCTTTTCTTCTCGAAGAAGAGTAACCTCAGCTTCTCTAATCTAACCTAGTAGATGAAGCACCAGCATCCATGGAACTATTCTTGTAAATCTCTTCTACACCCTCTCTAAATCTTCACATCCTCCTAAAGTGCGGTGCCCAGAATTGGATATAGTTCTCTGGCTGAAGCAGAAACACAGAGCCCGATTTTACCATTTTGATTCTAAGTGCTGAATCTGGGCGTAATTCAGATCCGACTTGTAAACCCTGTTCTCAGGCGCCCCCATACGCACTCAGCCTGAAAAATAAGTCGTGAGTCTGAATCACGCTGTGGGCGGGGAGTATTGCGCCCAAAACACTGCAGCCCCGATCGGAGCCTTCAACTGCGCACATGCAGTAAAACAAAATTTGAAAAACGTTCCCCTGCCAAATCGCTCCCGGGCTGTAAAAAGCGGATAAAGCGACCTGGGAGTGATGGCCCTCACAGACATCACCCCATCCCCACATCATAACTGTCCTCCTTATCCACGCCCCCCCCCCCTCCCCGCTACCCAGACCAATCACGACCCCCTGCTCTACTTCCCCCACCGATCACCTGCAGAGTGGCAGTGGACTCGCCCTGCCCCTGCCCCCCCCCGCTTCCCCCACCAGAGATCCATCTGATCAACCTCCCTCCTCCTCCTCCCCCCCCCCACCAGAGAATGATTGGGCTTCCCTCCTCCTCCCCCCCACCAGAAATACATCTAACCCGCCTTCCCCCCCCACCATGGAGAACGATCGGGCCTCCCTCCTCCTCCACCCCACCAGAAATACATCTAACCCGCCTTCCTCCTCCTCCCCCCCCCCCCCCCCCCCGCCCCGCCACCATGGAGAACGATCGGGCCTCCCTCCTCCTCCCCCCAATTAGAAATACATCTAACCCGCCTTCCTCCTCCTCCCCCCCCCCCCCCCCCCCGCCACCATGGAGAACGACCGGGCCTCCCTCCTCCTCCACCCCACCAGAAATACATCTAACCCGCCTTCCTCCTCCCCCCCCCCCCCCCCCCCCCCCCACCATGGAGAACGATCGGGCCTCCCTCCTCCTCCACCCCCACCCTCCACACCAGAGATACATTTGGCCGCCTCCCCCCCTGCAACTGCCGGAAGTGTTGAACTTACCTCTTCAGAAGCTGGAGCGGCCGAAACAGACCTTTGCTGAGCATGTCTGTTTCACGCCGAATCTGGAGAGGTGAATGCGGTGGTAAAGGGGGAAATGCTGGTAAGTTTGGGCGTCCAGCCCATTAAGTCAATTTAAATGCCTGTTTCGGGTGTGGTGCCGATCATGGTCATTTTCGGGCCTTGGTAAAGGGGGAATCGGCGTGGACGTGGGCATGGATCACGCTATTTGCCTCACGCCCGACTTTACCAAGTTTTCGCTCCTGAAAACAGGCGCAACGCAGTGGTAAAATCGGGCCCACAATTTGTGTAGAGGTTCATCAGAATCATAGAATCCCTCCAGTATAGAAGGAGGCTATTCGACCCATCAAGCCTGCACCGACAACAATCCCACCTAGGCCCTATCCCTGTAACCCCACGAATTGATCCTGCTAATCCCCCGACACCAGGGAGCAATTCAGCATGGTCAATCAATCTAACCCGCACATATTTGGACTGTGGGAGGAAACTTGAGCACCCAGAGGAAACCCATGCAGCCACGGGGAGAACGTGCAGACTCCATACAGATAGTGACCCAAGGCCGGAATTGAGCCCGGGTCCCTGGTGCTGTGAGGCAGCGATGCTTGCTTTTTTATTCTGTGCCCCAACTTATGAAGCCCAGAATCCTGTATGCCTTCCTCACTTTACATTGCCACCAACAACTATCTGTGCACGTATATTCCCAGGCCTCTCTCTTCCTGTACCCCTTTTATAATTATACCCTTTATTTCATGTTGCTTCCCCCGTTCTTACTGTCAAAATATATCACTTCACATTTCTCTGCATTACTTTTCATCTGACGTGTGTTCACCCATTCCACCAGCCTATGTCTTTCTGAAGTCGATAATTATCCTCCTCAGCACTCACAACTTCTAACTTTTGTGTGATGTGCATGCCTAAGTCATTGATGTACACCCAGAAAAGCTAGAGTCCTGTGCTGAACTTCAGGCTCAATTGTGCATATTTCCCATCTTCCACATTTAGGTGCTTACACAGGTCTTCCAACCTTTGAGCAAAACCGTAGGTTATTGTAGTGTAGTGTTTTGAGAAGTGCAATGGTCATTCTATTCACTTGAAGCTACCAAGCTTGCTTGCAATAGCAGAGGGAGAAGATAGCATTGGAAGGAACAGTTTATTAAAAAGAAGCCATTGTTTGTTTGTGCCATTTCAGTTCTGGGTGTCTGGCTTGTTTATGTACCCACTGATGATGAGGATGCTGAACAATAAGCAGCACTGCTTGCGGGCATAAATCCTTTTGGAGGGTTCTTGCCCTCCCCTCTGTAGATAAGGCAGCATTTAAGCTGTAGACTTGGAGATATATACAGGTAGGTTCCAACAAGTAGGAAAGCTTTCACAGACAGTTTTCATCACTACATTGCTGATGAACATGGCATCATCCATGCCAATCTACCACCTGTGGAAGTGCATTTGGAGCCATTCCCTGCACTCACTCATTGGCAAAAGTGGCTGTAATTTTTCAGAAGGTGCAATGGCATATTATGCAATCACAGCTGACAAAATGAAAAAGGCTTTACCTCTCCACTACGGTGGTAATGAATTTAACAATGCTCTTGAGACACTGAGCAAAATGATTATGACTCTGCTACGATGCACTAATGTCCCATTTTACGCCCAAGAAAAACGCAATTGATGAAACAATTATCTTTTGACGTACAAAACGAGAAGCAAACGAGACAGATTACCAATATTGCAGGTGTTTCAGGCAACTGGCAGCCAAATGTGACTCCGGTGATGCTGACCACGTTGAATGGAAAATGATAACACAAGGAATTGAAGGCAGTCTTTCTCATCGACTACGCCAGAAGGAACTTGAGAGAGAGAGAGAAAAACAGAAAGCTATCAAAGCAGTTGGAGTTAGCAAGATCACTATCACTTTCAGAGCCCAGAGCTACTGGAGTTGATGCTGCCAAAAGCATCTACCACACTCCAAGTTCACCTCCTGTAAACACTGTTGACTGCTCACATGCCAGGAAGACACCTGCAAAGCAACAAATGCAGACTCGCAAACAGAGCTGCCACTTTTCCAAAGCACGTTTCCATTGCGGCAGTGCTTAGCCACACTGGCCAGATGTCCTGCTATTGCAAACAGTGTAAAACGCAATTTTGCATGTGTTTATCATTCGTCAACGAAATCAACTACTGGTACCAACAGAAGGATGCCACAAACATGTACCACAGCAAGAAGGTGAGAGAATATAACCAGTGTAGAGATGGGTGACCATGAACATCAATTTGCACTCTCCTGCAGACACAGCAACAGCTACGCACAACAGTGACCATTGACTGCTCGGACGTAGATACTCTGATAGATACAGGAGCATCTGCCAATATCATGGGAGGCAAGATATTCAAGAAACTTCAGGATTGCTCCATTCTCCAAAAACAAAGGGATATGAAAACTGCTGAGAATTCTTGGGATGTTTGAAACACCAGTCACATCAAAGATTTCAGGACCAATGCACGCTCCTGCAGCTGCCATCCCGCTGCTTTAACTTGCTTCCCCCCTCTCTTCAAACCGTTTCTCACTCTGAAGCTGCTCGGCACGGTAGCACAGTGGTTAGCACTGCTGCTTCACAGCTCCAGGGTCCCGGGTTCGATTCCCGGCTCGGGTCACTGTCTGTGTGGAGTTTGCACATTCTCCTCGTGTCTGCGTGGGTTTCCTCCGGGTGCTCCGGTTTCCTCCCACAGTCCAAAGATGTGCGGGTTAGGTTGATTGGCCAGGTTAAAAAAATGTCCCTTAGAGTTCTGGGATGCGTAGGTTAGAGGGATTAGCGGGTAAAATATGTGGGGGTAGGGCCTGGGTGGGATTGTGGTCGGTGCAGACTCGATGGGCCGAATGGCCTCCTTCTGCACTGTAGGGTTTCTATGTTTCTATGTTTCTCTTCCCTTGCCATTTTATCTCACTTCTCCCCCTCTCTCCACACTGTCCCTCTCGCTAAAGCTCTTCTCTCTTCATTCGCTGTAACTCGCATTTCCATCTCTCCATGCACTCTTTCTCTCTCTCTCCCCACACTGTTTCTCACTCTGAAACTGCTCTCTCTTCCCCTGTTATTTCACCTCACTTCTTCTCCTCTCTCCGCACTGTTTCTCTTGCTGAAGTTGACCTCTCTTCCTCTGCTATGACTCACTTTCCACCTCTCTCCATGCTCTCTCTCTCTCTCTCTGAAGCTGTTCTCTCTTCCCTCGCTATTTTACCTCAATTTTCTCCCACTCCCTCTGTGCTGTTTTTTTCCCTCAGTGTGAGAGACATCACAGAAAAATCATAAGAAAATTGATTGCAACGTAGAGAGAGGAGCAGCAGTGGGGCAGTGAGGGGAGCAGCGAGGGGAGCAGCGAGGGGAGCAGCGAGGGGAGCAGCAGTGGGGCGAGGGGAGCAGTGAGGGGAGCAGTGAAAGCAAGGGTGAGCAGACCAGCAACGGGGTGAGTGCAGGGGCGGGCGGAGCAGCAGCGGGCTCAGCGCAGGGGCCTGCAGCTTAGCCTGGTCTCCGGTCATCTTGGATTTCCCTGCTACTGGGCCAAGAACTCACACCACTGGGACCGTGTGGTGGCTGATGTGCAACAACCGCCCCATGTTAAAAGCACTCACCCACAGGCATCTTCCACCTCAACCCAACCTCCTGAATGAATTTCAGGACCTGGAAAGTCAGGATCCTTATGGACAATCCCAATCGCAACAATCCTGAACACCGCGCTGCCATCATAGCCCGGGAACTCTGGCATCACAACATTGACATTGCCACACTGAGTGAGACACAGGGGAAGGAGAAGGTTGGCTTAAAGAACACGCTGGTGGATTCTCCTTCTCCATCGCAGCAACACTCCACCCCATCACCTTGAAGATTCCCGCTGGAGTGGAGCGAACCTACCGGACAAGCAGAAAACTGTTCAACCTCCGACACCTCCGGGCCAGAACCAAGAGCACCTCAACTTCAGTCATCGAAGTGCAGTATGCAGGCGACGCCTGTGTGTGTGCACATCAGAGGCCGAGCTGCAAACCATCATCGACGCATTCATCGAGGCACATGAGGGAATGGACCTCAGACTAAACATGTGGAAAACAAAGATTCTCTACCAGCCTACTGCTGCCACACTAAGCTGCCCCCCAACCATCGAGATCCACGGTGAGCCCCTGGACAATGTGGATCATTTCCCATATCTCAGGAACCTTCTCTCGGTGAGAGCAGACATCAACAATGAAATCCAAGCATTGACTCCAATGTGCCAGTGCAGGTTTTGGACGCCTGAGGAAGACTGTTCGAATTCTGAGATCTCAAATCCAGCACCAAGCTCATGGTCTACAGAGCAGCCGTGGTCCCCGTCCTCCTGTATGCATCAGAAACATTGACAATGTGCAGCAGACACCTCAAATCCCTGGAGAGATATCACCAACATTGTCTCCGCAAAATCCTGCAAATCCACTGGCAGGATAGGCATACCAATCTGAATGTCCTCTCCCAGACTACTATCCCCAGTATCGGGGCACTGGTCACACTCAACCAGCTGTGATGGGTGGGCCACATTGTCCACATACCCGACACAAGACTCCTGAAACAAGTGCTCTACTCCGAGCTCCGCAATGGCAAGCGATCACTGGGAGGGCACAGGAAATGCTACAAGGATGCTCTGAAAGCCTCTGAGGGCAGCACGGTGGCACAGTGGTTAGCACTGCAGCCTCACAGCATCAGGGACCCGGGTTCAATTCCTGGCTTGGGTCACTGTCAATGTGGAGTTTGCACGTTCTCCCCGTGCCTGCTTGGATTTCCTCCGGGTGTTCCGGTTTCCTCCCGCAGTCCGAAAGACGTGCTGGTTAGATGCATTGGCCATGCTAAATTCTCTCTCAGTGTACCCGAACAGGCATCAGAATGTGGCGACCAGGGGATTTTCACAGTAACCTCATCGCAGTGTTGAAGTAAGCCTACTTGTTACACTAATAAAAAAACTAAAACTAAATCTAAACTAAATTAAGTAAATGCAACATCCCCATCGACACGTGGGAATCGTTTGCCTTAGAAAGTAGAAACTGGAGAAGAAGCATCCGCGAAGGCGCCAAGCACCTCGGGCATCACCGAGTGGAGGCCTAGCGTAAGCAGCAGAAAGGGAGTGCAGAATCCAGAGTGCCCCACCCACCCACCTCACCCAACACTACCTGCCAAACCTGTGGCAGAGTCTGCGGCTCCAGGATTGGACCATTCAGACACCGCAGAACCCACCTCCCCAGAGTGGAGGCAAGTCATCCTCAACCCTGAGGGACTGCCAAAGAAGATGAAGAAGACCATGTGACTCTTACATTAATCCGTGGCTGAACTATTTTTGGGATCAAAATAACCTGGGAATGTTTATATATCGTTATTAACATTTCAGTGTGCCTGGGGGGGCCACGTTCACTAAGCTCTCCATCTTTAAATAAAGCTGCATTCATTTTATTTTCAGTGCTGCACCTCTTCAATTAACTTCTTATGAAATGCAAATTCACTTTCTGCCACTAATCCTCTACAATCTCAGCGATTGCTGGGCTAAAATTTCCAAAGGGGATCATTCTGATCTCCCAGTGTAACCTCAGCGGGAGATCAGGGGAACTCAGAGAAACTGCATCAGTAGTTGCTTTAGAAAAATAATATTTGGAAATGATTGTTGCAGAAGGTAATTGTTTGTATATTAAAAGAGGAAAAACAACCTGAATTTATATAGTATCTTTCATATCCTCAGGGTACCCTAGTGCAATTACATTTGTTGTTATGCAGCCGATTACAACAGCAAGATTATACACTCCATGGACTCACAAACAGCCAATTACTCAGCTGACCAGTTTATCTGCTTATGTTTGAGGTATAAAGTTTTGCCAAGAGCTCCCTGTCCGTCTTCAAGTGTTGTCTTCTGATGGTTTTCACAGGGTAGTGTTCTAAGCCCAACCAGTTGGAGCTGCTTCATCAATGACCTTCCTTCCATCGTAAGGTCAGAAGTGGGGATGTTCGCTGATAACTGCACAATGTTCAGCACTATTTGCGACTCCTCAGATACTGAAGTAGTCGTGTCGAAATGCAGCAAGACCTGGACAATACCCAGGCTTGAGCTGACAAGTGGCAAGTAACATTTGTGCCATGCAAGTGCCAGGCAATGACTATCTCCAATAACAGAGGATCTAATATCACTCCTTAACATTCAATGGCATTACCATCGCTGAATCCCCTATTATCAACATCATGGGGGTTACCATTGACCACTGGACTAGCCATATAAATACTGTGGCTACCAGAGCAGTCAAAAGCTCGGAATCCTGTGGTGAGTAACTCACTTCCCGACTCTCCAAACCCTGTCCACTATCTACAAGAAGTGTAATGGAATACTCCCCACTTGCCTGGATGAGTGCAGCTCCAACAACACTCAAGAAGCTTGACACCATCCAGGTCAAAGGAGCCCGCTTGATTGTTACCCCTTCCACAAACATTCAATCCCTCCACCACCAATGAACAGTGGCAGCTGGGTGTACCATCTACAAGATGCACAGGAAGGATTCACCAAAGTTCCGTAGGCAACACCTTCCAAACCTATGACCACTACCGCCTAGAAGGACAAGAGCAGCATTATCCTGGGAACACCACCAGCGAGAGGTTCCCTCAAGTCACTCCCCAACCTGACTTGGAAATATATTGTTATGCCTTCTCTGTCGATGGGTCAAATTCCTGGAACTCCCTCCTGAACAGCACTGTGAGGTACCTACACCTTAGCGACTACAACAGGTCAAGAAAGCAACTCATCATTGCCTTTTCATGGGCAATAAATACTGGGATGGACAATAAATACTGGTCTAGTCCAGTATGCCCACATCCCATAAATGAATAAACAAAGGCCCTTTAGAACCTAAGTTTGAAAGGTGGCTCCTCCAACAATTCAGCATTCTCATAGTGCACTGAAGTATCATCCTTGATCATCCTGATGAAATATATCCTAGAATTCTTTGGGAGGCAAGGGATGAGATTGCAGAGCCTTTGGCTTTGATCTTTGGGTCCTCACTGTCCACGGGGATGGTGCCAGAGGACTGGAGAGTGGCGAATGTTGTTCCTCTGTTTAAGAAAGGGAATAGAAATGACCCTGGTAATTATAGACCGGTTAATCTTACTTCGGTGGTTGGTAAATTGATGGAAAAGGTCCCTAGGGATGGGATTTACGACCATTTAGAAAGATGCGGATTAATCTGGGATAGTCAGCATGGATTCGTGAAGGGCAAGTCGTGCCTCACAAATTTGATTGAATTTTTTGAGGAGGTAACTAACTGTGTTGATGAAGGTAGGGCAGTTGGATTTTAGTAAGGCGTTTGATAAGGTCCCCCATGGTCGGCTTATGATGAAAGTAAGGAGGTGTGGGATAGAGGGAAAGTTGGCCGATTGGATAGGTAACTGGCTATCTGATCGAAGACAGAGAGTGGTGGTGGATGGAAATTTTCAGACTGGAGGCAGGTTGCTAGCGGAGTGCCACAGGGATCAGTGCTTGGTCCTCTGCTCTTTGTGATTTTTATTAATGACTTAGAGGAGGGGGCTGAAGGGTGGATCAGTAAATTTGCTGATGACACCAAGATTGGTGGAGTAGTGGATGAGGTGGAGGGCTGTTGTAGGCTGCAAAGAGACATAGATAGGATGCAAAGCTGGGCTGAAAAATGGCAAATGGAGTTTAACTCTGATAAATGTGAGGTGATTCATTTTGGTAGGACTAATTTAAATGTGGATTACAGGGTCAAAGGTAGGGTTCTGAAGACTGTGGAGGAACAGAGAGATCTTGGGGTCCATATCCACAGATCTCTAAAGGTTGCCACTCAAGTGGATAGAGCTGTGAAGAAGGCCTATAGTGTGTTAGCTTTTATTAACAGGGGGTTGGAGTTTAAGAGGCGTGGGGTTATGCTGCAACTGTACAGGACCTTGGTGAGACCACATTTGGAATATTGTGTGCAGTTCTGGTCACCTCACTATATAAGAAGGATGTGGAAGAGCTGGAAAGAGTGCAGAGGAGATTTACCAGGATGTTGCCTGGTTTGGAGGATAGGTCTTATGAGGAAAGGTTGAGGGAGCTAGGGCTGTTCTCTCTGGAGCAGAGGAGGCTGAGGGGAGACTTAACAGAGGTTTATAAAATGATGAAGGGGATAGATAGAGTGAACGTTCAAAGACTATTTCCTCGGGTGGATGGAGCTATTACAAGGGGGCATAACTATAGGGTTCATGGTGGGAGATATAGGAAGGATATCAGAGGTAGGTTCTTTACGCAGAGAGTGGTTGGGGTGTGGAATGGACTGCCTGCATTGATAGTGGAGTCAGACACTTTAGGAACATTGAAGCGGTTATTGGATAGGCACATGGAGCACACCAGGATGATAGGGAGTGGGATAGCTTGATCTTGGTTTCAGATAAAGCTCGGCACAACATCGTGGGCCAAAGGGCCTGTTCTGTGCTGTACTGTTCTATGTTCTATGTTCTATTTGATTGCACGCTCAGTCCTGACATGGGTTTGAACCCGCAACTTTCTGATTTAAAGATGCAAGTAAACCAACTGAGTCGGGTTGAGTCTTGTTAAACTAAAAGAAGGCGGAGGAGATTCACTAGCTTGATTCTGGAGTTGAGAGGGTTGGCTTATGAGGAGAGACTGAGTAGACTGGGAATATACTCATTGGAATTTAGAAGAATGAGGGGGGATCTTATAGTAACATATAAAATTATGAAGGGAAAAGATAAGATAGAAGCAGGGAGGTTGTTTCCACTGGCGGGTAAAACCAGAACTAGGGGGCACTGCCTCAAAATAAGGGGGAGCAGATTTCGGACTGAGTTGAGGAGGAACTTCTTCACCCAAAGGGTTGTGAATCTGTGGAATTCCCTGCCCAGTGAAGCAGTTGAGGCTACCTCATTGAATGTTTTTAAGGCAAGGATAGATAGATTTATGAACAGTAAAGGAATTAAGGGTTATGGTGAGCGGGCGGGTAAGTGGAGCTGATTCCAGGAAAAGATCTGCAATGATCTTATTGAATGGCGGAGCAGGCTCGAGGGGCCAAATGACTTACTCCTGCTCCTAGTTCTTATGTTCTTAAACTAGAATTAGAGTATTGTGTACCAATTTGAGTACCACACTACAGGTAAGATCTAAAAACAATGCAGAAGTTCCAATGTAGATTCCCTACAATGTTACTCGGACAAGAAACACCAGTTCTGCATGACACTTGAGAAATCATTTCTTATTGTCTAGAGCTGAGGAAATATAGAGGTTTTAAAACATTTTCAAGAGGTATATTAAGATAAATAGTGATAGATTGTTTCCACTGGTGAGGTGAGGATAAGAGGGCATAAATTTAAGCCAATTACAAGAAGATTTAAAGGGAGGTTGGGTAAATTCCCGATGAACTGTAGTTGAAGCAAGGTTGGTGAGCGTGAAATTCAGTCAGACGCAATGCAAGGATTGTGATGAGTGATTAACCCTTTGTGTGACGCTTCTGATACAGGCGGCACCCAAACTTTGCACTGACTGCTCATTTAAATGATTGTAATGTGCAGTCAGCACTAAGTAAGCTGCTGGGTCTGAGCAGGGGCATACAGTCATGAGCGTGAGTTCTGGTTGGCTTGCATCTGCTTAAAGACTAAGTATCTTTCGGCTGGAGCCGATGTGGGAAATCATTGTCGAGGTGAATTTGACTTAAGAATGACACCAGACTATAGGCAGCAAGTGAGCTCCAAGACTACACTGGAGGCCTTGGAGCAGGAAGTGGGGAGTGTAAGACATGTCATCTATCCACAGAGTGCCCAGAGGCCCTCCAGACAAACTTTGCGACGGCAGTGGGACAGGTAACCATGGAGTCTCTCAGTGCTGCAAGAAGTTCAATAGTTTAAAGGTTATTTATTATTCTCACAAGTAGGCTTACATTAACACTGCAATGAAATTACTGTGAAAATCCCCTAGTTGCCACACTCTACAAGACAAGCTGCAGTCACTCAGGTAGCACTGTGTAGGGCACTAGAATTCACAAAGGCATATAGAATCCAGGCACTAAGGGAAGGTACAAGAGTGATTAATTGACATTAGTATTTAAAACGACATGCTTTGATTGATAAAATTGGTTTAGAATATTTGCTATGTTGTGGATTTTATTGTGACCAAGTTGATACTAACAGTCAGTGATGGAGGGAAGGCCAAATATAGGACGATGAGTTGCGATGATACTGTGCCTTTCAGAGATGCCTTTGAGCCATGCTCTTGTGCAGGATCTATTGTAGCAGTTTATGCACTTGGAGCTGTTCTGTCTACTGGCATCCTATATTGTTGCTGCAGCAACATAATTGCTTCTAATGGCTAGAATGTCGGTTTTAATCTGAGCTAATGCTGTTCTACTGTTTTCCCCTGGGATTTTGCAGAGTGGGGCTTGATTGGGTTGATTGGCAGGTACGGTCAAATGACTGGGTACAGCGAAGCTTATACAGAGAAGCCCAGCTTGGTGTTTTTTCAGATTGCTGCTTTTGCGGTTGAGACAGCAGTGTTTCTCTTTTCTCTTACTGAAGTTGGAATCTGGAATCTGCCAGGAGATAAGTTTCTGTCTTGGAGATTCTGCTGTATGAGAGTGGATCTTCCTCTGCTGTTTTGGAAGTTGAAGAGAGGGAGGTATCTCTTTCTGTCTCTGAAGTCTGGAGCCCGATAGCTGCCAGAGACTTCTTTGAAGTTTTGCTGTCTTGAGGATATATCCTTCTCTGGAAACTGCTGTCTGGATCTCTGTCCAAAAGTGTTAAAAGACGGAAAATCCAGCATCATGTGAGCATACTTGTTTTTGTGCTAATTCTGAAGAACGGTGTTTGTCTATGGGGTATTGCTTTAAATTGGAACAACGAAGATGGCAAATGTCGAAGTATTTTAATTGGTAAAGGTTATACTAATTCTTTTTGTTATACACTAACTGTTCTTAAATAAAGTTTGTTTTGATAAAGCCTCCTAGTGGATCACTCGATTCGGCATGGTAGCACAGTGGTGAGCACTGCTGCCTCACAGCGCCAGGGACCCGGGTTCAATTCCCCGCTTGGGTCACTGTCTGTGTGGAATTTACACGTTCTCCCTGTATCTGCGTGAGTTTTCTCCGGGTGTTCCGGTTTCTTCCCACATTCTGAAAGATGTGCTGGTTAGGTGCATTGACCCGAACGGGCGCCGGACTGTGGAAACTGGGGGAATTTCACAGTAACTTAATTGCAGTGTTGATGTAAGCCTTACTTGTGACGAATAAATAAACTTTAACTCATACCTGGAGTGAAATGCCTTTTGCTCACCCTAATGTCAAAATCAAATGTAAAAGTTAGGGTCGAGGCTAATTTCATAAGACACCTTTGCCTTTCTGGTCTGGGCATTAACAGGGTGAATGGGGAATTGGTGTTGTTTTAATTGGCATCAGAATCCAATGAGTCAATCACAGGCAGTCCAAGCAGAAAGGGATTGCGTTGTTTGCCTCCTCCCTTCCTCCTCCACATCTTTCCCCTTCCATATTGTCTTCCTTCTCAGCTGCTTGCCATAGAGCAGGTGGCAAGGGCTGTGCCCTCACAATGACACGTTGTACAGCATGCAGCTGACCATGATAAGACCTTGTCATACGCTCTGCTAAATACCGTGGGACATTCTCGGCAGTGAAACCATTACTCAACTTCCTCTGGTTTGCTTGATCACATTTATATGGAGACACTGTTTTCTGTTATATACACTCTGGTGTATTCCACATCCAAGTCACTAACATGTAGCTAGCAGATGGCCCTTATCATCCACTAGTCACCCTCTAGTTTCTTGTAGTGGTCTAATTACAGGTATTCTGGGTTGCTGCCTGGATATAAGGGTATTGCACATTACACTGTGAATGGCCATTCACCACCGGGCATTGAACCCTTTTGGCTGTGGCACATCTAAGTTTGACATGCAATGAGTATAAAGTGCAATGCAATCGATCGCACTCTGCACCATGAGGAAGCCAGCAATTCTGGCAAAGCCATGTTCTCACACTGACTGCTTCTCCCTGGTGGGAAAGCTTTCTCTCAGCTCCTTCGCCTCCGTCGCATTTGTTCCGATGATGCCATCTTCCAAAGTGGTGCTTCTAATATGTGCTCCTTTTTCCTCAACCATGGATTCCCATCCACAGCTGTCGACAGGGTCCTCAACAGCGTGTGGTCCATCTCCCGTGCCACGGCCCTCACCCCCTCCCCTCCCTCCCAGAACAAGGATAGAGTCCCCCTTGTTCTCACATTTCACCCCGCCAGCCTCTGCATGCAAAGCATATTCTTCCGCCATTTTCGCCAACTCCAGCGTGATGCCACCACCAAACACATCTTCCCTTCACTCCCTCTGTCAGCATTGCGCAGAGACCGCTCCCTCCGAGATAACCTAGTCCACTCCTCAATTATACCCAACACCTCTCCCATTACTCGCGGCACCTTCCCATGCAATCGCAGAAGGTGTAACACCTGTCCGTTTACCTCTTCCATGCTCACCATCCAAGGTCCAAAACATTCATTCCAGGTTAAGCAGTGTTTCACTTGCACCTCTTTCAATTTGGTCTATTGCATTACCCGCTCCCAATGTGGTCTCTTCTATATCGGAGAATCTAAGCGTAGACTGGGTGACCGCTTTGCTGAGCACCTTCGGTCTGTGCGCAGTCAGGACTCTGACCTTCCGGTTGCTTGCCATTTTAACACACAATCCTGCTCCCATGCCCACATGCCTGTCCTTGGTCTGTTGCAATGTTCCAGTGAAGCTCAGCGCAAACTGGAGGAACAGCATCTCATCTTCCGGCTAGGCACTTTACAGCCTTCCAGTCTCAACATCGAATTCTACAACTTCAGATGATTTGCTTTACCCCACCTCGGCCCCCACTTTGTTTTCATTCTTTTTTTTTACTGTTCTCTACCTTTTATTTCTTTATTATCTTTCTTCATTTTCTTCCCACTCTTTTCTCCTACTTTATGTTCTTTCTCTTATTTTTTCTCCCCCTTTGCTTCTCTTTTTCGAAATCTTACCTCTGTCCCATCCATTTCCCGCCTCCCCCCCCCCCCCCCCCCCCCAGCCCCCCTTCCCCCCTCCCTCCCCTCCGCGGCGGCCTTCACGACACACGACAGCGCAGAGTCGTTGAGCAGAAACTGATAGCCAAGTTCCGCACACATGAGGACGGTCTCAACCAGGATATTGGGTTCATGTCACACTATTTGTAATCCCCACAGCTTGCCTGGACCTGCAGAGTCTCACTGGCTGTCCTGTCTGGAGACAACACACATCTCTTTAGCCTGTCTTAATGCTCTCTCCACTCACATTGTTTGTATCTTAAAGACTTGATTAGCTGTAAGTATTCGCATTCCAACCATTATTCACGTAAATTGAGTTTGTGTCTTTATATGCCCTGTTTGTGAACAGAATTCCCACTCACCTGAAGAAGGGGCTTGGGGCTCCGAAAGCTTGTGTGGCTTTTGCTACCAAATAAACCTGTTGGACTTTAACCTGGTGTTGTTAAACTTCTTGCTGATCTTATGGCCAGCTGTGTGAGGTAATGAGCTGGCATTAATTGGAATGTTGAGCTCCAGAATGATGGCACTAGGGTGTCAAATCAATGAATGTCACTGCCCTCCTGCTCTGGTTCCTTGCTGTGGATTCTCACCGTGCATGAACTAATGCCATCAACCAAATGGCCAGTGTCAGAAATGTGGAGGCAAAACTATGCCAGTAGCGGCAAAAGAACAGATACTGCACATCAGAACTTGCCATAAGTTTCTGAAGGAAATGAATATAAAAAGACGTTTATTAAAGGGTGGAATAAGGAGACAACTGGGATTGACAGTGGTTCAAGTGAAGAACAACTGAACAATGCAAAGTTAATGGGCAAAGTGAGTTACTTCTGTGCTGTGATCATAAAAGGTAATGCTAAGTATAACATGAAAGTATGCATTTAGAATATTGTGGAGATTATGGGCAGGATGTTCCAGACTTTCCTGCCAGAGGGACTGAAGGTGGTGGGATGGGTGAGCCATGCAAAATACTCTAGACATTGCTGGGACTGGAACATCCCATGGCAACCAATGGTAAGCCGTCCCCACTCTGGAAAACAAGCCACAAGGGACTGGAAAATCCCATCCTATGTGAATTATACAATATTTTACAGAAGCAGGTGGCTTTCAAATGCAGATATGTTACTGATGTTCAAGTGTTACTCATTCTGTCACCTGTCTGTCAATGCATATTAGTGTATGTGTAATTATACCACTGTATGGTTGAGTTTATTGGTAAATGTTTTGGCTGTGACAGGGCTGGAAATCCATCAACGCACTCCCAGCAACTGCACAAAGACTGTAGCGGTTGCTGTTCTCCAGCACTAAGGGTTTGCAGGGTCAGAAGGAGAGCACATCACTGACATGGGGCAGGTGAATGTTAATCCCATTCTGCGTCCATCCATGACACCTGCCAGCCCCATGCCTCAAGAAGCTCTGCCAATCTCCTGTCCTCGGGTAGGGACACTTTCTCCTTGGCCTCTTGAGTAAGGTAACCGATCTTGCGTAACTGTTAGAAAATATGTATGTGGCAGTTTCGGGGATCTGGACCACTTGTCTGTTCTGAATCCTATCAAAATTGTGCCCTTTGTCGAGATCGACACGTCCATTTATTTCGCTTGTGACACACCAGGTCACAAATGAAACTGAGGAGTCAGACCCCCTAGGTCAGGGCGGCACAGTGGCACAGTGGTTAGCACTGCTGCCTCACAGCACCAGGGACCTGCTGGACTTTATTTAAAGGGACCTGGAATTTTAAAGTGTGGAAGTGATGCTTCAATTGTACAGAGACTTGCACAGACTCCATTTGGAATAATGTGTTTAGTTCTGGAGACTTCAGAAAAGCTTTGTTGTAGGTACAGGACCTATGGAGCAAGATTATCACCTGGTTTAAAGTCTTAAATTATAAGGAATAGTTCGATATCCTTGGTTGGATTGCATGGTGGCACAGTGGTTAGCACTGCTGCCTCACAGCGCCAAGGAGCCGGGTTTGATTCCCGGCTTGGGTGACTGTCTGTGTGGAGTTTGCACGTTCTCCCCATGTCTGTGTGGGTTTCCTCCAGGTGCTCTGGTTTCCTCCCACAGTCTGAAAGACATGCTGGTTAGGTGGCTATGCTAAATTCTCCCTCCGTGTACCCAAACAGGCACTGGAGTGGTGGCGACTAGGGGATTTTCACAGTAACTTCATTGCAGTATTAACGTAAGCCTACTTGTGACATTGATAAATAAACTTCAGGTTAGGAAATCCTGGACTCTAACTCAATTCGGTAACCATATGAGAAGATCATTTCACAAAGGTTTACTTTATAATAGAGCTGGTTTTATACCTTCTGAATCAGCATGAAGTGCAATGATATAATTTGCAATTTGAAGACATCATTAATATGTAAATAACAAAGTGCCACATAAAGAACACCATGAACCTGGTATGTGACATATCAACAGGAATATTTTTCAGAGCAGTTTCAGGCTTCTTACATTTCTCACAATGACACATGTTGTGAAACTGTGACAGAACCTCGTCATCTAAAGTATTAATTATGAAGATGTTCAGTTTTTGGATTGGTATGCAGTGAAGATGCAGTTAGGAGAAACACCGAAAATATGACAATTTCGCTACGGACTGCAAACTCAGGCTACATCTCCCTGCCTGTGGGCAGAAGATTTTAGCTTGCAGATGGCTACAAAAAAAAGGATTACCTGAGGAATTATTCATGCAGTTTTTGTCAGCGAGTGCGAGAGCGGTGTCATCTCATCTACAATTCCTACCCCAATAACCCTCCTAAAGGTTTGTGCATAACCTGCAGCAGTCATGGAATGATCTTTTATTTGATTATTGTCCTGTTAATGGATTGTTCAACTGATCCGGGTGCCGGTAGAATGAAGAAATAATTAAATGACTCACTCTTTCCACGGGTCTGAAATATCACTGAGGTAAATTTAAATCCCAAATAGATTATCCAAACTCCGAAAAGGATCTGTACTTTAAGCATACATCAATCCTATCGGAAGTAAATTGGTTTTTAAAATTGGACTGGGACAACTGAGTTGATTCTGAACAGCATGTCGCCTTGGCTGAGCTTATTCTGAACGAATCCATGCGGCATTATTATTTATATATATAAATTCTCAGGCTAATTGCCACGCCACAAACACCTATACGTCCACCGAATGCGTGCACATGAATTTGAAACAAGAAGTGTTCCTGAGTCGTTCCCCATAACCTCAGATGACAGGAGATCTTTCTTACCAAATTGTTCTTCTGCTGCAGTCACCATGCTCCCGACCTTGGGAAATTATAGAAGCCTCACGCCTCTCTTTAATCTTTTTGCAAATTCTCATTTTCCCCCAGGTTGAGAGGGAGTCTCGGAGGGTCCAAATTACAGTGGAAGGATGGGATCAGCAGCATGGCCTCTTGTATTTCTCATTAACCCAACAGAGATTTGTCAGAGGAGGGAATGAGTCAGTGAGCATGGTTCGAGTTAAAAGCTGCTGTGAAACTCATGCAATCAAACTAACGTGAATCCATCCCAAGGAGAACCTTGCCATCGTGCTATAGTCAGACCTCCTTCTTCTAATCTATTCATTGAAAAATAATTCCCAGCTTTTGATTTTGACAGTGTTAAATTATTAATTTTGTAATATGATGCCATGGGGATGGGGGTTAGTGATATTCCAATAGAGAGACCACACTGGAGGCTGTTACTGCATGAAGTAGTTTAAAGTGGTACCACTATGTTTGATGTATGTTTTATACACTGGAAACTGACTCTGCAATGCAGCGAACGGAAAACAGTGTGCATTTCTGTCACAGATACAACCTGTGAAGAACAAACGAGATGAGCACAAGCCGACTTGCGATACAGTCATATCAATAATGCAATAATAGCCTTTTAGATACGGAATTTCTTTAGGAATCTGCGGCAAAGAAATGTACTTTCTATTAAATAATAACTCTGACATTTACATTAAAATGATGAAGAAGAATAGGATACATGGTTCCTTTGCCAGCGGGATAGCCTGGCTCACAAGATTAGTCACAAAGGATTTGTGAATGAAGAATTGGACATCCAAAGAAAGGCCACTTCTGTACCTCTAACATTTATTGGCTGATTAGCAGTAGCAAGGCCATGACTTTATATCTCACCATGTTGCCATTCAGACTTAATAAAAGCAAATTACTGCAGATGGCGGAATCTGAAACCAAAAAAGAAAATGCTGGAAAATCTCAAAGCTGAGCGCTTTGACAAAGGGCCAAATTTGCAAAAGCGATTTGAGAAAGGGTTATCTGGACTCAAAACATCAGCTCTTTTCTCTCCTTAAAGATGCTGCCAAACCTGCTGAGATTTTCCAGCATTTTCTCTTTTGGTTGCCATTCGGACTTGCTTGCCTCAGTTGGATGGATTTTGTCCATTCTTAGACCAGACACTTGATCATCATGGGCAACCCATTCTCACAGTGAGGACATCAGATGTCGGTTGGTAGCGGGAGTGCAGGATTGTTGGCTCAAGCAGCTATGCTTGCCATCTCTCGCCATTCTCTTTCAGAGTTGGCTCTCTGTTGATTGGAAGTGCTTGATACCATTTTCAACGATCGATCATTGATGTTGGTTGTGATTCGGCATCTGCTTCCTGTGTGTTGTTGCCAATAGCGGGGGGGTGGGGGCAATGGCCTAGTGGTATTATCGCTAGACTATCAATCTAGAAACTCAGCTAATGCTCTGGGGACTCGGGTTCGAATCCCACCATGGCAGATGGTGGAATTTAAATTCCATAAATAAATATCTGGAAGTAAGAATCTACTGACGACCATGAAACCATTGTTGATGGTCAGAAAAACCGATCTGGTTCACTAAAGTCCTTCAGGAAAGGAAATCTGCCATCCTTACCTGGCCTGGCCTACATGTGACTCCAGAGCCACAGCAATGTGCTTGACTCTCAACTGCCCTCTAAAAAGCACACCACTCATTTCAAGGGCAACTAGGGATGAACAATAAATGCTGGCCCAGCCAGCGATGCCCATGTCCCACAAATGAAAAAAAAGTTAATTCTTAGACCAGACACTTGATCATCATGGGCAACCCACTCTCACAGTGAAGGCATCAGTTGTTGGTTGCTGGATGTAGCGCAGGGTTGTTGGATCAAGTAGTTACCCTTTCCATCTCTCTCCATTCTCTCTCAGAGTCTGCACCTTGTTGATTGGAAGTTCTTGATGGATCGTTGATATTGATTGCGATTGGGCATCTGCTTCCCATGAGTAGATGTTAATTGAATAGATATTAGAGGGGGCTTTGAGATTTCCATTAAACATTTCCCTTTGCTCAGCTGTAAGTGGGCTCCCTGGTCCAGCTCTGTGTAGGGTACCTGTCTAAGCAGTTTTGAATCAGGCATTCTGACAACATGTCTTGCCTGTTACATTCTTCTTTTCAGCCTAAACATACCAATCATATGACAAGAACTGGTAAAACAATAATGTGGGTTCTTTATTTATACATACAGCATTAACTAGGAGGTTGTGTATATATATCTGCTGGATTCAGAGTACAGAGTCATGGGACCACTACATCACACCCTGTCTCTGTAATGGTGATTGGCAGCAGTTTAAGATACTCACCCTTAAAGGCACATGTACATCATATCACAACACCATCCATTTCAGCTGATGTGAGATTAACATGGCCTTTATTCATGACATATTTGTGTCTTGGAAGGCACTCATGTTGTTCTTTTGTCCTCTCACTTGATTAGCAAGATCTCTCTGAGGCAGCAGTGACGATGCTGTTCTCGGGCCTGGGCTTGGTTTCTATCAGTTGTCCATGCTTCAGCACGAGAGGGTGTGTTGTAAGACGGAAAGGAGCTTCATTTGGATGGGTTGAGGACAAAAAAACCCAGATTTTCCCAACACGATTTGTGCATCTCACTGCCACAGAACAGCATTGACTGCACCTGCAGATGGGTCCACAGCCAAAATCATCTGTTCATCCCAATGGAGGAAGTATCCATGGTGGGCTCATGAGATCTTAATCCTGGCGCAGCTGAATGAGGGGTTTGCCAATTCCTCTGCTCAACAGCAAACTGTTCTTATTACACATTCATTCCTGCTGTAGAATTTAATACCCTATAATTTTCACGACTAATCTATAAAACCTACTGGCATGTTGTCTTTGTATTGTTGTCAACTTTGTGTGCTAAACCTGAATGCTTTGATAGTGAGAAACCCAACATTATTTGCCTTAGGTTTCTGCATTTTTATTCCCAGTTGCTTTACAAATTCAATGCCTCAGATAACTCCTATATTTGAGCTTCCATTCCCGACGAACTGGGATGTGCCCAATATCTCAGTCATTCACAGGGGTCAATCATTAAAACATTTGACTGAATCTTAACTTTGATTTGATTCGATTTATTGTTGTCATGAATTGGTATACAGTGAAAAGCATTGTTCCTTGCACGCTGTGCAGACAAAACATACTGTTTACAGAGTACATAGGGGAGATGAAAAGGAGAGTGTGCAGAATATAGGTTGCAGTTATAGCTAGGGTGTAGAGAAAGATCAGCTTAATATATGGTAGGTCTGTTCAAAATTCTGATGGCAGCAGGGAAGAAGCTGTTCTTGAGTCGGTTGGTACCTGATCTCAGACTTTTGTATCTATTTCCCAACGGAAGAAGGTGGAAGAGAGTATGCTTGGGGTGCGAGGAGTCCTTGATTCTGCTGGCTGCTCTTCCGATGCAGCGGGAAACGTAGACAGAATGGATGGGAGGCTGGTTTGCATGATAGATTGGGCTATGTTCACAACCCTTTGTAGTTTCTTGTGATCTTGGTCAGAGACATACCAAGCTGTGATACATCCAGAAAGGATGCTTTCGAGAGTGCATCTGGTGAGAGTCATAGTGGACATGCCAAATTCCCTTGGCCTCCTGAGAAAGTCGAGGCTTTTGTGGGTTTTCTTGAATATAGTGTCATCGTGGAGGGACCAGGACAGATTGTTAGTGATCTGGACATCTAGAAATTTGCAGCTTTTGACCATTTTCACTTCATTCCTGTTGATGTAGACAAGGATATGTTCTCCACTATGTTTCCTGAAGTCAACGACTAGGGTGGGATGTAGGGGTGGGGGAAAAAAGTTTCAGTTTCAGAAACCAGGAATAATGGGTTTCCCCACATGCTTGCTTCATTAAAATATTTAATTGGTCAACCCCTTTCTTGGGAGCGAAGGGCTGCCCATCTCTTGCCTGTCTCTTGTTAAACCCATAAATGGGTGGGTCACTGATGAGTAAGATCTGGTCTGAAATGTTTGCGCAGGTTTTAGCATCACATCGAGTCCAAACTAGCCAAGGTTTGGGAATCATGTTGCATATTTTTATTTGGTTACAGTGTCTAATCTTATTTCATCTCAATTTCATAAAATGGGAGAATAGCACTAGAGTTGGACCTAGATTATAAACTGCGAGGAAGATTTATTTAACTGTAAATGGCTTGGTAGATAATAACTATGATGCACTATAGGCTTACAATTACTGGCTTAAATATCTCCCCCTGGAAATGAGAAAATAATAAATAGTTGTACTTGCTGTCTGAACTGGACTTCGCACCAGACTATGCACAGATCTATATTTCTGTCATGACTTCAAAGGAACTGTTCAGTGGAAACAAAACAAGCTGAATTATGAGAACTGATTTTTATAAATGTACATTACTAGTGGGTTGGACTCCCCACTGGTAGCACATGTTTTGAAAAATCTTTCCTAATTTAAAAAAAACGCCTTGAAGAAAGGCAGTTTAAATATCTCGCTGTTAAAAGCAAATAAAGATGTCCATTAACCACACAAGCTGTGGACATCTGTAGCAGCAGCTAGTCCCATTGTCCAGGGTGGCAGCTCATGACAACAGAGTGGCATTAGGCTTTCCCCCTTCACCCAAGTTTTCTCCATCTTTTATTGAATCATTGTTACAGCGCAGAAGGTGTCCATTTGGCCCATCGTATATGCACCGGCTCTCCAAGCAAGCATTGTGGCTTCTGGCCATGCCCCTGCATTTTTCCTATGCCCCTGCAATGTTTTTCAATTCAAAGAACAAAGAGTAATCATCAAATTCCCTCCTGAATGCCTTGATTGAACCTGCCTTCCAGGCAGTGCATTCCAGACAGTGTATTCCAGATCGGAATCAGTCATTGTGTGGAAAAGACTTTTCTCATGTCACACTTTCTTCTTTTGCAAATCATCTTAAATCTGTGCCCTCTTGTTCTCAATCCTTTGATGAATGGAAACAGTTTCTCCTATAGTCCTATCTGCTCTGCCCAGCCCCTTCAGTTACTGCCTCACAGCTCCAGGGACCCAGGTTCAATTCCGGCCTTGGGTGACTGTCTGTTTGGAGTTTGCACGCTCTTCCCATGTCTGTATGGGTTTCCTCTGGGTGTTCCTGTTTCCTCCCACAGTCCAAAGTTGTGCAGGTTAGGTGGATTGGCCATGCTAGATTGCCCCTTATTGTCCAAAGATGCCTAGGTAAGATGGATTAGCCATGGTAAATGTGTGGGGTTACAGGGATAGGGCAGGGGAGAGGGTCTGGGTAAGATATTCTGTAAGAAGTTTAACAACACCATGTTAAAGTCCAACAAGTTTATTTGGTAGCAAATGCCACTAGTTTTCGGAGCGCTGCTCCTTCATCAGGTGGAGTGGAGAAATGCTCACAAACAGGGCATACAGAGACACAAACTCAATTTACAGAATAATGATTGGAATGCAGTCTTTACAGATAATCAAGTCTTAAAGGTACAAACAATGTGAGTGGAGAGAGCATTAAGCACAGGTTAAAGAGATTTGTATTGTCTCCAGACAGGACAGCCAGTGAGATTCTGCAAGTCCAGGCAAGCTGTGGGGGTTACAGATAGTGTGACATGAACCCAAGAACCCGGTTGAGGCCGTCCTCAAGTGTGCGGAACTTGGCTATCAGTTTCTGCTCAGCGACTCTGCGCTGTCGTGTGTCGTGAAGGCGGCCTTGGAGAACGCTTACGTGAAGATCAGAGGCCGAATGCCTGTGACCACTGAAGTGCTCCCCAACAGGAAGAGAACAGTCTTGCCTGGTGATTGTCGAGCGGTGTTCATTCATCCGTTGTCGTAGCGTCTGCATGATTTCCCCAATGTACCAGGCCTCGGGACATCCTTTCCTGCAGCGTATCAGGTAGACAACGTTGGCCGAGTCACAAGAGTATGCACCGTGTACCTGGTGGATGGTGTTCTCACGTGAGATGATGGCATCTGTGTCGATGATCCGGCACGTCTTGCAGAGATTGCTGTGGCAGGGTTGTGTGGTGTCGTGGTCACTGTACTCCTGAAGGCTGGGTAATTTGCTGCGGACAATGGTCTGTTTGAGGTTGTGCGGTTGTTTGAAGGCAAGAAGTGGGGGTGTGGGGATGGCCTTGGCGATCCTGAAATTATCACTGAAGCAACTATATGATGACATCAACAAGTTCCATCCCACCAGCAGACTCACCATGGACTACGCTCCGGAATCAGTTGCATTCTTGGACACACGCATCTCCATTAAGGACGGTCACCTCAGCACCTCACTATACCGCAAGACCACGGATAATCTCATGATGCTCCACTTCTCCAACTTCCACCCTAAACATGTTAAAGAAACCATCCCCTACGGACAAGCCCTCCATATACACAGGATCTGCTCGGATGAGGAGGATTGCAACAGACACCTCCAGACACTGAAAGATGCCCTCATAAGAACAGGATATGGCGCTCGACCCATCGATCGACAGTTCCGACGCGCCACAGCAAAAAACCGCACCGACCTCCTCAGAAGACAAACACGGGACACGGTGGACAGAGTACCCTTCGACGTCCAGTGCTTGCCCGGAGCGGAGAAGCTACGGCATCTCCTCCGGAGCCTTCAACATGTCATTGATGAAGACGAACATCTCGCCAAGGCCATCCCCACACCCCCACTTCTTGCCTTCAAACAACCGCACAACCTCAAACAGACTATTATCCGCAGCAAACTATCCAACCTTCAGGAGTACAGTGACCACGACACCACACAACCCTGCCACAGCAACCTCTGCAAGACTTGCCGGATCATCGACACAGATGCCATCATCTCACGTGAGAACACCATCCACCAGGTACAAGGTACATACTCTTGCAACTCGGCCAACGTTGTCTACCTGATACGCTGCAGGAAAGGATGTCCCGAGGCCTGGTACATTGGGGAAACCATGCAGACGCTACGACAACGGATGAATGAACACCGCTTGACATTCACCAGGCAAGACTGTTCTCTTCCTGTTGGGGAGCACTTCAGCGGTCACGGGCATTCGGCCTCTGATCTTCGCGTAAGCATTCTCCAAGGCGGCCTTCACGACACACGACAGCGCAGAGTCACTGAGCAGAAACTGATAGCCAAGTTCCGCACACCTGAGGGCGGCCTCAACCGGGATATTGGGTTCATGTCACACTATCTGTAACCCCCACAGCTTGCCTGGACTTGCAGAATCTCACTGGTTGTCCTGTCTGGAGACAATACACAGCTCTTTAACCTGTGCTTAATGCTCTCTCCACTCACATTGTTTGTACCTTTAAGACTTGATTATCTGTAAAGACTGCATTCCAATCATTATTCTGTAAATTGAGTTTGTGTCTCTGTATGCCCTGTTTGTGAGTATTTCTCCACACCACCTGACGAAGGGGCAGCGCTCCGAAAGCTAGTGGCATTTGCTACCAAATAAACCTGTTGGACTTTAACCTGGTGTTGTTAAACATCTTAGTGTGTTTACCCCAGTCCAACGCCGGCATCTCCACATCATAAAATATTCTGTCAGAGAGTTGGTGCAGACTCAATGGGCCGAATGGTCTCTTCTGCACTGTAGGGATTCTACAATTCTATGATTCCTGTTCCAGCATTTGGGCTAACACTGGCCTGACAAAAGCCATTCCCAAATGAGGCGGCACGGTGCCACAGTGGTTAGCACTGCAGCCTCACAGCATCAGGGCCGTGGGTTCGATTCCCAGCTTGGGTCACTGTCTGTGTGGAGATTACATGTTCTCCCCGTGTATGCCTGGGTTTCCTCCAGGTGCTCCAGCTTCCACCCACAGTCCAAAGATGTACGGGTTAGGTGCATTGCCCCTTAGAGTCCCTGAATGCATAGGTTAGAGGGATTAGCGGGGTAAATATATGGGATTAGGGGGGTAGGGCCTAGGTGGGATTGTTGTCGGTGCAGACTCGATGGGCCAAATGGCCTCCTTCTGTATTGTAGGGCTTTTATGGTTCTATGTCTAAGTTTGTTGACGATACAAAGTTAGGTGGAAAAGTAAACTGTAAGGAGGATACAAGGAGGTTGCAAAGAAATTTTGATAGGTTAAGTGAGTGGGTAAGATGGAATATAATGTGGAAAAATACAAGGTCCACCTTGGTAGGGCAAATAGAAAAGCAGAGTATTTTTTAAATGGTGGGACAATGTGGGTGTTTGCAGGATCTGGGAGATCACAGAAAGTTAACATGTAGGTATAACAAGCAGTTAGGAAATCAAAAGGTATGTTAGGCTTTATTGCAACGAGATTAAATGGTCCATTGTTTTTCCTATGCTCTTGTGTGTAAACTTAGCCTTTCCCTCCATTATGGTCCTATACATTTACCTGTTGAGGCCTTGTTCTTGGCCAATCTCCCTTGCACCTTTTCTACCCTCTTTTAATTCTCCTGTCAGTTCTTGCGGTGCTACAGTGGCTGTGTTACTGCAGCAGCACCATCAGAATTTTCCAGTTTCCGTTGGTGAACTCCCTCTCCGCAGTGAAAGTACAGCTGGGAGCCTTCCCTGCACATTTAATGAGATTGACTTAGGGTCGGGGTTATGGGGCCACGAAGGCTGGCCGAAGTCCTGCCCCACGGCTACCCTGTCAAGGGTGGAACATCCAGTCACCTACTTTAAAATTTATAATCAGTTTTTAGTCTTTTTTAGTGGTAACATGAAAGGCTCGCTTCTCAACCCTGTTGGCTGATTTTCAACAAATGTCATTCCTGCCCTTTCTGCGGTATTGGCAGCACGTCACTGTGCCAATTCAGGTCAAGACTACTAAGGTAACAAGCAAACTTTTCTAACAACCTGCAACTTTGATCACTTTGAGAGGCAGGTTCCATATATGGCACAACTCTATTTATTAATTCTTTATTTCAGCATTTTTCTTCAAATCTTCACCTTCTCCAACTAGCATACCTTGATGCACGACCCTGACATATATTCTTTGGTATGGCAGCATGATAGTCAATGTTCAAGTTCATCATCCACCCTAAGTACTTTCGTGGACTTCCAGTCCAATGATGTGCGCGTTAGGTTCATTGGCCATGCTAAATTGTCCCTTAGTGTCCCGGGATGCATAGGTTAGAGGGATTCACGGGGTAAATATGTGGGATTGGGGGGATAGGGCCTCGGTGGGATTGTTGTTGGTACAGACTCGATGGGCTGAATGGCCTCCTTCTGCACTGTAGGAATACTATGATTCTATGAAATGGAATCATTAGAAGTCTTCCCCAGGGAAGATCAAAACAAGAAATGGGATTGTCTCAACTGCCCTCTGAAATGACCGAGCAAACATTTCAGATGCATTCAAGTAGATAGCTCAGCAAAGCGCCCTCAAGATCAATTAGGGATAACTCATAGAATCATAGAAACCCTACAGTGTAGAAGGAGGCCATTCGGCCCATTGAGTCTGCACCGACCACAATCCCACCCAGGCCCTACCCCCACATATTTACCTGCTAATCCCTCTAACCTACGCATTTTAGGATTCTAAGGGGCAATTTTTAACCTGGTCAATCAACCTAACCCGCACATCTTTGGACTGTGGGAGGAAACCGGAGCACCCGGAGGAAACCCACGCAGACACGAGGAGAATGCGCAAACTGGGATGAGTTATACCGTACTGCAGTGGTTCCCAAACTTTTTTCACTGGGCCGCACTTCCGGAATAAAAATTTGCTCGTGCCACACCAAATTTTTTATTGATAAGAAATACATTCAAAAACAAAAAAAAAACAACTCCTAGCAGTGCTTGATTCATAACATAGAACACAGCAACTTTATAATATGATCCTGGGACATCCAGAAGGTATAAAACAATGAACATAGAACATAGAACATAGAACAGTACAGCACAGTACAGGCCCTTCGGCCCTCGATGTTGTGCCGAGCTTTGTCCGAAACCAAGATCCAGCTATCTCACTCCCAATCATTCTGGTGTGCAAATGAGGAAATTTTAAACAATGCTTGTTTAAACCATGTTTAAATGTTTCTTTGATTGTCCTTGAATCTTCCCGCCACACTTGCCATCCTCTCTCGCCGCACCAGTGTGGCGCGCCGCACCCTTTGGGAACCACTGCCATACTGACACACATTAGTCTGCAGTCAAGCAGAGGGTGGCATGAGCTGAGGTGCTTAAGGTTTGAGCATCTGCACCCCCATGAAGATACAGCAAGTTTGCTGAAGAGGTTGTTTTGCACTTTGATCGTTGCTGCTATCTTGTTTAGACATTTGTTGTGTGCCTGTATTCAGTTAACACCGAGATAAATGAGATGATGTTGGTGATTCAGTCTCTTTCCATTCATTGAGATGTTGAATTCCCTCTTGGTGCTGGCACTGTGGGGGTGGAATAAACTTGAGACTATTTTGTTGCTTGCAGTAGTTGACCAGCTTCACAACATCATTGTTTAATGTTGCGTCTAGTTTAGAAAATGTGCGAGCCTGAATATCACAGCAGATATTGTCAGCATAGATGAGCTTCCCAGACAGGGATGGAGAGGTAGATCATTGATATCGAGATTCTAAAGAGTTGGGGTTAGAACATCAGGGGAAGCTCATTGGACTGTTTCCTCCAGGCACTTGGCTCATCCCCCGAACCGTTTGTCTCAGAGTAATAGTTTGATGGCATCAGTAACCCATGGAGGTAGGATTCTTGAGATTTTGACAAGGAGACCAGTGTTGCATGCTTCAGTGAGATCCAAACTAAATTCTGATGCTGTTTTCAGTTACCTATATTTGATGTAGCATTGTGAAGACAAGTAGTTGGTCCAAGATGTCCATAATTAGGACCTGATTCTTGACCCTGCTGGTTTCCCACAATTCCTAGCACTTATATTTAGGTCAGAGTTCCAAGAGTTTGATAGTTCCAACCACATTGAAGTATGAGTTCTAGAAAAGGAAATCTAACTATAGTTTTTATTCATTTGCAATATGTGGGCATCATTGGCTAAGTCAGCATTTGTTGCCCATCCCTAATTGCCCTTGAAAAGGTGGTGGCGAACTGCCTTCTTGAACTGCTGCAGTCCATGTGGTGTAGTTACACCCATCGTTATGTTAGGGAGAGAGTTCCAGGATTATAGCCCAGCGGCAGTGGAGGAATGATGATATATTTCCAAGTCAGAATAGTGAGTGATTTGAAGGGGAACTTCCAGGTGATGGTGTTACCATGTGTTTGCTGCCCTTGTCCTTCTAGCTGGTAACAGTTGTGGGTTTGGAAAGTGCTGCCTAAGGAGCCATGGCGAGTTCATGCAGTGCATCCCTGTGATTCCCTGGCACTTCTGTTGTGCAACTGATCCTTGACATTTGCCAAGCTCATGCCTGGATATTGTCCAGGTCCTGCTACATTTGGATAGTGATTGCTTCAGTATCAGGAATTGCAAATGATGCTGAAATTGTGCAATTATTAGTGACCATCCCTACTTCAGACCTTTTGATGGAAGGAAGGTCATCGTGAGAGGGCCTAACCATTGAATGTCAATGGTTAGGCCCTCTCTTGTTGGAGATAGAGTCATAGAGGTTTACATCATGGAAACAGGCCCTTCAGCTCAACTTGTCCATGCCACCCTTTTTTTAACCACTAAGCTAGTCCCAATTGTCTACATTTGGCCCATATCCCTTTATACCCATCCTACCCATGTAACTATCTAAATGCTTTTTAAAAGACAAAATTGTACCCGTCTCTACTACTACCTCTGCTTTGTAGATGGTGGACAGGCTTTGGGAGTTAGCAAGTGAGTTACTCACCGCAGGATTTCTGGCCTCTGACCTGCTCTGATAACCACAATATTTAACTCGCCATGGCTGCCACTGTTCATCGGTGATGGAGGGTGTGAATATTTGTGCAAGAAGTGCCAATCAAGTGGGCTGCTTTGTTTTGAGTGGTGCCGAGCTTCTTGAGTGTTGTTGGAACTGTACTCATCCAGGCAAGTGGGAAGAATTGCATCACACTCTTGACTTCTGCTTTGTAGATGGTGGACAGGCTTTGGGAGTTAGCAAGTGAGTTACTCACCGCAGGATTTCTGGCCTCTGACCTGCTCTGATAACCACAATATTTAAATGGCTAGTCCAGTTCAATTTCTGGTCAATGGTAACCCCAGGATGCTGATAGTGAAGGATTCAGTGATGGTAATACCATTGAATGTCAATGGTTAGGCCCTCTCTTGTTGGAGATAGAGTCATAGAGGTTCACATCATGGAAACAGGCCCTTCAGCCCAACTTGTCCATGCCGCCCTTTTTTTAACCACTAAGCTAGTCCCAATTGTCTGCATTTGGCCCATATCTCTTTATACTCATCCTACCCATGTAACTATCTAAATGCTTTTTAAAAGACAAAATTGTACCCGCCTCTACTACTACCTCTGGCAGCTTGTTCCAGACACTCTGTGAAAAAATTGTCCCTCTGGACCCTTTTGTATCTCTCCCCTCTCACCTTAAACCTATGCCCTCCAGTTTTAGAGTCCCCTAACTTTGGGAAAAGATGTTGACCATCTAGCTGATCTATGCCCCTCATTATTTTATAGACCTGTATAAGATGACCCCTAAGTCTCCTATGCTCCAGGGAAAAGAGTCCCTGGATGGTGATTCCCTGGCACTTCTGTTGTGCAACTGATCCTTGACATTTGCAAGCTCATGCCTGGATATTGTCCAGGTCCTGTTACATTTGGATAGTGATTGCTTCAGTATCAGGAATTGCAAATGATGCTGAAATTGTGCAATTATTAGTGACCATCCCTACTTCAGACCTTTTGATGGAAGGAAGGTCATTGTAAAGCAGCTGAAGATGGTTGGGCCGAGAACACCACCCTGCGGGACTCCTGCAGTGGTGCCTTGGAGTTGAGATGATTGACCTCCAATTACCACAACCATCTTCCTCTGTGCTAGGTATGACTCCAACCAGCAGAGGGTTTTTCCCTTGATTCCCATTGACTCCAGTTTTGCCATGGCTCCTTGTTGCCATACTCGGTTAAACGCTGCCTTGATGTCAAGGGCAGTCACTCTCACCTCACCTCTGGCAATCAGCTCTTTGTCCATGTTTGAACCAAGGCTGCAATGAGGTCAAGAGCTGAGTGGTCCTGATGGACCCCAAACTGAGCATCAGTGAGCAGGTTAGTGCAAAGCAAGTGCCGCTTGATAGCAGTGTTAATGGCCCCTTCGATCACTTTACTGATCATCGAGAATAGACTGATGGGGCAATGATTGTTTGGGTTGGATTTGCCCTGCTTTTTCTGTACAGGACATTAAGTGCGATTGTTCTGACCATTTAAACAATTACTACCTCAGATCTATTTCGCTTTCCCTGAATGGTTATACCTGTAAAGCCTATTGCTGCTAGTCTGCATGGACTCTAAGCTTATTTTGTCTCTGTTGGGAAATACACAGTGTGATCATGGCCCTTTTTAATTGTTCAGACACTTTTTCTACCAATTGGGAATATTAGTTCAAATTAATAAATTAAACTTTCTTTTATCCACAAGTCTATTACCCTTTGTAAAAATAATGTTCTGTCCCAACTTCATATGGGTTCAATTTCTCTACCTGCTAATGCATTCATATAAATAATTGTTCCTGTGAGTTAATTAGGTCATTAATGAGTTTATTTTAAGTGGGTTAATGGTTGTGTTAAACTAACATAGATAGGAATTGATGTAAAAATGTTAAAAAGAACACACAGATACATTCACAAATATCTAATTCGTCACCTGCTATACGACTAAGGAAATTCAGCATGTCCATTACGATTCTCAACAATTTTTAAAGATGCACCATAGAAAGCAATCTTTCCAGATGTATCACAGCTTGGTATGTCTCCTGCTCTGACCAAGACCACAAGAAACTACAAAGGGTCGTGAACGTAGCCCAATCCATAATGCAAACCAACTTCCCATCCATTGACTCCGGTCTACACTTCCCACTGCCTCGGAAAAGCAGCCAGCATAATCAAGCACCCCACGCACTCCGGACATACTCTTTTCCACCTTCTTCTGTCGGGAAAAAGATACAAAAGTCTGAGATCACATACCAACCGACTCAAGAACAGCTTTTTCCCTGCTGCCATCAGACTTCTGAATGGACCCATCTTAAAGTAAGTTGATCTTTCTCTACACCCTAGCTATGACTGTAATACTACATTCTGCACTCTCCCCTTTCCTTCTCTCCTATGTACTCCATGAACATAGAGTACACATGTATGCTCTCTGTATAGCACACAAGAAGCATTGCTTTTCATTGTATACCAATACATGTCACAATAATAAATGAAATCAAATCCTTTGCTACAATAAACAATACACAAATCAGTTTTATCAACCATCCTGAATCACCCCCACAGACACCACCTTCAAACCTTCTCCTTACCAGAGAGAGCAAGCATGATTTTCTTGACCTTTCCTTATGAAGTTTATTGAGGCATTGATACATATGAAAGAACATATCAAACCTGGTGTGCGGAGTTGTTTACTGATATGTCAAACTTGTGAAGATTACCAAATATATGGACTGCTTGATACCTCAGAGCGCTGTAAGGTTTTTGGATTTTGTGCCTTGCACCAACTACAGCCATTATTGGAATGTGCAGGTTGGTCAGATGTCGTTATCAGACTGATATCCCTTTTCAAGCAGCAACCAGGGAGGCTTGGATTCCTTTAATGACCAACCAGAAAGATTGTTGCAAAGCCCTTTGAGCATGGTTTCATGTAATAAACCCTCTCAAAGACTGGCTTCTTGGAGAATTGTTCCATGAATCTCACTCCCAGTAATGAGCATTCAAAAAATTTGAATGCCTGTTAACAAAGGTCAACAGTGAAGTTAATGACAGATTTTTGACACTCTGATTACAAAATCTGACAATAGGGGGAAGATACTGTGTAATGAAATTTTAAATATGTTCCTAATAAGTTCATTTTCAATTCTGCACAGGAGGAATCTTCCAAATCAATTTATTTGTATTTGCAACTGGTAACTTGTTGAATTAAAACCCTGCTTTTTTCCGCATCCGCTTTTCCCATTGCTCCTCACCTTCCCCAACACCATTCATCTCAGTTTTAAAGTTAAAGTTTATTTATCAGTGTCACAAGTAGGCTTACATTAACACTGCAAAGAAGTTACTGTGAAAATCCCCGAGTCGCCACACTCCAGCGCCTGTTCGCGTACACTGAGGGAGAATTTAGCATGGCCAATGCACTTAACCAGCACGTCTTTCAGACTGTGGGAGGAAACCGGAGCACCCGGAGGAAACCCCCGCAGACACAGGGAGAACGTGCAGACTCCACATGGACAGTGACCCAAGCCGGGAATCGAACCTGGGTCCCTGGGCACTGTGAAGCAGTGCTAACCACTGTGCCGCCCACTAAGATCAGAGTTTTAAAAATCTGTCATTAACTTCACCGTTAACCCACAGTTTTAAAAACCAGGTCTAATATCTTGATAATGTTGAGGGGTTAAAAGAGCTTTTCAGTGATGTGTTGCAATGTCCCTCACTTCTATTCTCTGTTAATTACTGGCTCATGTGCTGCACATCTATCCTTTGAGCTCACATTCCTTTTCCTACAGGAATGGTTAATGCTTGTCTTATACCAAATACATGTGAGTGCAGTTTCCACTTCATAGAATTTTACTGTGCAGAATGAGGCCATGAGGCCCATCGAGTCTGCACCGACCACAATCCCACCCAGGCCTTATCCCCTTAACCCATACATTCATCCGAGCTAGTCCCCCCAACACGAAGGGGCAATTTAGTATTTCATTTCATTTAGCATTTCCATTTCGGTTGTATTTATTATTGTGCCTTTTAGTTCATTAAATAACCTGAAGTAATCCTTATAATAAGGTATTGAATCTTGCTTCCTTTGCAACAGTGACAATGGTTCAAATGTACTTTATAAGCTGCAAAATGCTTGAGGATGTCCCGAGGTTGTGAAAGGGCCCTTATAAATGTGAGCTCTTTCTCTTCCTTCCTTTCAATTTGCTTGAAAGTGCACGTGGGCGGCACGGTAGCACAGTGGTTAGCACTGCTGCTTCACAGCTCCAGGGACCTGGGTTCGATTCCCGGCTTGGGTCACTGTCTGTCTGTGTGGAGTTTGCACATTCTCCTTGTGTCTGCGTGGGTTTCCTCCAGTTTCCTCCCAAAGTTAGGTTAGGGTTAGGTTGATTGGCCATGCTAAAATTGCCCCTTCGTGTCCTGAGATGCGTAGGTTAGAGGGATTCGTGGGTAAATATGTAGGGATATGGGGGTAGGGCCTGGGTGGGATTGTGGTCGGTGCAGACTAGATGGGCCAAATGGCCTCTTTCTGCACTGTAGGGTTTCTATGATTCTGTGGAGCAGGGGAAAGTGTGGAAAACAGCACACTGGCTCATTCCAGTGAAGTGAAACTCCCAGTAGCTGGTTTAATTAGCGTTTTAATCATTGCGCACTAATCCATTTACAGCGGGCTTTAATTCCGTGTGAAAACTGTGAATCTGCTGTAATTAAATTAAACTAAAAATAGGGCTTACCGCCAGAAGAATTATACTGTTACAAATGAACACCACCCAGCAATAGTCCTGCAGATGGGGCAATTTTATCCCATTGTAATGACTGGCGGTTCTAACTATTCCATTTGCAAACGTCTGGAGAATACATTGAATAAACAGTTTGCTTCATAAAACCAGCAGCAGCCCTTTTCTTTCCAAAAGACAGATTGAACTGAAATTTCTTCAGAGTAAGCAGGTCAGTAGATGTTGAGTAATTATAAACACTGTAACTTGAGCCTTGTAAACCGAAGCTTTATTTCCATCACATTTGCCTTTGAAACTGCCTTTTTTGATTCAGTGCTCCACACTACTACACACGCTGTTTAGAAATTTTTTAATACAGCTGAAAAGCACTGTAGCTTCTCACATGCTATTATAGATTTTGCTATTAAAGATAAATGGGATATTCAATTTAAACAAAAACCCAGGCTGGTAATGGTCTTAACACCAGTTATCAGAGTGTAATGGTATTTTCTGGCAGCTGCTTTATTTCATTTGAACTGTGTGAACCCTTGTGTTTAATCCCGGTTTGACATCTATATAGATTGTGCTATTTATTGACAGAAAAAAAAGCATTTTCTCTACTGGACAATGTGACGAACATTTTCCATTCCATTGAAGAATATTGGGTGTTGCACATCGGTCCAAATGAAAATGAAAATCAGTGTTGACCCAAATCAACTTTATTTTTGGAACCTTACCAAAAAATGGCAGAGTGTTTCTGGTGAGGATACTGGCAAGACCATCCACCTACCACCTCCCAGCCTCCACCCCCCCCACTGCCCCTCCCCAACCCCTCCCGCACCCAGACACACACACACACATCACTGGCACTCCCAGATCCACGTACGCTCCACCAGGAATGAAGGTTGGTATGGGCATGGCGCCAACCTGGCAGTGTCAGCCTGTGCCAAGGGGTAGTGCCGGGGGAGGAGGGCATTGCCAGGCCACTGCCTGGACATGCCACTCTCCCTTGGTGGCTATGCTTATCCACCACCCCCCCCTCCACCACCTCCCCCAACACGTCACGTCGGTGTGATTTGAAGATACGGTGAGGGGGTCAAGATGCGCGGGGTGGGTGTGGGGTTGGCGTGGTGATGGTGTTTACTTAAATGCATTTAAATCAGGTTCACGCTCATTTTGGGTGTGAACCTAATGACATCACTGGCGAAGGACGGGGAAATTCCGAAATCGCGTTGTTGCCGGCGGGAACTGCGCTGTCCGGACTTTGAGCTGGCCACTTCACAGTTGGTGAACATGGGCTCAAGATACCGCCCCTTGCTTTAAATTTTAAAAATATATATATTTCATAAAGTAAGTTGGATGAACATTGGAACAAACTGCTCTTTTCACATCTACTATTTGATCCTTTGGTTAATTTTTAATTTGCCTTTTGCATACCTGTAGTGTAATAATTTTAATGTGCTGAAATTAATCACCAAGGTAATGTATGAGGAACTTAACTTGGTTTCTCGTGTCACATGGGGAGAACTGCCCATTTTTCTGTTGCAGAACAGGGGTTAGAAGTACCAATTTTTCATGCCGTCTCCTTTGTCTCTAGGGTTCCTGAAATAGGTTTGAACCCAGAACAGGCCCAGTGGGTTTTCAGACAACCCTTGGCAATGGGTGACACAGTGGCACAGTGGTTAGCACTGTTGCTGACAGTGCCAGGGACCCAGGTTCGATTCCCGGCTTGGGTGACTGTGTGGAGTTTGCACATTCTCCCTGGTTTCTTCCGAGTGATCTGGTTTCCTCCCACGGTCCAAAGATGTGCAGGTTGGGCGGATTGGCCATGATAAATTGCCCCTTGGTGTCAGGGGGACTAGCTAGGGTAAATGTATGGGGTTATGGAGATAGGGCCTGGGTGGCATTGTGGTCGGTGCAGACTCGATGGGCCGAATGGCCTCCTTTCGCACTGTAGGATTCTATGTGTCTATGAACTGATTATACATCTCACCAGTGCTGTTTATGGGGGGTGGTGAGTATCTGGAACAAGCTGCCAGAGTTAGTAGTAGAGGCAGCTACAATTTTGTCTTTTAAAAAGCATTTAGACATGGGCAAGATGGGTATAAAGGAATATGGGCCAAACGTGGCAATCAGGGTTGGCTTAGTGGCTAAAAAAAAGGGCAGCATGGACAAGTTGGGCCGAAGGGCCTGTTTCCATGCTGTAAACCTCTATGACTCTATGGCTCTAATTGCTCACAACAGGTATTATGCCCCTTGATTACATTCATAAGAGACCTAATGAATGTTTTAAGATAATTGGGCTGCTCCGAGTCTTTGTACTGCCTAAAAGGATGAGTAATATATATTCTTTTAAAGTTTGATGTGGAGCTAGGAGGAGTGGGGAGTGCAGCAAAGGCTGAGCATCTTCTGGTTGGAGCTTTCCTATTCTGGTGCTGTCTGACTCTAAGGCATCCCTGCAGAGCTTCCTCCTCACTCATCCTACTCTTCGTGCTGCAGATGTGCTGAGAATTTACAACAGTTTTAAACCATTCAAGTTCAGTTGGTCAACCCTGGAGTTGATGTTCTCCCAGCCTCCTTCCACCCTTCATTGTCAAGTCCCACCTGTATTTTCTCCTATTCCTTTCTGCCTCATGTACTGATCGAATCCTCCTCGGAGACATCCAGGCTATTTGTCTCAAGATAGTAGGAGACAGCGACAAACTTCAGGGGCACATAAGCAGACTGGTGAAATGGGCTGACACATGGCAGATGAAGTTTAATGTAGAAAAAAATGTGGAGTGATACATCTTGAAAAGAAGAGTGAGGAAAGGGTAAACTAAATAAACTAGATGGTGTAATTTTAAGGGGCGGGGGGAAGGCTCAGATATGTAGGGTATACATAAAGAAGTCTTTGAAGGTGACAGTACAAGTTGCTACAGTTGTAAAGAAGCCATTGGGCGACATGGTGGCACAGTGGTTAGCACTGCTGCCCCACAGCACCAGGGACCCAGGTTCAATTCCTGGCTTGTGTGAAGTTTGCATGTTCTCCCCGTGTGTGCGTGGGTTTCCTCCGGGTGCTCTGGTTTCCTCCCACAGTTCAAAGATGTGCGGGTTAGGTGGATTGGCCATGCTAAATTGCCCCTTAGTGTCAGGGGGACTAGCAAGGGTAAATGCATGGGGTTATGGGGGTAGGGCCTGGGTGGGATTGTGGTCGATGCAGACTCAATGGGCCGAATGGTCTCCTTCTGCACTGTAGGGATTCTATGATTCTCTATCACCTGTCCACCACCCTGCTGCGGCGCTACTCATCTTACCCATAAATAAATATCTCTGTGACTCTCTGCAATCCTTGGCTTTATTAATAGGCACATAGAGAACAAAAGCAAGAAAGTCATGCTAAACATTTGTTGAACACTTGTGTCTCAGCTGGAGTTATAGGTTGTGAAATTTAGATCCTGGAAGGCGAATGCTATCTTTGGGAAATGCACTGTGCCATCAGCTCCTTATGGCATGGTCTGCATGGTACATTATGATCAGAAAGGCGCTTCTAATTAGAATGTCGGAGGCAGTTGAAGTTGTGCACACAGGATGTCATTCAGCACTACCAGAATTCCAAATTTGGAACTCACAGGTCCATTGGGCAAATTCAGTAATCACTCACTGGAGAACAAGTATTCCACTGCAAATAGAGTCCAGTACCGGTGTTACTTACAGAGCCAGGTATGAAACATGTAGAGGAGGTGATTTTGACCAATTTTTCTTTTATTTTTTACAACAATCGACAATGGTTTCATGGTCATCATTAGACTTTTAATTCCAGATTTTTATTGAATTCAGATTTCATCAGCTGCCTTGGCGGGATTTGAACCTGGGTCCCCAGATTTTGCTCTGGCTCTCTGGATTACGAGTCCAGTGACAATCCCACTCCCTCTCACCTTTGCAGATTTTGTATTCCTGCTTTTGACAGAGAGCATTTCTGCAGCATACCACCCCAACCCTCTCCACTCCCCGCCCACCCATCCCACCATCCCCAGAAAGGGAAGAGGATTTGCTGACCTGTCCACATGATGGTTCCAGTGGGTATGGCGCCGCAGTAAATGGTGTGGTAAATAGTGAGGAGGAAAGCCTTAGATGGCAGGACAATATAGACAGCGGCAAATGGAATTTAACCCTGAAAAGTGTGAGGTGATGTATCTTGAGAGGACTAACAAGGCAAGGGAATACACAATGAATGGCAGGACGCTAGGAAGTACAGAAGACCAGACGGACCTTGGGGTGCATGTCTATAGATCTCTGAAATCAGCAGGACAGGTAGATAATGTGGTTAAGAAGGCATTTAGGACATTTGCTGAGACACTAAATGAAAGAGCAGGAGGTTATGATGGAGCTGTATAAAACGCACATTAGGCCACAGCTGGAGCACTGTGTGCAGTTCTGGTCGCCACACTATAGGAAGGATGTGGTTGCACTGGAAAGGGTGCAGAGGAGATTCACCAGGATGTTGCCTGTGCTGGAGTGTTTCAGCTATGAAGAGAGGCTGGTTAGGCTGGGGTTGTTCTCCTTAGAGCAGAGAAGGCTGAGGGGGGACCAGATTGAGGTGTACAAAATTATGAAGGATATAGATAGGGTGGACAGAAGAACCTTTTCTCCTTAGTAGAGGGGTCAATAACCGGGGGGTGGGGAGCATAGATTTAAGTTAAGGGGCAGGAGAGTTAGGGGGGATTTGAGGAAAATAATTTTTCACCCTGAAGGTGGTGGGAATCTGGAACTCACTGCCTGAAAGGGTGGTGGAGGCAGGAACCCTCACAACATTTAAGAAGCATTTCAATGTGCACTTGAAGTGCCATAGCATACAAGGCCACAGACTAAATGCTGGAAAGTGGGATTAGAATAGATAGGTGTTTGATGGCCAGTGTAGACATGATGGGCTGAAGGGCCTCTTGCTGTGCTGCAAAACACGAAACTGATAAATGAACCATCTGTCACTCCTTAATTGGCTGCAATTTACTCGTGCCCAGTGACTCACCAAATGCTGATTCTAACTCTGTACCTGCCTCCTGGGTTGGTGCAGAACCACCCACTATCTGAACTATGAGTGTTAGATCAGTTGCTGGAGTCTCCTTGTTGATGCTGTGATGTTGTTCTCTCCCCCCTTTTGTTGCTGCTGTGGTTGGACTGGTGGTGTCTATAGAGAGGAGAGCGAATTTGCAAGAATTGCCCTGCCTGCTGGACTGCCAAGGCACGTATCAAAGATGGCCGGTATTGAAATCCCAACCCTCCTTTACCGCTCTTGTAGAAACCACCATAGGTAGATGAACACATCAACCCCGACTGCGTAGGGAAAAGGCTAATTGACCTTGAAAGAAAAAGGCAAAGCATTAACACTCTGATTCCAGTGCTGCTCAGCTTGAGGAGATACCTGCCCACTTACATGGAATGGGAACTCCAGCCCACCCATGATCTGGAATGGACACACCAGCCCCCATACCAGCTGGAGTGGTCATTCTGGCTCCTATATCATCTGGAGTGGGTACTCCAGCCCCTACACCACCTGGAGTGGGTACTCCAGTCCCCACACCACCTAGAGTGAGAAATCCAGCCCCCACACCACCTGGAGTGGGTACTCCAGCCCCCACACCACCTGGAGTGAGTACTCCAGTCCCCACACCACCTAGAGTGAGAAATCCAGCCCCCACACCACCTGGAGTGGGCACCTCGGTCCCAAAAGTGTCAGTGCCAGAGAGAGGGGTTGTTGGATAGGAAATAGTATTGGAGGTGGATGCAGTCATCTCTCAGTAACCATCTGGGAAAAAAAGAGGAGACACCGATCATTGGAAGCAGAGGAAGACATGCGAAAGGGGCATCCTCCTGCTGAAGAGGTGGGGTTGTCTCAAAAGGATCCTGGGGCTCACCTCAGTGGTCATCTCAGGATGCCTATTAGTGCCCTGTCACTCCCCTACATGGCAATGCTCAGAAGATCTACTCAATGACTATAGCATTGTATGGTTAGAGTGACTGTGTGTTACTGGTACAATGACATTGCAGTGACTGTGTCAATGACAGTGTGATGTTAAAGTGCCTCATTTAATAGCAGTGTCAGTTTAGTGTTTCGCTGTTAATACCATTGTGACAAATGAAAGCCATGATAAAATGTTGCTTTAACTGGCACACATTCTCCTGTTGACTTGTGCCTTTAATGCCTTTGCTGATGCAACTTGAATGGCAAGATCAAATGAACTAGATTGCTATATTTGATTATTTTTCCCAGGGGATCCTAACAGTTTCTTTAGGTATTGAACTGCTGGACTTTAAACTTACTCAATGCTAATGATGCTTTGATGCTCTGTACGTGGGGAAGTGGTGGCATAGTGGTATTATCACTGGACTAGTAATCCGGAGACCCAGGATAATGCTCTGTGGTCCTGGGTTCAAATCCCACCATGGCAGATGGTGAAATTTAAATTCAATAAAAATCTGGAATTAAAAATCTAATGATGACCATTGTCGATTGTCCTAAAAACTCATCTGGTTAGCACTGCTGCCTCACAGTTCTGGGGTTCGATTCCCGGCTTGGGTCACTGTCTGTGTGGAATCTGCACATTCTCCCCGTGTCTGCGTGGGTTTCCTCCCACAGTCTGAAAGACATGCTGGTTAGATGCATTGGCCATGCTAAATTCTCCCTCAGTGTTACCCGAACAGGCGCTGGAGTGTGGCGACTAGGGGATTTTCACAGTAACTTCATTGCAGTGGGGGCCTACTTGTGACACGAATAAATAAACTTTAAACTTTAGAATGTCCTTTAGGGAAGTAAATCTGTCATTCTTACCTGGTCTGGCCTAAATGTGACTTCAGATTTGACTTCAGATCCACAGCAATGTTGTTGACTCTTAATTGCCCGCTGAAATGGCCCAGCAAGCCACAGTTCAGGGCAATTAAGTATGGGCAATAAATGCTGGTCCAGCCAGCAATGTCTGCATGCCATGAATAAATTTTAAAAATGAATTAAAAAATCAAGTGTTTAGTCAGGCACTATAGAATCAACAATAAGTGCAAACATCATATGAAGGAGAAGGATTGAATTAATTAAAGATATTTTCATAGAACCCCTACAGTGAAGAAGGAGGCCATTCAGCCCATCAAGTCTGCACTGACCACAATCACACCCAGGACCTATTCTCATAACCTCACATATTCACCCTGCTAATCCCTTGACACTAGGGTCAATTTAGTATGGCCGATCAACCTAACCCCCACATCTTTGGACTGTGGGAGGAAACCAGAGCACCCGGAGGAAACCCACACAGACAAGGGGAGAATGTGCAAACTCCACACAGACAGTAACCCGAGGCCGGAAGTGAACCTGGGTCCCTGGCGCTGTGAGGCAGCAGTGCTAACCACTGTGCCACTGTGTCACCCCATTTTGTAGTGGCTGTATTAAGCACCCTTATTCACTAGTCCTACTCCAGCTGATATGGAGCTGGGGTGCACAGTCCAGATGGTGTGAGGGCCAGAGTGTCCACTCCAGCTGAAATAGGGGCCAGACTACCCACTCCAAGTGGTGTGGGGCAGTGTGCCCAGTCCAGCAGATATAGGGACCAGACTGCCCACTCCAGCTGGTATGGGGCAGTGTCCACTTTGTCACCAGTTGGATTAAGCACTCTTATTACTTTATATTAAAACAAATTTAATTGCCTTCTATTTCTCGTTACAGAACATAAGTAAAACATTCAGAGTTGGCTGACCTTTTGTTTCTGGTGTCTCATCGAGAATCACTAATTGCTGGACTCCACTAATTCCTCTTTAATGCAGAGTATCTGGTGATGATTAAAGACTTCAGGTAAGTACTTTTTCCTAATGGCTCAACATTCAGGACGTGTGAGAAGCATGGAGCAAACTGGCACAGCAAAGCCATTAAGTACGGTGAATTGAAGAATGCATTAAACAAAATTGATTCAAAAGCAATAACACATAACAAATCACAGGGGAAATCAGAAGCTGCAAGTGGTGCTTGTCACATTTATACAAGATAGGAATCCATTTTAGATTGATTGAATCTATAATATGTTTTTAAAAATATTTTTGTGTTCTCAAATTGCTTAATGTTTTTTGATTTGATTGGGAGCGTCTGCAACTTTGATCTGACCAGTTTTATGCTGGAGAATGACCCGATTTGCTCCAGTTTAATTAACTAGCCTCGCCGGTAGGTTGAGAATTCCTGATCTATATTTTGGAAGCTCTTGCCTTTCAAAAGTCGAATTGCGTTGTGATGCCAGGTGAATATACGGTCAAATGCATCTTCCGTGAGCAAATGTGAAATGTGCGCTTTCTTTATTCTTTTCAATGTACTCACTCTTTGGCAGCAAGGTGGCACAGTGCTTAACACTGCTGCTTCACAGTGCCAGGGACCTGGGTTCAATTCCCGGCTTGGGTCACTGCCTATGTGGAGTTTGCACATTCTACCCATGTCTGCGTGGGTTTCCTCTGGGTGCTCCGGTCTCCTCCCACAGTCCAAAGACGTACTGGTTAGGTACATTAGCCATGCTAATTTCTCCCTCAGTGTACCTGAACAGGTGCCAGAGTGTGGCGATTGGGAGATTTTCACAGTAACTTCATTGCAGCGTTAATATAAGCCTATTTCTGACACTAATAAATAAACTTCAAAAACGTAGTTTTTATCTCAAGCTATTTATTAAAATTGCTACTTAGCATTTTAACTTAGAAAACAAAGAGGCCAGTGAACAATAGAAGACACGTGTGAACACAGAAACTTTGTTCTGAACACAGCTTTGATGATTTATACAAAGCTCGGACTACTTTGTGCCCTAACTCGCAGCTCCCACGTCACCCTGTGCTTGCTGGCTCTTGGAAAAGCAACACCGCAATTTGAACATTTTCAGCCTTATTTTCAAATCCTTCCAAGGGCTCATCGCTCCCTATCTATGTAATCTCCTCCAGCCTTACAATCCTCTGAGATATCTGCATCCCATCTAATTCTGGCCTCAGGAGCATTTTATTGCTTCAGCATTGATGTCTGTACCTACGGATGCTGAAACTATTAGCACTTGGAACCATTCCCTAAACCTCTTTCCCCCTCTTTCCTCCTTTAAAACATCCCTTAAAACTTTGACCAACTTTGGGCATGAAACCTAAGATCACCTATTTACATGTAATGTAAGCCTTCTTGTGACACTAATAAGTAAACTTTCAACTTTAAACTTAAACCGTTTGCACATCTGCATGCATAAAGTCCAGAAGAACTGATATATTCCCTTTTCTATTCTTGCAGATAAAAAAACAAACTTGCGCCGAAATATGGACAAAATATACGACCATGGTCGCAATCTTTGGTGCATTGGTCAAAAAGGTTTGTGCGCATGTATCACTTTTGCCTGTTTTTTAACACGGCGCCTGAGTTTCCACAATCTAGTGCGCCGATTCAATGAAATCTCTGGCCACATGTTCAGCACACACCGTTCTCTTTGACCCCCAGAGAGAGGTGGCTGAATTTGTACCAGTTTTGAGTAGACTGCCAATTTATGCTTAAAAATATTAGGCATGATCGGATCCAAGGTCACATTTCTCGCGTGTTTGATGGTGATTTTGTTTAACAGGTTTTCACAAATGTATTTGTTTCCTCGCTGAGTCTGACATTATAGTTTCTGCAGCTTTGACTGCATTTTAATGGCATTGGAATGACTTACATTAGGAAGGGATAAGCTTCCACGATTGCATTTTCTTAAACATGCTGTGCCTAATGTACATAAATGATGGCTTGATGGTTTCAAATTTTAATTTTCATGCATAAACAAGGAATTAGAAAAGGAATACGGCATAAGTCCTGCACTTTCCTTGACCTTGATTGTTTATGCTGACTGCTTGCATATGCTAATACCACTCTGAGAACATCTTAGTGGAAGTTGCTGATGGCACGAATTTTAGCGAGCTGGTTATGCCATCTCAGGAAAACCCAAGAGCATAATAAGATTCCAAAATTTTATCCTCATCGACCATGTCTGGTTTACTGAGATTATCAACAGCAAGTCCGTTTCCTGTTGCCTGGATTTTTGATTTGATTTGGTGCCCCTTGGGCAATGGCAGGGGGCACAGACCGGCACTTTCAGAGTGCCAATGCCCAGGGGGCACCTGCCGCACCACTGCTCGACCCTCTGAGGGACCCCTATTGCCCCCCTTCACTCCAGTGGGGTCTCCCGCTACTTCCCCGTCAGTGGGGAGCTACTCTAAACCCCGGTGGAGTGAACCACTCTGGCAGTGGGAGGGGGAGAGACTGGCGGGCATGGAGACCTCAGGCCCGCTAATCACATTTAAAATCGATTTAAGTAGGTATTTAAATTACTTCTGTGCCTCCCCGCCAACCTCCGGCACGGAGCAGACACTGCCGGAAATCCGGCGCTGGGAGATGTTATCGGGGCGGGAACGCATGCGCGAATCCCACTCATCGTCTGCCGTGAGATTCTCCCGGCCCGCTGTGCTAATTTTTTGCGCGGTGGAATGGGAGAATCGCTGCGATGGAGTTTCAGTAGGGGGAGAGGCGATGGCCTAGTGGTATTATCGCTACGCTATTGATCCAGAAACTCAGCTCATGTTCTGCGAACCTGTGTTAGAATCCCGCCATGGCAGCTGGTGGAATTTGAATTGAATAAAAAACATCTGGAATTAAGAATCTACTGCTGACGATGAAACCATTCTCGATTGCCGGGAGAAACCTACCTGGTTCGTTAGTGTCCTTTAGGGAAGGAAATCTGCCGTCCTTACCTGGTCTGGCCTACATGTGACTCCAGAGCCACAGCAATGTAGCTGACTCTGAACTGCCCTCGGGCAACTAGGGATGGGCAATAAATACTGGTTAGCCAGCGACGCCTATGTCTCATGTATGAATAAAAAGAAATAATATTAAGTAAGGGAAAATATAAGCAGTTTTAGTAATATTTAGGATGGCTGCATATGGGTGATTCTGTATTTATCACCAGTGATGAATGCTGCTAACACTGAAATTAGGTTTCATAGTTTATCAACAGGTGCAACAATCTGTATTATAACAGCAGAATCACTTCAAATAACAATGCATTGGTGCAAGACGCAGAAAACTAAATATGATGGGGAAATGATTCCATTATTAAGATGGCTTGGTGTTGCTGCAATGCAATTCTTTCAAGGAAAAAGGTATTTGAATAATTTTAATGATTATTTGGCCCAGTAGCATAATGTGCATATTGGCTTCTGAGAGTAAGTGCACATGCACGGGGTGGGCAGAAATTCGTACCCTTCCCTGTGGCAACTTTAGTGGCGGTGCCATTTAATTAAATGGGAGACTGGCAAGTGGTGCCCCCATCACCTTCCTGCCTTTGCTTCGGTTGGATTCGAGCTGGGTAGGCTTGTGGAGAGCCTTTCTGCCCCACTGTCAATCGAAGCCCTTAAGTGGGCAATCCCACCTTTTGTGGGTGTTCATTCATTGATGAACAGGGGATTTGCCACGCAGGAAGTTTGCGGGCTTCTGGGGGAGGATCCACTGTTCAAAGGCTCTCAGTGGCTGATTGAAGAACCCCACATTGGGAAGGACAATAGTTTAATGTTTAAAGTTTTAAAGTTTATTTACTAATGTCACAAGTAGGCTTACATTAACACTACAATGAAGTTACTGTGAAAATCCTCAAGTCGCCACACTCCAGCGCCTGTTTGGGTACACTGAGGGAGAATTTAATATGGCCAATTAAGAGCCAACCCATGCTCTGCCACAGATCTCCTCCCCCTGTCACCACGACCCAGACCTCACAATGCCTTTCCTGCCATCACTCGCCTGCAAAGTGGGAAGGGAGAGAGCAGGAGCAATGGAAATGCACATCACAGTGAGAGCAGAAGCATGTGGGGTGCAGTGCAGGGAGAAAGCTGGAGCCCAGAAAGAGGAGGAGTTTGGAGAGAAAGGAATGGGGGTAGAAAAGGAGCAGGGGGAGAGCGGGAGCAGGGGGAGAGCGGGAGCAGGGGGAGAGCAGGAGTAGGGGGAGAGCAGGAGTAGGGGGAGAGCAGGAGCATGGGGAGAGCAGGAGCAGGGGGAGAGCAGGAGCAGGGGGAGAGCCAGAGCACGGGGAGAGCAGGAGTAGGGGGAGAGCAGGAGCAGGGGGAGAGCAGGAGTAGGGGGAGAGCAGGAGCAGGGGGAGAGCTGGAGCAGGGGGAGAGCAGGAGCATGGGGAGAGCAGGAGCAGGGGGAGAGCAGGAGCAGGGGGAGAGCAGGAGCAGGGGGAGAGCCGGAGCATGGGGAGAGCAGGAGCAGGGGGAGAGCAGGAGCAGGGGGAGAGCAGGAGCAGGGGGAGAGCAGGAGCAGGGGGAGAGCAGGAGCAGGGGGAGAGCAGGAGCAGGGGGAGGGCAGGAGCAGGGGGAGGGCAGGGGCAGGGGGAGGGCAGGAGCAGGGGGAGGGCAGGGGGAGAGCGGGAGTGGGAGGAGAGCAGTACTATGGAGTGCAAACTAGTAAAGCAACAGCAGCTGAACATGCCTCCAGCTGCCATTCACTCATTTACTATTTACCATGGTTTCCAAGGTGGTCATCCATTTCAACTACCCGCGGATTGCCCCTGTTTCCTTGAACCCTCTGCAGGGACATTGTGGATCTCAGAATATGAGTTTGAGGGTGTCCTGGATTTTCCTGGGAACAACAATACCCAGAATTAACAAAGAGAAGAATGGGATGTAATCCATAGAGCAATGAAGGAGAATCTTCTAGCAGTCCACATTCAAAGAGGTTGATGAGGTGTTTCCTTTTCCCAGTAACAAGATTAGTAGACATCTAGATAAGATAAATAAATGGCCTTATCATCAGGAAGCAGTTTACTGAGATGACTGAGGGGGAGATCAGGGGAGGCATACAGATACTAGTTTTCAGAGTCAGGAATGAAGGAGAGACAGACGGCCCAATATACGGTGGACAGAATCAAAGAGAGCCAAGGTCAACTTCTGCAGAAGCAGAGAGGCCAGTTTCACATCTCATAGGGAGGCCGGGGTAGCATCTAACAGCAAGCCAGCTAACAACAGAGGTCCTTTTAAAATTCTTACAGCTAAGTTAATGCACAAAGCTTTGTAAAGGCTGTTTACCTATCTTTACTGAACCAGGCAAAGCCTGGATCATCCTCCAAGGGTAACGTGTGGTAACTATAAGCTGAATTTGGCTTATAGATTTGTTTGGCGAATGGGGAAGTCTTACAGAGTTCTGGTATCAGGGATATAGTTTGGAACAAGGGGTAATTTCTGGACAAAACTATGTGTGTGTGTATTACTCTAGCCTTCATGTGTCTTATAGAATCAGAGTCCTGTTCATGTGGATTTGTCTTTTCTTTTATTTAATAAATAGCAACTGGGCTGCTTATTATCACAAGTGGTTTCACGTGACTTCTCACACCATTAAAACAACAGCAATATGTATCACCACGAACCGGAATCTTACGTTGAGGTGTCCTCACAGATGACATCAGCATGGTTCGTGACAGAGAGCCACTGCATAATGTTGGTGTTTAAAAATTGGGAAAAATAATCAGGAAAATGTACTTTTCAATTCCCTGACTGATGATTGGGAAAACACACTGTGAACCATCTTGGCTTCTTCCTAAGGTTACCTCCATCACCGATGCCAGTCTTCAGCTAATTCGATTCATTCACATGATCCTCAAAAAGGACTGTCGACACAGCTAAAGCAAAGGCTTTGGGCTCGGACAACATCCTGACTATAGTGTTGAAGACTTGTGCTCCTGAGTTAGCCACTGTTCCAGTCCAGCGACAGCGCTGATACTTATTCGACCGTGTGACACAAAATTCAGGTCAAATTCAATGTGACGACTCACTGCCCCATCAGCCTACTCTCGATCACCGCTAATGTGATGGAAGGGGTGTCGACAGTGATAATCAGTAAACCGTTTGTTGATGCGCAGTTTGCGTTCTGCCGAACACACTCAATGTCAGACCGCGCTGCTCCATTGATCCAAACATGGACAAAAAGGTGAATTCCAGAAGTCAGATGAGACTGATTGCCTTTGCTTTTGACCGAGGGTGGAATTTAATGTTGGTCCCTCCCGCTGGCTGGAGAACTGATGGGGAAACCTTCAGAGAAAATGCTGGAAGATCTCAGCAGGTCTGGCAGCATCTGTAAGGAGAGAAAAGGGCTGACGTTTCGAGTCCAGATGACCCTTTGTCATCTTTCCCTTTGGGAAACCTTCATTGCTTTTCGCTGGGTGGCCTGACCCAATTATCAGGTAATCAGCCATTCACCTGGACAGGGTCCAGCCTCCCGCTGGATTAAGCCCCCAGCAGCGTGGAAATATAGCCCCTGAGAGCTACCTGCCAATCAGAGGTCGGCAGCTCTCCTGTTCCAACAGGGCTACTAAGAGTGGTGGTCACAGCCATCAGAGCCTTCACCAGGGATAGTAGCTGGACTCCTGGTTAGTGGGGCAGGATGGGTGGGGGGTGGCGGTGGGGGGGGGGGGGGGGGGGGGGGGAGGATGGGGTGGCGCCAGTGAAAATGTTGAGAAGTCAGATGAAAGGGTGGTTTCAAGAGCTCCGTCCTTCCTGATGCCAGGTCCTTCAACTGGGCATTGAACAAGGGATGTGAACAAGGGGTCACCCTGATAGTCCACTAGCAACCCAATAGAGTTTTCTGTGTGACTCTCTGGAGGCACAAGAGAACATCGCAAATCTTGTTTACTCCTTGAGCCGTCACTAAATCACAGTGGGCGCAGGGATAATTGTGTTTAAATAACTCATTAATGAGCCTAATTGCCTTCCCATTGCCAGTGGCCTCATTTTTTGGGCCTGTTCCTTCCCACTGCTCACTTAATACTTGGCAGTATTCCAGCCGCTAAGAGCTGGATGCACAGTCTGCCACGCAGTTCTCTGGGCCCACCTGACATCTTTCCCTCTGAAGCCGGCTCCTATAATTTTCACCCTGTCTGTGGCATCGAAGAGCTCTTGGAAAATTGAAGTCAACGGGAATCGTCCATTGGCTGAAGACATACCTGGCACAAAGAAAGATGGCTGTGGTGGTTGGAGGTCAGTCATTTCAGTCCCGTGGCGTCAGTACAGGAGTTCCTTGTGGCAGTGTCCTAGGCCCAGCCATCTTCAGCTGCTTCCCTCCAACTTAAGGTCATAGTGGAGATGTTCACTGATCATTGCACAATGTTAGTACTATTCATAGCTCATACACTGAAGCATGTCCGTATCCAGAAATACCTGGATAACATTCAGGCTTGAGTTGACAAGTGGCAAGTAACATTTGGGTCATCCAAGTGTCTGGCAACAACCATCTCCAACAAGAGAGAATCTAACCATCTCCCCTCGACAATGACATTGCTGAAACCCCCACTATCAACATCTTGAGGGTGTTACCATTCACCAGAGACTTAAATAAGACAAATTCATAAATACTGTGGCTACAACAGCAAGTCAGAGGCGAGTAACTAATTTCAGGACTTCCCAAAGCCTTTCTATGATCTACAGTTCAGGAGTGTGATTGAATATGTCACTTGCCTGAATGAGCACAGTTCTGCGAACACTGAACAAGGTCAGCACCATCCAGGACAAAGCCGTCTGTTTGATCAGAACTCCATCCATCACCTTAAACATTCACCCCCAACACCATCTACAAGATGCACTACAGAAACTCGCCAAGGCTGCTACCAAACACATGACATCCATTGTCTAGAAGGACAAGGACAGCAGACGCATGGGAACATCAAAGCCTGCAAATTCTCCTCCACTTAGCATCTTGACTGGGAACAGTGGGTGGGATTTTCCGGCCGCACTCGCCCCGAAACCGGAAAATCCTGACGCTCGCCCACTCCGATTCCCGTGGCGGGCGGGATGGTAAAATTCTGGCCTATATGTCTACCCTTCGCTGTCGCTGGGTCAAAATTTAGAAACGGTCACTTCAACAGCGCTGTGGGTGTCCTTATGCAACAAGAATCCATCATTGTAAGACGGTGACTCACCACCACCTTCTCAAGGGTAATTATGGATAGGCAATAAATGCTGGCCAGGCCATTGATGCTCAGTTCCCGGGAATGAATAATAGTTAAAGAAATTATATAGAAATTTCTGAACCATATTTCTGGGGTTAGGCAGAGTCGAAAACCTACCTTTTGTCTGGAAGAGACGTACTTTTGGGGGTGAAACCTGGTTATGACAGGAGTTCACTTTTTGTGAAGAAGACTTTAAATTCAGATAGGGAAGTGATGGGTAGATCTTTCTCTTGCCTCCCAACCTTCCCAGGTGAAGGTTATGTGTCTGGGTAGGGTTTTCACTCCACTGCATCTACACCAGCACCAACAAAGAGGTCCTTCCTATTGTCATCACACCACGATGCTGACTGACCTCCCACATTCTACACTCAGTATACTTGAGGTCAATGTGCTGGCTGGACTAAAGTGGTTCCTGGTCAAGCACCATCCTGATTTTTAAATTAGGATCATAGTATCATAGAAAGTTTATGCACAGGAAGAGGCCATTTGGTCTATCGTGTCTCATTAGCATGAGCCAGCCTAACCCCACTTTCTAGCTGTCGGTCCATAACCCTGAAGATTAGGGCAAAGAACAAAGACAATTACAGCACAGGAACAGGCCCTTCGACCCTGCAAGGCTGCCCGACTGAACTAAAACCCCCTGCCCTCCCTCTATTCCCATCCTATTCATGTATTTTTCAAGATGCCCCTTAAAAGTCACTATCGTATCTACTTCCACTACCTCCCCTGGTAGCGAGTTCCCACCACCCTCCGTGTAAAAAACTTGCCTCGTACATGTCCTTAAAACCTTGCCCCTCGCACCTTAAACCGATGCCCCCTGGCAATTGACTCTTCCACCCTAGGAAAAATCTTCTGACTATCCACTCTGTCCATGCCCCTCATAATCTTGTAGACTTCTATCAGGTCGCCCCTCAACCTCCTTGGTCCAGTGAGAACAAACCAAGTTTCTCTAACCTCTCCTCATAGCTAATGCCCTCCATACCAGGCAACACCCTGGTAAATCTTTTCTGTACCCTCCCCAAAGCCTCAACATCCTTCTGGTAGTGTGGCGACCAGAATTGAACACTATATTCCAAATGCAGCCTAACTAAGGTTCTATAAAGCGTCAACATGACTTGCCAATTTGTAAACTCAATGCCCGGCCAATGAAGGCAAGCATGCCGTATACCTTCTTGACTACCTTCTCCAGTTGCATTGCCACTTTCAGTGACCTGTGTACCTGTACACCCAGATCCCTTTGCCTATCAATACTCTCAAGGGTTCTGCCCTTTACTCTGAGGCTGTGCCCTCGAATCCTAATCTCTCCTAATAATGGAAACAGCCTAACTAAGGTTCTATAAAGCTGCAACATGACTTGCCAATTTTTAACCTCAATGCCTCGACCGATGAAGGCAAGCATGGTGTATGCCTTCTTGATTACTTTCTCCACCTGTGTTGCCACTTTCAGTGACCTGTACACCCAGATCCCTCTGCCTATCAATACTCTTAAGGGTTCTGTCATTTATTGTATATTTCCCATCTGTATTAGACCTTCCAAAATTGTCTGGATTAAACTCCATCTGCCATCTCTCCACCCAAGTCTCCAACCGATCTATATCCTGCTGTATCATCTGACGGTCCTCATTGCTATCCAACCTTTGTCGTCTGCAAACTTCTACAAACTTACTAATCAACTTTGTGTCACCTGCAAACTTACTAATCAAAGCACTAGATGCCTTTTCAATGAGTTAAGGGTTTCTTCATGTACTACCCTTTCAGGCAGTGAATCCAAGACCACCACCCCCCCCCCCCCCCCCCCCCCCACACACACACACCTTTAAATCCCCTAGTCACTGATTTCTCTGTAAAAGTAAATAGGTCCTTCCCACCCAATTTATTCAGGCTCCTTACAATTTTGTACACCTCAGTCAAATCACCCCCCAGCCTCCTCTATTCTGAAGAGAGCAATCCAAGTCTATCCAACCTATCCTCAAAGCTGCAATTTTCCAGTCCTAGCAACATCCTTGTAAACCATTAATCTCCTCTGTACCCTCTCCAGTGCAATGACTTTCTATAATGAGGGGACCTGTGTAAAGTAGCCAAGTTGCGGCCTAACTAATGTTTTATGTCCTTCCAGCATAACCTCCCTGCTCTTATATTGCCATCCTTGTGGTTTGGTGTTGTGTTTGTTCTATCATACTTCTATGAAGTGCCTTGGAATATTTTATTACGTTAAAGGAACTTCATAAGTATAAGTTGTTGTTACTGATATTTCACTCAATCTTTGTTTCTAGTATTTTGTTAATCTCAGTTCAAGTTGCTATGAGGATAAGATTTGCTGTGGTGACATGCAGCTTGTCATTAACTTTAATTTAACTCTGTTGTTTAATACCTCATAAACTGTGTCATGTTTTCATCTTTGCATGTCATTGCTAATTATGCAACATGAAATCTGGCTTTAGCAAAGCAAAGTATTCACCCCTTTTGAGAGCTTGAGTACAGTGTAATTAGAAACAGAATACTGGATCCTTGAGCGTGATTACAGGGCAGTAATTTAATTGAATGGGTTCAGATGATATCATAAACCTGGAAAGTGGATTTGAACTGTATTATACCCCACCATAGGGTTCCCAAGGTAAGATTACTGCCACAAATCAATGCTAGGCCTTATTTTATATCTATATTATGGGATAGGTTTACCAAACCGTGCTCCCAGTGCTTAAGACCATAAGATACAGGATCAGAATTAGGCCATTCAGCCCATCGAGTCTTTTTAAAAATTCATTAGTGGGACATGGATGTCGCTGGCTGGCCAGCATTTATTGCCCATCTCTAGTTCCCTGAGGGCAGTTGAGAGTCAACCACATTGCTGTGACTCTGGAGTCACATGTAGGCCAGACCAGGTAAGGATGGCAGATTTCCTTCCCTAAAGGACATTAGTGACCCAGATGGGGTGTTCCCGACAGTCAACAATGGTCATCCGTAGATTCTTAATTCCAGATATTTTTAAAAAATTCAAATTCCACCATCTGCCGTGGCGGGATTTGAACCCGGGTTCCCAGAACATTAGCTGAGTTTCTGGATTAATAGTGTAGCGATAATACCGTGAGGCCATCACCTCTCCGCCATTTAATCATGGCTGATATGTTTCTCAACCCCATTCTCCCGCCTTTAACTTTTGATCCCCATAGCAATCAAAGTCCCAGGGTCTCGACTGCAGGGAATGTGTCTTGGGAATTCAGGCATGGAACCTTTCCCTGCGCCTCCGCCACCCTGAGGAGTGTGAGTTTGTAAGGTCAGCCTTATATGAAGTCGGTTCTGGTGCTTGTTCTGAGCTCATGTCGGCTGTTAATGCAGATGGGGATGTAAGTCATGTCACAGAAAATAGCTTTGTTTTGGATAACCTTAGGACAGAAAATCATGGATCCAAGTTGCCTAAATGGGCTCAAAGGAGACAAGGCCTGCACCAAGACTGGAAACTCAATTATGTTTCTCCTGTAATCTCAGTGCCTCATTTCGTTTAACTTACTTTGTATCTTTTGGTGAATGTTTGTGCTTGTCAAGCTGAGGGACTTCACTGCCGGGAATTGGAACACATTTTATGCTGAAAGTGTCAGTGTAAAGCACTCTCTGATTTTAGCCTAACCTCGGGACACCATCTAGTAGGGCAGTCTGATCTTTTTCCCATTTCCTGTACCTATTATTCATCTGCCTTTTTAGAGCCGGGTTACCAATTTGAGTCCTGATGGTGGTGATTGATGGGCCATTTTGTGCCAAGAACCTGTTAAGAAAGTGAATTGAAATCACCAACCTAATTCCACGCAGCCGACAGAAAAGAAACTTTTGTCCTGGCAGTCAGAATTCACACAAGAGCTGCGGAAAATGGCGGCTTAACTCACTGGGCTGCCCATTGTTGTGGATTAATTAGACAATGTACGGTGAGTTCTCAAATCTTTTCAGTTTTTTTATTACCTGCTAGCAAGGAGAGCAGACACAGTGATTTTCACTATGGTGTTCTGTCGATTCATACAGATACTTATCAGTTATGGTTAATTACAGCAAATGAGAAACGAGCAACTTTCTGACCCTTCATTTGCATATATAGTCCACCAATCATAGCATAGCTTTTTGCCCTTATTCAATAGAAAACCGTCGCCTTCATTAAAGTAATATGTCAACATATCTTGTTTTTTGGTATTTGTCACAGTAACTTGTCTTTGTTTTCATCCTAGCTCTGGAATGCAGTGTTTATGAAAGGCAAGGTTACATTAGTCTCTTATCCTGAGTACACAAGCGCTGGCCTCACTGAAGGCCTTGTTTGCTAATAAACATTTTCCATTACTTGACAGAGTTGTTTGCCATTGCTTAATTTCCACAATTGTTGTAACTTAACTTTTCCCGACCAGCATCTGCAGTTTTTAACTGCTTTTAACCATAGTTTCACAAGTCCCAGCAACTCCATGGTTTTCTATTTGAAGTGAGCATCTTTAATCTTGCAGAACAAAGTGAATTAAATATTTGGCCATAGCTGGAATTACAACTTAATTTCCACACCGTGATTCCATTTTTAAAGGAATTTGAACAAGGGAGGGGTCAGTTAACACAAATCTCAATCGTTGAAGATGCTGTTAACCGACCCGTAAATTCACCAGCCTTTTAAGTAAAGCTTCCTACTAAACAAGCGTAACTTTAGCACCTCCACCAAAGGTGCCCAATTTGGTACGACCCATTTTACACTGGCTAAAATGACCCATTGGATACATTACTTGCATACAATTATTAATGCAATCAAACATGTTTGAAGACTGAGCTATGCAGGTTGTCCATTAACATGGATAACTATTCAAAGGTGATGTGATAATTACAGCACTTCAAGGAGCCGCACTGTCAGATTTGATTTACCTGCTTTGTTAACAGAGGAGGGTGCAATGATGTGATGGATGATGCACTAGAGACATTAGGAGTGACAGTCTTTCATTCAGAGTTTAAAATTGTGACATATTTGATGTCATTTTTAAAAATGAGCCCAGTTCCATATATTTAAAAGCGTTTCCTAACTGTATCCTTCTTGTGGAACATAAACTCCTAACATTTCCCTTTTATTCTATTCATTCACAGGATGCGGGTGTCACTGGCCAGGCCGGCATTTATTGGTCAGGTCGAATGACCTTTGAGAAGGTGGTGGTGAGTTGCCTTCCTGAATCACTGCAGTCCGTGTGGTGATAGTATTCTAGGTAAGGAGTTCCAGGGTTTTGACCTAGAGATGATGAAGAAATGGCAGGTAAATTGCCAAATGCTACTGGGGTGTGACTTGGAAGGGAACTTGGAGGTGGTGGTGTTCGCATGTGCCCACTACCTTTGTCCTTCTAGGTGGTAGAGGTTGTGGGTTTGCAAGGTGCTGTTAAATAGTTTTGGTAAATTCCTGCATTGTGCCTTGCATCTTGTAGAAGGCACACCTTGTAGCCATGGTGCCCAGGTGGAGTGGAAAATGAATTGTTAAGGTGGTGGGTGAGTTATAAGGAGGCCGGTTAGCTTAGTTGGCCAAATAGCTAGACTGTAGGACAAAATGATTCCAACAGTGTGGGTTTAATCCCTGTTTGGATCTGGTAGTTCACTGAGGCCTCTTTGTCTTGTTGCCACATGCTTGATGCAAAGGGGTGCCCACCAAACTTTATGGCCGTTGACGCCGGTGGGATTCTCCAGTCCCGTCGGCAGCACACCCCTGCCCACGGGTGCCCCGCTGGCGTCAATGGGAGTTCCTATTGAGAGCGGCGGGACCAGAGAATTCCACCCCTAGCAAACAAGGTGCCACCTCCTGCCAATGGGAAACACGTGGCTGGGGGGCCGGAGAATCAACCGACAACTACTTCTTTCTCTCCAGCAGAGAGAGATGCCTCTGGTCCCTTGTTCATTATGCTAATTATTCAGGTTAGGGTTCTGAATGATTTTGAATTTCTAGAGTGTTGTTGGAGCTGCTGTTATCCATACAAGTAAATGGGGAGCATTCCATCACGCACCTGACTTCTGCTTTGTGATATATTTCAGATAAAGGCTCTGCTTGGCTGGCTTCCCTCTCTTTCTTCGCACAACACGGTGAGTCACATGGTGAGGTCGACAGGCAGGGGTGAAGCAGTGAGCCCACTCATTGGCTGCTCCCGTCTGGGGAGGGTCTCTGTCAGCAGCGAGTGAATGGGACCACCCTTCCTCCTCCTCCCCTCCGTTCCTCTTTCCCTTCAACAATCCACCAACAATTAACCAATATGAGTTGTAGCATGGAGATGGATTTTTTTCTGTACAGAAGAGGTCATTGAAATACAGAGAACAAAATACGATGGGTTTTCTTGAAATCTGGGTTGCAAGTATTGAGCCTTTCTCCGAAATATGAATTTACTGGTCTGATGAAAGGTCATCAAACTGAAATATCTTTCTTTCTCCACAGATGCTGCCTGACCTGCTGAGTTTTTCCAACAAATTTTTGCTCTTATGTGGTTGGATTTCCAGAATCTTAAGTATTGTCGGAATACTGTCACTGTGCATGGTGCAATGTACAGAACATGTCTGTGAAGCACTCACTGAAATCAGTGTTATGGTCTGTGATGCGCGATTAATTCACTCGGGAGGCTGGATCGTATGCGGGAAATAAAGGCTTTTTTAGCAACAAGAATGGAGCATACTGCATAACAATACAATCCCAGACTAAAGGGTCACTAGGAAGTGCAGTGACCTTTATACTCCTATAGGTAGACGGAGCCAACCGGAGTGTACCACAGAACAATACCAACAGGTGGAACACCCCAACCCTAACCCCAACAGCAACAAGAGTAACATATGTACAAGTACCCATAGTGATAACCATCTATGGTTCAGTACCCATAGTGGTAACCATCTATGGTTCACCACAGTCTGTACAGTGTCATAAACACTAATGGATTAGTTTTCTGTCAAATTAGCAATGTTGCACCATACTGTTCAGATACAATTTGCACTCTGGTTTGTTTGATACCCATGGTGGGTATAGGCTGCACACAAGATAACGCTTCATAGCATTGTTTTTATTCTGCTATTAATAATCCATGCTGCACATTTATCAGACAATACTTGTAACCAGGTGCCAACAATGAGCATTATCATTTTATTCTAACCTTTCTGTGACTGTTTGGTGAATTGATTGGCGAATCTTGAAAGGGGGAACAAATAGCATGCATGATCGAGGGAGAGGGTTCCAGGAGGGGTGATGGGGAGGGAGTGCCTGGAAACAGCAGAAGTACCAGGGTAATGATTTCTCTCACTGGCCTTGCCTAGTAGAACCCAAACTAAACACGAGTGAGCCGGTTATTGGAGAGCAAATGCTGCTTTATTACACTGGCATCATCAAATTTAATTACTTTGCTGATGATTGAGAGGGGCGGCACGGTGGCACAGTGGTTAGCACTGCTGCCTCACAGTGCTAGGGACCGGGGTTCGATTCCCCACTTGGGTGACTACCTGTGTGGAGTTTGCATGTTCTCCCTGTGTCTGTGTGGGTTTCCTCCAGGTGTTCTAGTTTCCTCCCATGGTCCAAAGATGTGCAGGTTAGGTGGATTGGCCATGCCTAATTGCCCTTTCGTGTCCAAGATGTGCAGGTTAGGATCAGGGTTAAGGGCAGATTGGGCCTAGATAGAGTGTTCTTTTGGAGAACTGGTGCAGACGTGATGGGCTGAATGGCCTCTCATGCATTGGAGGGATTCTATGATATATTGTTGGAGTAGTATTTGGCTGCATTCGGTTTTTCCTGCTTTATGTAGACATCTCTGGGCAATTCTCCACATTGTCTGGTAAATGCCAGTGTACTGGAGCAGCTTGGCTAGAGGGACAGCTAATTCTGGAGCACAAGTCTTCAGCAGTGCAAATGGGATGCTGTGGCTGATAGCCTTTGCTGTGGCCAGTGTGCTAAGCCATGTCTTGATATTCCACAACGTGAATCAAATCGGCCGAATGTTGGCTTCTGCGACATTGGGGACCTCAGGAGGATGAAGAGATGGATCATCCAGTCAACATTTTTGGCTAATATTATCAATGGAATGATTAAAATTTGTATGAATGAAAAATTAATCCAAGTATCATGAATGGAGGAAATGGTCGATACAGAACTGTCAGGAATATAGCCAGTTTAATGATCGTGCACGCCTATGGAGAACATCTTGAGAAATTAGCCGGTGTGCAGCCTATAATTTTTGTTCCATTTAAATTACAGGTTGGCAAATCTCAAGGTATCACAAGATGCATGCCTCACAAGAGGATTCCCCATGGAGAGAATAGGATTGTGGGATTGGTCTTTATATTGGTACTGGTAAAGGGGATATAATACAAAACGTGTGATTGTTTAATGAGATATGTGGTGGGGCCATGTGTTCCTTCTTCTTTCAGCTCATAAGATAACAAAACTCAACAAATCGTGTTTTCCCTCTGCATTCTCAGAAAGCTCAGTAAGAAGTTTAACAACATCAGGTTAAAGTCCAACAGGTTTATTTGGTAGCAAGTGGCTTTTGCTACCAAATAAGCCTGTTGGACTTTAACCTGGTGTTGTTAAACTTCTTACTGTGTTTACCCCAGTCCAACGCCGGCATCTCCACATCATGACTACCATCGACTTCTCACAAAGCTTGCAGTTTTCGAATTACTTTGCCATCGAGAGGTAAATGTTATTCCTCTGCAAAGTAACTTGGAAAATTGCGTGGTGCTCTAATCTGCTGAACAAAAAGAACTCTGCTTCCTCCTGTCATCAGCTGTTTATATAATGGCGCCAATAGGAGTAATAGGATTGCTTGGACAATCTTCAAAGCCCCTCAGGCAATGGTTCATTGTTGCAAAAGCTTGACATTACTTTTCACCTCTGAAGTTCTAGGTCGAGGTGGGGGCGGGGAAGGGAAACTTTGGATCTCACTCATGGTAAGCTGTTAAAAAAGAGATTTTGCTATTTTCTTTCTCATTAATCTGAATCAGTTTCATTTATAAGCATTTCAGGCAGAAAGTGATTCACCTCAATCTGTCTAACAATCTACACCTGAGTTAGTGTGAAATTGTTTTTTTTTCAAATTAAGCCATTTTTGTTACACTGTTGCTCACCAAACTAATTCAGAAAGACCAAATTGTGTACAAACGCTGAATCCGAATCAGTAAAATTAAAGCGGCGCCTGCAATCCTCAACTTTACTCCAATGTCACTCAGTTAAACTCACCCAACGTGTAGGTATGGATCCTTCACTCAGATTTCATTTGTTACCCACTGTTAATGTATTAGTTCAAAGTGACACAAATTAAAATAATAATCTATAGTTGAAGAACATCAGGGCAATATGCAAACTGTGTGTGTGTGTGTGTGCATCGTTTCTCCCTGGGCTCCTTACAATAATAAAACTGTCATTAGGCTCATCAAAATGCAGGCTCAATATTCAGCACAGCAGCAGTCACATTGAATAGGTATTGCATAGAGAATAAATGATGGCTGGGGTTGTGTTACAAGGAGGCCAAATTATGTCATAAAGCACGAGAGCCTCGATTTCCAGATTTATTGTCTAAATTTAAATGTGTTTCTGTTTTATAAAATGCTCCCACATTTTTCTTATTCTTTGCAATAATATATATTTAAAAAATGAGATAATTATCTGGCAAAGAAATTCCAAAGAAATGGAGCTGACTGGCAAAATAGTCAGGCGTCCTCATTTGCAGATGTGATACAAATGGAAATGATGTGAGCTTTATTGTGATTGAATAGTGCAGGGAAATCATTTGTAAGGCTGCGCTCCTGGCATACAGCCTCAATCGTGGTGAATGAGTTAGTAGAGATAGGGTTGCGACATTGGAATCTCAATTTCCAATAGCTGTTCATCACTAGTAAGATTGTGCACTGACAGTGAGCATTGAAAAATTACCCCCAGTATGTCTTACATAATGTTATGAAATTGTTACACACACATGTAGTGCTGATGAGGCCACACCTAGAATACAATGTGCAGTTTTGGTCTCCTTTGCTGAGGAAGGATGTTCTTGTTCTCGAAGAAGTGCAGCGAAGGTTTACCAGCCTGATTCCGGGGATGACGGGACTGATGTATGAGAAGAGATTGACGAGATTAGGATTGTTTTTGCTGGAGTTCAGACGAAGGGGGGATGTCATAGATTCTAATTAAAATTCTAACAGGACTAGACAGGGTAGATGCAGGGAGGATGTTCCCGATGGTGGGGGAGTCCAGTACCAGGGATCACAGTCTGAGGATTCGGGGTAGACCATTTAGGATGGAGGTGAGGAGACATTTCTTCACCCAAAGAGTGGTGAGCCTGTGGAATTCATTACCACAGGAAGTAGTTGATGCCAAAAATTGAATGTATTCAAGAGGCGGCTAGATATGGCACTTGGGACGAATGGGATCAAAGGTTATGGGGACAAAGCAGGATTAGGCTATTGAGTTAGACGATCAGCCATGATCGTAATGAATAATAATAAATTCCTCCTGCTCCTATCTTCTGTGTTTCCATGATTCTATGATGATTGAGTCAATGAGGTGATTGTCCCTTTAAGGACAACACAGCAGAAGAGGGTCACCTGGCTTGAGGGACCAACTGGGACCGAGAGTGGGTAATCACCCCAGGGAGTGGAGTCCTCTCTTCGGCAGAAGACTTGTAGAAGACATGTTGGGAGTGCGGGAGCTGGTGAGCTGCTCAAAGGCTGTTGGCATGGGGCGGGTGGGGGGGTGGTGCAGTCGGCCTCTGTACAGTTTTTCCTTACTAATAAATAACCTTGTGTTTCAGATGAAGTCTGTCAGTGTGCATCATTACACTGTAGAAGAAATTTCTCTGCAACATTGTTCCTTTGTACACTGACACACTGATCTTTCATATTTTTACTTTTGAATAAAGCACACGACTACACAACTTTGTAATTGTGATTTCTTCCATTCTGATGTGCATTGCACTTGAAAATTGCTAACTGAACTCCAGGAGCAAGCAAACAGAAAAATATATTCCCATTAATTTACCTTTATGCCTTTATCAGCACCTGCCCTGGCCCTACACATCTTTGTTGCAATCACTCTTAGCTCCCACCTATCACTGTGTAATAAGTCTTCAGAGGCACAAGTCTCTCATCAAAATCCCTTTATTTACAACTTTAAAACAGCAGTACACAGAGTGCTAGCAGTTGGCAGTCTACCTCCGGGGCTGTCAGAGGAACTGACACTCCCGGTTAAGTACAAGGCAAAGACTCCCTGATTGGCCCATCAATTGGATCCATAATCAGGGAGTTCATACTTCAATAGGCCAACCTCAATGGCCTGATTGAAGTTATTACACACTGACCTTCTATACCACTTCAGATGCTCCACCTCCTCTTATACAGCATATAATCCATTGTCCCAACACAATCCCACCCCACCCCACTCCTCCACAAAGCCATCTGTCACTTGTTCTTTAGTTTTGCGTTCACTAAGCACTGACCTTTGTTCTCCTATTAACACATTCTGCTATGTTAACTTTATGCCACTATCAGCACCTTCTTTAGTCCTTAACACTCCATTAACACTTCCTTTGTCTTGTGCCCTAAGCATCTTTGTGCAATCTCTCCCAGTTCACACCTATTCCACCCCCTCTTGAATGGTATAGAATCTGTCACATTTCTCCCTCTCTTTAGCTCTGAAGAGGAGTCACATGGACTTGAAGCATTGGAGCAAATTTTACCGTTCCACTCACCGCAGGAATTGGAGCTGTCGAGGGATGGACCATGGAAAGGTTTAGTTCTCCTCGTGTCTGCGTGGGTTTCCTCTGGGTGCTCTGGTTTCCTCCCACAGTCCAAAAGACGAGCTGGTTGGCGTACCCGAACAGGCGCTTGAGTGTGGCGACTAGGGGGTTTTAACAGTAACTTCATTGCAATGTTAATGTAAGCCTACTCGGGACACTAATAAATAGACTTTAAACTTAATGTAATTGATATGCTTAAAATGGGGATTTTGATAGGGCAAATACAGAGGAGCTATTTATTCCGGTAGAGGAAATCTGCAATAATAGGGTGCAGCATTAAGTTTAGAGCTAACCTTTCTGGAGTGAAATCATTAAGGAAACATATATTCACTCAAAGAATATTAAAAATCCGGAATTCTCTCCCTCAAAAGCTTGCAAATGTTGGGTCATTTGACATTTCTCAGGCTGAACTCACCACATCGTTATTAGGCAAGGTTTTAAGGGCTTAGGATCAAAAACCAGCAAACGGTGTTGAGGTACAGATCAACCATGATCCGATAAAATGGTAGAACAAATGCCAGGATTTGATTTGATTTTGATTTATTATTGTCACATGTATTTGAATACGGTGAAAAGTATTGTTTCTTGTGCGCTGTTCAGACAACACGTACATAGAGAAGGAAAGGAGAGGGTGCAGAATGTAGTGTTACAGTCATAGCAAGAGTGTAGAGAAAGATAGACTTAATGTGAGGTAAAGTTATTCAAGATAAATAATGACCAGACCTGTCAACACATATTGCTAACAATTTTAATCTTCCAGGTCAGAAAACCTGTTATGGCCATAAGAGGTGCTGGCATGACCTTGTGTTGCATACCAGAGTGAAGTTATGAACACCAAAGATCGTTCTCTCTGCGTTAAAGCAAAGGGTAAATTATGTTTTCCTGCTTCTCACCAAGACTGTTTTCACACAAGCATTAAAATATTTTGGATCAAAAACAGAAAATGCTGCAGAAACTCAGCAGGTCTGACAGCATCTGTGGAGAGAGAATAGAGCTAACGTTACGGGCAGGATTTTTCGGCCACATTTGCCCCCAAACCAGAAAATCCTGCCCAAGGTCAACGGACCTTTACGTGGTCCATGTCCCGAGTCCCATGGTGGGCAGGACGGGGAAGTTCCGCCCTTCGAGTCTGGATGACCCTTCGTCAGAGTCTGGATGAACCTCAGCTCCTACGAAAGATCTTCCAGAGTCAAAATGTTGGCTCTTTTCCCTCTACAGATGCTGTCAGGCCTGCTGAGTTTCTCAGCATTTTCTGTTTTTGTTGCAGATTCCAGCATCTGCAGTATTTTGTCTTTAAAATATTTTGGATGCTGGGTGACTGGAATCTATGAGTCTGCTTCCTGGGTTTATAAAGAAGATGTTCTATTATTTTACAACTGGGTGAAAGAGGCAGATTTAGTCATGTAAACCTGGGGAATGGATTCCTGCTCTCATAACATCTAAACTAAAACATGTGCCATCAGAAAAGCAACTTCCCAAATGCATGGGCTTTCAGAAGGGACACACTGCCTTTATGTAAATCTATTTATCCTCTTCTCCACCTCATTCATTTGCAATACCAGAAATCATGTTGAAATAATTCATTGTGTCCTGTGGGGTTGATGAGAACAGTATGTGATTCACGTGACCTCCTTCAGAAGACTTTGAATGTTCTCTTTGTCTCTAAGTCTGTCATTGGTTAGTGCAGTGCAAAGGGTTACTAACCATTATGCTAATAGCTGATATACATCATCAGTGATACCGGATCACACATGAACAGAGCTCAGAGAGAGAGATGCTTCTGGAAGGAGCTTTGTGCTTATCTATCCCTGTACATAGTTTATGTAGTAAATAAGTGTTCAAAAGTTCCTAACTTGTTTCCAGCAGTCTGTGCTAAACACAGATTTGTGACCAGCATGAAGAGATGTCTCAGCTCCTTGAATCTTTTGACCACGTGGAAGGGCCCAACCAAGCAGCAAACTGGTAAAACTGGTGTTGCAGATTCAACAGATGTATGATTGCTTTGGGTTTAGCATGGAAGTCTGATAAAGAACAGGTCAGCACACTCCTCTATCCCATTGGCAACAGCACAGATGACATTTTAATGAGGCAAGGTGTTAATAAGGGCATAGTAATCCAATTAGAGGTTATTAAGGCATTCAATTCGTATTTCTATTTTCAGAGGAACACTATTATAGATCAGACAAGGTTTAATAGGCATACTTAGGAATCCGGAGAAAGTATTGACTTTTTCATTAATGACTGGTATCATTTGGCTGATAGTTGTGAGTATGGGTCTCTAAAGGATGATCTCATCTGAGACCACATTGTGGTGGGACTGCATACTAAAGCTTTATCTGATTTTCTGCAGTCCAGGGAGGATCTAACATTGGGCAGTGCAGTTAGCGAGCCAGACCAGGCCACAGAAGCAGAACCGACATTTAATCCAGGATAGGGGAGTCAGACCACTGACTCATTTCAGTTTGGGAGCAATTGAGAGACCTGCATTCAAAAAAAGCAAACCCAGAGAAAGAGGGAGCAGTCACTGCCATTATCCAGTGCTCCTTGGAGTGTGAGAAAACCCCATTGGTGTGATGGCTGTCCTGCCATGAATGAAGAGTGCCATTCCTGAAGAAGTTGAGGCCACTTTGTGACATGCCACAGCAGAAAGCTTTCAAATCCAGTTCAAAAATTTACAGAGTGACCAGCTCCATCAACCAGTGCCAAGAAATAAAGGATATTTACAAACATGAGGTGCTTTTCTTAGATGAGGTTGCAAAGTCCAAGGAGAATTCTGGAGTGCAAATATTATGGTCAATGATTGTAAGACAAATTTTAAATTAGATATGAGGGTAGGACTGTTATATAGTATGAAATAGCATGGTCCGATATAGTATAGTGGCTGAACCCCGAGTTTCTCCAGCATCTACCTATCGACTCCATGGTCCAGGTAGCATCCACTGAAGGTGTCAAAGGCAGATGACAGCTTAATTTTGATGTAATACTAAAGAACTTGCTGACACACTGTATGTTATTCATAATCAAGATTGCTCTTATGTTAAGTGGAGAAGCTTGTATAGATTTGCAGCTACCTTATTCACCTGCTGCATGAGAAACCCAAATCAAACCAGACCAGTCTGAGCCAGTCCATAGAACCGTAGAATCACTTCAGTACAGAAAGAGGCCATCCAGCCCATCGAGCCTGCACCGACTCTCCCACTCAGGCTCTCACCTCCATCCTATCCCCATTACCCTGCGCATTTACCATGGCTGATCCACATAACCTACCTAACCTATGCTTCTTTGGACACTAAGGAGCAACTTAGCAGAGTAAATCCAATGAACATGCATGTTTTTAGACTGTGGGAGGAAACCAGAGCACACGGAGGAAATCCATGCAGACACTGGAGAGAATGTGTAAACTCCACACAGACAATCACCCAGGGTTGGAATCGAACCCGGGTTCTTGGTGCTGTGAGGCAGCAGTGCTAACTGCTGTGCCACCGTGCCGCCCACTTTTCCTGGGAAAAATTCCACACCTGTAGCTGTAGGAGGAAATTCTAGAAATTGCACATTTCTTCGAAGAGAGGGTAGATAACGAACGTGGAGGTGATCGGGATACCAGTGACAAAGAACAACCTGAATGTAGGAGCTGACTTACCTGAAGACAAACCAGGAGCAAAAGCTTCCAGGATGCCCACCGCAGAAAATAAATCTGACTTAGTAAAACCTGATCCCAAAACGGAAGAGGAAGCAACTACTGAGGTATCACCTACTGAACTAGTACACGTTTCGCATATACAAGGAAGAGAAACAATGGAACAGCAATGTAATCAGGTAAGAACATAACCCAGCAAAGAAACTGAGATGAAATCCAGCTCCATTCCGAATTTTGATTTGATTGCTGAGGTCTCAAGACCTAGTGAAGCAAAAAGCAAACCAATAGGATGGCATACATCACAGTACCAATAAAAGAACCATCAATCTTGCTTGAGAATAATCTTCATTCTTCTGTTTATCCATCTGATTCATTCATGAATGTGAAGTTTGCACTTTATGGCACTTCATGCCAGGGACAAGAATCACTGAATGCACTTAGGCCACAGATACTTTTGCCAGACACTGGACTTGCTGAATTGGAAGATTGCAGACCTACCTACGGCAGGACAAACACCAGCAAGAGCTGCCAAAGCCTTATTCCTTTTAAGAGGAGCAAATAGTACCATAATGTCACACCACAACTATGTCCCAGGAAGATTTGGAAAGCAGAAGTCCTACATAGAGTCATAGAGTCATAGAGCAATACAGCATGGAAATGGGCCCTTTGGTCCAACTGGTCCATGGTGTCCTTCCAGTTAGTCCCAATTGCCCACGTTTGGACCATATCCCTCTAGTCCTTTCCCATCCATGTATGTATCCAAATGCTTTTTAAATGTTGCTATTGTACCCACCTCAACCATTTTCCCTGGTAGCTCATTCCATATACGCACCACCCTCTGCATGAAGACGTTGCCCCTCAAGTCACTTTTAAATCTTCCCTCTCTCATCTTAAACGTATGCCCTGGGAAAAAGACTGTGCGTTCATTCTATTTATGATCCTCATGATTTTATACACCTCAATAAAGTCACCCTTCATTCTCCTACGCTGCAAGGAACGAAGTCCTAGCCTGGCCAACCTCTTCCTACAACTAGGCCCACTAGTCCTGGCAATGTCCTTGTAAATCTTCTTTGCACTCTTTCCAGTTTATCAATATCTTTCCTATAACAGGGTGACTAAAACTGTACACAATACTCCAATACATGTTCCCCAAGAGATTGGAGGATACAGTCGGAGATGAATACCACCACCACAAGAGACTCTATTGAGGGGAGTACGTGGGTGTTGTAAGATAATGTGCAAATGTTTAATGGGTAGTATTAGATACTTAGACGGAGATGTAACAAAAGTATTTAGATGTCAGATCTTATGTAATCAGAGCTCAGGGAGGGAGATGGTTCTCGAAGGATCCCTGTGCTTATTTATCCTTGTACATAGTTGCATCTGGTTAATAAATGTTTGAAAGTTCCTAGAGGCCTTGTTTCCAGCAATCAATGTTAAACACGCCCTGGGAACATTTGCAATTCTATTTTAGTTAGCACACTGATCAATAACACTCAAGCAAACAAAATGTTGTATGTTCTCCACCCACAGGGAAGCGATAGGCACTTTATACTTACATGAGGCAGAGCTCCACAAAGTTACAAATCAACAAAGTTTACAGTTTTAAAGATTATTTATTAGTGTCACAAGTAGGCTTACATTAACACTGCAATGAAGTTACTGTGAGAATCCCCTAGTTGCCACACTCCAACGCCTGTTCTGGTGCACTGAGGGAAAATTTAACATGGCAAATGCACCTAACCAGCATATCTTTCGAACTGTGGAAGGAAACTGGATCACCTGAAGGAAATGCACGCAGGCATGGGGAGAACTTGTAGACTCCGCAGAGACAGTGACCCAAGCCAGGAATCGAACCCAGGTCCCTGGCCCTGTGAGGCAGCAGTGCTAACCACTGTGCCACCGCGCCACCCTTGGTGAGTTTATTCATCTGTTGGCTTGTTTTAATGTATCTGTTCAAAACTCAGTTCAAATGAAACCCTAGTTGTTAGTTCCATACTTTTATGGCCAGTGAAATCTCTGGTAATTCAAGTTCTCCGTAACTGGTATTTGCAGAAGATTTGCCTCCATAAACTTGTATTTGACAGAGGCCTAGGTGTTGCCAATAGCAACAACTGCATTGAAGAACATTCCATTCTAATCCTTTCAATAACACCATTTCAGAACAGATTAAATGGTGCAATCTTCACCTTCTGTCAGATAACAATGCACTTGAGAAATAACCTATTTAAAAAAGTCATTGCATACTCACAACCTTGGGGCGAAATGGGCGAGATAACACAAGGGAAAAAACTCAGAGATTTAACCCTCCAACAGGGCATTTCCAAATAATTTCCATTGTACAATCTGAAGAATGCAAGAACATTTGAAAGCAAGGGCAACTATAAAATCATCATGGTGATTGGGAAAGAGACAATGGTGACACGAGGAAGAGCTCTTATATGCAGTGAATGGTTAGGGTGAGGAATGCACAACCTGAGAGTGAGTTTGAGGTAGATTCAATCATGGCTTTCAAAAGGGAATCATCTGAAGAGAAAGAGTTTACAGGGGTACATGGAAAAGGCGGAGAATGGAACAAGCTGTGTTACTCTGGTAGAGAGGTGACATGGACAGGACACACCGATGGGCTCCTTCTGTGTTGTAAACATTCTTTGATTCTATGATGGAAAAAGTTGTGGTAATGCCCCATAGAGTCATAGAGTCATGGAGGTTTACAGCATGGCAACAGGCCCTTCGGCCCGACTTGTCCATGCCGCCCAGTTTTTACCACTAAGTCAGTCCCAATTGCCCCGTTTGGCCCACATCCCTCTATACCCATCTAACTGTCGAAATGCTTTTTAAAAGACAACATTACTACTACCTCCGAAGGCTCGTTCCAGACACTCACCACCCTCTGAGTGAAAGAATTGCCCCATCAAGATAGAGAATCCACATTTTATAATCTGGAAACTGAATCAAGGGATTTTGGACAATTGCTCAGTTACCTGGGTGGTGGCCTTTGATTGACAGACTCCTTAGTATGTATTGGAAGTCCAATGATGTGCAGGTTAGGTTAATTGGCTATGCTAATTTGTTCCTTAGTGTCAGCCGATTAGCAGGGTAAATATGTAGGGTTACGGGAATAAGGCCGGGGTGGGATTGTTGTCGGTGCGGACTTGATGGGCTGAGTGGTCTCCTTCTGCATTGTAGGGATTCTATGAAGATCTATTCTATGAAGATATCATGTCCAGGGCATCTATCATGCCTCTTTGTCTATTGGCCCTGCCACTTTCTGAATTCAGTTTCTAAATCTTATTATCTTCCTTTTTCTTTCCTTCTCGTTTTCTTTATTTTTTCCACTTTTGCTTTATTTGATGTACAGGTTATAACTAACACATTTATTGCGTTATAAAAACAAAAAGTGCTGTAAATACTCAGCATCGGTGGAGGGAAAAACTAGAATTACATTTCAGGTGCAAACCTTACAAGTGAACTAAGTACTTCCAGCATTTTCCTTTTTTATTTCAGGCTTCCCAGCATCCGCAGCTTTTTTGCATTGACATAAATATTTTATGTCGGTGATTTTTTAATATGCTGGAAAGTAATTCTCTGGGATTTTGTGCGGAGCTGGTCCTCAGGAATTCCCGACAATTGCATCGCTTTACTCAGTGCCTTTCTCCAATGCTTTTACTTTCCCTCACCGTATTCTGTCTATAAAAATTTGAACAATGAACTCGAGGGTCTGGCTGCTTTGTCGAATAGGGCATACTCGGTAGAAAGAACCATGAGAAAACTATTATACATCTAGTTTTTTTTAAAAAGAGGGACAAAGAGCAGAAGAACAATGAGTTAATGATAAATTTCGAGAAAGCAAGGGGTCAGGTCTCAGCTGAGACAAGTGTGTTATGGTTTTTGCATCTCGTTATAAAAAGAGCATGATAATCATAGGGGGTGTACACTGTACATCCAACAGAATGCTAGTGCGATGAGAAACCTTAGTTATGAGAAGAGACTTGTGATTCTAGGAATAATTCCATTGGGAGTATCGAATCTGTAAGGGGGTTTTCCTGGGGCTTCCCTCTGGCACCATGTATTGAGCTGAACTCAGCTAATAAAAAAACTCGCAAAAGTTAAAGACGTTCTTTGTTTGACCAATACACATTGGGGGAGAGACAGCCGGAGGATTCCAAGTTCTCTCTGATGTTACAATACATGTGTAAAACAGATATACTTTTCGAAGGTTCATTTCTCCCTCCCAACCTGTCATCCAAACTGGATGATCCAATTACATTAGTGCACATTATTTACCTTGGCCAATAGCATTTTACCTTCGAGCAGAATTGGGAATTCATTGGTCAACCGGACCCAGAGGCTCTTTCCCTCGTTGTCTAGCAACCTTACCTACGCAAATCCGGTAAGTGCAAGGGTCGCCCTCACCACCCGCAAACCATGGGAATGGAGAGGGAGTCATTTCCCTCTGCCTGCTAGCTACCCCCTTATCAGTAAAAGCTGAATATGTCTATTCACTGCAACCACAAGCTAAATGCCTCTATTCATTTTAAAACCTTGGTAACTTCCAGCTACAGAGTCTCTTACTGATAAAAAAGAATATATTCTGTACCTTATTGTTTCCAAAGAATGTGACCTATATGGTTCTTTCTGCTCATTTCCCATTATGCTTTGGGGCAGGCTGCATCTTGGCCAAAGCTTACAAGACATTTGAAAATACATTTTAAATCTACAATACTTATTCAAAATTCTCTACCAATGATTATATATGCGTCTATGCAGACAATACCTTCACATAATAGGCAGTTTGTGATTCCTTATGGTATATTTAAGGCACATTGTGATCCCTATTCTAAACAAGTCTACTTTGTTTTAATAGTCCTCAAAATCCTAGGGGTTTCTGTACCCTCCTCTCCAGAATCATTGCATGGCTACAACATAGAAGGCCATTTGGCCCATCGTTGTCCATGCCAGCCCTTTGCAGGAACAATACAGTTGGTTACACACTCCTACCCTTTCTCTCTGGCTTTGCAACTTAATTAAAATGAAATAAAATATATTAGGGTGAATTTTCCCATTCTGCCCACCACAGGAATCATGGAAGGTGAGGGGCAGACCATGGAAAAGTCCCTTGACCTCAGGTGGGATTTTCCAGTTTTGGGACGAGCGTGGCTGGAAAACCCCACCCATGGAGTTAGTGTGGGAAGGTGCAGTTGAGGTAGAGGATCAGCCATGATTGTTTTGAATGGCAGAACAGTCTTGAAAGACTGAATAGACTACTCCTGCTCCTATTTCTTATGATCTTATTTTTTTTATTACCCCACTCCTTATCCCCCCTCTGCAACTGACTGCTCCTTTTTCTTTTGGTTACAATGCAGCAATAAAAACCAACACAAAATAAACATTCCAAATCAGACTTACGAGCGAAATCATGCCATGTTGCACACAAACTGAAACTAAACAGCATTGTGCATTCTCTTGGCCTTATCTTCCATCAGCCTTTTCCTGTACAAATTCCCTTGTGCAGTGTCACCCCAGTGGTCGAAGCATGGACTGTGGAAGGCTGCCGACTTTGAGTGGAAGAGACAGTTGTAATATGCTTTGAAGACATTATAGAGCTGGTAAGTAAACAGATCCCTCTTGGTGAGGTTGTGAAAAAGGTACACGGTACATACTCTTGCAACTCGGCCAACGTTGTCTACCTGATACACTGCAGGAAAGGATGTCGCGAGGCATGGTACATTGGGGAAACCAAGCAGATGCTGCGACAACAGATGAATGAACACCGCTCGACAATCACCAGGCAAAAGACTGTTCTCTTCCTGTTGGGGAGCACTTCAGCGATCACGGGCATTCGGCCTCTGATATTCGGGTAAGTGTTCTCCAAGGCGGCCTTCACGACACACGATGGCGCAGAGTCGCTGAGCAGAAACTGATAGCCAAGTTCCGCACACATGAGGATGGCCTCAACCGGGATATTGGGTTCATGTCACACTATCTGTCATCCCCACAGCTTGCCTGGACTTGCAGAGTCTCACTGGCTGTCCTGTCTGGAGACAATACACATCTTTTTAACCTGTGCTTAATGCTCTCTCCACTCACATTGTTTATACCTTTAAGACTTGATTATCTGTAAAGACTGCATTCCAATCATTATTCTGTAAATTGAGTTTGTGTCTTTATATGCCCTGTTTGTGAACAGAATTCCCACTCACCTGAAGAAGGGGCTTAAGGCTCCAAAAGCTTGTGTGGCTTTTGCTACCAAATAAACCTGTTGGACTTTAACCTGGTGTTGTTAAACTTCTTACGAGGTTGTGAATCACAGCTGTCAATTCGGTGAGTGGGACAGTGTGTTGTGGCTTATCTCTGTCAATCTCATGGGGAACATAGATGCCACCTCACCATCTGAAGATTCAAATGATCTGCCCTAAGGCTTACTACATTTCATAATTCATTTGGGTGATACTGTTTTCAATGACTTCTTTTCAGGCTAACCATTAACAAGAATCTCTTTCAAGCTCACATGGGCCGCATTATATGCACTAAACCAGGATGCATCTGTATCACTGATGATATAGCCATTGTGGGAAGAAAAAAGCATGAACATGACCATAATCAGCGCTTATTGATGAATGTGGCATGTAATGAAGGATTGGTGTTCAACAGTCTGAAATATGCCATCAAAATGCTGCAGACCAATTTCTTTCATTCCATTTATCCTAGTACTGCCGTACATCCCAATCCAAGTAAGGTAGAAGATATGAAAGCCATGCCAACTCCTCAAGAAAGAGGTTTCTTTAGTTTCTTTTCCCCATACATTCCCAATTTCGCTCAAATGCCTCCATCGCTAAGAGAATTGTTGAGGAAGGATGTGCCTTTCTGTGGCACAAAGGTCTCCAAGATCTAACTGAGGCAGTTATCAGAAACATTGACATCATAATTTTGCAATCCTCGGGAAACAACTGGAGCTACATGCTTGATGATTTAGCGAAAAGTCTCTTGATTAAGATTCAAGGTTACGCCTGTGAGATTAGGTTCAAACCAAATAAGTTGATGGCCACATCAGATATCTATAGCCGACGTACTTTTTTTCAAAAAGGGAGACAGAAAGCAGGAAACTACAGGCCAGCTATCTTACCTTCTGATGTAGGGAAAATGTTAGAAGCTGTTATTAAAATCATTATGGCATAGTACTTAGAAAAAATCAAGGTAATCAGGCAAAGTCAGCATGGTTTTGTGAAAGGAAATCATGTTTAATCACTTTAATGGAGTTTTATGAAGATGTAACATGTGCTGTGGATAAAGGGGAACCAGTGGATGTACTGTACTTAGATATCCAGAAGACATTTGATAAGGGACCACAACAAGGTTATTTGTGGAAAATATAAGCTCGTGATGTTGTGGTAATATATTGACATGGATAGAAGAGTGGCTAGCTAACAGGTAATAGAGAATGCATTATTTTCTGGTTGACAAGATGTGATGAGTGGTGTGCAACAGAGATCAGTTCTGGACCCTCAACCTTTTACAATTTACATAAATGATTTGGATGAAGAGACCAATGAAGGTATGGTTGCTAAATTTTCTGATGACACAAAGAAGCTAAGCTATGAAAAGGACAAAAGGAGGCTGCAAAAGGATATGGATAGGTTAAGTGAGTGGGCAAAAATCTGGCAAATGGAACACAATGTAGGAAAATGCGAAATAGTCCATTTTGACAATAAGAATAAAAAGATGCATCCTATCTAAATGGTGAGAGATTGCAGAGCTCTGAGATGCAGAGGGATCTGGGTGTCTTAGTGCATGTAACACAAAAGGTTAGTATCTAGGTTATAAAGAAAATGAACGTTCTTAATTTTTTTACAGTATCATTGTCATATTGACATACAATAGGAAACAAGCTTCTGTGTGAGTATGGGTGTGACTGGTTTAATTAGACTGGAGACAGATTGTGAAGGTCAAACATCAACAAAAGGGGTGTGAAGGCAAGTGGTTGAAATAGTAATCAACAGAGGGCCAGGAAAGCAACTTGACCAGAAATTTGCATTAGGCAGATAAGAGAAGTGATTTTAAAGTTAACTGTTGGATTTCAAAGGAAACATATACAATTGGATGATTGTAAATATGTGAGGCAAAATAGTAAGTTTACTTTATAAATATAATAGCTATAAAGTCATAAAAAGGTTGATCAATTCTGGGAAGAGGAACTTCTAAAGGATTGTAAAACAATAGAGTGAAAGATCGAAGGGAAAAATCATTTAAAGAAAGACTAAAGGCTGATGATGTGTAGATTTGAGATCTTGGCCAAGGTAGTGGGTGGAATACTCTGTGCAACCTGCTGCATGTTTTGTGGTGACGGACATGACACACCGTTGTCTGGAGGTGGGATCCTCTGGTCCCACCATTGTCAATGACATTTTGCAAACCTGCAGCAGGGGTGCACCATCGGTGGGACTGGAATATCTCACTGGTTTGAATGGCTGACAGATTCCGTGATGTGGAGATGCCGTCCTGTCTGGAGACAATACACATTTCTTTAACCTGTGCCTAATGCTCCCTCCACTTACATTGTCTGTATCTTTAAGACTTGATTAGCTGTAAAGATTCACATTCTAATCAGTATTCTGTAACTTGATTTTGTGTCTCTGTGTGGCTTGTTTGTGAGCAGATATCCACTCCATCTGACGAAGGAGCAGCGCTCCGAAAGCTAATGGCATTTGCTACCAAATAAACCTGTTGGACTTTAACCTGGTGTTGTTAAAACTCTTACTGTGAAAGATTCCAGCCAGTGTGTGTGGAAGCCAGACCTGTTAACACCAGTTTTACCGCCACCTTCAGAGAGGAGAGGTGGTAGCATGAGATTTCCCCTAGAAGCAGCAAGGCATTGTATGGTAATGATAACGGTAATGGGTGGCATGGTAGCACAGTGGTTAGCACTGCTGCTTCACAGCGCCAGGGACCTGGGTTCAATTCCTGGCTTGGGTCACTGTCTGTGTAGAGTTTGCACATTCTCCCCGTGTCTGCGGGGGTTTCCTCCGGGTGCTCCGGTTTCCTCCCACAATCTGAAAGACGTGCTGGTTAGGTGCATTGACCTGAACAGGCGCCAGACTTTGGCGACTAGGGGAATTTCACAGTAACCTCATTGCATGCTAATGTCAGCCTTGTGACTAATAAATAAACTTTAACTTTTGATAATGGAAAGAGGGTTTTAGCTCTGAGTTGATTTAGTCCAATATCTTTTACTTAATGTTTGTAAAGTACGGTTAACTGTGAAAAGATGTTCCTGTGCCTTTCAATGTTTTTTTCTTTAATTTTGATCAATGTTTAAATTTAATATTTAAAATTATCATGAGTTGTCTGGAATTTACTTATCTCGACTCAGATAACTTCCACATAATATACAAATTAAAACCATCGTGGCAGCTTTTTCTCCAAATATCCCTTAAGATTTGGGCAGCCAGGCACTTACCATCTGCTGTGCCATAACAAGGTGCAGCAAGTAATTAGGAAAGCTAATAGCATATTATTGTCTATTGCAAAGGGAATTGAATATAGAAGTAAGGAGGTTATGCTTCAGTTGTACAGGGCATTGATGAGACCACATCTGGGGTACTCTGTATAATATTGATCTCCTTATTTCAGGGAGGATGTAAGTGTGTTGGAAGCAATTCTGAGAGGGTTTACTACACTAATACCTGGGATGGGTGGTTTGTCTTCTGAGGAATGTTTGAAAAAGCTAGACTTGTATTTCTGGAGTTTAGAAGAGTAAGAGGTGACTTGATTGAAACATATAAGATCCTGAGGAATTTTGACAGGGTGGATGTGGAAAGGATCTTACTTTTTGTGGGAGGGTCTAGAACAAGGGGTTATTGTTTAAAAATAAGGGGTCACCCTTTTAAGACAGAGATGAGGAAAAATATATTCTCTTGGAAGGTCATGAGTCTTTGGAACTCCCTCCACAAAAGGCAGTGGAACAGGGTTAATGATTTTTTTTAAAGGCAGATTTAAATAAATTCTTGAAAGGCAAGGGGGGTGGAAGATTATTGGAGTAGGCAGAAATGTAGAGTTGAAGTTACAATCAGATCAGCCGTATTCGATTCACTTTGCAATAGACAATAATATGCTATTGAATAGCAGAGCATGCCTGAGGTGTCAAGTTGCTTACTTCTGCTGCTAATTTATATCTTTGTATGACTGTATGCCAAACCGAGCAAGAACTAAGACTTATCTTTGGATCTACAAATTGACTTCCTTGACATTGAACTGGAAGAAGTTCCTCAAACATGTGAGGCCATTTTGGCCTGACTAGAAAGAGCTTGCCTTCTCCCAGTCAACAACATTTAATATCCCACAGATCACTGGGAGCAATTAAAACCACCTCCAGACAAGGTTGCCATTTCAAGATCTGGGCGTACCAGCAGATTTTCTTTGTGTTCTGGAGACTCATAGATTCATCACTTCTGTACATTTATGTAATGGTAACTAAACATGAACATGTAATGTAAATAGTTATATTTCTTTGGAAGGGAGAAAGTTTCTTTTCAAAAGAAAGGGGGATGTTGTAATATCCCTTTAAGGGATAGTAGCATTCACTAGAAGGAAGCATGTCATACTCTGATGTCTTCAAGCTTTATACTTCTGTAAAAACGCTCTCACATGCCTTGTCTCAATAAACCCACAACGTATTTAAGCAATCTCTTATGAGTGATTGGTGCATTTTTATTAATATTGCACACACAACAGAGACTGCAGATGATCTTGAACGGTCTTTGCCTAGTAAACTGACTTCAAACTGTACCGCTTTGGTATGAACAATGGCAATTGTTCTCTCCAAATGGCCTCAATGGCAAAAGCCCTCCATGGGCTTCAGAGCATATCAGGTGTTCCTCTCTCCTTTGGGTTAGGTCCTGCTGTCTTTGGTTGTGTGCCACCTTCTCCTGCAAGACACTAAGTGAGCATTGTTCAATCTGTTTGGGTTTAGTCATTATCATGGTTGATCAGCTGGCATGTGTGCAAACCATGAGATATGCGTGTGAGGTTTGAAATAGTGCCAAGTGTGCCTGGGTGAGGTGAAGCACATGCATGTTAAGTATGAATTGTGTTTGACTGAGCTAAGAAATAGTGGGGCAGTGATGGCCTAGCGCTATTATTGCGAGACGATTAACCCAGAAACTCAGCTAATGTTTTGGGGACCCAGGTTCGAATCCCGTCATGGTAGATGGTGAAATTTGAATTCAATAAAAAATATTTGGAATTACGAATCTACTGATGACCATGAAACCATTGCCTATCGTCGGAAAAACCCATCTGGTGCACTAATGTCCTTTAGGGAAGGAAATCTGCTGACATCACCCGATCTGGCCTCCACGAGACTCCAAAGCTACACAATTTGGTTGACTCTCAGCTGCCCTCTGAATTAGGGATGGGCATTAAATTTTGGCCAGTCAGCGATGCCCATGTTCCACGAATGGATGAAGAAATGGTTTGGCAGTTTGAGCAGTAACTGAAGCTAATTGGTGCAGTTAGTAATTTGAAGAGGCCTCACTGACCTTGCCTACTGGTTTGAGGTCATTAAACCTCTTGTGGCACTGCATCCTTGTTCTTGGGATTGACATTTACCCATGCGGCTATCTGATGCTACTGTCTTTCTATCCTGTATCAGAGGCCCTATAGATCTAAGACACCTCTCCTCTTTTTCACTCTAACACTAAGACCTCGAGTACCGTTGCAGAAAATCTGGGTTCTGACCCTCTCCTACTCTCCCATGTTCAGCCATTCTTCTCTTTGTCCCAGGTGAGATTTAGCTCATAGACATCCAGTGCCTGTTCCAAACACTTCCTCCATAAGAGGTGCAGGCTAGCTTTGAGTTATTTCCAGCAATGATTTTGGGAGCCCGGCTGATGCATGCAGCCAACTAATAGCATGGTTAGTGTTGGGTGCAAGTAGAACTCCTGATATCGGGCAGCATGGAGACCCAGCCCATTCCCCACCCCATTCCCTTCACATTTGCCTAACTTACACATCTTGGGACATTAAGGGGCAATTTGGTAATGTAATGCGGGCACTGAGAGCATTGGAACTCCATTTTGTGGGAGGCAGTTTGTGTAGAGGCAATATGTATTCTGGTGCCAGAGCACCTTGTTTTTGGAGAGGTAACAAGTTGACTAATGATGTAACGAGGCAGTACAAAGTTTAGCCTGCTGAGGGACAGCACTTTGATTGAAGCCAAGAAACAAAGAATCTTAGAATTTTGCCATTTAGCTAATCGTTTCTGTGCTGGCTCAGAGACAGGAGTTAATTGGAGTCTCGCCTGAAAAATAAACTTTTAATTTGGAAGTGAAATTGGCAGCGAAAGCAATGGTAAGTCAATGCGAATAGCAATACTTTTGTGTGGCTAATACAAGAGGGAATTGGAAAATGGAACTTTGGAAATGAGTAATGAGTATCAGCAAGTAATTAAGGCAAGTGGAACATTGGCCTTTATTGCGAAGGGGATGAATTATTTAAGTGGTATTGCGTCGTGTTTTGGTCTCCTTATTTAAGCAGGGATATACTTGCATTGGAGGCAGTTCAGAGAAAGTTCATTCATTCCTGGATAAAGGGTTGTCTTATGAGGAAAGGTTGAGCAGGTTGGGTCTATACTTACTGGAGTTTAGAAGAATGAAAGATGACCTTATTGACACATCTGAGGGGCTTGATAGAGTAGAGCATTCCCCCCATGGGGGAATCTAGAACAAGGTGGCATTGTTTAAGAATAAGGAGTCTCCAGTTTAAGACAGAGATGAGGAGGGATCTCTTCCCTCAGAGGATTGTTAATCTTTGGAATTCCCTATCCCAGGGACCAGTGGAGACTGCGTCATTAAATATAGGTACTGCATTTAAACCGTGCTCTAATAGCACGTTAACAAGGTTTGTAAATAACAGGGCTTACTCAAATAATGCTGCCTTCATTTTCATTTTATCACAGTTACTGCTGTCAGCACCCGCCCTTACTTTCCCACTCCTCAATTGATCGTAACAGGACTTTTTTGCAATTTATAATTCACTGTCACTACCGAACCATTCAGGCAGGTGTTGTTAAACTTCTTACTGTGTTTACCCCAGTCCAACGCCGGCATCTCCACATCATAACCATTTAGGTGCAGATTGCAAATAAACCAGTCTGGCAAGCTGTTTTGAGTTTAAACAAAAGGGATTAGGTTTTTGTTGAGTTAAAAGCTCATGTTGCTCCCCTGCCACAACTTTCCCGGGCCAGACAATACCTCCCCCTGGCCCTCACAGACATTGCCCCACCCCCACAACATTACTGACCCCCTTATTAACCCACCCCCCCCCACCATCCAGACCGATCATGGGCCCCTACCCTCCTCCCCTCCACCAATCTCAATCTTAAAGCTGATTGAAAATGGTAAACCTATGTCCTGATCATCTCAACACACGCAAACACAAATACTGGAACAAATACTGGGTGTCCTTGATAGGTATGTCCCTGTCAGGCAGGGAGGAAATGGCCGAGTGAGGGAACCATGGTTCACGAAAGAGGTGGAATGTCTTGTGAAAAGGAAGAGGGAAGCTTATGTAGGGATGAGGAAACAAGGTTCAGATGGCTCGATTGAGGGTTACAAGTTAGCAAGGAATGAGCTGAAAAAGGGGCTTAGGAGAGCTAGGAGGGGACATGAGAGGTCCTTGGCGGGTCGGTTCAAGGAAAACCCCAAGGCTTTTTACTCTTATGTGAGGAATAAAAGAATGACCAGGGTGAGGTTAGGGCCGGTCAAGGATAGTAGTGGGAACTTGTGTATGGAGTCAGTAGAGATAGGCGAGGTGATGAATGAATACTTTTCTTCAGTGTTCACCAAGGAGAGGGGCCATGTTTTTGAGGAAGAGAAGGTGTTACAGGCTAATAGGCTGGAGGAAACAGTTGTTCGGAGGGAGGATGTACTGGTAGTTTTGAATAAACTGAAGGTCGATAAGTCCCCTGGGCCTGATGAAATATATCCTAGGATTCTTTGGGAGGCAAGGGATGAGATTGCAGAGCCTTTGGCTTTGATCTTTGGGTCCTCACTGTCCACGGGGATGGTGCCAGAGGACTGGAGAGTGGCGAATGTTGTTCCTCTGTTTAAGAAAGGGAATAGAAATGACCCTGGTAATTATAGACCGGTTAGTCTTACTTCGGTGGTTGGTAAATTGATGGAAAAGGTCCTTAGGGATGGGATTTACGACCATTTAGAAAGATGCGGATTAATCCGGGATAGTCAGCACGGATTCGTGAAGGGCAAGTCATGCCTCACAAATTTGATTGAATTTTTTGAGGAGGTGACTAAGTGTGTTGATGAAGGTAGGGCAGTTGGTGTCATATACATGGATTTTAGTAAGGCGTTTGATAAGGTCCCCCATGGTCGGCTTATGATGAAAGAAAGGAGGTGTGGGATAGAGGGAAAGTTGGCTGATTGGATAGGTAATTGGCTATCTGATCGAAGACAGAGGATGGTGGTGGATGGAAAATTTTCGGACTGGAGGCAGGTTGCTAGCGGAGTGCCTCAGGGATCAGTGCTTGGTCCTCTGCTCTTTGTGATTTTTATTAATGACTTAAAGGAGGGGGCTGAAGGGTGGATCAGTAAATTTGCTGATGACACCAAGATTGGTGGAGTAGTGGATGAGGTGGAGGGCTGTTGTAGGCTGCAAAGGGACATAGATAGGATGCAAAGCTGGGCTGAAAAATCGCAAATGGAGTTTAACCCTGATAAATGTGAGGTGAGTCATTTTGGTAGGACTAATTTAAATGTGGATTACAGGGTCAAAGGTAGGGTTCTGAAGACTGTGGAGGAACAGAGAGATCTTGGGGTCCATATCCACAGATCTCTAAAGGTTGCCACTCAAGTGGATAGAGCTGTGAAGAAGGCCTATAGTGTGTTAGCTTTTATTAACAGGGGGTTGGAGTTTAAGAGGCGTGGGGTTATGCTGCAACTGTACAGGACCTTGGTGAGACCACATTTGGAATATTGTGTGCAGTTCTGGTCACCTCACTATATAAGAAGGATGTGGAAGAGCTGGAAAGAGTGCAGAGGAGATATACCAGGATGCTGCCTGGTTTGGAGGGTAGGCCTTATGAGGAAAGGTTGAGGGAGCTAGGGCTGTTCTCTCTGGAGTGGAGGAGGCTGAGGGGAGACTTAATAGAGGTTTATAAAATGATGAAGGGGATAGATAGAGTGAACGTTCAAAGACTATTTCCTTGGGTGGATGGAGCTATTACAAGGGGGCATAACTATAGGGTTCGTGGTGGGAGATACAGGAAGGATATCAGAGGTAGGTTCTTTACGCAGAGAGTGGTTGGGGTGTGGAATGGACTGCCTGCAGTGATAGTGGAGTCAGACACTTTAGGAACATTGAAGCGGTTATTGGATAGGCACATGGAGCACACCAGGATGATAGGGAGTGGGATAGCTTGATCTTGGTTTCAGATAAAGCTCGGCACAACATCGTGGGCCGAAGGGCCTGTTCTGTGCTGTACTGTTCTATGTTCTATGTTATATACACAAGTACACACACACATACATAGACGCATACTCAAGCATGCAAAATTGCAATTTCTCCAGTGGAAGGTTACTCTTTGGCTAAACTAAAATTCATTGATAAAAGGTAGAAAATAGAGAGTTCACGGTTTATGAATCCTTCACTGGTACCTGTGGCTCAGGTTGAATTTTCCCACAGTGGTCTGGACATTCCAGTGGAGTGGAGGCTGATGTAAAGTACAATTTCCAGAGACAGTCTCTTTTAAACCATCATCTGTCTTTTTGAAAAGTCGTACCCGGGGTTCTTTTCATTTCTCTATCTCTGTGATGGCTTCTAAGATGTATCAGAGAAAGGGGGCCCTAATTTACCATTTTGATTCGAAGACCTTGAAACTGGGAGTGTTTCAGATCCGACTTTGAGACCCATTCACAGGCGCCCCCGTACTCTGCCTGCAAAAATAGCAGCGATTCCGAAATGCGCTGTGGGCAGTGCTTAACGCACCCGAAACTCTGCAGCTCCGATCGGCGCCTCCAACTGCGCATACACAGAAAAAAAGTAATAAGAGTGCTGCTCCCCTGCCACATCTTTCCTGGGCCAGATAATACCTCCCCCTGGCCCCCACAGACATTGCCCCACCCCCACAACATTACTGACCCCCCCCCCCCATCCAGACCGATCATGGGCCCCTCACCCCCCTCCCCTCCACCAATCTCAAGCAGAGTGGCAGCGGACCCCCCCTTCCCCCCACTGATCTCAGGCAGACTGCAGCGGATCCCCCTTCCCCCCCCCCCGCCCCCCCCACCACCAATCTCAACCAGAGAGCCGCTGCTCGCTAGGTACCTACCTCCTCACTGATGGAGCACCCAAATCGGACTTATATGGAGCATGTCTGTTTCGTGCCGATTCTGGATGGGCGAACGTGGTGGTAAAGGGGGAAGTGCTAATAAAGTTGGGCATGCATTAAGTCAATTTAAATACATGCAAATACATTTAAATGGCCGTCACACCCGTTTTGGGCGCGGTCCCGATCGCGGCCATTTTCGGGCCTTGGTAAAGGGGGAACCGGCGCAGAGGTGGGCGCGGATTACGCTACTCGCCTCACGCCCGACTTCACTAAGTTTTTGCACCTGAAAACGGGCGCAAAGTGATGGCAAAATCGGGCCCAGGGCCTTGAACTTGAGCAAGGGAGGAGAGAGATGGTGTTACTCTGAAACTCCCATTTAGCAACTTGGATGTTGTCCCACAAAACATATCAAAATGGTTATTCTGATCACATGATCTCCCTCCCTGCAGTGATTTCAGAAAGTAATTGATTAGCTTATGTCTGGATAGAGTTATTATTATGCTCCAGGTGATAAATGTTTTTAATGTTCCACTATTAACTCCGAAATCATTCATCCTCCACCTTGGCGAGATAGAAAGCACACCTTCTACAGAGCCACTGGTGTTGTGGAGGGAGGAGAGGCGGAACTTGATCCCACATTCTCACGCATGAGATTGGTAGAGTGGGGACAAAATCCCATGAATTTTGAAAAGTGTGGTTCACTCCGGTGTGATCATGCTTTCCAATGTTTATTGGCCTTCGCCGATGGCATATTGGGCGAGAACCTTATTTTAATACATTGTAATAAATTTTAATAAAATTAACTAGCCTCCTCGCCAAATTAGCCCTCCAACTGAATATTCACACCTCGCCAACATCATGTCATGTCACGTGGGTGAGGTTCTCGATAGGCTTTTAAAAACGTAAACCTATCGAGGGGATCTGTCCAGGGATGCCAAGGAGAGGACAGACCCCGGGGGAGAGAGGGACATGGCCAGACAATGCCCTGGCACTGCCCTCTGGAACAGGTTGGAATTCATGATGTGGAGATGCCGGCGTTGGACTGGGATAAGCACAGTAAGAAGTCTCACAACACCAGGTTAAAGTCCAACAGGTTTATTTGGTAGCAAATACCATAAGCTTTCGGAGCACAGCTCCTTCGTCAGATAACCACTCCATCTGACAAAGGAGCTGTGCTCCGAAAGCTTATGGTATTTGCTACCAAATAAACCTGTTGGACTTTAACCTGGTGTTGTGAGACTTCTTACAGGTTGGAATGCCAGGCAGTGCCAAGCTGGTTATGCCAACCTCTGCAAAGGGTCAGTGCCAGGGAAGTGCCAGGGGGCAGTGCCGAGGTGGGCACTAGTGGGAGGCTCATGGTGGTGGGGGGGAAGGGGGCATTTATGTGTGGTGGGTGAGAGAGTATTTTTTTGTTTTGTTTGAAAACTTTATTTTGTTCACAGACGTCCACTTTAGTTTTTTAAGTGAGGGGGGAAGTGTTTTTCTTTACTTTTAACCTGTTTTCTTTTGTTCGGATCAGGCATCTTTCATAAAGGGCGCCCCAATCTCTGTGCAGCCGGCTTTGCTGGCTCCAAGAGTCCCCATTCTACCAGACTGATGGCGCAAACTTTGTCCTCTCTTTTCTTTGGCTATGAAAGTGTGAATATTCTGGGAGAAAACAGCCCAGTGGAGCTGGAGAGCTCCACACCAGTTTTCTCATGAGAACCGACACTTTGATAAATTCTGTTAAGGATCTCCCCATTGTCTGGGGTAGGCTTCCTGTCTACTTGAAAGATGGCTTTAGAGAAATGCAAATGGTCAGGGCCAGTACACATTCAGCTCATCTTCTAAACTAGTTATTGACATCAGCAAGTGTGAAATTCCATAGAAGGTCGGCTTGGCATATCTTACTTGCAATTCACTTCATAGAATCATAGAACCCCCACAGTACAGAAAGAAGCCATTTGGCCCATCGAGCCTGCACCAACAACAATCCTACCTAGGCCCTATCCCCTTAACCCCATGTATTTACCCTGCTAATCCCCCTGACACGAAGGGGCAATTTAGCACGGTCAATCAACCTAACCCACACATCTTTGTAGTGTGGGAGGAAACCGGAGCATCTGAAGGAAACCCATGCAGACACAAGGAGAACGTGCAAACTCCATGCAGACAATGACTTGAGGCCAGAATCGAACCCGGTGCCAACCACTGTGCCACTGTGCCACCCAATTCACTTGGAAACCTCCAGAAATTGGCCAACTTGTAATACAGGTGATTTGTGGCAACCTTCCTAAGTCAGTGCGTATGCTCAACTGTTAACAGTCCTTTCAAAGCAGTTCAATATCTGCATTTGATCAAACAATGCAATTAATGATTAATATCACACATGCACGTTACACCAACATGATACTGCGTATGCACCAAGAACCACATTATAACAGTACATGCTCAGTCTGGATTGAAGTCACATCACTGCTTTGATTGCTACCTCTCTGACTCAATGATTCCCTCCCATTAACTAATTCCTGCCCCTCCCATTCACTCCTACTCACTGCATTCTGCCCCTCTTACTCCCTCCTGTTTGCCACTTTGTTGTCTTGCACCTGAGTAAAACATGACCTGCCTTGCACAAAGCCATGCTGACTTTCCCTAAATAGGCCATGCTTTTCCAAATGCACATAAATCCTATCCCTAAGAATCCTCTCCATTAACCTCCCAACCACCGATGTGAGACTTACCAGTCTATAATTTCCTGGATTATCCCTTTTTCCTTTCTTGAACGGAGGAACAACATTAGCTTCTTGCTAGTGAGGCCTCCAATGGCCAGCGAGGATACAGAGATCTTTGACAGGGCCCAGCAATCTCCTCTCTTGCCTCTCTCAATAACCTGGGGTATATCCCATCGGGCCCTGGGGCTTATCCACCTTAATTCTCTTCAAGAGACCCAATACCACTTCTTTGTTGATCTCAAAATGCCCTCACATATGAGCATGCTCCACACTTATCTCACTATCCTATTCTGCAGCTACGTGTGGATTCTTGACAGGTATCATGAGAGCCATGTCTGGTGAGGATGTGCCTTGCCGTCAATTGAACAACCTGTGGCTTGGCAGCCTACCTGAAATAAAGGCTGAACGAGTCACGCTGCCAGTATGGCTGGGGAAGTTCACAAACTAGTCATGCACTGAGGGATTGGAATCCCTCTCAACTGCGGAAGAGGCCGAGTTGTTGATAGGGAGCGGCATGGGAAACCTGCCACATGAGTAAAACCTCAAACTCCACCATCCTGCTTCACCTTGTCTGTAAGGAGAGAGATGCTGTTGTTTCTTCTGCTGTAGGTAACCACCCCCTACCCCCCCCCCCCCCCCCCCACCCCATTTCTCTGATACTCTGGTGTATTGTGAACAGCAAGGTGTTGTTATCCGAGCCTGTGACATACAAATTGAGGGTGATGCTGACCTTATATAACATACAGTGCTGTCGATGTCATGGTCTGAGGCTGGCTTGTGGTTCTTGCTGGTGATACAGCTCAGTGACAACCTCCTTTGTGAAGTCTTACTTATTATAGTTGGGTTGAGGTAAGTTCCCAGTGTATATGCCCTCCTGTTCAATGCCCTCCTTCTGCTTCTGGTGGCCTCCCCTCATCTCCTAGCTTCTTCCCCTTGTTCTCTTTTCCCGAATGGAGCAGTATGAGAGCAGCCACATCTGCCAACAGGCTATGGCCGGAATTCTCCCGTTGCGCCTACTACGGGAATTGTGATGGGTGAAGGGGGGGGGGGGGGGGGGGGGGGGGGGGTGGGGGTGTTGCAGCGGTGGTGGGATTTTTTTGATTTTGAGGCAAGCTCGGCCGGAGGAGAATCCTGCCCATATCTGGGTCGAAGTGCATTAGCAATTGGCAGTGCAGAATCAACATAATCTCTTTCTGGGCAGACAAAATGAACCCCGAAGAGTTAACACAAAAGAGCGAAGATGGTTCTTTTGTGGCAGCGTGGCCCCTTTAAGGAGGCGATTCCTAAGGGCCACATAATTGGGACAGTCCCCATGGAGTGTCGAGGCAGGAAGCCGAGCCAATCGGGGATGAAGGCGCGTATCCCAAGTCGGGGAGGACCCTCTGTTGGAGCCAGGGAGGAGTGGAGAATAGTCTCATTGTTAGTTCTATCAGATCCCTGTTTGTAAATAATTATTTATCGTTGGCAATCAACCCTTTTATATTTGGGCCACATCCAGTCATCCTCGATTTATTACACTTCCCTCCAGAGGTTTTTCAGTTTAGACACTGGTAGATTCAAATGACAGTCCTCGATGGTTCTGCTGTGGTGCTTTGATATCTGACATGGCTGACTGCAGGGTGACCTACCAGCAATCTGCTTAAAGCACAGCAAGAACTACGACCCAGCAGAGAGCAACTAGCCCAAATAAACAAAACAACCCACAGTCCCGGTCACACAGTCTCTAACTGACCATAACTCAACCACTAGCTATTTTATCGAATTAATTCTTTTTCTCTCCCACGTACTTACATTCTTCCTTCGGAATTGCTGTAATGAGGTGTGATTATAACGTCTATTAAAATTGTCTGAAGCTTTTTATACAGTAGCTTCTTAAAGCAACTGACACAATTATTACCTTTATGAATTTCATAGTATCATAGGATCCCTACAGTGCAGAAGGAGGCCATTCGGCCCACTGAGTCTGCACTGAATCTTCGACAGAGCATCTTACTCAGGCCCTATCCTCATAACACCACATACTTATCCCACTAATCCCCCTAACCTACACATCTTGGGACACTAAGGGCAATTTAGCGCAGTCAATTCACCTAACCTGCACATGTTTGGAGTGTGGGAGGAAACCGGAGCACCCGGAGGGAACCCACGTAGACACAGGGAGAACGTGCAAACTCCACCCAAGGCCGGAATTGAACCCAGATCCCTGGCACTGTGCGGCAGCAGTGCTAACCACTGTGCCACCGTGTCACCATGCCCAATCCAATTTGATCAGTCCTCATTATTTCTTGTGCCAAGAGAACTATTCACAAACTGCTTTGGTTTTCCAGTCTGAGCCTTGGGAAACAATGTTCCATCCCAACAGCATCCCTTTTGTAACGAGCAGTCCTGCAAAATGGCTGTCCTTGATGAGGACTAACAGAAAAACAGCTGCAGAGTGGCATCTTTAGCTTGCAGGTGGGAGTCTCTGGAGAGCACACACAACATCCTTCCCTTCATTTTCCTGTCCTCTCCGAAGGGAAAAGCCGCAGACAGCACCTCCCATTCAACATGCACTGATCATAGAATCCCATAGGATCCCGACAGTGCGGAAAGAGGCCATTCAACCCATTAACCATAGAAACCATAGAAAACCTACAGTGCAGAAGGAGGCCATTCGGCCCATCGAGTCTGCACCGACCACAATCCCACCCAGGCCCTACCCCCACATATTTTACCCGCTAATCCCTCTCATTTACGCATCTTAGGACTCTAAGGGGCAATTTTTAACCTGGCCAATCAACCTAACCCGCACATCTTTGGACTGTGGGAGGAAACCGGAGCACCCGGAGGAAACCCACGCAGACACGAGGAGAATGTGCAAACTCCACACAGACAGTGACCCGAGCCGGGAATCGAACCCAGGACCCTGGAGCTGTGAAGCAGCAATGCTAACCACTGTGCTACCGTGCCGCCCATTGAATCTGCACCGATGACAATTCCACCCAGGCCCTATCCCTTAACCCCACGTATTTACCCTGCTAATCCCCCCGACACTAGGGTCAACTTAGCATGGCCAGTCAACCTAACCCGCACATCTTTGGACTGTGGGAGGAAACCGGAGCACCCGGAGGAAACCCACGCAGACACAGGGAGAATGTGCAAACTCCACACAGACAGTGACCCGAGTCTGGAAATGAACCTGGGTCCCTGGCACTGTGAGGCAGCAGTGCTAACCACTGTGCTACCGTGCCGCAGGTGCAAGGTGCGGCAGGTCTTCAACCTAAAAGATAAAGGAAGACTTGCCTTTGCGTAGCACCTTTTTACAATGTCAAAACATCTCAAAGCACTTTATAGTCAATTCAGCACTTTGTGAAGCGTATAGTCTCTGTGTAATGTGTGTAGTGAAACAGCCATTTTGTGCACAGCAAGCTCCCACAAACAGCCCCGGCATAAACTGACCGGATAATCTGCTGTTCAGTAAGGTTGGTTGGTTGGTTGAAGTGGGTGAACTCTCTTGCTCTTCAAAGTATCATGGAAGATTCTCTTAAGTCCATCCGAGAGGGCAGACGGAGCTTCAATTTAATGCCTCACCTGATAGTGCAGCACTCCATCAGTACTGAACTTGAGCCTTGATTTGCTGCTCAAATCTCTGGAGTGGGATTTGAACCCACCCAAGTCAGAGGAGATTGCTGCCACTGAGGTTAATATATACACTATTGATTTTTCAATGTAGCACAGCTCAATAACTACAGGACTCCCCCAGTTTAGATCCGCAAACTCTTAGAATAGCTCCGATTTGCTCATGCCATTGAAAAGAGCAACAGGGATTCAAAATAACCCGAGGGCTTACCATGGCAGAGCCAGGAGTCCCACTCAATCAGGAATTGATATTTCTCATAAAAGTCTTCATCTCAACTATATATGACTCAAATATGGCTTTGTTTCTGTGTTTGTTTAGTTTATATTTTCATTTTATTTCATGAAAAGGTACATTTTCTCTCAGCAAAGTACACAATCTGTGAGGCAAAAAGAGATTGGAATGTCTCTGTTCTAATCAGATTTGGTTCAAGTTCTAGGATGGCGCAGTGGTTGGGCATTGCTGCCTTGCCGTGTCAGGGACCCGGGTTCGATTCCAGCTTCGTGTGATTGTAAGGAGTTTGTGTCTCCCCGCCTGTGTCTGTGTGAGTTTCCTCTGGGCGCTCCGGTTTCCTCCCACAGTCTAAAGATGTGCAGGTTAGGTGGATTGGCCATGGTAAATTGCCCCTTAGTGTCCCAAGGTGTGCAGGCTGGATGGATTAGCCATGATAAATGCACGGGGTTATCGGGGTAGGTCAGAGGAGAGGGCCAGTGTGGGATGCTCTTTCAGAGAATCGGTGCTGACTTGATGGGCCGGATGGCCTCTTTCGGCACTGTTGGGATCCTTTGGATTGATTAAATCAGTCTGGCCTGGAATGGCCACCATCTTTCCCTTATCATCATGGCTGACATCTGGGAGCATTGGTCAAACTACTTTGCTCTGTGAAGCATCTTTACTTTTAAAAAATGATAACTTACCATCAGCATCCCTCTTAAACCTCAGTCAAATAATTTAGAGGCTTTCAGTTAACTTCTTCATTGGTGTGAATACCTTGTTTAAAAGGGAGTGCTGATGACATTATTAGAGTACTAAGTTGACAGCTCCTGAACTCAATGGTGGGAAAGTGATTCATACGGAGTTGAAATGTCATGATTTCTGAGACATCCAGCAATACTGATTACATTTCTAATAGTCTTGAATGAGATCTCTGACGTTAGGGGTTTCATTAACTTTTCCTAGCAAGTTTCCTGATTATTTGAGCAGCAGAGTTTTAGTGGGCAGAATATTGAATACAGGAGTTGGGACGTCTTGTTGAAGTTATACAAGACATTGGTAAGGCCACACTTGGAATACTGTGTGCAATTCTGGTCACCCTATTATAGAAAGGATATTATTAAACTAGAAAGAGTGCACAAAAGATTTGCTAGAATGCTACTGGGACTTGATGGTTTGAGTTATAAGGAGAAGCTGGATAGACTGGGACTTCTTTCTCTGGAGCATGGAAGGCTGAGGGGTGATCTGAAAGAGGTCTATAAAATAATGAGGGGCATAGATCAGCTAGATAGTCAACATCTTTTCCCAAAGGTAGGGGAGTCTAAAACTAAAGGGCATAGGTTTAAGGTGAGAGGGGAGAGATACAAAAGGGTCCAGAGGGGCAATTTTTTCACACAGAGAGTGGTGAGTGTCTGGAACAAGCTGCCAGAGGTAGTAGTAGAGGCGGGTACAATTTTGTCTTTTAAAAAGCATTTAGACAGTTACATGGGTAAGATGGGTATAGAGGGATATGGGCCAAATGCGGGCAATTGGGACTAGCTTTGGGGTTTTAAAAAAAAGGGCGGCATGGACAAGTTGGGTCGAAGGGCCTGTTTCCATGCTGTAAACCTCTATGACTCTATGATAACAAGACTTTGAAAAATTCCACGAAAACGCAGGAACAAACAGAAGGATTTAGGATTTCTTTAACTGTTTGACTTGTTTTTTTTACAAGGGTTATTGACGGTGACACTCGCTTTTTAAACTCTGGCAACTTTAATCGAACAAGGAAACTTTACTACATGAAATTTTCATTTTCCTCAAAAGATGTTGAAGTTGAAGTTTATTTATTTTTGTCACAAGCAGGCCTTCATTAACACTGCAATGAAGTTACTATGAAAATTCCCTAGTCACCACACTCCTGCGCCTGTTCGGTACACTGAGGGAGAATTTAGCATGGCCAATGCACCTAACCAGCATGTCTTTCGGACTGTGGGAGGAAACTGGAGCACTCGGAGGAAACCCACGCAGACATGGGGAGAACATGCAGACTCCGTACAGACAGTGACCCAATGGCATTGGCAATGTAGCCATACCTCCTTATTTTGTTGAGCGTGTAGATTTATCTGAAAAATTAACAAAAATGCTTAACATTGTACCTCAGGACTTTCACATTGAGATGGGGGTCCAGGGAGCAGGGGTGGGGTTCAAAATATATCTGTAAAATGTTCGAGCTTCTCTTCCTGGATTTCAGATGGTGTCTGAATCTTTGGTAATAGGGTGCATTATGTAAAATGCTAGAGGGTCAGATTCTGGAGGGGTGTGAGTTAATCTGACCTCTGGTTTCCCATGGAATTATTGCTATGTGGCAAATACAGAAGATAGCTTGACAAATGGAAACATGTTGTCCTTTTTTTCTCCTCCCCATTTTTGTCAAAATATTCTTCGTTTGTCAAATTTCCTGGCCTTAAATGGAGAAAAACAGCTTTTCTGGGATCTGTCCCTTTGTCTGAACAGCATGTTACAAATTGTTGCTTCCCTGCAGTAGAGATGCACGCTGTAAGTGGGAGCAGCTGGCCTTAACATGGCTTTGTTAATGCTGCATTTTCAATTTTGCCGCAGTCTTCCCACATCAATAACAACAGCAAAAACATTTCATGAGAGAGTTTTTTTTTTTACCGACTATTCAAATGGTCAGTGCGGTGGCCCTGCTATCTAATAAAGTTCCTTAAAATGTTAGCCAGAGACTGCAAGATAAAGTCTGTCAACAAACAGCCGAGTGCTATCGCAGTGGAAAATGCGGTCAGCATTAGACAGAATCCCGGAGAACACAGCTGTCAGATTTATCATAGCTCAGAAAGTGCTTGCTTTAATAAGGAGGAAGTAACTCGTCTGTGTTGCTGCATGTTCCCGAGTACTCAATGAAAATGTGATATCTCTGCACTCCATGTGGTTTCTTATTGGCACGGTGGCACAGTGGTTAGCACTGCTGTCTCATAGCACCAGGGACCCGGGTTCAATTCCCGGCTTGGGTCACTTTCTGTGCGGAATTTGTACATTCTCCCCGTGTCTGTGTGAGCTTCCTTCGGGTGCTCCTGTTTCCTCCCACAGTCCAAAGATGTGCAGGTTAGGTGCATTGTCCGTGCCAAATTCTCCCTCAGTGTACCCGAACAGGTGCCAGAGTGTGGCGACTAGGGGATTTTCACAGTAACTTCAGTGCAGTATTAATGTAAGCCTACTTGTTACACTAATAAATAAACTTTAAAAACTTAGTTTTTATCTCAAACTATTTATTAAAATTGCTACTTAGCATTTTAACTTAGAAAACAACAGAGGCCAGTGAACAACAGAAGACGTATGAACACGAGGTGGGAATGCAGAAGCTTTGTTCTGAACACAGCTTTGATGATTTATACAAAGCTCGGACTACTTTGTGTCCTAACTCGCAGCTCCCATGTCACCCTGTGCTTGCTGGCTCTTGGGAAAGCAACACCGCAATTTGAACATTTTCAGCCTTATTTTCAAATCCCTCCAAGGACTCATCACTCCCTATCTATGTAATCTCCTCCAGCCCTGCAATCCTCTGAGATATCTGCATCCCATCTAATTCTGGCCTCAGGAACATTTTATTGCTTCAGCATTGATGTCTGTACCTATGGATGCTGAAACTATTAGCACTTGGAACCATTCCCTAAACCTCTTAACCCCTCTTTCCTCCTTTAAAACATTCCTTCAAATTTTGACCAACTTTGGACATGCAACCTAAGATCACCTTATGAGGGTCAATATCACAGTGGTTGGCACTGCTGCCTCGCAGCACCAGTTCAATTCCGGCCTCGGGTCACTGTCTGTGTGGAGTTTGCACATTCTCCCCGGAGTTTCCTCCAGGTGCTCCGGTTTCCTCCCACAGTCCAAAGATGTGCGGGTTCGGTGGATTGATTTGATTTATTATTGTCACATGTATTAGTATACAGTGTTTGTGCCTGTTTTCTGGTTAAGGGTTCAAGCACCACTCCATGGTTTAAACTTATTCCTTTTCGTACCCAAGCTAATATGAAGAAAGAAAAGACAATCTTCACAATTCATTGAAATTGTCATTCAGAATGGGTTACAAAGCCAAAAGATTGTAAGAACAGGCAATCAACAACAGTCTGACAATTAATATTTATTAATTTTATTCATCTGGATTTACATAAATAAAAGAACTCATGGTTATAATGAAGTAACTTTAACAGGAATTTCCAGAATTTACACATTTACAGTTAAATGTGGAAGTCCAGATGTTGCTGCCAGCCAAAGCTGTCCCTCCACAAGGTACACTGTAGCAATTCTTGCCAATATATTTAGCCCTGAAATCAATGCAATGATGTGAGCTTGGGGTACTTAGAATCATAGTATCCTTACAGTGCAGAAGAGGCCATTCAGCCCATTGAGTCTGCACCAATTCTCTGATGACAGTAAGCCCTATCCCCGTAACCCCACATATTTATCCCACGAACCCCCCCTAACCTACACATCTTGGATCACTAAGGAGCAACTTAGCATGGCTAATCCACCTAACCTGACATCTTTGGACTGTGGGAGGAAACCGAAGCACCCGGAGGAAACCCACGCAGACATAGGGAGAACATATGGATTACACAGAGACCTGAGGCTGGAATTAAACCTGTCCCTGGCACTGAGATAGCACTGCTAATCACTTCGCCACCGTGCCACCAGTCCTCCAGTTCGTCACCAAAGACACCAGAGCAAGTTAAGGCTGGTGCATTCAGATCTGAGTAAACTTTTAACAGCACAAAAAGTGATTCTCATTGATAACCAACCTCTTTGGCCCTGAAAGTTGAATTTTAGAAGCGTGGAATTTTTTCCATTCAAAAATTAGTGTTGGCGATTTTAAAAAAAACAAATGAGGATAGTTTTTATCTTTATCCACCTTTCCATACATGATTGTATCAAATTTGGTGGAACAGGCAATCAGACTGTTGAAGATATGATTCTGGTAGGGAGGTGCCTTACAATACAGCCCCCAGGTGGTTTCCCACATTCCGGTATGGAGGTGCTCTACAATACAGATCCCAGAGGATCTCCTACATTCGGGTAGGGATGTTCCTGCAGAATAGAGCTCGCAGGGGATCACCTGCATTATTGTGGTCTGCTGCGCTCTCTACAACTTAGCCCTGCAAAGGGGAGACAACCTAGATGTGCAGGAGATGGGCAAGTGCCAGATCTCCTTGAGTGAGAGGAGCGCAGTAGGCCCGATAATGCTGAGGAGTAAGAACACTAGGCAGTGGACAGGGCCAGAATTGGCCATCGAACAAGGGATGCCCAAATCGCCTCTCGTTTTGGGTACAAGCCTGAGTAGCAAATAGTGAGGTCTCTCACAATGGGTGTAAGGTCAAGCTAATGACGTAGTGCCACCATTATCCAATTGTTTGGCTGCATGTATTCAATGGTAGGGGGCTGCAGCCGTTGGCCTGACTCTGCAGGAGAATGATGAGGACTCGCAGTGAGGACAAAGCGATGCTTCTCTCATCCTCCGCGATATGTCTGACTCCTGCCTAACAGAGAGCTGCATGTGCCCTGCCAATGAATGGGCACATTTTGGGGCTCATCAAAGCTGGAATGATAGTCTCAGGCACTGCAGGCCCCTCTGACAATTTGGCCAGATTGCCAGATTTTCACGTTCATCTTATACCCGAGATGGGCAGGCAAACAGCACCTCGACAGCCCCTTGGCCTCTCGCGCTCAGATGAAGAGATGCAAAATTGAACTACTCTAGTCCAAACAGATGTGCCGGGGGCAGGGAGGGGAGGTGGGTGGAGGAGTGGTTTGCTCCTTCCAGGAACAGGATCTGGAGAAAGGTGGTCAGGGTTGGGGGGTGTGTGGTGTTGCTTGAAGAAGGACTTCTTTACTCTGTCCTCAGTGTGGGAGCGATATAGCACAGCCAGTCTCACATTCCACAGGGATGAAGCTCTGGGTGTGTGGGTGTGTGGGACCGCTGAGCTTGACCGCATAAAATGAAGGGTGAAGGCACTGTGAGTGAACAGGGTGATTTATTATTTGTAACTGTATACAGTGACCTCTCTACACTAGGCCCTACTTTCACCCATGCCAATCCATGCCCATCATTGCTTAATCATACTCACCCTCCCACTATGTCTCGGTGCTTCCTCAGGATCCACAGCCGAGGTTGAGGAGGCTTCATGAATTTCACTCCCTGTGGACCATGGCGGGCGTCCCCTGAGAGGCCAGGACCTTGAGAGCCCTGGCCTGCTTTCAGGCAGCATGGGTATTACAGTGCTGCCCTCATCGGTGTGTGGGGCTGGAGGTGTGTCGCTCAAAGAAAGGGGTTCTCAGATAGGCTGGACATCCCGAGGGTCTCTTGAGTGGAAGGCCCCTGGCTGTTCACCAGACGATTTTCACCTCCTCAGGTGCTCAATGGGCCCAATGGCCCTCCATGGAATGGAGGGGCAGCTGGAGTGAGGTCCAGAAGCCCCACCGTCCACTGTCGCAGACACTCATGGATTCCCACCAGTACTCGCACCATACTGAAGCCCTGCACCATGGTGTGGGCATCTCCTGCGCCAAGGTCTCCACTGCGGACACCAACCTCACAGTGTTGGCCTCAGCGCAGTGAAGTGACGGCACCATCTCCTTGGACAGAAGGCACTGGCCTTCCTCCAGTCAGCCTTGTAGCCTGAGGAGGAATTATTTTATACCTTCATGATGCTCACCACTCTGCCTTTGCAGTTCTATCGGCTCTGGGACTATTGCACCCAGGGGCACATCATCGGGCAGGGGTCCAGCAGAGTCCTGGCCTCCAGCTTCCCTCTGAGTGCTCTTTCCCAAGGAAATTCCTGTTTTCACCTGCTGTGGATCTTCAGCTGTGAGGCGATCACCAGTGAGTGACCCAGAAACCTGTCTACTTAGTGAACCCACCGAGGTTGTGAGTATCTGCATTGGTGCCAGGTCTGGGTGACAGCTGTGATACCTCTTCAACAATGGGGTCCGAGAAGGCTCTTTTGGAGTTGTTTGAGTCCGGTGAGTCCAGGGAGCACCCTGATGGCCTGCCTGGCCCTACTGCTTAGCCTGCAAGAAAAAGGAGATGGCATTAATGCATTAGCTCCCCTGTGATTGGCAGGATGAAGTTCAGAGGTAGCAGGCAAATCAGAGGGAGGCCATTGCCCATGCGGCGTGACTTTTGTGGCCATAAAAACATGAGGCTCAAGATTCGGTTAGAAATTACACTGGAGCACTCGGCTTAATTCACTGTATTATTTCTTGCTGGAACTGACACTGCCAAATTCTGGAAAGAACATCCCCCTTGAGTCAATCAAAAGGGACTACGTTCATTTAATCATAGAATAGAATCATAGAATCCCTACAGTGCAGAAGTAGGCCATTCGGCCTATCGAGTCTGCACTGACAATGATCTCACCCAGTCCCTGTAACCCCACATATTCACCCTACTAATCTCCCTGACACTAAGGGGCAATTTAGCATGGCCAACCAACCTAACCCACACACCTTTGGACTGTGGGAGGAAACTGGGGCATCTGGAGGAAACCCACACAGACACGGGGAGAATGTGTAAACTCCACACAAATAGTTACCCGAAGCCAGGATCAAACCTAGCTCCCTGGCGCTGTGAGGCAGCAGCACTAACCACTGTGCCACCGTGCCTGCACGAGGTGGGTTATTGAAAATTTGAAAATTGGGCCCAACCTTTGTTTGACCATGTCGACGAAGGTAGGGGAAGATTGGCCAGAATAAGTCCTCAGGAATATGTTCCAGCTTGCTTCTCCAATGCATGTATTATCCTTGAATTATTCCTTTAGATTCAAATCGAATGAACCACCTTTTATTGAACTACCATGGCTGGAGTATGCTTAAAGCTGTGTGAAATCTGTGACACATGGGAAGTCAGCATAATTTATCTGACTTTTTCTTTCTTGTGAGCTAACAGTGGAATAATTTGTGAGAGAGTTATTCTGGTTGCACATGCTTCAAGCTGCACCCTGATGATCTGCCACGTAATGCTAAATCAAATGTACAATCATCTGAGATGATCAGTTGGTGATTCAGCCGAGCGCACTTCCCTGTCAAGAGGGAAATAAAACGTTGGGAATGGTCGCTACTCAAATAAAAACTCCCTCACTTTTAATCTTAGTGTCTTAAAAAAATCCTCCACATATCCTTTGTTTTATTATTAAGAACCGTTTGTTCTATTCACTTTGATGAAGTTGCGGTGGTTGTATCTAGTAAGTAGGTGTGGAAATCCTGCTACATATTGAAACAGTACCATCAATTTCTTTGGGCACTTCAGCTATAGCTTACTGTGGTAGCATGGCCCCTTTAAGGGGTGAGTGTTCTTGGGCCACAGGACCCTCCTGGGGCCTATCAGGAGGAAGCCAGCTAATCTTTACCTATTGGGCATGGGTCCTGGTAGGAGTGAACCTTTAGTTTGAGACCGGGAATCGGTGAAACTGGACCTGTACCAGTATTCAGCTTGTTGTATATATTTTATCTATCCTTCAATAAATCACTATTGTGGTTCAAGGCTTCCTCGTCATGGTACCTCACATTATTACACTTAGTGTAGAGAAGATCATCCAATCATTTTTGTATCATTTAATCACTTAGTTGCCTACCATGGAGCCTGATCATGCCTAAGTTTATTTATTAGTGTCATAAGTAGGTTTACATTAACATTGCAATGAAGTTACTGTGAAAATCCCTAGTCGCCACACTCCTGACCGGGCACACTGAGGGAGAATTTAGCATGGCCAATGCACCTAACCAGCACGTCTTTGAAATACTAGACATCAAAGCCATTTTATAATGCATTTCCAAGTATTAAACACCATTTTCCTCCTAAATCCCCAAAACACTGTATACTATATCAGTTCCCAACCATTCTCGCTGGTGTGTCATGAGGACCCACCAAGTGTGCCACGAAAAAGATTCAAAATTCTAAAATAAACTAAAACTAATTTTCGTCTTCAGTTCTGCGGTTGTCATCTCGAAGGCCGGATTAATCTTGGGCCTCCCGTGCATGCGCTGGCTGTGAAAGAGCCACACGTGCACGGTTTAGGTTTTTTTATATTGGTCAGGCCCATGTGCATGACCAATGGGACTTGGAGCTGAAGACAAAGATCCCATGTGCTCGCACAAAGAACAAAAACTCAAAAAGGAGCAAAAACCCTGGGAGAAGCGAGAGAGACAGGGAGAGGTTCAAATAAAAACAAGTGAGAGGACAGGGAGAAGTTGAAAACAAAGTTCCCAATCAGGGAAGATGACAGAGAAAATAGGAGGCGTACCTCAATTCTTTCATAGTATAAAGATGTGCTGTGACACCTAAAAGGCTGAAAGCCACTACACTATGTCACGGTACATTGGCTATGTTGTTTGGGCTAATTGGTGGATTTAACAAAGAACAAAGAACAGTACAGCACAGAAACAGGCCCTTTGGTCCTCCAAGCCTGCGCCGATCATGATGCCTGCCGAAACTAAAACCGTATGCACTTCCAGAGTCTCTAACCTTCCATTCCCATTTTATTATCATAGAAGAAGTGCATTATCATAGAAACCCTACAGTGCAGAAGGAGGCCATTTGGCCCATCGAGTCTGCACCGACCACAATCCCACCCAGGCCCTACCCCCACATATTTACCCGTTAATCCCTCTAACCTACACATCTCAGGACGCTAAGGGACAATTTTTAACCTGGCCAATCAACCTAACCCGCACATCTTTGGACTGTGGGAGGAAACCGGAGCACCCGGAGGAAACCCACACAGACACGAGGAGAATGTGCAAATTCCACACAGAAGTCATTTATTCATGTATTCACCAAGATGCCCCTTAAATGCCACAATCGTAGCTGCTCCCACCATCTTCCTTGGCAGCGCATTCCAGACATTTACCACCCTCAGTGTAAAAAACTTGCCTTGCACATCTCCTCTAAACTTTTCCCCATGCTTCTTAAACCTATGTCTCCTAGTACTTGACTTTTCTACTCTAAGAAAGAGCATCTGACTATCCACTCTGTCCATGCCACTCATGATCTTGTAAACCTCTATCAGGTCATCCCTCAACCTCCGTTTGTATTTAAATAAGCACCAATTGCAAATTTGTGTGAGCACAAGAGTTAATCTCAACGCTTAGAAGTTGGTTTGTGAAATTCGAGCGGGTTTTCCAACCGATGTTTCACTGCAATTGCTTTACCGTTAGAGTTTAGAATGGAATATAATTATGTTGAGGATACTGACATTCAGGCCAAGACTGTCAGCTCAACAATAAAGATTGCTGGCATATCTGAAATAAGATCCAAGAACTAATATGCAACTGAACAGTGAATCGCAATTAAAGTTTTGTAGGAAAACAAAAGTGAAAATTCAATTAGAGCTGCCAGAGCTTCTGAGCGAATGTCAGGTTATAAGCGAAAACAAAGAGTGAAATTTAATTATGATGTAGATAATAATAAAAAAAATCAATCAATGCAACTTTCTGATTCAAATTAGTTGAGAGAGTGCAGGGAATACTATCCCTACCCAAATGGCTCTGATGGTAAAATAGTCATTTCAAAGAGCATTCTATCTACTGATGCTCTTTTCACTTCAGAAGTAAGATAATAGCTACGATTCAAAGAGACCCTCTTACACAGCTGCAATGTGCATTAACGTGCCTGATGCCTCCACAAATCTAAGGTGTGCGATTTGCTTTCATATTGATGGATCTTTTAAAGTGGCTTTGAGTTTACTCTACATGCAGAGATTAGGACCAAATTCAAGTATCTGTCAAAATGATTAGAACCTTTAGGGAGGGGAATTTCATGAGGCTGAGTGAAAGGGATAGGTGGCACAGTGGTTAACACTGCTGCCTCACAGCACCAGGGACTTGGCTTCAATTCCAGCCTCGGGTAACTGTCTGTGTGGAGTTTGCATTTTCTCCCCGTGTCTGCGTGGGTTTCCTCTGGATGCTCCAGCTTCCTCCCACAGTCCAAAGATGTGCGGGTTAGGTGGATTGGCCAAGATAAATTGCCTCTCAGTGTCAGGGGGATTAATAGGGTAAGTGTGTGGGGTTGAGGGGAGAGGGCCTGGGTGGGATTGTTGTTGGTGCGGGCTTGATGGGCCGAATGGCTTCCTTCTGCACAGTACGGTTTCTATGATAGATGGAGGGCTGGCAAAGTGAGAAAATGCATTGGAAGAGAAGGATAGTGATTGCAAGAAATATGGGTCTGGAGTGTAATGTGATGAAGTAGGATTATGAGGCAGAGAGAAGGGGCTGGGGTAATGCGCATGGTGTGTTGTAGGTGAATGGACAACTGCACATACCTTTTCCAAACTTGTTAGGTCATTGGAACACTTCCTGCATCAAATCTAGAAGATAATGGCACAATGCTCCTGCTCCTGCTGCCAACTCCTGACTCATGCCTTCTTTGTTTGAGGACCAGGTTTCTTGCTCCCATTACAGGTAAAAAGTATCTTTCTCACTCCAGCTTCTCACAGCCCCACAGCAATGCACCGAGGGAGGTGTAATTGAAGCACAGCACCATCCCGGAGCCTCTGGATCTATTGGGACACCTTGGCTTGGATTGTTCTCTCTAGATAGCTGTGCAGAGTTGGAAAATCTCCCAGCTTGTCGTACCTGCCTCTGGAAGTTGTACTCAGAATGGCTCCTTGTTTGGACTGGGATAGAATTGGGTCCACCACCCCTGAATGTGGATCAGAGGCAGCCACAGAGGTTGTCAAGTGCCAAGGTGGACTGGTTAAAAGGCCCATCTGGGTTCTCTGGGACTTTGTCCCAGTTGTTTTGTTAAATATTAGGCTTGCTGGGCTCTGCTCCTTACCCCCTCACAACCCCCTCCCCCCCCACCCCACCCACTGCCCATGCAATACATGCCTTTTCATGCTAACCCATCCAACCGCCCATTGCATGGCCCCTATAACCCCATGCCAACTTATCTCAAGATCATGCCGACCCATACCCAGATCCACCCCATGACCCCTTTTAGCCCATATGCAAACTTAGTGCCAAATAATGCCAATGCATGCCCCCCCCCACCCTTTATCCTTGCACCCTCCATGCCAACTCACAAGTATCTACCACGGGCAGACCTTAGGAGCTATGCTGTGATGAAATAACATTCTAAATATTTATTCCAGGCTTCACTCAATTAAAAAAAAAACTCTCAGTCTTAAAAACATATTGAGTGCATTTGTTTTCCCCTCAAGTACTTAATCCCTTATAAAAAGAAACATCTGTATTCATAACTCTACAAACAAATATTTAAATAATCTCTTTTAGCTGTCTAGCTGCATATCGAACTAAGAACTTACAACCCCCAACCAACTGTGATGATGACAGGCTGTAGAAGCAGTCAAGCATTTTAATAATACCATCGCAACAAAAACAGAAAATGCTGGAAAATCTCAGCAGGTATGACAGCATCTGTGGAGAGAGCCAATGTTTTGAGTCTGGATGATCCTTCATCAGATCTCCACAATTAATAATACCATAATGAAAGCACTTAAGTTTATGACAACAAGCAACTATTGAAACTTATAGAACAGACATTATTCAACTCACAGATACAGGCAGGCTGTTTTGCCTCATTTTAAAGAGCAGGTGATTTAAAAGAAATTGACAGCTTGACTGTTCTACAGACCCAATATGAGCATTTATGTCCACTCTAAAAATTCATAACTCACACATTGCAGGATAAGGCCTTCACTTTGTCGAAAATTGAGCCTGTGTGAACTCAAAACTAAGTAAATAAAACCTGTTGAAAGTGAGGTGAGACTTCTGAATCTGGGTTTCCAGCGTCATTTCAAATATATTGCCGAGTCTCTCAGATTTTGCTAAAATGTATGCCCTTGTCTTTTTTTCTTTCCAACTCCATATCCTCCAAATCTTTGGATTATCTCATAAATATTGGGGTTGGGATTGTGTCATATTGGTCCTCAGTGTGCTTGTTGCCATCTAATTTGGATGTTAAATAACTGTCAGCTTGATGTGTCGAAGTGCCACAACCAAACATGCTGTTTGTAGCTCTGGATTCTCACATGACATTGAACACCTCCTGCCCTTAGCCCTCCTTCATTCCTGATGTACCTTTGGGTTAATGCTGGGGTCAAGGTTTCCACTGCACTTCTGGTAATTTTGTGGCAGTGTAGCAGGAACATCTCTGAGGAGATTCCTGACCATGGTGCTCATAAAATAATATTCAGCAATTATTTTCCTTTGGGTGGAAAGGGGTGGAAGTCCAGAGGAGCTTTCATATATCTTTAGTACCTTTACGAAACCAGGGGCAGCTAAATTGCATTTTATTCCTGCTCACCTTATTGAATGATTTGGAAGTTCAGTCCTGTAAGAAACAGTGGGAGTAATTTTGACATTGCGTGATAGATTCAACTGTCCTTTGTACCTCTCTCTTGAAAAATGGGAAATGTATGAATGTAAGAAATAGGAGCAGGAATAGACCACATTGGCTCTTAGCCTTAACTGCACCCTCCCACCTGCTCTTCATATCTCTTTATCTCAGCCTTAAATATATTTGACAGAGCACCCATAACTCTCTTGGGTAGAGAATTCCAAAGAGTCAAATTGCCAGAATTCTACTACCCCGTCCACCATGGAATTGGAGCGGGCGAGGGGTGGACAATAGAAATGTCTGTTGTCTTCAGGCAGGATTTTCCGGTCTCGCTCGAGAGAGGCCGTAAGATCCTGCCCTTTGAGTGAAGACATTTCTTCTCATCTCAGTCCTAAATGATTGGTCCCCTCTCAGATAGATAATTACAAAGAATCACAACTCTTTGAGTGAAGAAGTTTCTCCTCACCTTATTCCTAAATGATCAGCCCCTTATCCTGAGTCTGTGTCCCCATGTTCTAGATTCCCCAGCCAGGGGACACAATGGGTCAAATTTTGCCATTCCACCTGCCACGATAATTATAGCGGTTGACGGGAGGACCATGGAAAGGTCCGTTGACCTCGGGCAGGATTTTCCGGTGATGGGGTGAGTGCGGCTGGAAAATCTCACCCAATGTCTCAGTTTGCCCTGTCAATGGCCCTCAGCATCGTGTATGCTTCAATGAGATTACCTCTCAGTCTTTTAAACTCCAGTGAACATTGGCCCAATTTACTCATCCTCACATCATGGAACAAACCTCTCTTCCCAGGGACCAATCCAGTAAGCCTTGCTGTTCTGTCCCCCAAAGCAAATATGCCCTTCCTTAAATATGGAGACCAAAACTGCACATAGTACTCCAGAGGTGGTCTCAGTAAAGCTCTGTACAATCGTAGCAAGGCTTTCTTATTGTTGCACTCCAATTCATAGAATCATAGAATCCCTACAGTGCAGAAGGATGCCATTCGGCCCATCGAGTCTGCACCGACCACATTCCCAGCTAGGCCCTATCCCCATAACCCCACATATTTACCCCGTTAATCCCTCTAACCTACGCATCCTGGGACACTAAGGGGTAATTTAGCATGGCCAATGCAACTAAACTGCTCATCTTTGGACTGGGGGAAGAAACCGGAGCACCCAGAAGAAACCCACACAGACACGAGGAGAACATGCAGACTTCACACAGACAGTGACCCAAGCTGGGAATTGAACCCAGGTCCCTGGAGCTGTGAGGCATCAGTGCTAAGCACTGTGCCACCGTGCCACCCCTAATGATAAAATGCTATTTGCCTTCCTTGCTTGCTGTACCTGCATGTTAACTTTCTGTTTCTAAATGCAACTTTCTAGCACTAAATATCAAAATGACCCCAAATCAGCGATTCCTAAGGAGTTGACAGAAACATTCTTGTGACAGGGGCAGTACATTGCACAATCTTAGACCGATAAGGGCTAACCAAAGTGAAATAGTGTAAAGAAATAAGTGACAGCTTAGGCATAGCTGACATGATAGCAAACCACATTTATTCATTCTTCAGATCTGCTTTTTGACTTCAGGCAGTGTTAGGATAAAGTCAGCACAATTTGACAATGAAGCTTTCATAAATGAATCAGCACTGTAACACATTCGACAATGATGTGGGCATTCAGAGGTCACAAACCCCAATGAAAGATTTAATCCTTGACTAGAATGGGCAAGTAAAAGACCAGCACCTTTAAATCGATGAAGTGTTGCCAAGGAGATCACTCAATGAAAGAGTTTAATATTTTATTATAAACCCATACAGACAGTAATAAAACAGTAGTCTTGAATTTCCTCAGGTATTCTGCTGTCAGCTTGGGGTGAGTGATGCCACTGTCATGAATGTACCTCGTAACAAGCAATACCAAGAATGGAGCAAAACTAACAGGTTAGAAGTCACCAGTATTTCAAAAGGCATTTCACAGGCTGTGAGTCTCCCAGTAATGAGATTAGACGGGTTGTAGGCAGACGCTAATAGGAAACACCTTGGTTAGATTATTCAGGAGGCACTGGATACTGCAAAGGCAATGGGCCCTGACAAAATTCCGGTAATAGTACTGAAGACTTTGTGCTCCAGAACTTGCCGCTCCCCTTGCCGAGCTCTTCTAGTACAATTACAACACTGGCATCTACCACTGAGTTATAAGGTTGGGGTTCAAGCCTCACTCCAGAGAATTCAGTTCATAATTTATGCTCGCAATTCTGTGCAGCACAGAGGATGGGCTACACTTTTGGAGGTGCTGAATTTCAGGTGACGTGTTAAACTTGGACCCAGAGTGCTCTTTCAGGTTGATCTGAAAGATCAGATGGCACTAGTTCCCCAGTGTCGAGGCCAACATTTATCCCTAAACCAGCACCCACAACAGATGAGCACGATTATTAATGTCATTTCTGATTTTGGGATCTTGGTGTTGTCAAATTGACTGCCATATTTACAGTATTGCAACAGTGACTACATTTTGAATGTACAAGTTCCTCTATGTGTGCTCCATGGACATATAGTTGGAAATACAACAGGAACCTTGTTTGTGCGTTTGCACGGCATTTCTGCCATGTTTTCAATGCCCTACTGTCTGCACAGTGGCAGAAAGTCCATTATGGTGTTAGTGTACCTTTAAGAGCTTTTTTTAAAATCGTGGTGACAGCCATAGATGATGTCATTGTTGGGAAGGAGAAAATAAAACTGTGGACAGGTCAGGTGACAGGGATTTCAGTTTCAGTTTCAGTTTGGAGCTGCAGGTTTGAGTTTTGGTTTTAGGAGGGACAGCTAAAAAGAAATGTTTTCCCTCTCTCCCTGTTGTTTTGAAAATTCTGTTGGTTAGCTGAAAACAAGATCTTGTTTTCCTGAAGGGTGAAAACCTACTGTTGTTGGGAGCTGGATCAGAGTCGCTCTGGGGTTTTGGGAAGCTGTCTTGTCTTCAAACTGTTCTGAGTCTCAAGAGCATTTGTTGCAGAATTCAACTAACGGCCTCGATCCCAGTATCATGTAAGCATTAGTCTGTGCTGTGTTAAACCCGTGAAAAGGGTCTTTTGTCTATGGGATTGGTTTGATTGGCACATTGTAGAGATCTTTGCTAAGGCTTATACATTGTCATGATTGCTTGTTTCTTGTTTGTAATTCGTAAAAGTTCTTGCTAATTTTCTTACTATACATGTTAACTATATTCTTACATAATCATTGTTTGATAAAAGCTGCCGAGTGGGTCACTTGAATCATACCTGATGTGAAACCTATCATGCTTATCCTAGCCAAATTCAAAATGCAAAACTTATGATTCAGGTGGGCTTCATAAATCACTTTACCCTCTTTACCTGATTCAGAGTCAATGGTTTAAATAAAACAGAAAATGCTGGAAAAACTCAGCAGGTCTGGCAGCATCTGTGGAGAGAGAGACAGAGTTAACATTTCAGAGCTCTGAGGAAGATTCGTACTGAGAGTCCATGGCAAGTTGTCAAACTGAACTTCACTAAGTTCGATAGAACCAGAGAAAATAACCACGCCAAATTATTATAAGAACATAATGAATTTGTAAACAAAGTGTCCTAGCAAGTCACTTCAAAGCAACAGTGTAGCAAGGGCCCCATCATTACCTTCCCAGGGCAAAATCAATCACCTTTCAGTTGAGTCATTAAACCAAGGCCTCATCTTCTCCTCATGTGGATGTCAGAGGTCCCATTACATTATTTCAAAGAAGTCTCTTCCCAGGATCCTGGCCAATATTGGTTCCAACAACCGCTGGGTGGAATTTTCCTATAGTTTGTCAAGTATCAGGCTCTGATACACAGATACACAGCCGAGTTTTCAGACCATCTCTAACCACCCTGACAAAAAAAATCAGGGATGTCGTTTATGCCATCACTCAGATGGAGCAGGGCCAAATAGAGGCGGCAAGAGACAGAGATTGGGGTGCCATCTTTAAGGGTGATTCCATGAGACTTGACGTTAAATTCCCCCTAGCCTACTGCCCCACCACAAAGGTATTGGGTGCTCCCTGCCAATGGCACAATTACCAGGGGCTCTCTCCTGCCCACAAGCACCATGGCAGTATCACAGCCGCTCCCCCTTCAATGCCCGCTTTCCATCCATCACTGCAAAGTCCCCCCCCTCAATGGTCACTGCCCCCATCAATGCCAAATACTGCCTTTAAAGACCTTGGCACTCTCCCTCCACCACACTTCACGGGAATGTACTCCCCCACCCCCGAGTTGGACTCCCCAAAGGGCCAGCTCTCGGCACTGACCCTGGCACAGGCTGGCATTACAGGTTGACATTGCCAATTTGGCTCTGCCAGGGTGACATTGCCAAATTAGCATTGATGGGTTGGCACTGCCAACCTATGCCATGGGGCAAGCTCAGACTTGCCCTCTTTCCCTGGGGGCTAGAGCGACCTTGGTGCCATTTAAAGCTGTTGTGAACCCCACTGAAGTGACGTTGGTGAGGCTTGAATATTCAGTGAGGGGGGATCTTGTGGTGTGTAAGGCCCTTTAATAATATGTAAATTCATTAAAATATATTTAAATGACTTCAGCAAGGGGCAGGGAAAATCAAGAAATGATATCTCACTGGCAAGAATCTCAGCTCCTGACTCTCACGAGATTTTGCATCTCCGTTGCCGTTCTTGCTAATGGCCAACGCGGGTGCAAAACCGCCCCCACCATAATTAAAAACAGACCTGGTCGTTATCACATTACTGTTTGGGGAACCTCAGTGTGTGCAAATAAACTGTAACAATTCTTCATTACATTTTCAAAGTACGCTGCTGACTGTAAAGCACTTTGGCACATCCTAAGGTGATGAAAAGTAGTAGATAAATGGATGTCTTTCTTCCCTCTCTCCCAATTATTATCGGGTGATTCTTGTTGCAAGCTGTGTATGTTGGTTGTCAGGTGTGGACATGTTGGAACTTGGATATTTTGGCCCCTTACAGATCAAATAGCCTGCTGACATCCAAATACCAATACGGCCTCACTTGTCCCAAAATCTTAAAATCCCACCTCCATCTGCCATGAGAAATGGCAGATGGAGTTTAATCTGGACAAATGTGAGGTAATGCATTTTGGAAGGTCTAATACAGATGGGAAATATACAATAATGGCAGAACCCTTAAGAGTATTGATAGGTAGAGGGATCTGGGTATACAGGTACACAGGTCACTGAAAGTGGCAACGCAGGTGGAGAAGGTAGTCAAGAATGCATACGGCATGCTTGTCTTCATCGGCTGGGGCATTGAGTTTAAAAATTGGCAAGTCATGTTGCAACTTTATACAACCTTAGTTAGGCCACACTTGGAATATAGTGTTCAATTCTGGTCGCCACACTACCAGAAGGATGTGGAGGCTTTGGAGAGGGTACAGAAAAGATTTACCAGGGTGTTGCCTGGTATGGAGGGCATTAGCTATGAGGAGAGGTTGGAGAAACTTGGCTTGTTCTCACTGAAACGACGGAGGTTGAGGCACGACCTGATAGAAGTCTACAAGATTATGTGGGGTATGGACAGAGTGGATCGTCAGAAGCTTTTTTCCAGAGTGGAAGAGTCAATTACTAGGGGGCAAGGTTTAAAGGAGATGTACGAGGTAGATTTTTTACACAGAGAGTAGTGGGTGCCTGGAACTCATTGCCGGGGGAGGTAGTGGAAGCGGATACGGTCGTGACTTTTAAGGGGCGTCTTGACAAGTACATGAATAGGATGGGAATAGAGGGATATGGTCCCCGGAAGGGTAGGGGGTTTTAGTTAAGTCGGGCAGCATGGTCGGTGCAGGCTTGGAGGGCCGAAGGGCCTGTTCCTGTGCTGTAATTTTCTTTGTTCTTTGCTCTTTGTTCACCTGAGGTCAATGGACCTTTCCATGGTCCACCCCTCGCCTGCTCCAATTCCCATGGTGGGCGGGACGGTAAAATTCCGGCCCAAGACTCACAGACAAATAATGTCCACATGGGCAAGATACATGAATGCAACCATCTCTTGTGGAACCATGTGACTGGAATGAATCAGTAATGAGACAGAGAAACATGTTCCCCTGTCATATTTTCTTCATGTCATCGGGGTATGACAAGGAACCCTGAGGTATAGCTTATTCCGGGGCAGACAGGATGGACCAAATGGTCTCCTTCTGCACTGTAAGGGCAGCACATACATGGGAAAACCATCACCTATAAGTTCCCCTCCAAGGCACTCACCATCCTGACTTGGAAATATATCGCCTTCACAGTCGCTGTGTCAAGAAATCATAGAAACCCTACAGTACAGAAAGAGGCCATTTGGCCCATCGAGTCTGCACCGACCACAATCCCACCCAGGCCCTACCCCCATATCCCACCCACTAATCCCTCTAACCTACACATCTCAGGACACTGAGGGCAATTTGTTTTTAGCATGGCCAATCAACCTAACCCGCACATCTTTGGACTGTGGGAGGAAACCGGAGCACCCGGAGGAAACCCACGCAGACACGAGGAGAATGTGCAAACTCCACACAGACAGTGACCCAAGCCGGGAATCGAACCCAGGTCCCTGGAGCTGTGAAGCAGCAGTGCTAACCACTGTGCTACCGTGCCACCCCCTGGAACTCCCTCCCTAACAGCATTGTGGATCAACCCACAGCACATGGACTGCAGTGCTTCAAGAAGGCAGCTCACCACCACCTTCTCAAGGGCAACTAGGGATGGGCAATAAATGCTGGCCAGCCAGCGACGCCCATGTCCCACAAATGAATTTTAAAAAAACAACTCTGTGATTATTTACCTTAGATTATTAACCTGTGATTATTAACCTGTAGGTCAGATGGATTAGCCATGACAAATGTGTGATGTTACAAGGATAGGACAGGGGAGAGGTTCTGGTAAGAAAGTCGGTGAAGACTCGATGGGCCGAACGGCCTCTTCTGCAGGGATCCTATGGTGAACTGTGGCTATATTTTGAAAGCAATTTTTGCTGCAAAGCATGCTGGAGCATCCTGAGGTCATAAAAATGTTGTGTAAATGCAAACCTCTTCCACTCCAGCAATGAAGTCACTTTTTACACTGCAGTGAAATGTGTGGGATAGCATTTGTAACACTTGTGATCTTTAATACGCTTCCTGGTTATATTGTGGGTAAGGTACATAACATAAAATAACCAATTTAGATATTCCTTTTCAATCTGGATTGCAGAGTGGCTGAAAGGATGTCACTCAAATACAATTTCTTTTAACTATGTGAAAATACTTCGCAACACCATCCCCTCGGTTATAAACAAATGAATCCCTTTATTTCATAGGGATGGGTGGATGAAATATCTTCTTTCGCGAGCAGGAAGAAGGAGTCCAATAGTTCCGATCATACGCATTTCTTAAAGATGCTGGTTCACGAGGCAGGCTGACATGAAAGCACCTTCCACACAAAGCAATTTATCTTCTTTAGACAAGCATCCAATACTTCTGCATCAGTGACAGAGTATTAATGTGCCACTGCACTATTCTGCAAGTTATCCATTCTGTACATTATTTACCCTCTAATTGACCTGATTTCACAGCCACTCTGGCTCCCCCGGCACCCAGGCAGAATAACCTTCAGTGAAAAGATATTGCGCACAGCTGAAATCTGCAGTTTCTTATCGAATGAAAAGTTTTACACTGATTAAGTCAAACCAGTAAGATGGCTGTGAATACCATATCCTCCCTCAGTGTACAATGTCTGCCTTATTTCACTGATCGCTTTCCTGCAGCTAATACAGTCATTTTGAACTAATCTGTCTGTACTTTTACCTCCTTGATCTTGGCAGTATTAACTCATCACTTTTTATCTTAAAAAGAACCCGCTGACACTTTAACCTTTTGAAGTTTTTTTTTCAACCTTTCCCTTGTGGCGTGGCCGTCTGCCATATCAAGGGGTCTGGCACACCACAGCTCTCCTGGGGGATCCTTTGACAGTCTTCAGCTTCAGGGCAAGTCTCCTTATCCAATGCGCTGCGAATAATAAGCTCTCGTGAGCTTGCGATTGAACTCAGCGGATGCTTTTGAGGGCATGTGAGCCCTCTGTCAGAAAACAAAGTGTTGTGGTGAAAACATGAAACAGACTTCATGAGATATTATGACCTGAATGAAGCCAGCTCATGTATAAATAAACAAACGAACAAACCTAAAAGCGGCCTTTAGAGCTTCTGGATGCAGAGGGATCTAAATTATACATCTGTAGGTCAGTGGGATTCCTTGGCAATGTGATTTGAAACATTATTTTATGCAGATTTGATTCATATGTACATTGTCCTTCAAAAGGAGACAGGAACAACGTTAAGAAAAATTAGAAGGAAACATATGAGAGTTAACTTTTGCAATCTGGACATCAAGACCCAGATTTCTACCTCGATAGAGAGGCTCGCTTTCATGTATAAAATCCCAGAAAAGGACGAACATTTTAAGTCCTGCCCTTGAAGACAGTATGGTTCATTTTTGCAAGGCAGGGAGTGGAGAAACGGCCAGGGTTAGAACGTGCATGGTCTACAGAGACAGCTAGCCAGTTAAGTTGCCAACTGCCTCCACTGAAATGGGATAGGTAGGTAGGCCACAAGGACATAGAACATAGAAAAGCTACAGCACAAACAGGCCCTTTGGCCCACATCTTGCGCCGAACAATTTCCTTACCTTCTAGGCTCATCTATAACCCTCTATCTTACTAACCTCCATAAACCTATCCAAAAGTCTCTTAAACGACTCAATCGAATCCACTTCCACCACCACTACCGGCAGCCGATTCCACGCACCCACCACCCTCTGAGTGAAAAACTTACCCCTAACATCTCCTCTATACCTACTCCCCAGCACCCTAAATCTGTGACCTCTCGTGACAACCATTTCAGCCCTGGGTAAAAGCCTCTGAAAATCCACTCTATCAATACCTCTCAACATCTTATATACCTCTATCAGGTCACCTCTCATCCTTCGCCTCTCCAAGGAGAATAGACCTAGCTCTCTCAACCTATAAGGCATACCTCTTAATCCCAGCAACATCCTCGTAAATCTCCTCTGCACCCGTTCTTTGGCTTCCACATCCTTTCTGTAATGAGGCGACCAGAACTGGGCACAGTACTCCAGGTGGGAGTACAAACTCAAGGGAACTGTCAAGGGACTGTTAAACAACTGTCCACCTATCAAAGAACCTCTACCATGACCTTGAAGGACATAGGGCAGCAAATGCACAAGGACACCACCACCTGTAAGTTCCTCTCCAAGCCACACACCATCTTGACTTCGAACCGTTTCACCATTCCTTCAGATCAGAACAGGTTAGAGGAGGTTTGAACTCGGATTTGTCTGGATAGCTCTTTGGAGAGGTAATGTACCTCTTTTGTCCTGGGACGACTTTGGGGAGGTAAGGTGCTTTATAAGAGGGGTAAAACATCCTTTGAGATTGTTAAAATTGGGGCGGCATGGTGGCACAGTGTTTAGCACTGCTGCCTCACAGTGCCAGGGACCCGGGTTTGATTCCCGGTTTGAGTCATTGCATATTCTCCCCGTGTCTGTGTCGGTTTCCTCTGGGTGCTCCGGTTTCCTCTCTCAGTCCAAAAGACATGCTGGTTAGCTGCATTCGCCATGCTAAATTTTCCCTCGGTGTACCCAAACAGGCGCTGAAGTGTAGCGACTAGGGAATTTTCACAGTAACTTCATTGCAGTGTTAATGCAAGCCTACTTGTGACGATAATTAATAAATTTTAAACAACTTTAAAAGTGAACATGATTATGCATTTTTCTTGCACAAACTCAAGGGAACAATCAAGGAACTGTTAAAGAACTGTCAGGCTGCCAAGGAAATATCAAATATGTCAAGGAACTGTCAAGGGATACTAGGTGAGTTGGCATGAAGCAGTGAGGGAAATGTTGGTGGGTGGGGGGCATGGTTTGGCATGTTTTTGCACTGAACTGGCATGGGAATTATACAGGGTCAGTCTAGGCCAATATACAGCAAGGCCGGGACAATATCAGGTTTGGGCTGATAAGTGGCATGTAACACTTGTGACAGACAAGTGTCAGGCAATGATCATCTCCAACTAGAGAGAATCTAATCATCTCCCTTTGACATCCAACAGCATTACCATCACTGAATCTCCCACTATCAACATCCTGGGGATTACAATTGACCTGAAATTGAACTGGACTAGCCATATAAACACTGTGTTTTAAAAGAGCAGGTCAGAGGCTGGGAATTTCATAGTATTTAACTCACCTCTGGACTCCTGAAAACCTGTCCACCATCTATAAGGCACAAGTTAGGAGTGAGATGGAATACTCTCCACTTGTCTTAAGAATTGCACCTCCATCAACATTCAAGAGGCTTGACACCATCCAGGACAAAGCAGCCCCCTTGATTGGCATCATACACCAGCTTAAACATTCATGTCCTTCATCACTGATGCATATGTCCAGCAAGATGCACTGCAGAAAATCACCAAGGCTCCTTTGACAGCATCTTCCAAATCTATGACCACTACCACAACCTTGACGAACAATGTAAGAAGTCTCACAACACCAGGTTAAAGTCCAACAGGGTTTATTTGGAATCACAAGCTTTCGGAGCGCTGTTCCTTCATCAAGTGACTGGCAAGATAAAGGTGAGTGGCCTGATGAAAGAGCAACGCTCTGAAAGCTCGTGATTCCAATTACACTTGTTGGACTTTAACCTGGTGTTGTGAGACTTCTTACTGTGCCTACCCCAGTCCAACGCCGGCATCTCCATATCTTGAAGGACAAAGGCAGCAAAGACACAAGGATACCACCACTTGTAAGTTCCTCTCCAAGCCACACAACATCTTGTCTTTGAACTCTACCACCATTCCTTCACTCTCACTGGGTCAAAATCCTGGAGCTACATTCTAAACAGCACTGTGAGTGTATGTATACTACCTGTATTGCAGCAATTCAAGTAGGTAGCTGATTATCACCTTTTCAAGGGCAAATAGCCCAGCAATAAAAATGTTGGCCTAGCCAGTGAGGACAATGCCCCATGAAAGAGTAAAAAAAGGTGGGGAAATTGAGGATATGGAGGTATGAGTGGTCATGGGGGCAGGTGTAAAGGGGCATGGATTGACATGGGGGGATATGGGAGCCATGGGGTGGGTAGAGGGTCATGAGGTAGCACAAACTGACAGGGATGGGGCAAAGGGTGTTGAGGAGTGAGGGCCTCGAAGGATTATTCGGTTGGTTTAATTCAACACAGAGTAGAAGTGCAGAGGCAGGCCTTGGGCCTAGAATGCCTCCACATCCAGCAATCTCTGCACTCATTCCAGAGGCCCAATATCCAATCCACGCCACCCCCCCAACAGGAAGAAAAAGCCGAACTGCGGGTGGCCATTTTAAGAAGTCGAGTTCGCAGAGATGGGGATTCACCTGCCCCTGAGCACCCAAGCCAGGAGCGCAAATCTGGGCCTGGGTGCCTGAGGTCAAGCAGGCAGGGGAGCTTCAGCAAGGAGTGAGATGTCACCAGTTATGCGTCAGGTATTTTCTGATAATACAGACTTCGGTTTTAGGAGGATGCAATTATGAGAATCTGAAGTACAATTTGAAACTTGTCTGTGGGCGTCTCGAGCTGATTCTGAAACTGCTTGCAGATTTTAACACTTTAATGAATGCTTATCCTTCACCCTCTGCTGGTGAAAGATCAATAAATATGAAGCACAGACTGTATGCAATTTAGGGCAATTAGACAAGAGTTTAAAATCAATTATGCCTATCTCACCCACACCCCGAGGAAGACAAATTTTATGGACCGAGTAAGGGCGGAAGGTTTTTTTAGTTTAATTAGGGTATCATGATCAGCATGGACTTGGAGGGCCGAATGGCCTGTTCCTGTCCTGCACTTTGTTCTTTCTTCTTGTCCTTAAAAATTATGTCAGTGGCTCTGCTATATGAGAGATCATTATTGACAGGAGTTGTACTGCGACAAAAGGTTATAATTCTTGCCTAAACAATATCACGCAACTTCGTATTTTAAGTGTTATTATTTTTATTAATTTTGTTTTTTTTCCTTGTTTACTTCCTTTCTTGCTATTTTGGCTTCGGGATAGTTCATCTTAGTCTTGGCACTTCCCCATCTGTGAGACATTGGCCATTGCGAGGTGGGGAGAAGGGAAGGATGCTTTGCATTGGCATAATCATCCCAGAATGGGACCTTTTCCCCGTCAGAACAAAAGGAGGCAGGAACAGGATAGTGGGGCAGGGTCATTCAGTCCAGCTGATTCAGGATCTATATGTGCACAGGACTGGCTGACCCCATTTCATTCTTTCGTGCCTCGAAACCAAGCCGTCAGGATAAATTCAGCAGCATGCTGGATATATTTCTATTGATGTTAAGTGGCATTTACTGACATCTTTAGAAATCACTTCATTTTGCATCAATTTGATTCAGGCTCACTGCTATCAAGGTTGTTCAGTACCTCACATCTGTGGCCGGATTCATAGCACCGGCGATGGGTGTGGTTTTTGTCTAGATTACTGTCTAATTTTGCTTCATATGAAAGGTATTTTGTAGCAATGTGGTGTTCGCAGTATGAATGATGATTGTCTGAGACGTGCCTCTTTTGCTTTGTGGCTGCTGAGGGAGTTGTGTTATTTTCATTAGTAATTCTAGTGTGGGAAGGAAAGTGTATCAATATTGCCTCATTATCTCGCTGGTTGATCTTTCACTGTCTGCTGGTGAGTACGCAGCAAATCCCTGACAGTTGAGTAGCAGTACATTGTATGTTCCAGTGCTCTGGTGGGCTGGTGGCAAGTGCATGGGTTAATTATCACAGGGCAGTGTAGCCATCAGTCTCAGCTCCAGGCTTCATGAACATGTTAGTCTAATTACTCTCAAATATTTTTTTCAAAAATCTTCAAAACAGATCTGTTTGCATTTGAAATTTGATTGACAGATTTTCTCCTCATTTTTCAAGAACCTCTCTTCATTCCCCTTCTGACTCCCAAAGATGATTGCTAATCTTAGCAATAACTCATTTCAATCTTTCTGCCAGGATATTCAAAGCACTTCACAGTAATTTAAAAATAGAGATAATTGGTGACTTACTTTATGTTAAGCTCTACATTTAGCTTCTATTCAGAAATGTAAATGATGGTGTGGAGGAGCAGTGCCCATAACGGTCACTTACACCCCATGCCTCTTTTTAACATTAATGGTCAGTAAAATAACTTCCTCCTGGTGTAAAGTTAAACAAAATATACTTTTAATGAACTCTCATTGAGCTATAATGACAGCTGAGCAAAATAATCATTTACCTTAGACACAGAGGAACATAGAGCTTTCAATATTTCTCCATTGGTGGCTGGACAACTATAGGGTACTGCAAGAGTTGGCTGCTATTCCCTATCCAACTCATGAGCTCCAATATGAGAAGCCAGCAGGAGACAAGAATACCCTCATGCCTGTGGCATCAGTGAAGGCACAACGTGGCAACTGCCCAGCTTGGCATAGGCGAGGTCAGAAGTTCACCTAGTGAATTAATTGTAAAGGCAGATCTGAAATATGACTTGGTGGTACAGTTAGCCAGAGACTAACCCTCCAGCAAGCCATTGCCTAGGATTACATAGAAATATAGGAGATAGGAGCAGGAGGAGGCCATTCGGCCTTTGAGCCTGCTCTACCATTCATCACGATCATGGCTGATTGTCCAACTCAATAGCCTAATCCTGCTTTCTCCCCATAACCTTTGATTCCGTTCGCCCCAAGTGCTATATCTAGCCGCCTCTTGAATACATTCAATGTTTTGGCATCAAATATTTCCTGTGATAATGAATTCCACAGGCCCACCACTCTTTGGGTAAAGAAATGTTTCCTCATCTCCGTCCTAAGTGGTCTGCCCTGAATCCTCAGACTGTGACCCTTTGACAAAAAGTTAGTGAGTACTACTGGCACAGGCGACGAAACGGGAGACGGAATGAAGTAGACCTAGAAAATTGCTAATAAATGTTGACCACAATCAATTCAGAGTGCTTTCTAAATTCAGTTATAGTGAGAATGACAAAGAATTGTTCAGATGCAACTTAACAGATGGTTTCTGCTGGTCTGATAAATTAGAAGATCCACTTATTCCAAGCTGAAAATCACTGAAATCTGCATTTGGATGCACAAATTAATCATTGTAAACTGTGACAACCAAGTCCAAATTATGCCACTAATTCTTCCGGTCTGATTTACTTCGAAACTGGTTATAAATATATGTGCAAACAAGTTTCTCTTTTGTTTACTGCATCCATAATGCTTGATGATTTAATGAGGCACTGACATCCACACCCATGCATATGTGCAGTCGGATTTCTCTACGCTCAAGTTCCCAGGACCCAGGTTCAAATCCTGCCACGGTAGATGGTGGAATTTGAATTCAGTAAAAAATATCTGGAATTAAGAATCTACTGATGACCATGAAACCATTGTCAATTGTCGGAAAAACCCATCTGGTTCACTAATGTCCTTTAGGGGAGGAAATCTGCTGTCCTTACCTGGTCTGGCCTACATGTGACTCCAGAGCCGCAGCAATGTGGTTGACTCTCAACTGCCCTCCAAGGGCAGCTAGGGATGGGCAATAAAGGCTGGCCAGCCAGTGATGCCCATGAATGAATTAAAAAAAAGTTGTGCAGTAACATTTTTCTGTGCTGGCTGTTCAGCGATATTAGCTGTGCCCGAACACAACCAATCCCAAACTGAAGAAAGGACCATTTTTAGGACTATGGAACTAGAATCAAATTAAATGGGTTTTCTCTAGATTCTGCCACCAGAACTATGATCAAAATGCAATGCAGTGACTTAATGTAGTACAACATGCATCATGTTATATTGCGTTATTATACTTAAAAGTTGTCTGCTGTGTATACTTTTGCTTCTAGCAAGATAAGAGATGACATGAAATCTGTACAGGTTCTAGTTGCGGATATAGTACTAACTTTATTTTCAGCAAAATTTGCAACAAACTGATCACGGGCTGCTGTGATTTTACAATGGACAGGATTTAAATTCATGGCAAGTTTAATTTGTCCAGTGACCTTTACTGTAAGGCACCATGCTGCTGTGCCAGAATCTGAGACCCATTTGTAGCAGCTTTGGACATCTCTAAGCATCAATGTAAAATAGTTTGTAGGCGGGTTCTTTTCTTTCACCCACCACCCCCTCCCCACTAATGTTTATGATTTAACCTTTAAAGAATTGTTGGGATCTCTGCATTGTATCCATGGTGACGTGTTACCAATTGAACAGTAAGCCAAGTCAGTTGTAATACAAATCATTGGTACAAGCTAGGAGAACACTTACTAAAGTCAGATGCAGGTCTGAAGCAGCAGCTACTTGCATTGGAATCAGCATTCTCAAAAAAAACCTGTCATAGAATCATAGAATCTCCACAGTGCAGAAGAAGGCCATTCTAGAAACTAGAAGCAGGAGTAGGCCATTCAGCCCTTCGGGCCTGCTCCGCAATTCATGGCTGATCATGAAATTCAATATCCTGAACCCCCCTTTCCCCCCATATGCCTTGATCCATTTAGTCCCAAAAGCTATATCTAATTTCCTCTTGAAATCATGATGTGGAGATGCCGGCATTGGACTGGGGTGGGCAGAGTAAGAAGTCTCACAACACCAGGTTAAAGTCCAACAAGTTTATTTGGAATCACAAGCTTTTGGAGTGCTGCTCCTTCATCAGGTGCTTCACAATGGCACAGTGGTTAGCATTGCATCCTCATAGCACCAAGGACCCAGGTTCGATTCCTGGCTTGGGTGACTGTGTGGAGTTTGCACATTCTCCCCGTGTCTGCGTGGCTTTCCTCCTGGTGCTCCAGTTTCCTCCCACAGTCTGAAAGACGTGCTGGTTAGGCGCATTGACCCAAACAGGCGCCAGATTGCGGCGATTAAGGGAATTTCACAGTAACTTCATTGCAGTTTTAATGTAAGCCTTACTTGTGATTAATAATAAATAAACGTTAAAACTTTAAACCTGCTGGACTTTAACCTGGTGTTGTAAGACTTCTTACTCTTGAAATCAGACAATATTTTGGCCTCAAATACCTTCTGTGGTAGTGAATTCACACCTTCACCACCCTCTGGGTGAAGAAATTTCTCACCTCACCTCAAATCTCCTCAATTCTAAAAGATTCACCCCTTACCCTCAAACTGTGACTCCTAGTTCTGGACTCTCCCACCATTGGGAACATTCTTTCTGAATCTACCCTGTTTAACCCTGTTAGAATTTTATAAGTTTCTATGAGATCCCCTCTCACTCTTCTAAACTCCAGTGAATATAATCTTAACCGACTTAATCTCTCCTCATATGACAGACCTGCCATCCCAGGAATCAGCCTGGTCAACCTTCGCTGTACTCCTTATATAGCAACCTCATCCTTCCTCTGATAAGGACACCAAAACTGCACAAAATACTCCAGGTGTGGCCTCACCAATGCCCTATACAACTGCAGCAAAACATCCCTGTCCCTATACTCAAATCATCTCGCTATGAAGGCCAATGTACCATTTGCCTTCCTTACTGCCTGCTGTACCTGCATGCTTACTTTGAGCGACTGATGCACGAGTTAACTAAGGTCTCGTTGAGTATCCACCTCTCTCAATTTACACCTATTCAAATGACAATCTGCCTTTCTATTATTGCAACCAAAATGGATCACCTCACATTTATCCACATTACACTGCATCTGCCGTGCACATGCCCACACACTCAGCCTGTCCAAATCACGTTGAAACATCTCTGCATCCTCCTCACAGTTCACCACCACCGCCCCCCCCCCTCCCCCCACCCAACTTTATATCATCTGCAAATTTGGAGATAATACATTCAGTTCCCTCTTCCAAATCATTAATATATAATGTGAACAATTGGGGTCCGAGCACAGATCCTGGCAGAACCCAACTAGTCATTGACTGCCAATCAGAAAAAGACCCATTTATGCCAACTCTTTGCTTCCTATCTGCTAACCAGCTTTCTATCCATCTCAAGACATTACCTGCAATCCCACGTGCTTTAACTTTACATAGAAGTCTGTAATGTAAGACCTTGTCGAAAGCCTTCTGAAAGTCTAAATAAACTACATCCACTGGTTCTCCTCAGTCAACTCTACTAGTTACATCCTCAAAGAATTCCAATAGATTCGTCAAGTATGATTTCCCTTTTGTAAATTTTCTTGCCCTTTTCAAGCATTTAAATCCCAGCAGTGACTGGGCAATTTAAATTCAATTAATTGAGTAAAATATGGATTATTCAAAGTAAGCATTAAATTAATGGTGGTGGCCATAAAACTACTAACTGATTTTAAAAACCCACCCGCTTCATTAATGCCCTTATTGGATTGGAAATCTCCCATCCTTGTTGGGTCTGGCCTATATGTGACTCCAAACTCACAGCAAGATAGCTGACTCTTAATTGTCCTCCAAAAAGGCCTTTCAAGAAAACAGTTCCCCACCATCTTCTCAACAGCAATTAGATATAGGCCATAAATGTTGGTCTTTCCGCAATGTTCATGTCCTGAAATGACTAAAATTAAATTATACGGTACCTTTAAGCTCATAAAACTGTCCAAGGTGCCACGGGTGCTTTAAAGGCGGTTTTGCCAAGTTGTCCAAGAACAATGTATTTGTATCCACTTCACCCTTGGAATGACTAATTCAATTTAAAAATAACCCAGCAGAAACACCTTTTCACTTAAAAAGGAAAATGTTAGTTTATTTCACCCTATTGCCCTGGAAATTACCTCAGGAAAGATAAAATTACTGACACATACATGAACAAAGATTAGTTACCATTGAAAATAAAGAGATACTGAAAAAGGTGATTCAAGTTTTGTCCATATTAGACACAGGCCTGATATGAGCTGTCTCTGCAATGCGATAAAGTAAAGTTTATTTATTAGTCACAAGTAAGGCTTACATTAACACTGCAATGAAGTTACTGTGAAATTCCCTTAGTCGCCACAGTCCGGCGCCTGTTCGGATCAATGCACCTAACTAGCACATCTTTCAGAATGTGAGAGGAAACTGGAGCACCCGAAGGAAAGCCACGCAGACATGGGGAGAACATGCAAACTCCACACAGACAGTGACCCAAGCCGGGAATTGAACCCAGGTCCCTGGCACTGTGAAGCAGCAGTGCTAACCACTGTGCTACCATGCCACCAAATGGATGGCTTCCACTGTCAAATTGCTGGAGGCTGCTTTAACTGGTGACTTTAGTAAATGGAGTTAGGTGGGAGCGCGTGGGGGAAGAGTTTCTTTAGTTATCTTCCAAGGAACTGAGGAGTGGCCCTTTTTTAACTTGGTTGATTACAGCAGTTTGATGGCTGTGCTTACTGGTCCCTCTCTCCCTGTGAAGCTGTGTTCAAGAAGAATCTCTCTGTTGTAGGCAGCTTTCATGCCCCTTTTAATGCTTTTTGAAGGTAAGCCAAGATGGCTACTGTGTGAAGTTGTACAAACTAAGGAATAGCATGATGGGAAAATTGGTCAGCTATTTGGTACAATATAAAAAGGGCTGACCAAAGCTATTTCAAAATGCCAGACCCCTGTAAGACTTGATAAGGCTGACTCCGCATAACTTAAAGCTGTATGAATAAGACAAGATAAGGTCAGGGATGAAGGAGTCACCGACCTTTTTCTGTTCCATCAAAGGACAAGATAAGGGTATGAATGATGAGACAAAAAGTTCTAGGAGGTCAGCAAGTTATGACATGATTAATGATATTGCTTATGATTCTATTATTAATCGAATTCCTGAATATGCTCTGGTAACGCAAACTGATAATGATTATGTATAAATACTGAACTGTTTCTCTGTGTAATTGCAGACTTGAGGAGGAATTAGCAAGTTGTACCAACTGCTCTCTGAACTCAAGTTTTCAGCCAAAACTGCATGCAGTCTTTCATAAATAAAGACAAAGTTATTTAGTTGAAATAAATTTTGTTGAGTCTTTCTATCACAGTCAAGAAGCAGGAAAGTTTCCACTTCAACAACTGTTATCATGTGACCTGAACAAAGTCCTAAGTCATCTTCCAAATAAGGCATCGACAATTCAAACACCCTTCCTCTCACCTGTGATTCTTAGTTTTTATTCTGACTGAGGCAACATTTACATCTTACTTAAAACTTGGTCAAAGAGATAGATTTGAAGGAGTGACTTAGAAACATAGAAACTAGAAGCAGGAGTAGGCCATTCGGCCCTTTGAGCCTACTCTGCCATTCATTTTCATCATGGCTGATCATCGAATTCAATACCCTGAATCAACCTTCCTCCCAATTCCCTTGTTCCCTTTAGCCTCAAGAGCTATATCTAATTTCTTCTTGAAATCAGACAACGTTTTGGCCTCAACTAATTTCTGTGCTGGTGAATTCCACACACTCATTATCCTCTGGGTGAAGAAATTTCTCCTCACCTCAGTTCTAAAAGGTTTACCCTTTATTCTCAAACGATGACCCCTAGTTCTGGACTCCCCCACCATTGGGAACCCTTCAAAGGGGAGAGAAAGAAGCAGGAAGTTTTATTTATTAGTGTCACAAGAAGGCTTACATTAACACTGAAAATCCCCTGGTCACCACACTCCAGTACCTGTTTGGGTACAGTGAGGGAGAATTTAGCACGGCAATGCTAAAACCAGCACATCTTTTGGACTGTGGGAGGAAACCAGAGCACCCGAAGGAAACCCATGCAGACATGGGGAGAATGTGCAGACTCCACACAGACAGTCGCCCAAGGCCGGGAATCAAACCCAGATCTCTGGCACTGTGAGGCAGCAGTGCTAACCACTGTGCCTGACAGGATTGTAATCAGACAAAAATTCAGACAGGAGGAAGTATGCTCCTTTGTCAAAACTGCTGTGCATGCCTAGCATTTTATATTTTACTTAACATTTCCAGCATTGTGAAGAAAGCTGACCAAATGAGCTGCAATAATAGCTTTAGGCAACATTAGGATTTCCTTGCAGCTGGATTATTATTTTAAAAATCTTGAAGCGCCTTCTAGGATGGATGCTATCTATAAAAGCTTTGGTTGTAATCTGGTTTCGAGATGTTTCATTTCTTAAATGAATCCGATCAAGAAAGAGGTCTTTGTCAAAGGCCTTCTCTATATTTGCAGCTTTTGTGAACATTACAATTGGGCTTTTCAGTGGTGAAAGACGGGCTAAAGGATATGGATCATATAACTGTCGATTTGTTTTGGCAAATCATAAAAAAACCTCTAGTTTTTAGAATTTAACATTTTGAAAGAAGGATGACAAAGCCATTTGCAATCATTTGTGTGTTTATGGTAGAATGTAATTAAATAAATTAATTGTGTGAATCGTTCATACCGCACAAGATTCTTTACAATAACATTAACCATTAGACGGCTCTCAAATGCCGAGTAACTCCCATCACTTTAGGCCTCGTGATATTATTATCACTATTTACTCGTGATAGAGTAAATTTTCAGCTCACACACAATGATATTGAGAAAATACTTGTGATCACAAAGCTGCTTTGTCCAAAGATGTGTGGGTTAGGTTGATTGGCCGTGCTAAAAAAAATTGCCCCTTAGAGTCCTGAGATGCGTAGGTTAGAGGGATTAGTGTGTAAATATGTAGGGAAACTGGGGTAGGGCCTGGGTGGGATTGTGGTCGGTGCAGACTCGATGGGCCGAATGGCCTCCTTCTGCACTGTAGGGTTTCTATGATTTCTATGATCATCAGCTAATCATAGACTGAATCTTTCCATCCCGCCCACCACAGGAATCGTAGCGGGCGGGGGTGCAGACCATGCAAAGGTATGTTACCCTCAGGCGGGATTTTCTGGTTTTGGAGCGAGCGCAGCTGGAAAATCACACCCATGTTAAACTGTTAAAAGGAAAGTTGTGTTCCTTTAAAAAAAACAAGAAAAGACAGTGATCAAAAATGGCTGCTGCGAGTCACATGATGTCTGATACTGTAATTTGATCACTTAGAAACTTAGCAACATAGACAATAGGAGCAGGAGTAGGCCATTCAGCCCTTCGAGCCTTTCATTATGATCATGGCTGATCATACAACTCATATTCCCACTTTCCTCCAAATCCTTCGACCTCTTTAGCTCCAAAATGCATCATTTATGCTTCTCTGCGTTGCATTTTTTCTGCTGTGCATTTGCCCAACTCGCCAGTCTGTCTGCACTAACCAAAAAACTGCTACTATCCTTGGGCAGGTTTTTCTCCATAGCCTTTGGGCCCTAGCCATCAGGGTCAAAGGCCTACACTGTTTGGGGAGCAGTCACCTGGCCATGATTTTCCCCTAAATGGCCAATTCAGGCCAGAGGGTGTGCTTGCCATCCTTGTAGACTCTTGAAAGTGGTCCTCCAGCACTGAATAAAATCTTTTTCAGGGAAGTGTGATCGAGAGAGAGATAGAGAAAGAGAGAGAAAGGGCCCCACAAGAGAATGAAGCCCTCTTTCCAACTTCTTTTATACTTTAAATTAAATAATGACCTCCACCACCAGATCACTGAAGCCAGGAAGGCAGGGCAGGCTTGTTAACCTGCCAGGATTACCAGTCTACCATCAGAATGCCATCATTAGGCAGCTGCACTTCCAGTTGCCCTCCAACAATAGGCTTTAATGAACCTTTAACGAGCTGAGTTGACGGCTGGCCATTTACATGTGGGTAGCCCTGCCATCCATCCCTCCATCCTAGCTCCAAGAATAGGGACTGGGATGGAATGGTGCTGGGGAACCATGCCTACCCACATCAAAACCCAAGGTCTTAGCCCCTTCTGACGGTTTACGACTGCTTTAAGTTTCATGTCATCTGGTTAAACTAAATTGTGTGCTGGCAGTTTTACCCTCTAAATATTATTAATTAGGGCTGATTGGATGGCCCCGTGCTCCAAGATGGAATCCATGCTCAAAGGAAGCACAGTTTGGAGACCTGAAGCTGTTCACTTCACATTTCACCATCACACTGTGGTTATTACGGCTGCCTCACGGAGCCAAGGACCCGGGTTCGATTCCCGGCTTGGGTTACTGTCTTTGTGGAGTCTGCACATTCTCCCCATGTCTGCGTGTGTTTCGTCCGGGTGCTCCGGTTTCCTCCCACAGTCTGAAAGACGTGTTGGTTAGGTGCATGGGCCATGCTAAAATTCTCCCTCAGTGTACCCGAACAGGCACCAGAGTGTGGCGACTAGGGGATTTTCACAGTAACGTCATTGCAGTGTTAATGTAAGGCTACTTGTGACACTAATAAATAAACTTTAAACTTTAACTTCCTGCAATCGTGGCTTTCCCACTGGGGACATGTCTTCACATTTCCCTCAGCACATTTTGTGGAGAACAAAATTTAATAAATTGAGGCCAATGCTAAGGAACTGATGTCTAAAATAATGGGCACTGAATGTTAGTATGCTGAAAGCCACAGCGTACTGTAATGAAATGGCACAAGAGAATTTTTTTAAAATTACACCACTTTAGTAGTAATGATTAATATGGTTGTAAAATAACCATCTGCCTAATTGGGTATGATGTGGCAGGGGTCAAAACTAACAAACTACCAACTGTAGTATTTGTGCATTCTGAATATTTTTGTTGGCTTTGGGAGTGTTACAACCACGGCAGATGTTATTTGCTGAGCAAATGAGATCCCAGAGGGAAACCTGTCTTACTGATCATAGACCTTTTTTTTGTTGTTGAAAACAAAGAGGAATAGTTACTGACCCCAAAAGCATAGAAATCCAGTAATGCCTTTAGGAGTTTTAAAATTAAAAGGTTTATCTAACACAACTTAAGCACCTAATATTAAAGTGAAAAGTAAATTACCGTGGATGCTGGAGTATGAATCAAAAATAGAAAATGCTTGAAAATCTTAGCAGGTCTGACAGCATCTGCGGAGAGAGAATAGAGCCAATGTTTCGAGTCTGGATGACCCTTCGTCAGAGCTTAAAGATTAAAGTTAGACAGTTAAAACAATCTTATAGAACAATGTCCCTCACACCCTTATCCACCCAAAATAAAAACCCACTTGGTCAAAACACACAACTAAACTACCTTCTCGGCAACAACTCCCTTTTCAACTTTTTAACTAAAAATATTGAGTAATATTACCCAAAGGAAAGAATTATTGCTCCTTTAATGAAGGTATTCCACACAACTCCTCAAACCTTTCCATCCTGATGTGGAAATCCAGAAGAAATCATAGTATCCCTACATTGCAGAAGGAGACCATTCAGCCCATCACATCTGCACCAACAACAATTCCATCCTGGCCCTATCCCCGTCAACCCACATATTTACCCCACTAATCCCTCTAACCTATGCATCCCAGGACACTAAGGGACAATTCATCATGGTCAATCAATCTAACCTGTACATTTCTGGGCTGTGGGAGGAAACCAGAGCACCCGGAGGGGACCCAAGCAGACATGGGGAGAATGTGCAGACTCCACACAGACAGTGACTAAAGACGGGAATCAAACCCAGGTCCCTGGAGTTGTGAGGCAGCAGAGCTAACCACTATGCCACCGTGCCGCCCCAATGGAAAGGTTTAGAAACAGACTTTTCTGAAAGCAATTCCCAAATCTCAGTCCTTTTCTGCACACAGAACTGGTCTCAGGTCATTCCCCCCACACAGCCAGCCAACTCACTTAAACCTCTTTCCTTAAATATCTTTTTTCTCTTTCATCTTAGATGACTCTGTCCTCAAACCTCTTTGAATGCAACTTCTTAAACTATAAAAATCTTTTATGTTTTCTTATTTTGTCCCTACTTTTGGGGAATAACATTTAATATACCTTTCCCTGTTTATGAAACCTTTATCAGTTGGAGAAGTTCATTCCCACTTCTAAACTTCCTTTTGAAATTTCTACTTATCTCATAGTACAAATTATCACCAGTTTTAAAATAAAGACCCGTTAATTGTTCATGATAAAGAGTGTCAGATCCTGCTTTAATTTACCAAAACCAGTAGTTTCCTATGACCTCACGCACTTTTGCATAAGATTACGAGACGCAGTATCCCTTCTGGGGGTTCCAAAATCGCGCAGAGGGAAAAATCACCTCCGCGTCGTAACAAATCCAACCTATTTATTTAGAAATCAAACACTCCATCACCCCTCATTACAGGCGCATGAAGCTTACACCCTTACTCTCATCTCTCTGGTCTCACAGTCAACTTGTATTAATCGCTCCCAGAGGAATTTGTGAAGGGCACACGCGCGCGCACACACACAGACACACACACACATACATGCATGCACAGACGCACACGCATGCACGCACGGAAACTCATACACACACACACACATACATACATGCACACACTCCCAAAAATATTTTAACATCCATCACATCAGGAGGGAGGGGCAATGTAAGGGTTAATAGCCATTACAATAGTAAGTGATAAATGCTGGGGAAAAATGGTATGAACATCAAGTTGACATAAGTTATGAGTGAGCACTTCAGAAGCATCAAGCTGCGGCGTTTGATCTGGATGATAGAAACTGGTGACCTTCAGCAAGAAGATGGACAGTTAGATAAATGTAAGGGAGAAGTTTAAATCACTCGTACTGATGGTGAGAGGGGGAAGGGTGGAACGAAGAAACTAAGTGAACTGGTAGTAAAAGTGGTGAAGACAAATCGAGTCAGTATCTGAGTCAAAGCAACATAGAAAATTAGTCCTGATTGCAGTACCTCTGATTTCTTTGTCTTTTTATTATCAAGAAAGTGGGACATCAGATGGCCGCTAAAATTTATCAATGTCAATAATTGTTTTAAACGATTTAACAGATGTAGTGGTTTTCTTCAGAATCAGGAACTGATTAGGTGCACGATAAAGTGTCAGTGCTTCAAAACGCAGTGACGTCAGCCAGAGTTCATGGTTTGTGTGCCTCAGGTGACTCAGCTGGATCCTGGAGCTACAGTCCTTGGGCCAGAGAGGGCCAGAGTTGCCAAGAATTGATGCGGGTGATGGTGGTGAGGTCCAGGGTTCTCCGCTCTCTCCTTCCGCTTTCATCACTTCTCTGCCACAGGGTTTATGTGGCCAGTTTCCAAATGAGTTCCAGCTTGTTGGATGAGATGCTGCTATATGGCACAGTTTGTACTAGGTTCCTTTTGAATGTGGCTATCAGACTGTACTTACTTGGCCCATGGAGTTAATTTCACTGGTTGCAGTGCTGGAGGAATCGGCTTCCAGACAAACATATGTATTAGCAGCAGGAGGAGCCACTGGGCCACTGCTCTGTCATTCGGTAAGATCATGGCTGACCTGTTTGTAATCTCAACCCCACAATCTTGCCTACCCCCGATAACGTTTCACTCTCCCCCCCCACCTCCCAGTTAAAGAATAATCTCTCTAGTTCTGCCTTAAAAATATTCAAAGTCCCTGCTTCCACTGCCTTTTGAGGAAGAGAATTTCAGAGACGCATGACCCTCAGAGAGAAAACACTTTGATTTCTATTCTCATCTCCATCTTAAATGAGTGACCCCTTATTTTTAAACAGTGACCTCCTCCCCCCACCCCCCCACTAGTTCCAGATTCCCGACAAGAGGAAACATCCTTTGCACAGCCACCCTGTCAATAACCCTCAGGATCTTATACATCTTAATCAAGTCAACTCCTACTCTTCTAAGCTGTGGTGGATATAAACCTAACCTCTCCAGCCCTTACTCATGAGCCAATGCATCCATTCCTGATATTAGAGTAATAAACCTTCTCTGAACTGCTTCCAATGCATTTAAACTTTCCTTAAATAAGGAGACCAACACTGTACACAGCACTCCAAATGTTAGTCTTATCAGTGCCCTGTAGAACTGAAGGATAACCTCCCTACTTTTGTAATCAATTCCCCTCACAATAAACAATAACATTCTATTAACTTTCTGAATTACTTGCTGTAACTGTGTGCTAGCTTTTTATGATTCATGCACTAGGACACCCAGATCCTTCTGCCTCTCAGATCTCTGCAATCTCTTACCATTCAGAAATTAAGTTTTTTTAATTCTCACTGCCAAAATGGACAATTTCACATTTGCCCACATTATACTCCATTTGCCAGATTTTTGCCCAGTCACCTATCCATGTCTCTTTGTAACCTTTTTATGTCCTCTTCACAATTTACTTTCCTACCTATCTTTGTGTCATCAGCAAATTTAGAAACCGTACCTTGGGTTCTTTCACCCATGTCATTTCTACAAATTGTAAAATATTGAAGCACTGACCCCTGTTGCGTACCACTCATCACATCCTGCCAACCAGGACAAGACCCATTTTGTCACCTCTTTGTTTTCTGTCAGCTAACCGATCTTCAGTCCATGCCAATTTGTTACTCCCTACACCATGAGCTTATATTTTTCAAAATAACCTTTGATGTAGCACCTTATCAAATGCCTTCTGGAAATTTAAGTACAGCACATACACCTTCAAATAACACCAATAAATTGTTTAAACATGATTTCCTGTTCACAAAACCATGTTAACTTTGCCTGATTGCCTTGATTTTTTCTAAGTGTTCCACTATGGCATCTTTAACAATGGCTCCTAACATTTCCCCGATGACAGATGTTAAGCTAACTGGTCTGTAGTTTCCTGTGTTCTGTCTCCCTCCCTTCTTGAATAAAGGAGTTACATTTGCTAACTTCCAATCTAATGGTACCTTCCCCAAATCTCGGGAATTTTGGAAAATTAAAAGCAATTCATCAACTATCTCATTAGCCACTTATTTCGAGACCTTAGGGCGGAGTCTATCCACAGACCCAGGGATCTGTCAGCCCACAGACCCAACAATTTGCTCAATACCACTTCGCTGGTGATTGTAATTTTCCCGAGTTCTTCCCTCCTTTCCGTTTCCTGATTTACAGTTATTTCTGGGATGTGTCCTCTGTAGTGAAGACCGCTGCAAAATACCTCTTGAATTCATCTGCCATAACACAACTCTCCATTATCAATTTCCCAGATGCACTTTCTATAGGACCAATGCTTATTTTGTGAACTCTTTTTTATTTAAATATCTATAGAAACATTTACGATCCATCTTTATGTTACTAGCTAGCTTTCTCTCATACTTTAGTTTGCCCTTCTAATCAGTCTTTTTGTCATTCATTGATGTTCTTTATACTCTTTCCAATCTTCTGATCAGCCACTAATTTTTCACAAATGTATGCTTTTTTTTTAAGTTTAATACTTTTAAAAATTTATTTTTCATTAACCACGGATGATGGGCCCTCCCCTTGGAATTTCTCTTTCTCATTGGAATGTATCTATTCTGTGTATTCTGAAATATCCCTTTAAATGCCTGCCACTATATCTCTAATGTCCCATTGTTTAACTTCATTCGCCAGTTTACTTTAGCTAGCTCCGCATTCATGCCTGCATAATTGCCCTTATTTAAGTTTAAAATACTAGTCTTGCATGCGTTCTTCTGTTCCTCAAACTAAATGTAAAATGCAATCATATTATGATCGCTGTTGCCGTGGGTGCCTTCACTATGAAGTTATCAATAAATTCTATCTCATTGCACAATACCAAGTCTAGTGTAGCCTGCTCTTTGGTTGGCTGCAGCAATAACACATAGAATCCCTACAGTGCAGAAGGAGACCATTTGGCCCATCGCATCTGCACCGACAACAATCCCCCCAGACCCTATCCCTGTAACACCATGTATTTACCCTGCTAATCCCCTGACACTAAGGGCCAATTTAGCATGGTCAATCAATCTAAACTGCACTACTTTGGCGTGTGGGAGGAAACCGGAGCACCTGGAGGAAACCCCTGCAGACACGGGGAGAATGTGCAAACTCCACACAGACAGTCACATGAGGCCGGAATTGTACCTGGGTTCCTGGTGCTGTGGGTTTCCTCCAGGTACTCCAGTTTCCTCCCACAGTCCAAAGATGTGCGGGTTAGGTGAATTGGCCATACTCAATTGCCCCTTAGGGAGAATAACTAGGATAAATATATGGGGAAAGGGCCTGGGTGGGATTATGGTTGGTGCAGACTCGATAGGCCAAATGGCCTCCTTCTGCATTGTAGGATTCTATGATCTGTGAGATGGGTAAAAATAACGAAAAGCATACATTTGGCCGAGATAAAAAGGTAAAGCACCAGAACCTTCTAATATTGTGAGTCATGTTTCACATCCGTGAGCTTTAGGAGATTTTGTGCTGGAACATTCCAGAAAATAATGGATTACAGAAGGTGATTAGAATGCAATAATTTAATTGGGCGTTGAAATTATATAAACAATGTTAATGATGCTGAAGTATTTTGTATCCCAACCTGAGTCGCAAGCAGAGATTCATAATCCCTTCAATTTATCTCTTAATCCCTTTTGGTTCTTTCCTATCCATAGGAGGCCATGGAAAATGCCAAGGACTTGTGTGCCACATGTTACTGAAATGTGATCGTGTCTACAGTATAGGAGTAACTGTTGTGACATAATTACATTAAATTTGTTCAGCGATAGTGTACAAAAAGCAACAATCTCTGTCTTCCTTCACATCGAGCTGTCGCTTTGATAACCAGATCTTGTCTCATTACAAGTAATTCATCAGAAAAAAAAACGGTTTTAATACCACCTATTTCTTCTGTTATCAGGTCAACGCCATCTGCAGAACAACATAAGAGTGAATAAGTAAAATGCTGCAAAGAGGGAATTGGGAGAGGATTGATATTTTACAGTCACGGCGAGACAGGATTGTTGGAACCCTGCTTTTTAATGACTGGCATTAAGATGGCAGATTTTGACTAATTGCTTTTTGGTGATCAAGTAAGACAGGTAACTTTGATTACCCATTTGGGGTTTTATGGGAAGACCTGCCGGCTGGAGGAAGTTTATTTATTAGTGTCATAAGTAGGCTTACATTAACACTGCAACAAAGTTATTGTGAAAATCCTCCAGTCGCCACATTCCGACACCCATTTGAGTACACTGAGGGAGAATTTAGCATGGCCAATTCACCCAACCAGCACGTCTTTCGGACTGTGGGATGAAACTGGAGCATCCGGAGGAAACCCACGCAGATATAGGGAGAACGTGCAGACTCCGCACAGACAGTGATCCAAGCCGGGAATCGAACCCGGGTCCCTGGCACTGAGAGGCAACAGTGCTAACCAATGTGCCACCGTGCCGCCATAAAGTAAGCGGAATTAAAAGATTAAACAGAAGAGGCAGTTGGTGAGGATCGGTTGGATTGAAGGAAGATAGGGAACAGGAAGACCAGGGCTGGATGGCTCTGGTGAAGAGGAGGTTACAGAGCCGCAGTTCATCATGTCCTGTCCTGTGGTTCTTTGTTCTGTCTTCCATGGTTTCTGATACCATGAATATATTTATGCAGTGCAAGTCTTTCTTTGTGCTGGCCGCAACAGGAAAACCATTCCCCACATGAGTGCTGCTTTTGTAGACATTTTCAGTGTGAGCATTCAAAACGATTAACTAATATGATCAAATATGAATATGACTTGTTGTACAGATTGCAGCCTTTACAAAATCCTTCAGTATTTCTACATCATGGTTTCACATGGATCAGTTTAGTTTAGTTGACAATTATTAAAAGTTGCTTTTGTCTTTAGTTACCTGGTACAGACTAAATGTGACTTGTGACTCTCATAAAGCACGGCACATAATTCATTTGGAATCTGGGTAACATTCATGTTGGTCCATTCATTTGAACATAGATTTAGTATAGTAGGAAGATTTTTCTGTCCCACAGCCAAAGATATTGTTTCCATAGCAAGTGAATCCAACTAGTGGAAGTTAATTGAAATGATTGAAGTGATTAAATTATAAAAGGGCACGAGAAGAAAACTTGAGCCATGGTTTTTCGTGGAGAGTCTAACACCTAAAGTAAAACAAGAAAGTCAATTTTTCAGGAAAACAAACTTCTAACCTAGTGCTTAGTGGGGATTGTTAATCAAAATCTCTCCTCTTCTTAGATTCATAGAATCCCTACAGTGCAGAAGGAGGCCATTCAGCCCATCAGGCCTGCACCTACAACAATCCCATCCAGGCCCTATCCCCGAAACCTCATGTATTTTACCCTAATAATACCTCAGATACTAAGGGGAAATTTAGCACGGTCAATCAACCTAACCCGCACATCTTTGGAGTGTGGGAGGAAACTGGAGCACCCGGAGGAAACACACGCAGACAAGGGGAGAAGATGCAAACTCAACACAGTCACCCAAGGCCAGAATTGAGCCTGGGTCCCTGGCTCTGTGAGGCAGCAGTGTTAACCACTGTACCACTGGAATTGTTCTGATGTTGTCACTGGATCTCAAAATAGTCAATTGACATTGGCTGAAGGGCTGATGCAGTAACTGGAGCTGCGTAAACAGAGCCAAACAGGTCAGCAGCTGAATGGGCAATGTATGCAGTTCAGAGAACTCTGGGAGTCAGAGGTCCCGTCCTGTGGGAAACAGTCAATCAGCTGTGGGTTTCCCCGGATTAGTGACCAGCGGGCGGGCTTGCTGTCCAATTAAAGATGGCAGACAGATCTCAAAATTGGGGGTTCAATTGGCATCCCCTCAGTACTAAATAAACAGCCGGCTATCTCTTCAGGTAAGTAAGAGAGAGGGTTCCGCCATATTGAAGTGCCCTTGCTCCAACTTTATTAAATTTTAAAATGAAAATAAAATGGAATCAGCAGCCAGGCTATCACTGCGGAGCGGTGTCCTCCATAGACTGACCTGTGGCTGTGTAATAAGTCTTCAGAGGCAGAAGTCCCTTCACCAAAATCCCTTTATTTACAATTCTAACAGAAGTACACAGAGTGCTATCAGTCAGCAGTCTACCTTCAGGAGTGCTCGAGGAACTGACACTCGCGGTTAAATACAAGGAAAAAGACTCCCTGACTGGCCCATCAATTGACTCCCTAATCAGGGAGTTCATATTCCAATAGGCCAACCTCAGGGGCCTGATTGAAGTCATTACCGGCTGGTAGCTGAAGCTAGGAAGGTGGAGAGGCCCTCGAATTTGTACCTGGGTTACTGCCCCTCCCCTTCCACACGCGCGCACACACTCTGCCACTGGGAGGCCACCTGCAAGCAGTTACACTGATCCTCAACACCTCTGGGTGCCGAAGACTGCTTGTGGATGAATAGTCCAGCTTCCTACTTTACCCCTCATCCCACTTCCAAGAAAATGGCTTCAAAGGGTGCAGGGTGGTTCTTCTGAACTGGCACACTTGATAGCAGTGTGAAATTATGAGCCCAATCTCCTTCATGCTCGCTCCCACCGGGGCCTAAGAATTCAGCCCTCTGTTTGCCAATGCTGTTTGGGAGGGTTTAAACTAATGTGGCAGGGGATGGGAATCAATGCAGGAAGTCAGAGGGAAGTAAGGTGGGGACATAAACAAAAGGCAGTAAGGGGAAAAGTGGAAGGCAGAGCAACCAGAGACAAAACTCAAAATGGGCCACAGTACAAGTACAGAGACTATGGAGAACTCAGTGAATGGGTCCAGTAAGTCTAAGAGAAATAAGAGAAAAACACAGGGAGAGTGTATAAAGCATGACAGGACAGATAGTCTGCGGTGTGTTTGCTTTGATGCAAAGAGTATGACAGGTAAGGCAGATGAATTTAAAGCTTGGATTATTACATGGAACTATGATGTTGCAGCAATTACGGAGATTTGGATGAAAGAAGGGCAGGACTGGCTGCTTAGCATTCCAGGATTTAGATACTTCAGGCAAGATAGAGAGCATGACAAAAGAGGTTCCTTCATTGATTAAGGAGAATGTCACAGCTATACAGAGGGAGGACACTTTGGTGGGATCATGCAGTGAGGTCATATGGGTAGAACTCAGGAACAGGAGCGGTGCAATCACACTGTTAGGGTTTTACTACAGACATCCCAACATCCAGCATGAAGTGGAGGAACTGATATGTTAGCAGATTATGGGAAGATGTAGAAACAACAGGGTTGTTGTGATGGGCGATTTTAACTTCCCCAATATAGATTGGGATTCCTTTAGATGGACAGTTTGTTCAGTGTGTCCAAGAATGCTTCTTGAGACAATACGTAGATAGTCCAACTCGAGAAGTGGCTATCTTAGACCTGGTTCTGGGAAACGACCCCGGACAGGTGATTGATATCTCAGTGGGGGACCATTTTGGGAACAGTGATCACAATTCTATAAGTTTCAAGAGACTTAAATATAGAAACATAGAAACCCTACAGTACAGAAAGATGACATTCGGCCCATCGAGTCTGCAATCCCACCCACGCCCTACCCCCATATCCCTACATATTTTACCCGCTAATCCCTCTAATCTATGCATCCCAGGACACTAAGGGGCAATTTCAGCATGGCCAATCAACCTAACCCGCACATCTTTGGACTGTGGGAGGAAACCGGAGCACCCGGAGGAAACCCACGCAGACACGAGGAGAATGTGCAAACTCCACACAGACAGTAACCCAAGCCGGGAATCGAACCCATGTCCCTGGAGCTGTGAAGCAGCAGTGCTAACCACTGTGCTACCGTGCTGCCCATACTTGCAGAAAAGGATAAAAGTAGTCCCAGACTGAACATACTAAACTGGGAGAATGCTAACTGTGACAGTGTTAGGAAGGAGCTAGGGAATATAGACTGGGGGCGGCTGTTTGAGGGTAAATCCACATCCGATATGTGGGAGTTTTTTAAAGTCAGTTGTTAATAATTCAGGACAAGTATGTCCCTGTAAAATGAAGGATAAAGATAGCAAGATTTAGAACCCTGGATAGCGAGAGATTGTGAGCTTCGTGAAAAAGAAGAAGGAGGCACACATAAATTTCAGGAAATTGAAAACGGATAAGGCTCTCGAGGAATATACAGATAGCAAGAAAGAGCTTAAACAAGGACTTAGGAGGACAAAAAGGGGCCATGAAATATCCTTGGCAGGCAGGATTAAGGAGAGTCTGAAGGCTTTTTATGCATATATAAGGAGGAAGAGGGTAGCTAAGGAAAGGGTAGGTCCACTCAAGGACAATGGAGGGAATTTGTGTGTGGATCCAGATGAGGTGGGTGAGGTCCTTAGTGAATACTTTGCATCAGTATTCACAAAGGAGAAGGATATGGTGGATGGTGAGTATAGAAAGGAGGATGTTGACATTCTAGGACATGTTGAGAATAAAGGGAGGAGGTATTGGAGGTTTTGAAAAACATTAAGGTGGAAGGTCCCCAGGGTCAGATGAGGCTTATCCCAGAATACTGAGAGAGGTGAGGGAAGAATTACTGAGGCCTTGGCTAAAACCTTTGTATCCTCTTTAGCCATGGGCGAGGTACCAGAGGATTGGAGAGGAGCTAACATTGTTCCTCTGTTTAAGAAGGGCGGAAGAGACAATCTGGGAAATTATCCTGTGAGCCTTACATCAGTGGTGGGGAAATTATTGGAGAAGATTCTTAGGGACAGGATGTACTCACATTTGGAACAGAATAGACAGCATGGTTTTGTGAAGGGGAGGTCATGCCTCACAAACTTGATTGAGTTCTTTGAGGAAGTGACATGAAAAATTGACCAGGGCAGGGCAGTGGATGTTGTATACATGGACTTTAGTAAAGCCTTTAATAAGGTTCCTCATGGCAGGCTGATACAGAAGGTGAAGTCATATGGGATCCGAGGTGAGCTGGTAAGATGGATACAAAACTGGCTTGGGCACAGAAAGCAGAGAGTAGAAGTGAAGGGAACTTTTCTAACTGGAGGTCTGAGACAAGCAGTGTTCCACAAGGATCAATGCTGGGGCCTCTGTTGTTTGCAATATATATAAATGATTTGGAGGAAAATGTAGGTGGTCTGATTAGTAAATTTGCAGATGATACAAAAATTGGGGGAGTAGCGGATAGTGAGGAGGATTGTCAGAGGATACAGCAGGATATAAATTGGCTGGAGACCTGGGCCAAAAGATGGAAGGTGGAATTTAACCCAGACAAATGTGAGGTGATGTGGTTTGGAAGGTCTACTGCAGAGAGTATGCAGTAACCATAGAAACCCTACAGTGCAGAAAGAGGCCATTCGGCCCATCGAGTCTGCACCGACAACAATCCCACCCAGGCCCTATCCCTGTATCCCTACATATTTACCCGCTAATCCCTCTAACCTACGCATCCCGGGACACTAAGGGGCAATTTAGCTTGGCCAATCAACCTAACCCACACATTTTTGGACTGTGGGAGGAAACCGGAGCACCCGGAGGAAACCCATGGAGACATGGGGAGAATGTGCAAACTCCACACAGACAGTGACCCAAGCCGGGAATCGAACCCAGGTCCTTGGAGCTGTGAAGTAGCAGTGGTAACCACTGTGCCACCGTGCTACCCAAATGGTAGAGCCCTTAGAAATATTAGCATACAGAGAGATCTAGGCATGCAGATCCACAGTTCCCTGAAGGTGGCAATTCAGGTAGACAAGGTGGTCAAGAAGGCATATGGCATGATGGCCTTCATCATTTCGGGGCATTGAGTATAGGAATTGGAAAATCATGTTGCAGCTGTTTAAGACTTTGGTTAGGCCACATTTGGAATACTGTATACAATTATGGTCGCCACACTACCAGAAGGATGTTGACGCATTGGAAAGGGTGCAGACGAGATTTACCAGGATGTTGCCTGGTTTGGAGGATATGGACTATGAAGAAAGGTGGAACAAACTTGGATTGTTTTCATTGGAGCGTAGGAGGATGAGGGGGGAACTGATAGATGTTTACAAGATTATGACAGGCTTGGATAGAGTGGATAGTCAGAGTCTTCTTCCCAGGGTCGAAGGGTCAATTACTTGGGGGTATAGGTTGAAAGTGAGAGGGGGAAAATTTAAAAGGGATGTGAGGGGCAAGTTTTTCACACAGAGGGTGGTGAATGCCTGGAATGCGCTGCCGGAGGAGGTAGTGGAAGCAGATTCTATAACAACGTTCAAGAGGCATCAGGATAGATACATGAACAGGCAGGGAATAGAGGGATATGGACCACATAGAGGCTAGAAAATATTAGATCAGAGAGGCATCTGTGTTGGCACAGACTTGGTGGGCCGAAGGGCCTGTTCCTGTGCTGTATTGTTCTTTGTTCTGTTCTTTATCGTGGGTCTGCCCTGTCTCCTCCATTTTCCTTTCTGTTTACCTTTCAAGTAATTTCTTGCTTACTGTGTGAGGATCTGCTTGTACTTGGTAACTGTTCTGTTTCCACTTTTTCTTTCACATTGGTCCATTCCCATGGTAAAAATTGCACTGCCTTTATTATTGGCCCTGAATGCTGCTTGTCACACTTAGCGACAGCATGATAGTTGACATCCAAATATTTTTATACCTTGGCTGTTTATTGCTGCGTGTTATATTAGCTCTTTGCCCTGTTTGTGAGTTTGTTCCATTTGTAATATTTAGATTTTCGGCATTAATACTTGTGCCAGGGACCAGGGTTCAGTTGCAGCCTTGGGTGACTCTCTGTGTAGAGTTTGCACCTTCTCCCCGTGTCTGCGTGGGTTTCCTCCCACAGTCCAAAGATGTGTGGCTTAGGTTGATTGGCCATGTTAAATTGCCCCTTTGTGTCCAAAGAAGCCCAAGTTTGGTGGATTGGCCATGCTAAATTGCCCCTTAGTGTCCCAAGATGTGTAGATTAGGGGGATTAGCGGGGTGAATACATGGAGTTACAGGGATAGGGCCTGGGTGGGATTGTGGTCGGTGCAGACTTGATGGGCCAAATGGCCTCCTTCTGCACTGTAGGGCTTCTATGAATCTACAATTCTATGATACTTGCATGTTTGAAATCAGGAGTTTAAAATAAAATCTGCATTGCATAAAGAATTGTGTTTTCGGAGGTTCGAGTTAGTAATCCAAATATCTGGAGACCAGTTACCAGCGGCGTACCACAGGGATCAGTGCTGGGTCCTCTGCTATTTGTGATTTTTATCAATGACTTGGAGGAGGGGGTTGAAGGGTGGGTGAGTAAATTTGCTGATGACACCAAGATCGGTGGAGTGGTGGATGAGGTGGAGGGCTGTTGTAGGCTGCAAAGAGACATTGATAGGATGCAGAGCTGGGCCAAAAAATGGCAGATGGAGTTTAACCCTGATAAGTGCGAGGTGATTCATTTTGGTAGGACAAATTTGAATGCGGATTACAGGGTCAACGGCAGGGTTCTGAGGAATGTGTAGGAACAGAGAGATCTTGGGGTTCATGTCCCAGATCTCTGAAGGTTGCCACTCAAGTGGATAGAGCCGTGAAGAAGGCCTATACTGTGTTAGCATTTATTAACAGGGGGTTTGAGTTTAAGAGCCGTGGGGTTATGCTGCAATGGTACAGGTCCTTGGTGAGACCACATTTGGAATATTGTGTGCAGTTCTGGTCACCTCGCTATAAAAAGGGTGTGGAAGCATTGGAGAGAGTGCAGAGGAGATTTACCAGGATGCTGCCTGGTTTGGAGAGTAGGTCTTATGAGGAAAGGTTGAGGGAGCTAGGGCTTTTCTCTTTAGAGCGGAGGAGGATGAGAGGCGACTTAATAGAGGTTGATAAGATGATGAGGGGGAATAGATAGAGTGGACGTTCAGAGACTATTTCCTCGGGTGGATGTAGCTGTTACTAGGGGGCATAACTATAGGGTTCATGGTGGGAGATACAGGAAGGATATCAGAGGTAGGTTCTTTACGCAGAGAGTGGTTGGGGTGTGGAATGGACTGCCTGCAGTGATAGTGGAGTCAGACACTTTAGGAACTTTCAAGCGGTTATTGAATAGGCACATGGAGCACACCAGAATGATAGGGAGTGGGATAGCTTGATCTTGGTTTCGGACAAAGCTCGGCACAACATCGAGGGCCGAAGGGCCTGTACTGTGCTGTACTGTTCTATGTTCTATCTGTCCACAGCACTGAAATCCTAATGCAGCAGTGACATTGTTATATAGCTTGGTCCCAATTTCCCAACTTATAAAAGACCCATCACAAGTCAATTTTTGATGTAATGCACAATATGAATGCTACAAAAAGGATGTATTTAGATGTGAGAATAATTATTTACTTACTTCACATAGGGGACTTCACTTGCTGCGAGCGCTTATCGGAAATCCAGGCGTGTGTTGTACACAATTTTCTGATCAGTAGTTTGGAAAATCGCATGCGGTATGTGTTCAAATTTCTGATATCTAATCCACCACAGGTGAGATTCCCTGCCAGAAACCCAGGAGTTGGAAAATTGCCACCTGCATTTAGTTGAAACCTGAGCAGGGATGCCATGCCGCACTTTAACACCATTATAAAATCATCCAGTTGTCTGTCTGGATGGGTGTATCATGATAGTCGTGGAAAATGTCACAACGCAACTGGGAGATTTGAATTGAGGTGCCAGCTGTCCCTTCAAGTAACTTGTTATCTTCAATTATTCCCTCTTTGCTTCATTCCCTTACTGCTTTATTTTCTATCCCACTGCCTGGAGTCACGTTTTATCCAGCTTTTTCTCCATTTGTCAGTGCAAGGATAGCACACAAGCTTCCAAGCACTCTGGGAATGATGGCTGATGATCCAACTTCAGTCACACATCTGCTTTACGGATCAACAGCTATAAGATGAAGGACTAGCTCAGCCAGCCTTACCGACCTATTTTACATAACTAATTGTGAACGTTTTCCTGTGTGGATCTTATTCTATGAGTGAAATTTTAAACTTAACTGTTACATATTTGTCCCTTTTGGCTCACCGTAGAGCCTTGCTGTGGTAATGTGTGCAAGGAAGTGATGCAATGCGATGTTGAGCGGGAAACAGAAACAGCAGGAATGAGGGAGCACACACCATAGTAAAGTTATGTTTGTTTACTGAGCATTCCTGAGTGCAATTCTCCAAATACACAACATTAACCCATTGACAAACTGTGAAAATGTTACATATAAGAGCTGCCAGCAGCGAATGGGTTATGATTTTTCCTGCTTTTATGAGCAGGCAGAAAGGATTCTCATCTAACATCCTCGTTAAATATTGCTTAATATAAGCATATCGGGTCCAGATGAAGTCATCAGGATCCGACTGCAATTTGAACCAAGGTCCAACCAAGTCCAATCTCCCAGGCACTACGACAAGCAGCATAAACTCGTGAAGCAGGAGTGGGTGGGATTCCAGCGGAGATTTTCAAATTTGGAGGAGAAGAGATCACCCGTCATCTCCATCATCCTGAAAATCCGGGAGAGAGAAAAAATCCCCACCAACCTCAGGGATGCTGCCATCACCATTAAGGAGATAAGGTGAATTGTGGGAACTACTGAGGAACCTTCCGACTTTAAATCGCTGGGAAACTCATTGCCCGAATCCCTGCTCGCCGCCTTCTCCCTGTTTCTGAAGAAATTCTTCTGGAAAGCCATTTTGGCTTCTGACCAAACCGTGGAACAGCGGACATGATTTTCACTGCTCAACAACTTCAAGAGAAATGCCAGAAGCAACATCAACCACTCTACATGGCCTTCCTTGATCTGACCGAGGCTTTTAACTCAGTCAATTGGGAAGAGCTATAGCAAACCCTGTCAAAGACTGGCTGTCTAGAGAAATTCATCAACATCCTTCAACTCCTCCATGACAAGATGTCAGGGATAGTACTCACTGACAGAAATAAGTCAAGAGGTCAAGACTGGAGTCAAGCAGGACCCTTTTTTCCATCTTCATTTCCACCATCCTTCAGCTTGTCAAGAACAAGCTTCCCAGTGAAGTGGACATCGTCTGCAGAATGGAAAGAAAACTTTTCAACCTCAACTGGTTGGGATTCAAGAAGGAAAATGACACTGACATTGCTTTGTGGAACTTCAGTATGCGGACGACAATATCATCTCCACTCTCTTGGAAGAGAATCTCCAAGCCATGCTTGACACATTCATAGAGCATTCTGAAGAATTGGTTTTAGCCTCAACCTCAAGAAGATTTAAGTCCTTTAACAAGCTGCCCCAGGGCAAGATCTGGTATCTCCCTCCATCGGGATTAAAGGAGTAACCCTCCCAAATGTGGAACGTTCCCCCTATCTGGGGAAGCACCTCTCATCTAAGGCTGACATCAATGTGGAAATCCAACATCATATTCAATCTATGACTGCACCTTCATATGCCTAAGGATGAGTCTTTGATAACTGTGACATCCATGCTGATACTAAGATCCTTGTGTCCAAGGCAGTCAACCTTCCAATTCTTCTGTATGGCTCAGAAACCTGGACTATGCATAGAGGCCACCTCAAGACCCTAGATAGGTACCATCAATGTTGTCTGAGACAGATTCTATGCATCAGCTGTGAGGCCAGGCTCACTAACATCAGCATCCTTGAAGGAATTAAGAGCACCAGAAATGAGGCCAAGATCATCCGAAACAAACTTCGCTGGGACAGCTGTGTGTTTAGGATGTCAGAGTTCGAAATGTCAAAGCAAGTCTTCTTCACCCAGCTCAAAGAAAGCTCCTGAACAAGAGGAGAACAAAGGAAGTACCTCAAAGACACCCGGAAGATTTATCTCAAGAAAGTCGACATAGTCATGATTAAGGAAGACCCTTAATCAGCAGAAAGCTACCTGGAGGAACTTCCTGATTGAAGGATCCAATTCGTTGAGAACACCCCATAGCACGAGGAAGCCCAGAAAAAGAGACTGAGAAAGGAATACCAGCGATCTCGAGTCCAAGGACAAATTCAACCTCCTGAAGCATCTGTCAAGTCTGCGGGTGAAGATACAGCTCTAGGATTGGGTTCATCAGTCACACAAGGACCACAGAACCTATGACCAGTAACACAGAGTTTTTTAGCTGGGCAATCATACTCGTTAACGAGTGCTCACCAAAGAAGAAGATCAAAGTTTTTAAAGTTTATTTATTAGTGTCACAGGTTGGCTTACATTAACACTGCAATGAAGTTACTGTGAAAATCCCCTAGTTGCCACATTCCGGCGCCTGTTTGGGTACACTGAGGGAGAATTTAGCATGGCCAATGCACCTAACTAGCACATCTTTAGGACTGTGGGAGAAAACCAGAGCACCTGGAGGAAACCCACGCAGACACGGAGAGAACGTGCGGGCTCCGCATAGACAGTGATCCGAGCCGGCAATCGGACCCAGGTCTCTGGCGCTGTGAGGCAGCAGTGCTAACCATTGTGCCACCGTGCAGAACATTATTTAAAATTCCAATCTTGTCCACATAAGTTTATTTTTAAAAATTCACCCAGAGCTTAGCTGTTTTCTCCTCCTCGCTAGAACCTATTTCCTCTGATGTAAACAATCAAGGCCTTGCTGGAGGATTCTTGTTGATTTCAGGTCCTTGAGGGTGTGTGAAGTTCACTTGGTGTATAAGCATTTTTAGTCTTAACTCAAACCCCTCTATTACTAAATCCATTCATTGACCCTAGCAGTTTGTCCTTCTGGCCCTTGACCTAGCCAAGGTGGTCAACTTTCATGGTACTGTCATTTTCCTCTTACGCTCCTCTTCTCACAACTAATTGTTAGATAACACATAATTGGAAGCAGTATAATTGCATATAAAAGCAGTGGTAACATATAATTGCAGTATAATTGCATAGACTTAAAATATTCTCTAGCTCTCCCTTCACCTGTATCCATCTGGTAGTTAATTCTTATTTAGTATTATTTTTCCTAGCTTTAATTTGTCCCAACCCAAAATGACTTTAATTTGACTATAAGCTGGTAATGATCAGAGGGAGTAAAATAAATTGCCAGTTTCTCTCCGGAGTATGTGTCAGTGACTTGATCATTTAAAATGTTTTTTACTCTTCAGGCCATTTTAACCATTTCCCGTCACACTGTTTGTCAAGTAGCTGAAATGAGTTTTTCCAAACCAATTCTTTGAATCAATGATGCTTGCAAACAACGCGCTGCTTTGACAATAAATTGACTCCAACGTACAGTTCTCTATGAACTGAGCAAACATACTTGGGGTAAGGATCATGGATAATGATGGTGCAGGAGTCATGGCTAACCTCACACACCGGCATTCTCTTATCACACAGGAGAGGCGGAGGAGAGGGGGAAGTGCTTTCAATTTTATCAACTGTCCTGGTTTTGGAGACAGCTGATACAACTCCTTACTGTTGACTGATTTGGGTCTCAGATTGTTTGATTTTAGCTAAACCATGGGGAGTGGTCTGCTTCAGGGGAGACAACACTTTGTGGAGGAATTCACTTCCTCAACATCCCCACTGCATCTTCCATCTCCTCACTTGGTCTGGTATTTTCTGACAGTAAATCAATGTTCTTTTCCTGCCTTTGGTCAAACAGCAATTATTTCCTTGCACAACGCACCCTATCATGTGCCTCTTGTTCCCAAAGTAACTGATGGTTCAGGACAGATGTGCTCTCCTACGAGCAATCAGTTCCATTTTGCAATTTATCTTTCAGTTCCCTTATCTTGTTGCATTTTTCATTCCGTTATAAAGCACACAGATGTGTACTGTAAGCCAACCTATTCCAGACTTTTCCCAACTCATTGGGCGGAATTTTACCGGCACGTCCACCCGATCCCCCCCGAGGCCAGTGGAGAATGCCGTTCTCCGAGCCTCGCCCACCCCTGGAATCGGGGCGGGCGTGCTGGTAAAATTCCAGCCATTGTTTCTTTTCAGTACATCTTTAGAAAACCTATCAAGGATATTCTCATAATGTCCATGGCATTCTTCCGCAGCTCCCAGGGTAGTCTTTGCTCCTGATGCTCCTGTCCCCATTGTCAAACTGTCCATCAGTCACATTCTAGCATGTGCCAAAGCCATTGTGATTCCTTGAACCTACAAAGCTACATGCTTAACTACAATCTGGGGGGGGGAGTTTCTACCATAAACTTCATGATGGGGCCCTTGGCTCCCTAGTTGACGCTCATGGTACTCTCTTCCCCTTCTCCTGATGGCATTCTATCCCTGCCTGTCTCTGCACGGTTTGTTCTTGAACCTTGTTTACATGCGATATCTTTTCAGGGGTCTGACCCACCTGTGTGGCTTCATCTAGACACAGTTTGCCAGCATGGCTCTGCCTCGTCAATTTATCCAGGGGTCTGGAGTCACTATGCGGCTTCAGCTGCCATCTTTCCTGACTATAACCCGTCTGCATTGCTTTGCCTCCACAACCTCACATGATAATGGTCTTGCCTACTTATGTGGCTTCAGCGCCCCTAGGATGGCTCTGCCTCCTACCCTGGTGTGCCATGTCCTGAATTCTCCTTTTAAATTCTTTCGGACTGTGGGAGGAAACCGGAGCACCCGGAGGAAACACACGCAGACACAGGGAGAACGTGCAGACTCTGCACAGATAGTGACCCAAGCTGGGAATTGAACCTGGCTCCCTGGTGTTATGAGGCAGCAGTGCTAACCACTGTGCCACTAGGGTTGGAAGTGCATGAATGGCTTTGATGTTGTCATGTCTAGGCTTTACTACAGCTTCTGTCACTCTATACCATAGAAAGTCAACCTGCGATGCCACAAATGTGCATTTGTCTTTGTCAAGCATCAAATTGTGTTGTTTGAGTTGCTGATAACTGCTGGTTGTGTTTCACTTTGTCCCTTGCATGAACAACATCATCAAGCTAACCATTTCCTGGACATCTAACAAGACTGAAGAAATTATCTTCTGGAATGTGCTAGGTGTTGAATTTAGTCCATAGGGAATTCTACGGTACTGAAATATGCCTTCATGAGTAACAAATGCTGCAAGATATTAGTTCTGTGCTGCTAGTGATATCTGAAGAGTTCTCTATTGCATATCGAGCTTTGTGAAGACTGGAGTCATGAAATTATGCCGCTAGTTCATGGATCATACGAAGTAGATACTTGTCTGAAACAATTGCCTTGTTGACTGCTTCAAGTAGATGTAGAGTTTGTACAGTTGAAGTTCATCCATTTTGTGCACTGACAAGGTTCAATAACCAGCGATGTGTCGATTTGCTCAGTGATACCCATCTGCTTTTCATTGTTTCAGATCCTGCCACACTTTGGCATGGGTGGCAAATGGGACCATCTAAAATGCTATGAGACGGGCAAATGGATGAGTTGATGCGAGGAGCATGGCGGTACTCCTTCATTTCCCCAGTTCTGGCAAATCAGGAAGGATACTGGCGTGAATAGTCTGCATCATTGAAGCTTGAAGAGTGTCTGTTGTAGGACTAAGAGCAAGTTGTAAAAAATATCAGTGCGAGAGCTTGTTGCTCAAAACAGATACTTTTGCATCAATGTCAATGAGAAGCGACACTGAGATGCCCCCTGATCTCGACAGAGCAATCTTTAAAATGAATTAGTCCTTTACCATGTGTGCTGGTATACACATGCCGTACCTCGCTATCAGGAAGAGATTCCTCTGTGTGTCAAACGGATGAATCATAGAACCCCTACAGTGTAGAAGGAGGCCATCTGGCCCATCGAGCCTGCACCGACAACAATCCCACCCAGACCATATTCCCATAACCCCATTACCCTGCTAATCCCCCTGACACTAGGATCAATTTAGCATGGCCAATCAATCTGACCTGCATATCTTTGGACTGTGGGAGGAAACCGGAGCATCCGGAGGAAACCCACACAGACATGGGGAGAATGTACAAACTCCACATAATGTGGAGAACCCGGCGTTGGACTGGGGTAAACACAGTAAGGAGTCTAACAACACCAGGTTAAAGTCCAACAGAATAATTTGGTAGCAAATGCCACTAGCTTTTGGAGCGCTGCTCCTTTGTCAGGTAAGTGTGAGATCTGCTCATAAACAGCAAACAGGGCATATAAAGACACAAACTCAATATACAGAATAATGAATAATGAATGGAATGCGAGTCTTTACAGCTAATCAAGTCTTAAAGGTACAGACAATGTGAGTGGAGAGAGCATTAGCACAGGTTAAAGAGATGTGTATTGTCTCCAGACAGGACAGCCAGTGAGACTTTGCAAGTCCAGGCAAGTTGTGGGAGTTACAGACAGTGTGATATGAACCCAAGATCCTGGTTGAGGCCGTCCTCATGTGTGCGGAAACTGGCTATCAGTCTCTGCTCAGCAACTCTGCGCTGTCGTGTGTTGTGAAGGCCGCCTTGGAGAATGCTTACGCGAATATCAGAGGCCGAATGCCCGTGACCGCTGAAGTGCTCCCCAACAGGAAGAGAACAGTCTTGCCTGGTGATTGTCGAGCGGTGTTCATTCATCCGTTGTCGTAGCGTCTGCATGGTTTCCCCAATGTACCATGCCTTGGGACATCCTTTCCTGCAGCGTATCAGGTAGACAATGTTGGCCGAGTTGCAAGAGTATGCACCATGTACCTGGTGGATGGTGTTCTCACGTGAGATGATGGCATCTGTGTCGGTGAACCGGCACGTCTTGCAGCGGTTGCTATGGCAGGGTTGTGTGGTGTCGTGGTCACTGTTCTCCTGAACACTGGGTAGATTGCTGCGGACAATGGTCTGTTTGAGGTTGTGCGGTTGTTTGAAGGCAAGAAGTGGGGGTGTGGGGATGCCTTGGCGAGATGTTCGTCTTCATCAATGACATGTTGAAGGCTCCGGAGGAGATGTCGTAGCTTCTCCGCTCCGGGGAAGTACTGGACAACGAAGGGTACTCTGTCCACCGTGTCCCGTGTTTGTCTTCTGAGGAGGTCGGTGCGGTTTTTCGCTGTGGCGCGTTGGAACTGTCGATCGATGAGTCAAACGCCATATCCTGTAGGGATTTTATGATTCTATGATCAATAAGGGGATCAAGGGTTATTGGGAGAAGGCAGGAGAATGGGAATGAGAATCATATCGGCCATATTTGAATGGTGGAGCAGACTCGTTGGGCCGAGTGGCCTAATTCTGCTCCTATATCTTATGGTCTTATGATTCTTTGAAACCTTCCCTAATGTAAGCATTTAAATGGAAATTCAGGCACATTCTATGCATGATTTTTTTGACTTTTATCTCAAATGGTTGGAAAATTGTGTGTAGTTTGCACATGAATTTCTGTTATGTGCTGATAACAGGTAAAACTTCCCTCTGGGAGCACAAGTTTCGAAATTAATCTCAACTCTTTCCGCATCCATGGTTGCCTCTAGTTCTTGACTCTTTGATTGCTTGAAACATGATGCCGTAGAAAGGATGTTAAAGCAACTGATAACATATTGCATAAATTTTGATATTCCGTTCTTTGTCTTACAGAATTAAAATGTTTTTTCAAAACAGAATCCCATTTGAAAATGTAATTTCTTTGAATTAATACCAGAAAATTATGAAGCACTCAACCTTTAAATGCTATATTGGTGTGAGGTTAAACTGCCATCATATTAAATCTACCAGTGTGAAACACATTGCAGGTGGAGATGTACATCACATCGACCCGCGATACGCTGCAGGCTCTGTGTTACTTTGACAGGAGGGAGGTTGGTTTAGAATCCTACAGTGCAGAAAGAGGCCATTCGACCCATCGAGTCTGCACTGACCACAATCCCACCCAAGCCCTATCCCCATCACCCCATGCATTTACCCTAACTAGTTTCCCCCGACACTAAGGAGCAATTTATCATGGCCAATCAACCTAACCTGCACATCTTTGGACTGTGGGAGGAAACTGAAGCACCCGGAGGAAACCCACGCAGACACGGGGAGAATGTGCAAACTCCACACAGACAGTGACCCAAGCTGAGAATCGAACCCGGTTCCCTGGCGCTGTGAGGCAGCAGTGCTAACCACTGTGAGACCATGCCACCACTTTTGTGCTTATACTTAACTGGGCTTAATAGGTTTTCATATTTTGAGAGCATGGGTTGACTGACCCAAGTTGTCATTGTACCGCAGGATCATCTTATGCAGAATACTTGCTCTCAAATGAACCCAGATTTACATATGCAGGGATAGGACCTGGGTGAGATGCTCTATCGGAGAGTCAGTGCAGATTGATGGGCTGAATGGCCTCCTTCCGTACTGTGGGGATTCTACGTAATGCAGCTGGACAGATCAGGAATGACGGGCGAGATTCTCCGGCCTCCCAGCCACATGTTCCCGCCGGCGGGAGGGAGCACATTGTTTGCTAGCGGCGGGATTCTCTGGTCCCGCCACTCCCATTGACGTCGCCCCAAGCTGGCGGGAAACCTAAGTAAGAAGTTTGACAACACCAGGTTAAAGTCCAACAGGTTTATTTGGTAGCAAAAGCCACACAAGCTTTCGAAGCTCTAAGCCCCTTCTTCAGGTGAGTGGGAATTCTGTTCACAAACAGAGTTTATAAAGACACAGACTCAATTTACATGAATAATGGTTGGAATGCGAATACTTACAACTAATCAAGTCTTTAAGAAACAAAACAATGGGAGTGGAGAGAGCATCAAGACAGGCTAAAAAGATGTGTATTGTCTCCAGACAAGACAGCCAGTGAAACTCTGCAGGTCCACGCAACTGTGGGCGTTACAAATAGTGTGACATGAACCCAATATCCCGGTTGAGGCCGTCCGCGTGTGTGCGGAACTTGGCTATCAGTTTCTGCTCAGCGACTCTGCGCTGTCGTGTGTCGCGAAGGCTGCCTTGGAGAACGCTTACCCGAATATCAGAGGCCGAATGCCCGTGACCGCTGAAGTGCTCCCCAACAGGAAGAGAACAGTCTTGCCTGGTGATTGTCGAGCATTCAAACAACCGCACAACCTCAAACAGACCATTGTCCGCAGCAAACTACCCAGCCTTCAGGAGAACAGTGACCAAGACACCACACAACCCTGCCACAGCAACCTCTGCAAGACGTGCCGGATCATCGACACAGATGCCATCATCTCACGTGAGAACACCATCCACCAGGTACACGGTACATACTCTTGCAACTCGGCCAACGTTGTCTACCTGATACGCTGCAAGAAAGGATGTCCCGAGGCATGGTACATTGGGGAAACTATGCAGACGCTGCGACAACGGATGAATGAACACCGCTCGACAATCACCAGGCAAGACTGTTCTCTTCCTGTTGGGGAGCACTTCAGCGGTCACGGGCATTCGGCCTCTGATATTCGGGTAAGCGTTCTCCAAGGCGGCCTTCGCGACACACGACAGCGCAGAGTCGCTGAGCAGAAACTGATAGCCAAGTTCCGCACACACGCGGACGGCCTCAACCGGGATATTGGGTTCATGTCACACTATTTGTAACGCCCACAGTTGCGTGGACCTGCAGAGTTTCACTGGCTGTCTTGTCTGGAGACAATACACATCTTTTTAGCCTGTCTTGATGCTCTCTCCACTCCCATTGTTTTGTTTCTTAAAGACTTGATTAGTTGTAAGTATTCGCATTCCAACCATTATTCATGTAAATTGAGTCTGTGTCTTTATAAACTCTGTTTGTGAACAGAATTCCCACTCACCTGAAGAAGGGGCTTAGAGCTTCGAAAGCTTGTGTGGCTTTTGCTACCAAATAAACCTGTTGGACTTTAACCTGGTGTTGTCAAACTTCTTACTGTGTTTACCCCAGTCCAACGCCGGCATCTCCACATCAGGGAAACCTAAGGGCAGGGGTGTGCTGCCGATGGGACCAAAGAACCCTGCCAGCGTGGATGGCCGGAGAATGCCGGCCATGATCTTAGCTTTACTAAACCTGGTGTCGGAACCAACTAATCGAGATGATTTTACTTCTCAGAGCCAGGGAGGCAGATTGCCAGTCTGACCAAAATTACTGGAGATTGTGGCATAAAGGTCAATCCTGTATCTAAGAGGATACAACGTTTTCAGCCCCAAAAGTTGCGTTTTTGCATACATTTGCTGTGTAATCCAACCCTCCCCTTTTCAGCCATGACATGTTTCACTCACTTTTAGTCAACTTCCATTTTTCACCCCACAAGTGCGTGTGTTTTCTTACTGGTATCCCATAACTGGGTGCAGGGAGGGCCATCAAGCAGGCAATATGGGCTGTGCTGTGAAGGTGGGGGGGAGGGGGAGGTGGGTTCAGGACAAGCCCTGGCAGTGCCAAACTGGCAGTGCCAAGGGCAGGCTTCGGGGGTTGCGGGGGGGGGCTTCCCCTTACGCGTCTGTGGGGGGATGGTTTGTCCCAGTGCTTATGTGGATGGGAGAGATACACCATTGCTTGTGTGTGTTGGGAATGTCCTAGTGGCTTGTGTCCATAGTGGGTGATGGAGGAATTACTTTTTAATGCAGATCGGGAAAAGGGGAGGGTTGGATCAGACAGAAAACGTATGCAAAAATGTGACTTTTGGGCTGAAAAAGTTGTGTCCTCTTATATGCATGATTGTCCTTTAAAAAGATCGTGACCACACACATCCATGCGGGCGATTCACTTTTGTACTTGTAGAGTGTTAGTCAACAACATTTTTGGAGGAAATTTTCCAGGCTTCCAAGATCAAATTAATTGCGACATCTCTAGTAAACTGTCAACATAGCCAAAGATATTATGCTAACCGTAATCACTATTTGTTGAATGTAAAAAAATTAGCAACTTAGTTTGCCTCACTTTTGATGAGCAAGACTTCCTCTGAAGTTGAGACTAATGGCCGGATTCTCTGACCTCATCCGCAGCCGGCATTCTCCCATCCCACTGCAGGGAATGGAGATTTGGCTGAGCGCCAAATTCTCTGTTCTTGCTGGCAGCGGCAGTGGGGCTTGAACTGCAGCAGAACTCCGGCCAAGGATGATTCAGCAACTTCCCTCTCCAGCATCAAATGACATCCAAATAAATGATCAGGAGCATTGTCCTTTGGGTGGGATTTTCCAGCTCCTTACCTGCAGCATGTTTTCCAGTGGCAGAGGCGGCTCACCATTGGCTGTGGGCGGGATCTTCCGGTCCCGCTGATGTCTACGGCATTTTGCATGAATCGCCTATCCCACCACCGGTGAACCTGCTGTGGCGGGCAGTGCCGGCGGAGATGGTCGGAGAATCTGGCCCTTTGCTTCTTTTTACCTCACTGTCCAATACTAAATGTTGGCATATATGTTTTTAAACTTCATGTTCAGCACAGCCAGCAGAATAATTGCCTTGCTTCTGGGGCCAAATAGACATGTATATAGAAAAGGTCACACAATTGACTTGCCGAAGGAAAGAAGTTAAGAAATGAAACAGGTTCCATCTATGAGATTACGCCAGCCTCTCCAGTATCTCATTGCAGTAATTTCCTAATCGGCAGTCAATTGTAGAATCCCAAAAAGCCTTCAGAACTATAATAATACTTAAATAAGTTATATTTGCACTCAGCACCATCGCTTTTGGGAATCCTTTCATTTCCTTTAAAGCTCAGAATTCATCACACTCATTACTGGGCGTCCGCGGATACTTGTTTTCTCGAACTTTGTGTATTTAACATGAAAATTAAATTTGCTACTTATTCCTGTGATAAGTTTCGGGCTTTCGGCCGAGGCTCAGATGATGGCTACTGCCCCACGCACTGTGTTTGCGTTGCTCTCAGCACTGCCGAGTGGCTTTAGGAGAGTGATACCTGCCTAAGGAAGGAATTTGACCTAATTCTGTTTGCTGTGATTTAATACTTCACCCATGGTGAATATTAGAAAAAAAAATGACTCACTCGTTATACGCTTTGTATTTGGAGTTGCCAGTCATGAATGCCTCGCTGATTTAAATGACAATTTCTGTTGTTTTCTGGGCCTCACAAGATTACACGATTCCTAAGGGATAGCAATCAATCTTAGGTGAAGGTTTCAACATTAGGCCAGTTTCTTAAAGCTATTGCTGGGGATAGGAGGCACATTAAAATTCCACCACAGCTGTGATATTTTGCACCATAAACCTTGTACACTGGTTGATTATTCTTGCTTAAAACCACAGAAATGTCAACACAAGTCATTACTGCCATTTAACATGTGCACGTCGACAGGAACGCACAGTGACAATGGCAAACAGGGAAAGAAGAGGCCTTGGAAGATTTTTAGGCCGGAATTTTAGTGCACCGCCTGCCACGGAATCGAGGGGCGGACAATGGAAATGTCCTTTGACCTCGGGCGGGATTATACAGTTTTGGGACGAGCAAGGCCGTAAAATCCTGCCCTTAGTGTTACTTTAAAAAAAATGTTCTATTACTCTTTCCAAAATCTGTGGTCCCAAAGGGGCTGTATTTTACTGCCCCCTCCGTGAGGCAGGACTGGAAGGGGACAAGAAGGTGACACCCCCAAGAGGTCAGCAGCCAATTTCTATGATCAAAAGCCCAATTAAAGGTAATTTTACCTTCACATTTTGCCAAGGGCAGGACAATTTCCCATTATGTGGGGAGGCTGCTAGCTAAAATGGAGACGGGCTCCCAGCAGCAGTGTTATAATGTAACCAATGGTAATATGCTGTGAGGGTCAGTTGACCTGGTAGACAATGTAACAATGGCAAAATGATGTGGTGGTCAGCTGACCAGCTAACCTGGTGCAAATAGAAAGCAGATGGGGATTGTAGGGAGGTGGTGTGGCCCAGGGCTTGGCCTGAGGGTTTTGGAGAAATGAAGTTTCTTTATTAAACCTTTTTCTTTGATTTACTTTGGGAAGTTAGTTCTTTTATTGCTTGCATTGAAGTATCCTTACTGCCAGATGAACAGCCATCTGGGGCGGAAGGCTAGACGGACCAATGAAGGGGCTGTGGGCAGGAAAGATAGCCCCCACAGTCCCAATGACCCCTCACCCCGGAAGGGTTTCTGCTCTCACCCCTCACCCCATGATTTTTTAAATTTCCTTTAAACATACCGGATCGTGGTCGTGAGAAATCCCTTTCGTTCCTCAGCACTTTTCCCAGTGCATGCTGGGGTTTCAGGACCACCAGTTCTACGATTGGGCTGGCAGCATGGAGAGTGTGCGTGTCCTCCTTAATTGGATGTCAGGCCCACGTGCAACCAATTAGGAGGTCGCCTGTGTTAAAATTGCTGAGGGGCTCTTGCTGCCAACAAATGGGGGGGGGGGCTCAGGATTTGCTTTTCACCTGAATGTCAGAGTCCCCACTCAGACAATAAAATTTTACCCAAAGTGACTGAAGCCAAAAAGAAACCAAGTTGATGAGTTCTCATTTTAGCAAAGGCCATTCTTCTGAAACAAACAATGGAATACAGGAAGTTACGCTCTCCTCTGCAATCTATAATTACTATCTGCAGAAGAGGGCAGCACGGTGGCACAGAGTGCTCAGCACTGCTGCGTCATAGCATCAGGGACCTGCATTCAAATCCAGAGTTTTTCCGGAGTTTCTACGTGGGGATTGCACATTCTCCTTGTGTCTGCATGTGTTTCCTTCGGGTGCACCAGTTTCCTCCCACACTCCAAAGATGTGCCGGTTAGATGGATAGGTCGTGCTGAATTGTTCCAAGATGTGTAGGTTAGGGGAATTATCGGGGTAAATATGTGGGGTTATGGGGATAGAGGTAGAGCCTGGGTAAGATGCACTGTCAGAGAGTTGGTGCAGACTGAATGGGCCAAATGGCCTCCATCTGCACTGTAGGGATTCTGTGAGAAGAGTGCGATATTGCGGCAAAACAGGTGTGTTGTTGACCAGGGGAGCTATTACACAGTGTTGGGATAGGGAGCCATATCCTTAATTCCTCTGAATTTCTGATCTAAACAAGGTTATCAAGAGGGCCAGGGCATTTCTCCCTGGTGATAGAGGGTCTTTAGACCTACTTTGTATCCTTTGGACAAATTATTGAGACTGGCAGACACCTAGGAATGAATCAGCTGCTTGTCCTTTCAGTAGGGAAATGGCAAGTTTGGTGTGGTAACTGGAAGAATAAGAGAAAAGTAACTACAAATATAAACTAGAAACTAACTGTAAATATAACCAGAAGTTGCAGGCAATTCAAGTTAGTCAGAATCTAAAAGAGAGAAATAGATTAATATTCCAATGTGACAAACAACAATAAACAACTTGCGCTTATATATCACTTTTAAGATAGTCATACATCCCAAGAAGCTTCCCAGTAATGATGCAAAAATTAACACTGTAGTAATGTGGCCCCTTTAAGGAGCAGGCCTTTGCAGGCCATGTGATCAGGCTGGACCCTATGGAGTGGAGGCTCAGGAGGCTGGGCCATTCGCAAGTCCTGGGACTGGGAGGATCTTAGTTGAAGCGAGGAAGGAGAAGAAAGTAAATGCATACATATGCCCTGTCAGATCCTGAGAGTGTAAATAGTTACTATAGCTTAGTAAACACCGTCTTGTTGTTGGAGCCATATCTCGTCGCCTCCAGTTATCACAGACACCAACACAGAAGGAGAGATTCAAAGAGGTGACTTAAAGTTTGATCAAAGATGTAGGTTTTTAGGAGCATCGCAAAGGAGGAAATGTGGAGAGGTTTGGTGGGTAAATTCCAGAGCTTAGGCATGGGCATCAGTGGGCAGAGAAAGGAATAAGGATGCTTCTTTGGAAATCTGATCACTATCAACACCCTAGGGTTTACCATTGATCAGAAACTTAACTGGACCAGCCATATGAATAATGTGACTACAAGAGCAGGTCAGAGGCTGGGAATTCTGAGAATAACTCATCTCCTAACTCTTCAAAGCGTGTCCATCGTCTACAAGGCACAAATCAGGATGGTGATGGAATAACCTCCAAGTGCCTGGACAAGTGCTGTTCCAACAACATGAAAGAAGTTCCACATCATCCAGGACAAAGCAATTGATTGGGACCCCATCTACCCCCTTCAAAATTTGCACCATTTGCCACGATGCATAGCGGCAGCAATCTATGTAATCTACAAGGAACTCACCAAGGCTCCTTCAACAGCACCTTCCAAACCTGCAACATCTACCGTCTAGAAGGACGAGGGCAGCAGATGCATGGGAACACCACTGCATGCAAGTTCCCCTCCAAGAATACTTAGCATCCTGATTTGGAAATATATCGCTGTTCCTTCATTGTCGCTGGGTCAAAATCCTGAGACTCACTCCCAAACAGCACTGTGGGTGTACCTATACCTCATGGACTGGAGCAGTTCAAGAAGGCAGCTCAACACTACCTTCTCAAGGGCACTTAGGGATGGGCGATAAATGTTTGCCAAGCCAACAACATCCATGTCCATTAACAACTTTCTTTTAGAAGTCCTGTTTAAAACACAAATCTCTCTTCTTTTCTCAGATGTTGATTAACCTGCACTGCACTATTTCCGATGTACAATTTCCAATTCTCAGTTCATTTTTTTCATTTTATCTCCATGGTTAATCATTAGGTATGGAAGAATGGAACAGTGTAAAAGTTCCCCACAATTCTGCCTTTTGTAGGGACATTAATCCGCATCCGTCTGAACATGAAGACATTTAATTCAAAGAGTTACACATGTGAGTGCAAGGACAACACAAAACACACCAGCACGTGGTTTTGCTTTTAGCTCCAGTTACCTTTTAATGGAAAAAATTCAGCTCAGGAGGAAACACTTACAAAAAGCACACAGCGAAGAGACACTCAAGGAAATAAATTGCAGATGTGCTCTCTGTTGCTTCTAAATCAACCGAGTGAGTTCCTGTACAGTAAGTAATTAATGTTTGGCCTGGAACTATCCATCTTACAGCAGTATATCAATCCTACGAATTATGAAAAGCAGATGGACACCTGATATTTGCTTTCAGGATGTCACTGTCTCAATCCTATTGCTTTTGGATTGAAGTTCACTTGATATATTAATAAACTTCAGAGTTGTCAAGCTTGAGGAATTAATTTCACTAGGATTGTTGTACATGGTGAAGCAAATGCCTCAATTTCATCCTTTTCAATCAGGCCGTATAGAAAAAAAATGATGTCAACTTTAGCTCACACAAATGACTTTTCTCCCCCTCTGTTCAACATTCTCAGTTGGCCACCACAAAGGTGTTAAAAAATTATTTTCCCAGTAGCCACCTTTTCCGGTCCAAATGAAATTACTTAGAATCATAGAATCCCTACAGTACGGAAGGAGGCCCTTTGGCCCATTGAGTCTGTACTGAACACATCCCACCCAGGCCCTATTCCCGTAACCCCACACAATTACCCTGCTAATCCCCCTGACACCAGGGTCAATTTAGCATGGCCAATCAACCAAACCCGCACATCTTTGGAGTGTGGGAAGAAACCGGGGCACCCGGAGGAAACCCACACAGACATGGGGAGAAAGTGCAAGCTTGACATAGACAGTGATCCGACGCCAGAATTGAACCCGGGTCTCTGGCGCTGGGAGGCAGCAGTGCTAACCACTGTGCCACTGTGCCGCCCCCTTCATACTAAGGAGCCAATCAAGCTAGGTTTTCTTGAATCATAAAAAACATAGTTTATTAGTTACAAATTTCTAGGTGTTCAGATCACCAACAGCCTGTCCTGGTCCTTCCACGCCGACACTATAGTTAAGAAAGCCCACCAAGGCCTCTACTTTCTTAGAAGGCTAAGGAGATTTGGCATGTCCACGATAACTCTCACCTACTTTTACAGATGCACTATAGAAAACATCCTTTCCAGATGCATCACATCTTGGTATGGCTCCTGCTCTGACCAAGACCACAAGAAACTACAAAGGGTTGTGAACATAGCACAGTCCATCACGCAAACCAGCCTCCCATCCATTGACTCTGCCTACACTTCCTGCTGCCTTGGCAAAGCAGCCAGCATAATCAAGAATCCCACACACCCCGCTCATACTCTCTTCCACCTTCTTCCATCGGGGAAAAAGATGCACCATAGTCTGAAGTTTGTAGTTTATTTATTAGTGTCACAAGTAGGCTTACATTAACACTGCAATGAAGTTACTGTGAAAATCTCCTAGTTGCCACATTCCCGTGCCTGTCTGGGTACACTGAGGGAGAATTTAGCAAGGCCAATGCACCTATGATGTACCTCCAACAACTTATCTGTGTCACTCCAAGTTCCGTTTATCCCCCCTCTGTGTGTTCGCTGACCTACTTTATCTCTCAGTTAAACTGCACTGTGATTTATAAAGTTTAATTCTTGTATTTAAACCCCTCTGCAAACTGCTCAACTATCTTTGTAATCAGCCCTACAATTCTGACCTCTTGACGTTCAGCTGCCAGAAACTTATTCCTTCCCTGAACCTCTCCACACTCTTTCCTCCTTTAAGTCACATGGGAAAACCTATCTCTTTGACCAAACCTATCCCCATATCCTATCTTTTGAGCTCAGATCTTCCATTGATTCTGACAGCAATAAAAACGAAAGATGTGTATGTTCTCTTTTCCCAGTGTGGAAGAAAGACCAGCACTGGAAACCCCAAGAGGCTATTTACAAAATTGAGAGCATATGGAATTGGTTGGCACTTTATGACAAGGGTTGGTAACTGGTTGGATGGCAGCGAGCAGGAGTAAAGGGTTCATTCTTTGATATCATCTTTGATATCTTTGAATGGTGCATCCTCAGTATTTTTACTGGGGTATCAGCTTTTCACCACACCCAGCAATTACTTGGATAAAGGAATTCAGTATTGTGCATCTAAATTTGTAGATGACACTAAATTAGGAGGCACAGTAACTTGTGTTTGATTCAATTTGATTTATTATTGTCACGTGCTGAGATAGAGTGAAAGGTATCGTTTCTTGCGCTATACAGGCAAAACATACCATTCATGAAGTATATAGGGAAAAGGAAAAGGATAAGGTGCAGAGTGTTGCAGTTACAGGTAGGGTGAAGAGAAAGATCAGCTTAATATATGATAGGACCATTCAAACGTCTGATGACAGCAGGGAAGAAACTGTTCTTGAGTCTGTTGGATGGGAACAGGAAGTTACAAAGGGACACAAGTGGACTCATTGGCCAGGATTTTACTGGCACTCCCGCCCCAATTCTGGGGGCGGGCGAGGCTCGGAGAACGGCATTCTCCATTGGTGGGCAGGATTGTATGAACCTCAGGCGGATGTGCCAGTAAAATTCCGTCTATTGAGTGAAATTTGGCATATAGAGGGAAAATGGAAAGTATGGAGGCATCAAAGCAGGGACTATGAAGGAGCAAAAGGATTTAAATGTTCATGTACATGTGCTTATGGGGTAGGGTAAACAAAGTCATGAGACAAGTAAATTGGATAACCTGACTCCTCACACATCAGTTCAAATTCCATGAGGGCAACTGGGAAATGAATTTCAGTTAATTAAATAAATTTGGAATTAAAAACCAATATCAGTAATGGTGACCATAAGCATGAAATTACCAGATTGTAAAAACCCATCTGGCTCACTAATGTTGTTTCAGGAAGGAAATCCGCTGGTCTGGCCTACATGTGACTCCAGACTTTCAGCAATATGGCTGATTCTTAACTGTCATCTAAAATGGTCACTCCATTGTACAGGAATGGACAACAACTCTGGCCTGTGGCAGTAATGCTGATGTCCCATGAATGAATTGACAAAGCTAGTGCATTGCTGCATAATGTTACTAAAAGGCCAAATGGAATGTTGCCCTTTATCTCAAGAGATTTGAAGACAAAAAGGAAGTGATCCTTTAGTTAGACAAAAGCCTTGGTGAGACCCAATCTGGGGTCCTAGTGTTCAAGTTTAAGTTACTTTCAGTGTGGCAGCTCCACTACTCACCAAAGAAATTTGCCACTGATGATCTTTCAGCCTCAAATCCTTTAAGTATTTTGGACACTCTCCCTAGCCTTCACTGAGGTATCTGCTGATCCCGCAGGCCTATGACAGCATTGCCAATGGGTGTTCTAGGTAACCCCCACGATAGCCTGCGGAATCGAAGACCCCTGAAATCCAACAATCACACCTTAGAAATCACCATCTATGTGGTAGAACGTCAACATACTTCTCAGGGGCATTAAATAAAATTTAGATAAAAGAGATAAAATTTGACACCAAGGGTCTGATTTTACCAACAATTTGTGCCCGTTTTCGGGCGCGAAATCGCAGTAAAGTCGGGTGTGAGGCCTTTATCATGATCTGCATTCGCGTCCGCGCAGATTGCCACTTTACCGAGACCCGCGAATGACGGGGATCCGTTCCGCGCCCAAATTGGGTGCAACGACGATTTAAATGCAGTTGCATGCATTTAAATTGAATTAATGAACTGCCCGCCCAACTCTAACAGCATTTCTCCCTTTACCACCGCGTTTGCCGATCCAGAACCGCGCTTTTAACGACCTGCTGAATAAAAGTCTAAGTCGGGTGCTCCAGCCTCTGAAGGGCGCGTTCAATGTTTCCAACGGCTCTCTGGCTCAGATCAGTGGTGGGGGGGAGGAGAGAGGTGGGTCAGAACATTCTCTGTTGGAGGGGGGAGGAGGGGAGTGAAGTCAGATCGTTGTCTGGTTGGGGGGGTGAGGAGGAGGAGGCGGATCAGATGTATCTCTGGCGGCGGGGGGGGAAGGCTCATCGTTGTCTGGTGGTGGGGGGGGAGGAGGCGGGTCAGATGTTCCTCTGGAGGGAAGGGGGAGTGAGGCCAGACCATTCTCTGAGGGGGGGAGTGAGGCAAGTTCGTTGTCGTGGGGGGGAGGGGGGTGGGAGTGAGGCACGTTTGTTGTCGGGGGGGGGAGGGAGTGAGGCCAGATCATTGTCTTGGGGTGGGGAGGGACGTGAGGCCGGATTGTTGTCTTGGGGGGGATGGGGGAGGGAGCGAGGCCAGATCGCTGTCTTGGGGGTGGGGGGGGGGGGGGGGGGGGAGAGGAGGGAGGCGGCAGATGGATCACTGGTGGGGGGGGCAGATGGATCTCTGGTGGGGGGGGCAGATGGATCTCTGGTGGGGGGGGGGGGCAGATGGATCTCTGGTGTTGGGGCAGCTGGATCTCTGGTGGTGGGGGCAGCTGGATCTCTGGTGGCGGGGCAGATGGATCTCTGGTGGGGGGCAGATGGATCTCTGGTGGGGGGGGCAGAATAAGGGGGACCCACACACATCACTGTCCCCCTTATCCACCACCCTCCCGCTACCCAGACCGATTGCCACCCCTGCCCCCCTCCCCCCCCACCGATCGCCGTAGAGTGGCAGCGGACCCCCTGCGCCCCCCGCACTCCACATCATGGCCCCCCCGCACCCCCACCAGAGATCCAACTGCTCCCCCACTAGAGATCCATCTGCGCCCCCCCCCCCCCCCCGCCCCGCCCCGAAATACACCCTCGCTCCCACTTTTCGCTCCCAGGCCGCTTTCTCCACTTTCTGCGGCTCGGGAGCGATCCGACATGGGCGCGCTTTTTCCAATTTTTTTCTAACTGCGCATGCGCAGTTCAGAGCTCCGATCGTTCCGGCAGCGCTAAGCCCCGCCCACAGCACGAATCGGACTGGAGATGGCTGAGAGCGTATGGGGGCGCCAGAAAGCAGATTTCTAAGTCGGATCTGTACTACGCCCAGATTCGGCACTTAGAATGAAAATGGTAAAATCGGGCCCCAAATGTGACACTGCATAAAGAGATATTTGGATCACAAATGCCCTTTCCCCTGATTGGTTCTTAGTCCAACAATGTTCATGAATGAGTCTTCAGTATTATCCCCTCCCCATGGATTGAATGGTATCCTTAGAATATCTTATGTACTGAGAATATTTTAGGTGGATGACCTGGAGGCCAAAGCAGGTTCACGTTCTCACCTATTGCCTGATCAGGGCTTAGGAAGGGATGATATGGTATAGCTGATGACTAATTAGTGGCTTATGTTCCAAGGAGAGCTTTGCTAAGTTGAAATTTCATTAACCAATTCCGAGTGCTCTTATATGAAACATTTAGAAAGAATCTGAAGCAGGTGCAACTTTAATATTAACTTGCACTTGAGAAAATTCTGTCAGCCTGCTCAAAAGCTCAATAGAGTTGGGGCAGGAAAGCCAGCAAATGAGGAAAATCATTTTGTTTCATCTTGATGCAACGATTATTAAAATAATTGGACCAATTTTACAAATTCCTGCTGCTGACACAGAAATTCACCTTCTGGGAGCATTAATGTACTAAACTGCCCCGTTCTATATTATTGTTCTCCTTCATACACAGCATTTGGGCCACATGGTTGACTAACAGGGTTAGTTTAGACGCGATCAAAATAAATTAAAATATATAAACTTTTCTACATTAGAGAAGATCAAGATAAGAACAAAGATTAGCATGAGACAAATGTTGGAAAATCAGGGCAACAAAGCCACTAGTTAGGAAGATAATAGGGCAGAGACGATTTAGAAACAAAGTATCTTGAAAGGATGTTAGTGTCACAAGTAGGCTTACATTAACATTGCAGTGAAGTTACTGTGAAAATCCCCGAGTCGTCACACTCCGGCACCTGTTCAGGTACACTGAGGGAGAATTTAGCATGGCCAATGCACTGAACCACCATGTCTTTCGGATTGTGGGAGGAATCCTGAACACCCGGAGGAAACCCATGCAGACACGAGGAGAACGTGCAGACTCAGCACAGACAGTGACCCAAGCTGGGAATCAAACTTGGGTCTTTGGCATTGTGAGGCAGCAGTGCTAACCACTGTTCTACCATGCCACCCCATTAGATATTGGCCTGAATGGGAAACATTTACAGCTGGGGCAATACAGAAAGAGCAGTGGAGTGTGACAAACCGGATTAGCTCTTCCAATACGCTGACATAGACACAATGAGCCAAATGGTCTCCTTCTGTAACTCTGCGCCACTGGATTTTACAACTCGCTCGCCAGGCAAACTCTTCCTGCCCACTCCAGAGCTGGCCCCAAAAACATTAGCTGTGTGAATGTGGAAATCGGCAGCCAACCTGCCTGCCTTTTTAAATATAGAACAGACTTTTATGATTTCTGTTGGTTGATCAGGCCAAAGAAACATAATCCCTCTTGCATACTTTCTTTGACAACAATTCTGAGAGAATCTTGCCTTGGGGGCTTCCAATACTTGGTTAGCAACGGTCCTTCCCATGTCTTGTGTTTTTAACCATTTAGTAGCTGTTACCTCAGCTCAATTAAGTTGGTTATAACTCGATGATTCGTTAATTTTATGACTGAATTGATTCCATTTTTTAATCAGTTGGTGCTCAGTATCTCAGGTAAGGTTATAATGCGACTCTTCAGTACATATCTCCTATCTGATTCTGCAGAAACTTCCTGTTCATTGTATGACCATTCAGTGCCAAATAAAGTTAACTAAAGCCATGGAAGACCCACTGCTAACTGTCTAATTGGATCCGAAATTTTTTCTTACAGGAACTGCAGTATGGAATTTAAAACAAACTAAACAGACCTTTAACATATCCTTCAATATAAATTATTACATTTCCAACTATAATCAGTTGAGGCTCACAACTTAGTTAATCATCTGTTTCCGACTGGTGGCTAATTAATACATTACTGATTAGTATCTTCATGCATTAAAAATTGGGACGGCATTGGAAAACAAAATTGGGGTGACATGGTGTCACAGTGGTTAGCAGTGCTGCCTCACAGTGCCAGGGACCTGGGTGGGGCTTCGGAGAGTCGGTGCAGACTTGATGGGACGAATGGCCTCCTTCTGCACTGTATGGATTCTATGGGGCCGATTTTACCAAATTGGGACTAAGTGCCGTGTCCGGTCGTCAAACGGATCCGCGCCCGGCAGCCGCGCTCCAGCGCGCCCATACGCCTTTTTTCGGTGCCAGTCTATTGGGCGGGGCTTAGCGCTGTTGGAGCGGCCGGAGCTCCAACTGCACATGAGCAGTTCAGAACAGACCGCAGGCAGTGCGCCCGGGCGCGAAAGGCAAAGCAGCACAGACAGCAGAGAGGATGAAAGGAATTCCCTTTGGAGGATAATGTCCAAATCACAGGAACTAAAAACCTGACAGTCCAAAATCAGGGATAATATTACAGGACAGGGATGGGGGGATATACATTTTGAAATATTATCCCAGATTTTAGACTCTCGGGTGTTTCGTTCCTGTGATTTGGACATTATCCTCCAAAGGGAATTCCTTTCATCCTCTCTGCTGTCTGTGCTGCTTTGCCTTTCCCTGGGGGTGGGGGGGGGGGGGGGGGGGGGATGGAGAAGGGGAGTGATGTATCTCCCCTGGGGGGGGGGGGGGGGGGGGGCGGTGGGGGGCGGAATGGAGAAGGGGAGTGATGTGTCTGCCCCTGGGGGGTGGCGGGGGGGGGGGGGGGGATCCCTCCTCCGATCCCTCCTCCGGTGGGGAGGAGGGATAGGCCGCAGACTGGCAGCGCCCCCCCCACCCCCAGGGGCAGACACGTCACTCCCCTTCTCCATCCCCCCCCCACCCCCCTCCCAGGGAAAGGCAGAGCAAGGCCAGGAACGTGCAGGAGGCTGCAGATCGGAAGGATGGTGGAGGGAGACCAGTGATCAAGCTAGGTCGGGGGTGTGCCTCCCAGGGGGGTCCGATCCCGGGGAGGGGTCTGGCGGCGGGGCCTGCCTCCCAGGGGGGTCCGATCGGGGGGGGTGGGCTGCCGGGATGGTTCGCGGGGGAGGGGTCCGCGAAGGATGGTCGAGTGGGATTGGCTTCGGCGGTTCCCCTGCTGAATTGGAGTCCCATTCGGACTTTTATTTAGCAGGTCGTTTAATGCGCGGACGCAAAATGGGCCGCAACCTGGTAAAGTCGGATTCGTCGGTAAAGTTGTGTGCGAGCTTCATTCAGTCGAGTTAAATACATGCAAATGCATTTAAATCGTCGCGCCGGCCGATTCGGGCGCGCGCCAGACCCGCGCCCGGATCGGGGCTCGGTAAAGACGCGATCTGCCATGAGTCGGGTGCAGATTGCGTTATCGGCCCGACGCCCAACTTTACCGCGATTTTGCACCCGAAAACAGGCGCGGAATTTTGGTAAAATCGGGCCCTATGGGTGTGGTTTTCTGGCTGCCCCCGCCCCAAGGCAGTAAAATCCTGCCTGAGGCCAATGGACATTTGCATGATCTGTGTCCCACCCTTTATCATTCCATGGCAGGCGGGACGAGAAAATTCCACCCGATGATTCCGTGAAAAATAAAAATCAGGAACTGAAAGCCTGATGATGACTGTTGTTGATTGTCGGAAAAACCCATTTGGTTCACTAATATCCTTTAGGGAGGAAATCTGCCATCCTTACCCTGGTCTGGCTTACATGCGACTCTCGAGCCACAGCAATGTGGTTCACTCTTAAGTACCTCAAGGAGCACCAATCGCACCCACTCTTATTTTTCTTTCTATATATAACCAGAAATGTCAAGACTCTATTTCCAGTCTTGTTCAAACCATGTCTCTGTTAATGTAACCACATCATAATCCTCTGGAGCTGTTCTCCAACCTTGTTAGTCACACTGATGTCCATATAATTTAATATCTTCCTCATCATTTTTGCTACTTTCCTCGACCTGTAATTTCTGGAAAGATTTCATATCTCTCTGTCCTCTGATCTCAAACAAGCATACAAATTAGAAGACTGGGTGGCCATGGTAAAAAATTGCCCCTTAGTGTCCCAAGATATGTAGGTTAGATGGATTAGCCATGGTGAATGTGCGGGGGTAAGGGGAACCCCTGTAGATTCCCTACAGTGCAGAAGGAGGCCTTCGGGCCATCGAGTCTGCACCGACTCTGTGGGAGAGTATCTTACCCAGGCCCACCCCCTGTCCCATTATCTTAACCCCATACATTTACCCCGCTAATCCCCCTAATCTGCACATTTTTGGACACTAAGGGGCAATTTAGCCTGGCCAATCCACTAACCTGCACATCTTTGGACTGTGGGAGGAAACCAGAGCACCCGGAGGAAACCCACGCAGACACAGGGAGAATGTGCAGACTCTGCACAGACAGTCGCCCAAGGCTGGAACTGAACCCAGGTCCCTGGTGCTGGGAGGCAGCAGTGCTAACCATTGTGCCACCGCACCGCCCTTGATTATTTCACTTGATTGTTTGGAATATTTGCAAGCCAAATGTCCTTGCTGCATCACATTTCTGAAAGCCAGTATCGATCGCATTGATTATTACCTAATTCTGACATTATAAAACATGGCAGGCTGATCTTTTGCTACACCCTAGCTATAACTGTAACATTATATTCTGCACCTGCTCCTTCCCTTCTCCCCTATGTACTCTATGAAAGGTATGTTTTATCTGTGTAGCGTGCAAGAAACAATACTTTTCACTGTATCCACAATAATAAATCAAATCAAATCAAAATACAGCACAGTAAATGTAATGAAAAGCCACAATTGCTGTTTCATTATTCATGATAAGATGCAGCGGCCCTACCTTTTTGCCGTTAATGAATTCACCACAAAGTTGGGCAAACAGTTTGGTGCCAGGTTTTAATGATTAACCCCGAACCGAGTGTCACTTGTTTCTGAATGGAGACAGGTTTTCCCATCCGGAAAAGTCAGCACTAAACACAGGCTGAATTTATAGATCTTAGTTAGAGCTGAGAGAACTGGAAAAAGCAATTGCAGAATCATCTTCACTCACCTTTGTTATCAGTGGATTTCCAGCACAAACATCCGTGAAGAAGTGTGATCACCACCAGTGATGGTGACTGTTGCTATGTTACCGTTTAGTGCACAGCTTCCCAAACTCTTTTCCAATGTGACCCCATTTTAACACTTGAAAATTAACATGCCCTTAGATCCTAGCAAAACAGCAATAAAGCAGCATGTGACCATTCAGTATAGAGTTATTGTACATAGATCAAGATGTAATAATAGCTCATCATATAAATATGAAAATCTGTGTTTATAAATTATTTTGGAAAAATGTTATTTTATATATTCATGTTTCAGACAGGTTCCCCATATTCTCCGGTGATGGAGAATTCAGTGAAACCCCTTTCCTCCTCCAACCCCCTCCATGCACCCCCCTCCACACACACATTGTAATCACCAACCCTGTGCCCCTCCCCAACACATTGTAATCACCCCCCCACAGCCCCCCCATACACACACATTGTAATCACAAATCCCGTGCCCCCCCCCACACACACTGTAATTGCCCCCCTGTGCACCCCCACACACACATTGTAATCTTCCCCCCATACCCCCCCACACACACACACATTGTAATCACCCCCTGTAACCCCCCCCACACACACACACATAGTAATCTCCCCCCCCCGCACCCTCCCTACACACACATTGTAATCACCCCCACACACACACACACATTGCAATCATCCCCTGAAACCTCCCCCCCACACACATAGTAATCACCCCCCCCCCGCACCCCCCCCCACACACACATTGTAATCACCCCCTGCACCTCCCTACACACACACACACACACACACACATTGTAATCACCCCCCCACGCCCCCCAACACACACACACATTGTAATCACCCCCCCCGCACCCCTCACACACATCGTAATCACCCCACCCTCTGTGCCCCCTCACACACATCACAATCAGCCCTCCTCTGTTTCCCCCCCCCACACACACACACATAGTAATCACCCCCCCCGCACCCTCCCTGCACCTCCCCACACACATATTGTAATCAGCCCCCTCCACCCACTAACGCATGCACATTGTAATCATCCTCTCCACGCCCCCCCCCCCCCCCCCATGCACACTGTAGTCACCGTCCCTCCTCCCACATCTTCCCTGTTTGTCCCTCTCCACACAGAAACCAACTCCTCTTCTCCTCTTCCCACCCACCCACTCACTCACCAGGTGTTCTCCCCAACCCCTACCACCGCCCCCACCCCCTGCCAACAACCCCCTCAGTGCAGTAACGATCCAGCCCCTCTCCCCATTTTCCCCTTTTGGTTTAGCTTCCGGTGCCTGTGAAGCAGAGTCACTAGGCCGGGGTAAGGAGCCTGTACACCAGTCAGACAAGAACAGAAACACAGTGAAGTTTGAAGCTGCCACTCACCTTCCCGGCTCAGCTGCAATGACATCCCTGATCTTCCCACACTCCGGCTACAGTCAATCTCTGCCTGGGCCCAGTCAGTCAAACATCCCAGCTGCACACAGCACTCGCTGCTAGAAGGGTTTTATGACGTTTAATAGCAATTTGGCCTCACTGTCTCCCCCGTGCTATTTGGTGGAAGTGATCCAGTGGGTCCAGAGGGTTCTCCCACCGGTGCCCCCAGACTGGGTGGTCTCTCCAAAGATGCCCTTGCAGCTCAGAGGAAGGAGAGCTTACCACCTCAAATGTGACCTCTGCGACCCCATGTAGGGTGGTGAGCAGAGTTTGGGGACACCTGCTTTCCCGAGTGTCACCCACTTTTGGTGACTGGGTGCTTTGGAGAGCGGTGACTCTGCCAGCCAAGGTATTTGACAAACTGATCCATTCTCACCTTGTCACAATGGAACACTGGGTCTCCTCTATACATTCAGGACTACCTAGATTTTGTTTTTGTAGAACACTACCAGAGGACTGCTTACTTACTTATCTGTGGTAACTCTTGTTGGACAATTTGACCATCTAACCCAGCTCAACCATTAAAGTTTAAACTTTATAGATTAGTGTCACAAATAGGCTTACATTAACACCGCAATGAAGTTACTATGAAAATTCCCCCAGTCGCCACGGTCCGGCGTCTGTTCAGATACACTGAGGGAGACTATCCACACTAACCACAGATGCACGGCCAAACCAGCACGTCTTTCGGACTGTAGGGGGAAATCAGAGCACCCACAGGAAACCCACGCAGACATGAGGGGAACGTGCAGACTTCGCACAGACAGTGACCCAAGCCAGGAATTGAACCCGTGTCCCTGGTGCTGTGAGGCAGCAGTGCTGACCACTGCGCCACTGTGCCAATTACTCATGGGGCAATCTATGTTCCCACATCTCCCATTGCACAGTCGATTGCGAGGGTTTGCTCCTCTTTATTCTGTGCTTTTGTCAAATGAGTCCTCAGATGTCCCATTGTGTTTTGGCCCACTGGATCTTTATTGTTTCCTCTGTGACAGAGAAAAATGAGAAAGCTCAGCTAATTTAATTTGAAGCGATGGAACACATGGAATCATATTGTGGCCTCTAAGAGCATGAAGGTGAATTTATGTATCCACAGGGGTGTTGCAAATAAAACATACAACAGACAGCCTGCCACAGAGAGATGGCTTTAATTCAATTATGTTGATGTTGGAGGAACAGCAGGAAGTACATTTATATTATTGCTCAGAACAGGTTAATCAGTTATAAGTGAATGATGAGAGAAGGGAGTTCTGTTTCATTTCTTTACCCATATCATAACAAAGCTCCTCTAACCCTGTGAACAGGGTTGTGTCCTTTACAACTGATGCATTTTAAATTATTGGAAAGAATTGGGCTGATTTTCCTGGGGGCCCCACGGCAATGAGCACAATTCTGGCCCGTGCACAAAAATCACACATCAGATTTTACCTCCGAGGGGAAGCAATGGTCTCATGGTATTATCGCCACATTAATCCAGAAAGTCAGTTATTATTCTGGGGACCCGGGTTCGAATCGTGCCACGGCAGCTGGTGGAATTCGAATTAAATAAAAAATATCTGGAATTAAGAATCTATTGATGACGAAGAAGCCATTGTTAATTGTTGAAAAAAAATCATCTGGTTCACAGCTCTAACGAAGGGTCATCCAGAATCGAACCGTTCTCTCTCTATTCTCTATCTACAGATGCTGTCATACCTGCTGAGTTTCTCCAGCATTTTCTGTTTTTGCATCTGGTTCACTAATGTCCTTTAGGGAAGGAAATCTGCCGTCCTTATCTGGTCTGGCCTACATGTGACTCCAGAGCCGCAGCAATGTGGTTGACTCTCAACTGCCCTCTGAGCATGGTGACACAGTGGTTAGCACTGCTGCCTCATAGAGCCAGGGGCCTGCTTCAATTCCAGCCTTGGATTACTGCCTGTGCGGAGTCTGCACATTCTCCCCGTGTCTGTGTGGGCTTCCTCCGGGCGCTCCGGTTTCCTCCCACAGTCCAAAGATGTTTGGGCTAGATTCATTGGCCATGCTAAATTGCCCCTTAGTGTTAGAGGAATTAGCAAGGTTATGTGGATAGGGCCTGGATAGGGTTATGTGGGTTATGTGGATAGGGCCTGGATGGGTTTGTTGTTCGTGTAGGCTTGATGGGCCAAATGGCCTCCTTCTGTACTGTAGGGATTCTATGATTCTATGATTCTAAATGGCCCTAGCAAGCCACTCAATTGTATCAATCACCCTAATGGCACTGTGGCTCAACCATGTGGACTGCAGTGCTTCAAGAAGGCTGCTCACCACCATCTTCTCAAGGGCAAATACGGATGGGCAATAAATGCTGGCCAACCAGTGACGCCCATGTCCCACAAATGAATAAAAACAACTGCACGCTGTGTTCTAATTTCCTATTGGTGGGACTCCTATTGGCCATAGTAAAAATGTTACCAGGAATAAAAGTGGAGTTAAAGGGGAGGTTTGCCAATGCCAGTAGGATGAATTCTCGGAGGTGGCATCAAGGACCTTGCTGCCTCTGCATTCTCATTGTTGGTAACTGGCCCAACCATCCTCGCAGCTCCCCATAACAATTGGAATTTGGGCAAACTCTCTTTTACCTGAATGCACGAGACTCGACGGTCAAACAAGTGGACGTATTTCTTCCAACTCCAAGATAAATAATAAGGAAAAGTGTTTGAGAAATATGAGAAAAACACTTCTTTAGCGCCGCAATAATTGTTGACCAGGGTTGTCGGAAGCGGCGTCCAAAAGATTAATCGTGAATCCCAAAAAAACCCTAGAGGGTTCATCACCCTGTCAAAGTGTCTTGAGAGAAACAATGGAGAGCAGTGAACCAGAAGGCCGAATCAAGAGTATGGACGCTCTGCCAGTCTACAAATTCCAAGAGAATATTCTGGAAGATGACCTGCTGGTATAAGAGGAAAAAACAATAACAAATTATTGGAGGTCCGCTGAATTAACTCTCAATGGGCCCCCCACTTCCTGATGCCAGGTCCTTCGATCAGGCACTTCTGCCATGATTTTGTGCCCATATTCATACAGCACCATGGGAAACTTGGAAAACGAGCATCTTGCCTGCCCGGTATCCTGATAAAGGTTAAAGCGCATGTGCCTCCAGATGGGCACTACTTAATGTCTTGGCCAGTGGATCCAACTGGATACCTGATGATTAAGGCGATTATTATTCTTTTAAAATCGGCCTGGCCCAGGCTGCCATTCCGCGAGAAAAGCCCAAAATTATCTTCGGGTGAACTGGGCAAGCATTCTTTCCACCCATCGCTCCCAATGGTGCTAGACCCTGTAGATAAATAGGACAAGCAGACACTGTATAAATGGCACTGGTCATCAATCTGCCACATGGAGATGCTTTGATAGTTTCACTAAGCAACGCAATAGTGATATTATTTTGACTGATTCAAACTTCATCAACAAGCTGAAAGCCTTTTGTTTTTTTTTCTTGAGGGTTACACAAGATTAAATATTTTGGCTTTTAAACGGAAGGGTAACAAATGGCTTGCTTGCGAAGAAACTTTGTCTGAATTTTATTGAGAACCAATTTTTTTCTCTCAAAGGATTACTATAAAATGTCATTGCTTCCCTCAAGTCAAAGTGACCTTTCGGTAGATGTAAGGTAGCCCTACGTCTATCCAACTTTTACCTTGTGGAGCTATCCACCCAGGTTTTTAAGATTCTGTATGCATAATCTAAAGCGACAGAAATCGTGGGCTACTCCATCTCTGTCCTAGTTGTGCACCTATTATGTTTTTCCCTTCTCTGTACGCCTAGTGTTGACAAACAAAAGCTTTCATGTTCTCAATCAAAATGTTGGATAATATCCGAATGCGTATTCGTGTGAGGCAGAATGCATGGGACATCCCCAAATGATGATAGTATCATCTCCTTATCATGCCAAAATTGAGAAGGTTATTCAATGGAATGTGGCTGTTTTGATTTGATTTGATTTATTATTGTCACATGTATTAGTATACAATGAAAAGTATTGTTTCTTGCATGCTGGACAGACAAAGCATACCATTCATAGAGAAGGAAAGGAGAGAGTGCAGAATATAGTGTTACAGTCATAGCTAAGGTGTAGAGAAAGATCAACTTAGTGCGAGGTAGGTCCATCCAAAAGTCTGATGGCAGCAGGGAAGAAGCTGTTCTTGAGTCGATTGGTACGTGACCTCAGACTTTTGTATCTTTGTCCCAATGGAAGAAGGTAGAAGCAAGTATGTCCGGGGTGTATGGGGGTCCTTGTTTATGTCGGCTGCTTTTCCGAGGCAGCGGGAAGTGTAGACAATGTCAATGGATGGGAGGCTGGTTTGTGCAATGGACTGGGCTACATTCACGACCCTTTGTAGTCTCTTGCGGCCTTGGACAGAGCAGGAGCCAAACCAAGCTGTGATATAACCAGAAAGAATGCTTTCTATGGTGCATCTGTAAAAGTTGGTGAGAGTCATAGCAGACGTGCCAAATTTCCTGCGGTAAATCAGGTGTGGAAGCTGACCACATTGTTAGGTAACACCTGAAAGAACATCATGTTTGGTGACTTCGTTGGGCAGATTTTGACTTGGGGCATATTGTGTGCAGGAGGAAGGTGCCATATTGAAACCAAGGCCCAGACCTTCATCATGACGGGAAGGCTTTCCATCGTGGTGGAAATAGTTGAGAAGCCTAAGTCCCAACCCCAAACTTTCCATTTTTAATGGGGGCAGGATGCATTCTGCATGTGTGTGGTTTATGGTGGCAGGTGGTGTTTAAAACTATCAGCTGCCTCCACTGAAAGGAGGCTTTGGTAGTTCAGGAGTGTGAAATCTAAAGTGTGAAGATTAGACTAAAGTAAAAGCAGGTCTAAATTTTGTGGATTAATTTGGATAATCAGGGTATTCCTTTGGATCTTGTCCCAGACGCGTTTGGGGAAGGTCAGGTACCCTTTGGAATTATTAAAACAAGACATTGATGTGTGTAAAAGTGCATAAATGTATTAATGCGAAGAACGTTGGAACTGTCAACAGATCTGTCAAAGTCAACTATTAACATGGTCAGAAACATCTGTCAAGAAAACCTGTCAAAAGGAGCTGTCCAGCTGTCAATACTATTGCCTTTTAAATTTTGGAAGATAAAGTGGCTGAAGTGTTAAAAAAAAATGATTCTTTGCTATTTTACTCTGTTGACATAAGACTGAAGGTTTCCATTACTAGATTAGTGCTGCATGACTGATATCTACTGATAGTAGAGTGCCTGCTATTTCACAATTTGATTGACATTTACAAGTGGTTATAGCCTCTTTGATGTTGTTATAAGGGATTGTGCACTTAAATAAAATGTTTTTTAAAGGCATTATTTGGTTGAAGGAATGTAAATGTAGTAAATAGATTTTTATGATTCAGAGTGCTTTTTTCAATACAGCAAACTCTGCAATGCACAATTAGATTTTTACTTTGTAGAACTTTATTTTATCTCATTTCTGAATGTGCCTTGAGATTTGCCCTTGGAAGATACTAGGTGATCTAGCTTGGTGGGTGGGGGGGACATAGGTTGGCATGAGTTGGCACTAGGCTGGCATAGGAGCGATATATTGCCATGGGCAGTGGATGGAGGGGCTTAGTTTGGTGTGGAGGTTATGAGGGATTATGGGAGGTGGGTGGAGGGGTGTGAGGCAGCATGGGTTGGCATGGACGGTTCATGGGGAATGTGTGGGTGTGTGAGAGGTGAGGGCTGGTGGCATGTTTCAGGTTTTAATCTTTAATTTTAAAGGTTGGACCCAAAGGCCCTTCTGCCTAGTCCCCCTCCCCACCCAGTTTGCTCCTCACTTCATTTCGGCTCGTTTGCCCCGATTTCTAATCCAGCCCACCTATCCCCACCCTCCAACCTCCCCACCTGACCGAAAAGAACAAAGAACAAAGAACAGTACAGCACAGGAAACAGGCCCTTCGGCCCTCCAAGCCTGTGCCGCTCCTTGGTCCAACTAGACCAATCGTTTGTATCCCTCCATTCCCAGGCTGCTCATGTGACTGTCCAGGTAAGTCTTAAACGATGTCAACGTGCCTGCCTCCACCACCCTACTTGGCAGCGCATTCCAGGCCCCCACCACCCTCTGTGTAAAAAACGTCCCTCTGATATCTGAGTTATACTTTGCCCCTCTCACCTTGAGCCCGTGACCCCTCGTGATCGTCACCTCCGACCTGGGAAAAAGCTTCCCACTGTTCACCCTATCTATCCCCTTCATAATCTTGTACACATTCTATTAGATCTCCCCTCATTCTCCGTCTTTCCAGGGAGAACAACCCCAGTTTACCCAATCTCTCCTCATAGCTAAGACCCTCCATACCAGGCAACATCCTGGTAAATCTTCTCTGCACTCTCTCTAACGCCTCCACGTCCTTCTGGTAGTGCGGCGACCAGAACTGGACGCAGTACTCCAAATGTGGCCTAACCAGCGTTCTATACAGCTGCATCATCAGACTCCAGCTTTTATACTCTATACCCCGTCCTGTAAAGGCAAGCATACCATATGCCTTCTTCACCACCTTCTCCACCTGTGTTGCCACCTTCAAGGATTTGTGGACTTGCACACCTAGGTCCCTCTGTGTTTCTATACTCCTGATGACTCTGCCATTTATTGTATAACTCCTCCCGACATTATTTCTTCCAAAATGCATCACTTCGCATTTATCCGGATTAAACTCCATCTGCCACCTCTCCGCCCAATTTTCCAGCCTATCTATATCCTGCTGTATTGCCCGACAATGCTCTTCGCTATCCGCAAGTCCAGCCATCTTCGTGTCATCCACAAACTTGCTGATTACACCAGTTACACCTTCTTCCAAATCATTTATATATATCACAAATAGCAGAGGCCCCAGTACAGAGCCCTGCGAAACACCACTGGTCACAGACCTCCAGCCGGAAATAGACCCTTCGACCACTACCCTATGTCTCCTATGGCCAAGCCAGTTCTCCACCCATCTAGCCACTTCTCCTTGTATCCCATGAGCCTTAACCTTCTTAACCAACCTGCCATGTGGGACTTTGTCAAATGCCTTACTGAAATCCATATAGACAACATCCACGGCCCTTCCTTCATCAACCGTTTTTGTCACTTCCTCAAAAAACTCCACCAAATTTGTAAGGCACGACCTCCCTCTTACAAAACCATGCTGTCTGTCACTAATGAGATTGTTCCGTTCTAAATGCACATACATCCTGTCTCTAAGAATCCTCTCCAACAACTTCCCTACCACGGATGTCAAGCTCACCGACCTATAATTTCCTGGGTTATCCCTGCTACCCTTCTTAAACAACGGGACCACATTCGCTATCCTCCAATCCTCAGGGACCTCACCCGTGTCCAAAGAAGCGACAAAGATTTCCGTCAGAGGCCCAGCAATTTCATCTCTCGTCTCCCTGAGCAGTCGAGGATAGATGCCATCAGGCCCTGGGGCTTTGTCAGTTTTAATGTTCCCTAAAAAACCTAACACTTCCTCTCTTGTAATGGAGATTTTCTCTAACGGGTCAACACCTCCCACCGAGACACTCCCGGTTAACACGCCCCTCTCCTTCGTGAATACCGATGCAAAGTATTCATTTAGGATCTCCCCTATTCCCTTGGGTTCTAAGCATAATTCCCCTCCTTTGTCCCTGAGAGGTCCGATTTTCTCCCTGACAACTCTTTTGTTCCTAACATATGAATAGACTGCCTTAGGATTCTCCTTAATCCTGCCTGCCAAGAACATCTCGTGACCTCTTTTTGCTCTTCTAACTCCCCGTTTGAGTTCTTTCCTACTCTCTCTGTATTCTTCCAGAGCTCCATCTGTTTTCAGTTGCCTGGACTTAACGTACACCTCCCTTTTCATTTTAATCAGATCCTCAATTTCCCTGGTTATCCACGGCTCTCGAATCCTACCTTTCCTATCTTTTCTTTTTACAGGCACATGCCTATCCTGCAGCCTTATCAATAGTTCCTTAAAAGACTCCCACATGCCAGACGCAGACTTACCCTCGAACATCCTCTCCCAATCAACATCCACCAATTCCTGCTTAATCCGGCTATAGTCAGCCTTCCCCCAATTTAGCACCCTGCCCGTAGGACAGCACTCATCCTTGTCCATTACTATCCTAAAGTTAACAGAGTTGTGGTCACTATTTGCCACATGTTCCCCTACCGAAACTTTGACGACCTGACCGGGTTCATTTCCCAGAACTAGGTCCAGTATAGCCCCCTCTCTAGTCGGGCTATCTACATACTGTTCCAAAGAACCTTCCAGTATGCATTTTACAAATTCCTCCCCGTCCGGACCCCCAGCTCTAAGCACTTTCCAGTCTGTGCCAGGGAAATTAAAGTCCCCCACTACAACAACCCTATTTTTTCTGCACCTATCCAGAATCTCCTGACATATCCTTTCCTCCACTTCCCGTGGGCTGTTGGGTGGTCTGTAGTACACCCCCAGCATAGTGACTGCACCCTTCCTGTTTCTGAGTTCCACCCGCAGCGACTCAGTACATGACCCCTCTAAGTTGTCTACCCTCTGCACTGCGGTAATATGCTCCTTAACTAATATCGCTACACCCCCACCTTTTTTAGCCCCTCCTCTGTCTCGCCTAAAACACTTATACCCCGGAATATTCAGCTGCCAGTCCTGTCCTTCTTTTAACCAAATTTCCGTCACCGCAACCACATCCAAATTCCGCATAGGCATTAAGGCCCTAAGTTCGTCTGTTTTACCCGTTATGCTCCTCGCATTGAAGCAGATGCACTCCAGACCTCCAGGCCCAGTCAGGTCATCCTCCTCCAGAGTGCTCCTCTTCTTAGCTAGCCTTGCTCTGGCCCCCAGCTCAACCCCAGCCTCAGTATTTACTTGCATCCCATGAGATCCAAGTAAATCTTGCATCTGGACAGCCATTGCTAAAGGGTCAGGTTTGTGGATTTGGGAATTCTCCTGTCTCTGCACACCCAACTCAAGGACAAACCTCTGGGCAAATGTTCGGTGAACATCAAGTCTGAACTGCAAACTATTTTAATGGTCGGGCTGGACTTTACATTTAATTAGTAACATGGCCATGTGGGTTCCAGCCAATCTGAGGACAACCCTTTCCCAGGCCAGGTGCTTATTTAAAGCTAGTTGCTTCTTTACTCTGCTGAAAGCATTGATGGAGTCCGTGTGGATTATATAAGACTCTGTGGGCTGATCATCTTTCTTTTGAATGGTCAGAGAATGGTAATACAGACTTCAAAGGATGTCTGGAAGGAGCCTGACAACGTAAGTACATAGATCATCATCCCGAGGTTGTGGGTTCATTTCTGCAAGCACTTCAACTGCCTGACCTGGACAGCAAGACAATGAATTATGCATCGTGATCTCTATATTTTTATTGCATTAATCCTAGCCACTGTCAATTCTGTGCTGTCTCTTTTCCCCTCACCCCATCACTTGAAGCACTTTTCTCCCCAACTCCTCCTATCATAATGCAGACACAAAATTGCCTCTCCTCATTCCAATCACGTGTTCACCTACTGCTGCCCTCACTGCAGAAATGAACATATTTCTGCTTTCATCGGGTTGAAACTAAGAGGGATTTCTTTCACTCCTCAGCTGAGTGCCTGCATATTTCACACAGCTGTCACTTTCTTGTACAGGAATACCTTCCGTTCTTGCTCACAATGTCCTGCTTCTAGCTCTCAGCATGCCCACGCTGTGAAGCTGCCTTATGCAGCCACACAGCCCATTACAACAATCACACCTCACTCGCTCCCTCCCTTGAAAGGAAAAGCTGGCTGTCATCAACAACTTGCAAGTCTAAAGCATATTTCATACAGTAAAAGGTCACAAGGTGCTTCACGGAAACATTACAAAATATAATTTGACGCAGAAGCTTAAAAAGTAACAATGCCCTGGACTTCAAGGGCAGTGACGTAATGACGATGCTTGCAGAGTGGATTTTCCCTTTCAGTGTCAATTTGAACCTGGCCCCAAATCTGGAGGATATCCAGGCATCCGGCAACTGTGATATCAATGAGTAGAGTAAACAGCCAATCACATTGAAGTATTCTTACAGACAGCCAACCGGGAAGTAAAAATGGAGAGGCAACGGCCTAGTGGTATTATCGCTAGCCTATCAATCCAGAAACTCAGCTAATGCTCTGAGGACCAAGATTTGAACCCCACCACGGCAGATGGTAGAATTTGAATTCAATAAAAAATATCTGCAATTAAGAATCTACTGATGACCATGAAACCATTGCCGATTGTCGGAAATACCCACCTGGTTCATCAATGTCATTTACGGAAGGAAATCTACATTCCTTACCTGGTCTGGCCTCATGTGACGCCAGAGCCACAGCAATGTGGTTGACTCTCAACTGTCCTCAGGCAACTAGGGATGGGCAATAAATGCTGGCCAGCCAGCGATGTCCATGTCCACAAATGAATAACAAAAAAGTAAAATGCACTAAAATGTTCACTTTTAATTAAATTTTTTACAGAGAACACAATAGTTTGGATCAGGAATTGGCTAGCTGTAAGAAAACAAAGGGTGGTGGTTGATGGGAAATATTCATCCTGGAGTTCAGTTACTAGTGGTGTACCGCAAAGATCTGTTTTGGGGCCACTGCTGTTTGTCATTTTTATGAATGACTTGGATGAGGGCGTAGAAGGATGGATTAGTAAATTTGCGGATGACACTAAAGTCGGTGGAGTTGTAGACAATGCGGAGGGAAGTGGCAGGTTACAGAGGGACATAGATAAGCTGCAGAGCTGGGCTGAGAGGTGGCAAATGGAATTTAATGTGGAAAAGTGTGACATGATTCACTTTGGAAGGAGTAACAGGAATACAGAGTACTGGGCTAATGGTAAGATACTTGGTAGTGTGGATGAACAGAGGGATCTGGGTGTCCATGTGCATAGATCCCTGAAAGTTGGCACCCAGGTTGATAGGGTTGTTAAGAAGGCGTACGGTGTGTTAGCTTTTATTGGTAGAGGGATTGAGTTTCGGAGCCAGGAGGTCATGCTGCAACTGTACAAAACTCTGGTGCGGCCGCATTTGGAGTATTGCGTACAGTTCTGGTCGCTGTATTAAGGTTAAGAGGTGACTTAATAGAGGCATACAAGATGATCAGAGGATTAGATAGGGTGGATAGTGAGAGCCTTTTTCCTCAGATGGTGTTGGCTAGCACGAGGGGACATAGCTTTAAATTGACGGGTGAGAGCTATAGGACAGATGTTAGAGGTAGGTTCTTTACTCAGAGAGTAGTAAGGGCGTGGAATGCCCTGCCTGCAGCAGTGGTGGACTCGTCAACGTTGAGAGCGTTCAAGTGGTTATTGGATAAACATATGGATGATATTGGAATAGTGTAGATTAGAGGGGCTTTAGATTGGTACCACTGGTCGGCGCAACATCGAGGGCCGAAGGGCCTGTACTGCGTTGTAATGTTCTATGTTCTAATAACTGATTGGGACAGAAACATGGGGTTAAGGTAGAAGCTGAAATATAAACAATTAAAAAAATATTACGCTAAATATCTTTTTTTAATCAAAGTGAAGTTTGTAATTTGGGCCTGTGAACGCCTATGTTAAAGTCCCATTTGCTCCTCCTTGAATAAAGTGTAACTTTTTCAATGATTTTAACAATGCGATTAATAATGATTGTTTGTTAATTTACCAATCCTCACCAACCGACCCGTCATAGATGCATCTGTTCATGACAGTATTGGGAGTAATAGCCACTGCACAGGCCTTGTGGACATTAAGTCCAATCTTCACATTGAAGACACCCTCCATCATGTTGTGTGGAACTACCAAAGTGCTAAATGATTCCGAACCAGATCTATCAGCGCAAAACAGAACATTCATGGGGTGCTGTTGGCCATCAGCAGCAGCAGAATTAGATACAACCACAACCTGTAACTACATATCCCAGGCATATCCTCCACTCTACCATTAACATCAAGCTGGGGGATCAACCCTGGTTCAATGGAGGGTGCAAGAGGACATGCCAGGCGCAGCACCAGGCATACCTAATGTCAATCTGGTAAAGCTACAACACAGGACTACCTGCATGCCAAACAGTGAAAGCAGCATGCAATAGATCAAGCTGAGACACAAGCAATGGATCAGATCTAAGCTCTGCAATTCTGCCACGTCCAGTCCTAAAGGTGGTGGACAATTAAATATCTACTTGTGGGGAGAAGGCACCACACATATCCCCACCTTAATGAAAGGAGAGCTCAACACATCAGTGCAAAAGACAAGACTGAAGAATTTGCAACAATCTTCAATTGAGTAAGATTTAGCCCATTGATCTAAAAATAGTTTTGCTTTTGAATGTATGAATTTGACACCTGTTTTGACCCTGATTCTGGTGAACAAGATGTTCCTTTATCAAGCCTACTATCTCAAATGATCCCAAAAACAACCATCAACTATCACTTTAAGTATTATAATCTAGAAATTAGTTTTGGCGATGTTGGCAAATGAACACTTGTGGTACATCTTCTTACACAACATTCATCACCACACACATAACGTACATACTAAGGAATTTTGTACAAAGGTGTGAAACGTCGATGTTGTGAGCAATCGTTCCTCGGAATCATACAATGAACGTTGCATCAGTAAAAAGATGTCATTACAAGCATTTCTTCTGCAGTCAATTCTCTCATAGGCAACATTTTTATCCAGTTTTATTGCAATGAATTTTTCCAGTTTGTACCGAACTAAAAGTTAGTTAAGCTATTTGTACCTTTATGTTTTCCCACAAGATCCCTGAATATTGGGTTCTATAGGGTGAAAAAAAAGCAGAACTTTGGAACTTCAGAGGAGAAGGGAGTGACAACTGATCATGATGAACTGAGTGTGCCTGGGGAATCCCAAAGAGACTAAAAGGTTGTAGCAAAATCTATAATGGGAAACAGAACGTACATTCTGGTGCCAGACAAATATGTTCACGTGTCTTAAACATGGGGGGGAGTCTTACATGGAGGCAGTAGCCCTGCCTGATGTGGGGTCTTGGATAACATTCAATGGGTTTTCATGGCATTTTTGTGGTGTTAAGTAGATTAACAGTGTGTATTTATTGTCTACTAGAACAATTACCTACATAGAGACAGTAAATGGTTCAGGCTAGGATCTAGCTCCATGCATGCTTGTGCACATGGTTCGCTCCAATACAAGGCTGACCGTTAGGTGCGGGTCATATGTTCTCTTACATCACTGTGTGGACATTACTGTACTTCGTCCAACGTTAACGCGCTATGTGCCTAATCCTTATACTGCACTGCCCACTGGCTTAACATTTGGGAGCGAGCCTGCCTCCACTTGGCTGGGTTGCCCCAAGCTAACTTTATGACATTGGCCTGTTAATGACCTCAGAACGAGACATCTGGCCTCAATCTCAGAGGACGTCTTGCCTCAGGGGTCTGTTGACCCATTAGGTGGCTGCCAGCTCTCTAGACATTCTAAGATGAGGTAATGAATAGGTTCTGAAATGTGGAGGTCAGAGTTCATCACAATGACCATTTCTCTAGCTGGATGGAATACCAACCTTTTTACTGAACCAGATGTATTCATGAACCCTTCAGCTTTTGGTGTAACAATTATATGGCCGAGCCTAGGTACTTTTTAAAATTCATTTACAGGATGCGGACATCGCTGGCTAGGCCAGCGTTCATTGCCCATCCCTTGTTGTCCTTGAGAAAATGGTGGTGAGTTGTCTTCTTGAACTGCTGCAAACCATGAGGTGTAGTTACATCTGCAGTGCTGTTAGGGAGGGACTTCCAGGATTTTGACCCTGTGACAGTGAAGGAACGACAATATATTTTCAATCAGGATGGTGAGTGATGTGAAGGGGAACCCCCAGATGGTGGTACATCCAACTATCGAAAGCCTTGTCCTTCTAGGTGGCAGTGGTCATGGGTTTGGAAGGTGCTCAAGGAACCTCGGTGAGTGATTTGACATCCTTACGATGGCTTAAACTCAAGATGACTATTGCTACAGTAGATACTTCCATTGACTCCTGAAACTGTACAGTGTACTAGTTCAGCAGAGCTTTACACAAGTCAATGTCATGAGCCTTGAAGGTTGGAATCTGGGCTGCATTAGAAATGGATTGTAGCCTAGCCAGCCACATCCCTATCCCCCGAAAGAATTTCTAAAAAAGTTGCTTTTTTGAGCAATATTTAGGCTGAAAAGGTATCTTTCTTGACACATCTCTTTGCTTCTTTTAAAAGTGGGATGATTTGGGAAATGGTGGGGCCTCTGCCAGAAGTGCTGCGATGTTAATAGCTCTGTCTTGAGTGATGACAAGTGGCTATTCAGTTAAAAGCCACGGCTTGGAGAATGCTTTTAACACCGTGAACCTTCACTGCATTAGATGTTTGAAGATGATAGGTTGATAATGATTGCCGCTTTTCAATGTAAAAAGTTCAACAAGAGTCTGATCCACTAATGTAAGCAATTATCTGTTGATTGCTTTTCATTCCACTGCCACTTGGGATCAGATGAGTTAATGTTGTGTAATCCAAATATTTTAAGCAATTCTTTTACCTCAGTCCTGGTGTCAGAGTCCACACTTGGACTGTCAGTGGCCTGTCTGAGTGGATTGAAAGGGTTGTGTGTCGCCCTTTCAATATTGGTAACCAGATTTTTGTTTGGTTAAATACCTGTGTGGGCCCCCTTTTGCAAGACAGCTTCCAATATACCAACAATTCTGCTTTTGACATCTGAAATAGGAATATGACCTTCTGGTACATCTGAAAATGTTTTGTGCCATATCATTATTCTGTTATTAAAGATCATTTCTTGTTGCTTGAGGACTCTTGCTGATTGAGGTGTTAGTGTACAATTCACCTGCCTGAGAAATAGAATAAATTATTTACTCTTGATTCAATGTTGATGGATGACCTCTCTGGAAATTATAGACTGAACGTGTCAAATCAGTTCTAAACATATATATTTTAGTCATTTCATTGTGTCTTCTTTCTCTCCTCTATCCGAATTTAGCAATCAAATCAACATAATAATTGCCTCGGAACTACTCCAGTCTTTGTTGGATTTAACCATGCCAAGCATGTTTCTTTCCTCAGTTATTGTCTCTCTTTTGTATTGTAGTTTTGAATAAAGTTAGATGATGATCCTTTGTCAAAATATCTGACGCTAATTATAATTATGAGACGACTTGAGTATAGGGATATGCATAGAGCATTGGTGAGGCCACGCCTTGAGTATTATATGCAGTTTTGGTGTCCTTATCTGAGAAAGGATGTCCTTGCTACAGAGGTAGTACAGCTAAGCTTTACTAGGCTGATTCCTGGAATGGCAGGTCTGTCATATGAAGCGAGACTAAGTCAGTTAGGATTGTATTCACTGGAGTTTAGAAAAGTGAGAGGGGATCTCATAGAAACTTATATAATTCTGACACAATTAGACAGGGTAGATTCAGAACGAATGTTCCTGATGGTGGGGGAGTCCAGAACGAAGGGTCATAGTTTGAGGATAAGGGGAAAACCTTTTGGAACTTAGGTGAGGAGAAATTTCTTCACTCAGAGGGTGGTGAATGTGGGGAATTCACGACCACAGAAAGTAGTTGAGGCCAAAATATTGTCTGATTTTAAGAAGAAATTAGATATAGCTCTTGGGACTAAAGAGATCAAGGGATATGGGGGAGAAGGGGGGAATCAGGATATTGAATTTGATGGTCAGCCATGGTAAAAAAAATAGTGGAGCAAGTTTGAAGGGCTGAATGGCCTACTCCTGCTTCTATTTTCTATGTTTTTATGACTATTGCATAGAATGAAACAAGTATTACATCACCAGGAGCTGTCCCAACATAGTCAGGCTGATGCTTATTCTGCACATGGTCCGTTGTCCTCATCCACCCTGTTTCCATCTGTTGCCTCTTCAGCCAAGTGGCTGAGCTTTTCTTAAATGTTGACATGGTCCCTGTGTCAATCACAGACTCCAATCAATCTCACAAATCTCTGTGTTAAGAATCATATGCTTTTCCATAATCAAACTTTTATATTTAATCATATTTTTGTCCCCTCATTCCAGATACCTCAATCATGAGAAACAATCCATTTCCAATACACTTTTCCATCCCTTCATAGTTTGAAGTGATACCCAGAATCACTTCATGGTGTAACTTAAAACAGCTGAAATTCTTCAATCATAGAATCACAGAATCCCTACAGTGCAGAAGAAGGCAATTCGGCCCATCGAGTCTGCACCGACAACAATCCCACCCAGGCCCCATCCTTCACATATTTACCCTGCAAATCCCCCTGACACTAAGGGGCAATTTAGCATGGCCAATCAACCTAACTTGCACATCTTTGGAGTGTGGGAGAAAACCGGAGCACCTGGAGGAAACCCACGCAGACACGGGGAGAACGTGTAGACTCCACACAGACAGTGACCCAAACCGAGAATCGAATTCGGGTCCCTGACACAGTGAGTTTTTATATTCCTTCATTTCTGGTAGCACCATAGTGTATCTGTGCTGTACCTTCATTGTCCCAACATCCCTCCTATGCTATGAATCCCAAAACAGTGCTTTAAATGTGGTCCACTGTCGTTTTACATCAATTTACAATTGCAATCTGACTTTATATCAATACTTTTGCCATGAAACCCAGTATTATGTTAGCTTTCTTGTGGTCTTAGCACTTGAGATGTTATTTTTAATGTCTTATGAACTCAACACTCAAATCCCTCAGCATCACCCAGAATCCTTTTGTTAAAAGTGTCATTGGTTTATTTTGCTAAAATAAAATAAAACATTTTCTATGATGAATCCCACCTGCAATGTTTTGTCCATTCCAACATCTATAGAGGCAGGTACAATAGCAACATTTATAAAGCATTTGGATAAGTACATGGATGGGGAAGGATTAGAGGGACATGGGCCAAATGCGGGCAATTGGGACTAGCTGGGAGGGCACCATGGTCAGCATGGACTATGAAGGGCCTGTTTCAGTGCTGTATTTCTCTATGACTCTGTGGCTCTCTATGACTCTATCTTATGAAAATTCTGTTCTAGCTTCCTCAGTTCCCCAGAAGTATTCACTATGCCTTCTATTTTTGTGTCATCTGGAAATCTTTGGCACTGCTTTGGCTGCTGTGGGAGGCAAAGGAGGAAATTACAGAGGCACTGACCCAAATGTTTAATTCCTCTTTGGCCAAAGGGGGATTCCAGGGGATTGGAGGACAGCTAGTGTGGTTCCAATTTTCAAGAAAGGTGGTCGACATAAGCCAGATAATTATAGACCAGTGAGCCTCACATCAGCGGCAGGGAAACTATTGGAGAAATTTCCGAAGGAGGGAATTAATCTCCACTTGAAGAGGCAAGGTTTGATCAGGCATAGTCAGCATGACTTTATCAGAGAGAGGTCATACCTAAGGAATTGGATTGACTTTTCTGAGGAGGTGACCGGGTGTGTAGATGAGGGTAGTGCAGTTCATGCAGTTTATGTGGATTTCAACTAAAGCCTTTGATAAGGTCCCACATGGGAGACTGATAAAGAAGGTAACAGCACATGGGATGCAGGGTAACTTGACAAATTGGATCCAAAACTGGCTTAATGGTAAGTCACACAGGGTGGTGGTAGAAGGCTGTTTGTGTGACTGGAGGCCGGTGTCCAGTGGCATACCACAGGGGTCAATGCTAGGTCCCTTATTGTTTGTGATAGTTAAAGGAGATAGATAAGACTGTGGGGCGGTGGAGGGGTGATAAGTAAGTTTGCGGATGACACGAGCATTCACAGGGTGCTTAACAATGAGGAAGAAGGTCTTAGTTTGCGGGAAGCTATAGATGGGTTGGTTAGATGTTCAAATCAGAGGCAGATGGAATTTAACCCTGAAAAGTGTGAGGTGATGTACTTTGGAAGGAGCAACAAGGAGAGTGAGTACTTAATGAATGGTAGGACACTAGGGAGCTCGGAGGGATCTTGGGGTGCTTGTTCACAGAAGGTGGCAGGACAGGTTAATAGGGTAACAAATAAGGCAATTGGGACACTTGCCTTTATCAGTTGTGCTATGGATTATAAGAGCTGGGAGGTTATGTTGAAGCTGTACAGAACGTTGATTAAGCCACAGCTGGAGCACTGTGTGCAGTTCTGGTTATTCTGGTACATATTGGTACCGCTGATGTGGGTAGGAAGGGAGAAGGGGTCATGAAAAGGGAGTACAGGGAATTAGGGAGACAGCTGAGAAAGAGGAAAGCAAAGGTAGTAATCTCAGGATTACTGCCTGTGCCACGGGAAGGTGAGGGCAGGAATGGAGTGAGGTGGAGGATGAATGTGTGGCTGAGGGACTGGTGCAGGGGGCAGGGATTCAGGTTCCTGGACCATTGGGACCTCTTTAGGGGCAGGGGTGATCTGTATACAAAAAACGGGTGGAACTTGAATCACACGGGGACCAATATCCTGGCCGGTAGGTTGGCTAAGGTTACTGGGGAGAATTTAAACTAGATAGGTTGGGGGGAGGGGAGCTAGAAGAGTTGACTAGGATCAAGGAACTAATTGATGGGGGGGAGGATGCAGGGGTAAGGGGAATTACAAAATTAATGGTAGAGGAGAGGGTGCAAGTGAATGAAGGCGGTAATTTAGATAAGGGAGTAGAGGGAGACGGTGTTCGCGACTCATCAAAGCGGGTTCAGATAAAAGCTGGAATAAGGACACTTTGCCTGAATGCACGAAGCATTCGGAACAAGGTGAATGAGTTGATGGTGCAAATCAGCACAAGTGGGTACGATCTAGTGGCCATTACAGAAACGTGGCTGAAAGGTGACCAGGACTGGGAGATGAATATCCAGGGGTATCAGGCGTTTAGGAAGAATAGACAGGAAGGAAAAGGTGGTGGGGTCGCGCTATTAATAAGAGATAATATCAGGGTAGTACTGAGGGATGACATAGGCTCTGAGGAACAAAACGTGGAATCGTTATGGGTAGAGATGAGGAATAGTAGAGGGAGAAAGACACTAGTAGGTGTGGTATATAGGCCCCCGAATAATAATGTTGAGGTAGGGAGGGCTATAAACAAGCAGATAAGGGATGCGTGTAAAAACGGAACGGCAATAATCATGGGGGACTTCAACATGCACATTGACTGGCAGACTCAAGTCGGTAAGGGTGGAATGGAGGAAGAGTTCTTAGAATGCTGTCGGGATAGTTTCCTTGAACAGCATGTTACGGAACCGACGAGGGAACGAGCTATTTTGGATCTGGTATTGTGTAACGAGGTAGGTAGAATTAAGGATCTTATTGTGAAGGACCCTCTTGGGTCTAGTGACCACAATATGGTCGAATTTCTGATTCAGATGGAAGAGGAGAAAGTTTGGTCTCAAACCAGTGTCCTCTGTTTGAACAGAGGGAAATATGATAGGATGAGGGATGAATTGGCTAAGGTAGACTGGGAGAGCAGGCTGGCAGGTAGGATAGCTGAGGAACAGTGGAGGATTTTTAAGGAGATCCTTTTCAGTTCTCAGCAAAAATATATTCCAGCAAAAAACAAGGATTGTAAGAAAAGGGAGAACCAGCCGTGGATAACGAAGGAAATAAAGGAGAGTATTAAAATAAAAACAGCTGCGTACAGAGTGGCCAAAAATAGTGGAGAAACAAGTGATTGGGAAAAATTTAAGAAACAACAAAGAGGGACTAAGAAAGCGATAAAGAAAGGAAGGATAGACTATGAAGCTAGGCTAGCAATTAATATAAAAAATGATAGTAAAAGTTTTTATAAATATATAAAAAGGAATAGAGTGGCTAGAGTGAATGTTGGACCCTTGGAGGACGAGAGGGGGGAGTTAATAGTGGGAAATGAGGATATGGCTGAGTCTTTAAATAAGTTTTTTGTGTCGGTTTTCACGGTGGAGGACACAAATAGTTTGCCAAATATTAACGATAGAGGGTTGGCAGCAGGAGAAATACTTAATACGATTAATGTTACCAGAGAGGCAGTGCTGGGTAGACTAATGGGACTGAAGGTGGACAAGTCCCCGGGTCCGGATGGAATGCATCCCAGGGTATTGAAAGAAATGTCAGAGGTAATAGTGGATGCGTTAGTGATTATTTATCAAAACTCGTTGCATTCTGGGGTAGTGCCGGTTGATTGGAAAACGGCTAATGTTACGCCGCTGTTTAAAAAAGGAAGGAGACAAAAGGCGGGTAACTATAGGCCGGTCAGCTTAACGTCTGTAGTAGGGAAAATGCTGGAATCCATTATTAAGGAGGAGATAGCAGGGCATCTGGATAGAAATGGTTCGATCAATCAGACGCAGCATGGATTCATGAGGGGAAAGTCGTGCTTGACGAACATGTTGGATTTTTATGAAGATGTGACTAGGGCGGTTGATGGAGGAGAACCGGTGGATGCGGTGTTTTTGGATTTCCAAAAGGCGTTTGATAAGGTGCCCCATAAAAGGCTGCTGAAGAAGATTAGGGCACACGGAGTTGGGGGTAGTGTGTTAAAGTGGATTGGGGACTGGCTATCCGACAGGAAGCAAAGAGTCGGAATAAATGGGTGTTTTTCCGGTTGGAGGAAGGTAACTAGTGGCGTGCCGCAGGGATCGGTACTCGGGCCGCAACTGTTTACCATTTATATAGATGATCTGGAGGAGGGGACGGAGTGTAGGGTAACGAAGTTTGCAGACGACACAAAGATAAGTGGAAAAGTGAATCGTGTGGAGGACGGAGAAGATCTGCAGAGAGATTTGGACAGGCTGAGTGAGTGGGCAAGGATATGGCAAATGGAGTATAACGTTGAGAAATGCGAGGTTATACACTTTGGAGGAAATAATAACAAATGGGATTACTATCTCAATGGAAACAAATTAAAACATGCTACCGTGCAAAGGGACCTGGGGGTCCTTGTGCATGAGACGCAAAAGCCCAGTCTGCAGGTACAACAGGTGATCAAGAAGGCAAATGGGATGTTGGCCTATATTGCGAGGGGGATAGAATATAAAAGCAGGGATGTCTTGATGCACCTGTACAGGGCATTGGTGAGGCCGCAGCTGGAATACTGTGTGCAGTATTGGTCCCCTTATATAAGGAAGGATATATTGGCATTGGAGGGAGTGCAGAGAAGGTTCACCAGGTTGATACCGGAGATGAGGGGTTTGGATTATGAGGAGAGGCTGAGGAGATTGGGTTTGTACACGTTGGAGTTTAGAAGGATGAGGGGGGATCTTATGGAGACTTATAAGATAATGCGGGGGCTGGATAGGGTGGAGGCGGAGAGATTCTTTCCACTTAGTAAGGAAGTTAAAACTAGAGGACACAGCCTCAAAATAAAGGGGGGTCGGTTTAAGACAGAGTTGAGGAGGAACTTCTTCTCCCAGAGGGTGGTGAATCTCTGGAATTCTCTGCCCACTGAGGTGGTGGAGGCTACCTCGCTGAATATGTTTAAAGCGCGGATGGATGGATTCCTGAGCGGTAAGGGAATTAAGGGTTATGGGGATCAGGCGGGTAAGTGGTACTGATCCACGTCAGATCAGCCATGATCTTATTGAATGGCGGGGCAGGCTCGAGGGGCTAGGTGGCCTACTCCTGCTCCTATTTCTTATGTTCTTATGTTCTCACTATAGGAAGGATGTGATTGCACTGGAGAGCGTACAGAGGAGACTCACCAGGATGCTGCCTGGAATGGAGCATTTGAGCTCTGAAAAGAGAGATGGGCTTCGTGTTTTCTTTAGAGCAGAGAAGCTGAGGAAGGATCTAATTGAGGTGTATAAGATTATAAAGCGTAAGGACAAGGTGGATAGGAAGCAACTGTTTCCCTTAGTTGAAGGGTCAATACTGAAGGAGCACAATGTTAAGGTGAGGTCCAGGAGATTCAGAAGGGACCTGAGGAAAGGTTTTTTTCACCCAGAAGGTAATGGGAGACTGAAATGCACTGCCTAGGAGGGTAGTAGGGGCAGGAAACCTCACAACCTTCAAAAAGCATGTCAGTGAGCACTTGAAATGTCATAACATTCAAGGCTATGGGCAAAGTGCTGGAAAGTGGGATTAGTGTAGTTTTGTCAGTGCAGACTTGATGGGTCAAAGGGTCTCTTACTCTCTGCCCTAGCTTCCATAGCCCTATATCCTCACTTCCATAGCCCTATATCCAAATCATTGAGTTACACAATGAATGAAAGTGGTCCCAAAACAAAACTGTGGGGCACTAACCCAATTTCAACCATCCTAAAAAAAACTGCCCCTAACTCCTACCTTTGTTTATTAGAGTCAGTTTTTGAGCCAACTTTCTACCCTCCCCTAACTCTATGGTCTTTGCACTTTTCCAATGATCTCCTGTGTGGTACCTTGATATAGGCTGGGATTTTGTAGCCACCCCATGGCGTGTTTTACGGCAGGGGAGGCAGCTTGCTATTGGCCAATCGTGGTATCCCCCAGTCCCGCCGAAGCCTATGGTGTTTTGCATGGCTTGCCCCTTCCGCTGGGGAACCCCCCTTGAGGATTGTCTTAAGTGGGACCAGAAGACCCCTCTAGCGGAAAGGACCAGTAATAAACCACCCCTAGTCTTTCAGGAAGTCTGATTCACTGCATTCCTACTGGCCACCACACCTGGCATTCCTCCAGGGCATTGTGAAGCATTATCTTCATTTCTAATATCATTATTGGCCGCTCCTAACTATTATTTATAATAATAAACCAAAAATGTGATAGTTGGGTGGAATTGGCTACTTGCAAAGAACAAATAAAACAGCTGGCCCTCACAAGCCTACAGGATAATAGTTTAAGAAATAGAAAGTTCTTGCATTTTTCTTTCAAGATCTAACGACACTCCAAAGCCCTATACAGTCAATGAAGCCCTTTTGAAATGGAATCACTGTCGTGATGTGGGAAATGTACCTAATTCGGCACAGGCAAGTCTCCAAAACAGTAAGGAGATAAATGATCTGATAATCTGTATTGATATTGTAGGTTGGAGGATAAATATTGACCAGGACAACAGGATTAAAAAGCACAAAAACAGAAAATGCTGGAAAATCTCAGCAGGTCTGACAGCATCTGTGGAGAGAGAATAGAGCCAATGTTTTGAGTCAGTTGGCTTTATTCTCTCCCCACAGATGCTGTCAGACCTGCTGAGTGTTTCCAGCATTTTCTGCTTTTGTTTGAGATTCCAGCATCCGCAGCATTTTGCCTTTATTTTAGGATAAAAGGTTCCTTGGGATCTTAAATATCTACAAAATGAGGCAGAGAGCAGGAGGGACAATGGTTTGAAATCCTGCTCTAAAGATGACGCCTGCAATAATGCAGCACTTCCTCGCTGAACTGAAGTGTCAGCCTGGATTATATGTTCAAATCTTTGGAATGAAGTTTGAAAAAATAACCTTCCAGATCAAAGGCAAGAGTGGAAGACCACAAAGCCTAAGCTTTGTGGTAGCACCTCATGCCTCAGAGTCAGAAGGTTGGTGCCGCAATATTGTTCAAACTTTCATCAGTTCAACACATGAAACGGATTCTCTCAACATTGAAGCCTCTTGTTAAACAATAGAGTAGGAATTATTTTGACAGCACCAGAGAATGGTGCATTTGGACTATCTTCAACTGTGATGATTGTCCCTTTAGGAATCACTCTGCAGAATATGGGTCAGATGACCTAGGGAACCAATTGAGGATCAGGGTGGGGATCAGCCTGGTAAACAGAGGTTTCTGTTCTAGAAACTTCTCAGGAGCTGACTGCAGCCACAAGGTTGTAAGCCCCTGTATAGCCTTTACCTGTAAATAAACACATTGCTGGTGAATAAAAATTATTATATTAACATTCAATATTATTCTACAGTTGTGTAGCAGCCTGATTTTTGATTATCTATCACACGGTGGCACAGTGGTTAGCAGTGTTGCCTCACAGCACCAGGGACCCGGGATCGATTCCCGGCTTGGGTCACTGTCTGTGTGGAGTTTGCACATTCTTCCCATGTCTGCGTGGGTTTCTTCTGGGTGCTCCGGTTTCCTCCCACAGTCCAAAAGACGTGCTGGTTAAGTGCATTGGCCATGCTAAATTCTCCCTCAGTGTACCCGAACATAGAACATAGAACAGTACAGCACAGAACAGGCCCTTCGGCCCACAATGTTGTGCCGAGCTTTATCTGAAACCAAGATCAAGCTATCCCACTCCCTCTCATCCTGGTGTGCTCCATGTGCCTATCCAATAACCGCTTAAATGTTCCTAAAGTGTCTGACTCCACTATCACTGCAGGCAGTCCATTCCACACCCCAACCACTCTCTGCGTAAAGAACCTACCCCTGATATCCTTCCTGTATCTCCCACCACGAACCCTATAGTTATGCCCCCTTGTAATAGCTCCATCCACCCGAGGAAATAGTTTTTGAACGTTCACTCTATCTATCCCCTTCATCATTTTATAAACCTCTATTAAGTCTCCCCTCAGCCTCCTCCGCTCCAGAGAGAACAGCCCTAGCTCCCTCAACCTTTCCTCATAAGACCTACCCTCCAAACCAGGCAGCATCCTGGTAAATCTCCTCTGCACTCTTTCCAGCACTTCCACATCCTTCTTATAGTGAGGTGACCAGGACTGCACACAATATTCCAAATGTGGTCTCACCAAGGTCCTGTACAGTTGCAGCATAACCCCACAGCTCTTAAACTCCAACCCCCTGTTAATAAAAGCTAACACACTATAAGCCTTCTTCACAGCTCTATCCAGGCGCCGGAATGTGGTGACTAGGGTATTTTCACAGTAACTTAATTGCAGTGTTAATGTAAGCCTATTTGTGACACTAATAAGTAAACTTTAAACTTAAAAAAAAACTTCGTCCAAATGAAGCATTAGTTCAAAGCCTGTTTCAAAGTTATGAGCTGTGTGCACATTTAAAAAGGGTGGAGGCCTTGTGGCAGCACCCCTACCCCTGGACCAGAAACTCTGGGTTCAAGTCCAATGCCAGGACTTGTTGGCCATGGAAAGAACATTCAACGCAGTTCAACAAACTGATAATCAGCTTGGAAATTCTTCCCACACTATTCCTCAAAGGATAAAAAACAGTATGGGTGTGAAGATATGCTAACAACAGCTAAAATTGCCAAGTATGAATTAGGAATAAAGAGCTCCAAGATATGTCTTAGTACAAAAACATTACTAACTTACCCTGTATTTCTTTTCCTAATTTTGTAACTTCATTGCAGCATTCCATGAACAAAGCAACAAGTAGCGTGCTTATAAATGAGCCATTCCTAATGTTGCTCTTCCTCTCCCCACATCTAATGGTGCCCAAGGCAGACTTTCCTCTATTTGTATAGCAATGTTTTTCTCTGGACAGGTTGTAGCTTGAGTGGCACCACTTCACATCAAGCATGGCTGACCAGGAGTCTCTCTCACTCTTACCACCTGCCATTGGCATGTTGGAAGGATTTTACAGATCAATACTCAATCTGTCAGCCTTGCTGCAAACATACCTTCCTTGACTATCAAGTCCTGAGGTGGGACTCGAACCCAGAGCTCATGGTTCAGAGGCAGGGAGGCTACCCACTGTGCCACAAGACCTCTGAGCCATTGCTGTGGCCTCGTAATATTGAAGTGCTTTGTTTAACAGGGAATCAGGATCTGCTAGTTGGGGCCAGTTCATTAGATATGTTCAAGAGGGAGCTGGATGTGGCCCTTGGGACTAAAGGGATCAAGAGGTATGGAGAGAAAGTGGGAGTGGAATACTGAAAGTGCATGAGCAGCCATGATCATGTTGAATGGTGGTGCAGGCTCGAAGAGCCGAAAGGTCTACTCCTGCACCTGTTTTCTATGTTTCTATGCTACCGCCTTCCTCAGAGTTCTACAGTTTGTGGTTTGGACTGAATTCTTTATCAGGCACTCTGTCAATTCTTACCTTTACAATGTATATGTAAGTTGCATCGAACTGTGCCCTTTGCCTCCAGTCTTGGTTGTCAAATTGGAAGTGCCAATCTAGAAAATAGAACAAAAGTTGACCTTACTGAAATAGATAGTTTCAATCAAAGATCGTGGCAGCAAATAAGTGCAACCCTTATAAAGAAAAACTCAGATACAAGGCAAATGTTTCCGAGAAACAAAATCATAATTATTGTCCACGGCAGCTTTGCAATTTTATTCCCATGTTTGATACTCAAACTAAGCAGAAGCAGATTGTTTCCAATATTAATTTGTTAAAATGAATTACTTGCAAGCCCTGGTGCCTGTGAAAATGGATTTTCTGCACAATGCTCAGAAAAGGATAATTAAGAAAATGTCATTTATTGTTTCGCTACAAACAGACTAAGGTAGACATTAATAAAAATGACATGTATGATTTCAGTCAAACATATAACTTTCAGCCCAAATTTAACCGGGGTCGCACTACAATTTTGTTTCTTACAACTTCAGTATTTGCCCTTAGCAGTCTCATGTTTTGAATCTAGCCAGGCAGCTCTCAATACGCGCAGCTATTAATCCATGCAAACACAAATCAATACACACAATACACTGCCACAAGGGCATATACGGGAATATGCATCAAAATAACAGACAGGTACCACCAAAATGTTTTTACATATTCAACACAAAAATAAGCAATCAATCAACGGGGATTGCCACAAACGCAGAGCAGGATCAACAAGAGTACATAACTTCACCTAAACAGCATGCTCTCCATCTTAATATTGTGCAAGGAGAAGTGTCCAAATTTGATTAAAGATTTAAGCCAATGCTGAGTTTGGCAATTCATTCTCTCATAATTAACCAGCCCAAGAGTAATGGAAGAACATCCATCCACTATAGGAGGGATCAAGCTGCCTCGGTCTGTTTTGCTAATAAAAAGACAGAGATAAATGTCAACCATTTACTGCAGTTGTTACTATACATGTACCTTTCATTACCAGGGCCCTTTTTAATAGCTCTGCCCAATGTAGAAGTAACTATTACTCCCTATATCATTTCCATCATGTTGATTTTGCTGATTATTGGGTTACTCACACTGATACCACTTCTTCCTTGGTTTACTTATTTGGCTTAGGCCTGCCATCTGTTACACTTATGTTTTGCTGTAGGGTTATTGTCGGTTGCCAATGTTTCCTCAAGAGAATTGGAGGCAGGAGTTAGGGAAGGGCTTAGAAACATCACAAAGGGCTTCGTACCACCTTTTACTATGATTGATTGTACAGGGTTTGAGTGAGGTGTTGGTGACCATCAATCTGCCTTAGCAATTGTCTGTCTCCTCACATATCACCAACTGTTCTCTGAGGAAATGCCCTCAAATGGATGAGAAATGTATTGCTGATAATGGTATACATGCATTATTTCCACTGAATACATCTGATTTAGAAACATAGAAACTCTACAGTGCAGGAGGAGGCCACTCGGGCCATCAGGTCTGCACTGACAACAATCCCACCCAGGCCCATCTCCAAAACACCACATATTTACCCCGCTAATCCCTCTAACATACACATCCCAGGACACTAAGGGGCAATTTAGCGTGACCAATCAACCTAACCTGCACACCTTAGGACTGTGGGAGGAAATCGGTGCACCCGGAGGAAACCCACGCAGACTCAGAACGTGCAAACTCCACACAGGCAGTGACCCAAGCCAGGAATCGAACCCGGGTCCCTGACGCTGTGAGGCAGCAGTGCTAACCACTGTGCCACCATGCTGCCTATTTCTATCAGCTAGCTGCAACGATAACTTACATGGATCATTTAATAATATGAATGTGAAGAAATACAGCATAAGTGGTCATTGCTGTCACTATGTTAACCTTTGGGGGATGTCAAAATGTGGAAAAGCACTGGAGGTATTTCTGATTTTTGATAATAGTGGAAGTATCAATTCAGCCATCCATTATACAATTTTCAATTGTGCTGAGTTTTGCAGGAAATGTATAAAGGAAGACTGAAGCCTTCTCCCATTACCAAACATGATGGCCAGGAAGCGCGAGCTGCGCAAGTCCAGAGCCACCAGCGCAACAACTACAGCACCTACACAAGTCCAGCTTCATAATGACTAATGGTGTCGAGGTCCTCATCGATGACGATGGACGAACAACAACAACAACAACAATCCCTGATAATCCAATACATTTATGTCTAAATCCGCACAAGCGGTCGCTCACTGGCAGGAACTTGGGCCACAGACAAAGCTACTTATGTCACGGCAATGATAATTTCTTTCAGTAGCCAGGAAATTAGCATTGTATTCATTCCTTACACAGATTCACAGATTAAGCAGAGGGAGTGAGTGTGTATAAGTGGGAATGGGTGAGTGTGACTGGGAGTGAGTGTGTGTGGGTGGGAATGAGTGAGTGTGAGTGGGAGTGAGTGTGTGTGTGGATGGGAGTGAATGTGGGTGGGTGTGAGTGTGTGTGGGTGGGAGTGAGTGTGTGTGGGTGTGTGAGTGTGTGTGGGTGTGAGTGTGTGTGGGTGTGAGTGTGTTGGTTTGAGTGTGTGTGGGTGGGGGTGAGTATAGGTGGGTGGGAGTGAGTGTGTGTGGGTGGGGGTGAGTATCGGTGGGTGGGAGTGAGTGTGTGTGGGTGGGGGTGAGTTTGTGCGGGTTGGAGTAAGTGTATGTGTGCGTGTGTGAGTGAGTGTGTGGGTGTATGTCACTCACTCTCACCACTGCACACCAACACATGCACACGCACGCACTCACACTCACTTACCCACATACACTGACTGTCTCACACTCTGGTTACTCTCATTACCTACTCTTTTTTAACTTAACAACTTGTTGCTATGACATTGCTTTTGCTCAGCGATCGCTTCGATCCTTAAAACCTCAACTTTCTTTTTTGAAGTTCAGTTTAATGTTGCATGCCAAACCTGATCTTTCTGAAATTTAGTCATCAGCCCCTTGAGTGAGAAAAGTATTCAAATGTGGTCCTCCTGAGCCAAAAGGTTGGACAAGCCTGCTCTGCACCATGGGGAGTTGTGTAGACGGCAGAATGGTCAGGGAGGGCATAAACAAAGACATAGCGACTTGTGAAGTAGTTATCAAAGGAAAGCCTTTGATGCTTATTTTGGTCTTTGAAGGAACACCGTTATAGACGGAGCAAAGTTCAATAGGTGCACCCAGAGACCAGGAGAGTGCGTAGATTCCTTTTTTAATGATGTATATCGATTAGCTGAGAATTGTGAATATAGAACCCTGAGAGATGAATTCATTCAGGGTCGCATTGTTGTCATAGTCTTAGTAAAGAAAAGATTTTCGGGGGAAGATTTGACCCTATTGAAGGTTGTGCAGATATCACAGCAAGTAGGAGTCCGAAATCAAAATCAGGTTTTTATTTGAGGTGTAAAATAAATCTTATGGAGACAAACAGGTGATACAGTGCAGTTTGAAGCGCTTAGAAGTATCACTTGGGAAAAGTGCAGACTGTGTGGTAGCCACTATTATTCAGTGTTCTTGTTGTGGTGGGAAAAAGCTGCATTGGTGGAAAGAATACCCTTCCAAAAATGTAGAATGCCATTCCTGCAAGAAAAAGGCCATTTTAAATTGATATGCTGCAGCAAAACATCTCCTAACACAAGAATTAACGGAGAAAGAAGCAAGTTTACCGACTATCCAAGAAAATTAAGAAGAAAAAGATATTGAGGTGTCATTCTTGGGAGAAATTACAGAATGAAATGGGAACTAATGCACCACAGGTACTATGATCAACAGACGCAAGAAAAACTTCCGACCCAAAGCTGGAAGCAATACTTTGCTTTTGTACTCACTACCTCTATTTATGAAGACCAAGATCCTGTATGCTTTCTGACTCTTTTAATCTTTCCTGTCCCCATTTCTCTAATTGGAAAGTTAGAGAAATGCAGTGATGTTAAAAAAAAAAGATGGTAGCTGGAACAACGACATTTAGAAGCGTGGCTGATTTTTACAAGGGAATGACATTGTGCACATTCTGCATTCACATCAATTGGAAATGGCAGCCTTCATATTGACAATAATTTCCTGAAATTCAGGTTTCCATCAACTGCAGCAGGAGCAATGGATTTGACTGACAGTCCTCCTCCATCACTAACTAGCAATTTGTCAGCGTGGTGGCATTATCAGTGCACCCTTGCAAAAGCCAGTCTACACATCATGTTTTCGGATCTGAATTTGCTGCGGGAGTTGATTTGCTTGTTTACAGAAAGGATGATCACACTCCAAAAAGGCCTAAATTTAATAGTCAGGCTTCCCAGTGTGTAAACACTGCAGTGGCTTTTCACAGGCTAGCTGCCGAGATGGTATTTTGTCAAGACAGGCTCATTTTTATTGATAACACAGTTTGTAAATACCTTACTTATTTGATACCAAATACTGTGCTAAATGACATTTGGGACCAATAATGCCTTTGGAAGCATTAGAGCCATTATTGGACATATTGCTATCCATGTTCATTGCACATATCAAATTGACCTGGGACAACTTTCAGCACTTTGAACTTACGTTTGCATTGTGCACAATGCTCATTGGGGTAGATCTCGATTGTTTAAAAATAAAGTGCATGGAAATAAAAGTTGGAAGAGAAGTAGAAATGAGCTGTCGCCGCATTATCACCCATTTTACATTATTGTACAAAGTCCCCGCAATGCTTCTGAGATGGGCATAAAATGGAAGGGTTGCTGAACATGGTAAATTTTAATGCCTTGATAATCCTTCTCTCCAAATAGGATTATCCATCTGTGCAGGATCCAAGCTCCTGATCCAAGGTCACCATGCCCAATTGTAAACATCTTATTTCTGTCAACAGTCATTTCCTTTCACCAGATTACAGGAAAGACAGCTCAGGACAAAAACAATGGGTGGGATTTTCCCCAACAATGGCGGGCATCATCGCAGGTGGAAGGGGAACATTTGGAGAGCCAGAATGATGCAAGCCAGTATTGGGGATGGAAATATCCCAGGGTGAAGATCCTGCTACATTCCTGACTTGCCCCCGATCAAGCTACGGGTGAGAAGTGTGGACGGTGGTCTCCCAGCCCCAGGGTCACTAGGGGTCCTTATCCTGTACCACTGGAATTATCCTAGCAGTGGAGAGTGAATGTATTATGGGGGACAAATGCAAAGCAAGCCCATAATGTTTGCTTGCAGCCTAGTAAGAGAACCTGCGTCCTAATGGAGGGACGAGGCCTTGGAAGGTCATGGGAAGCCACTCTACAGCCCTCCTCACTCTCCTCGCTGGCACCGCCACCCACTTCCCTGGGGTTCCCATCCTGCCCCACGTAGCTCTCTCCCATGGGTCCCAGTGTCGATTCCTGGTTGTGACCCGGGAACAGTCCTGGTGCTGTGGGTATCGGAAACCTCTCATGGGTGGGATTTCCACTCTGCACCAGGTTTCATTCCATGGTGGGGGCCCACCACTAATGTGTTAACACCCGATTTTGAGAACAAATCCCAATGGTCTTCCTGCATATGGCGGTAGCGGGGTTGTCCATTGTTTTTCATTCAGATAGGCGTATCCCCAACCAGCACCAAGACCATGAAATCCAGCCCAAATCCTGACTTGCAATCTGATTTCATTTTTGGACGACACCATTACATGAAAGTTAGAGAATAACATTAATTTTTCTACAAAATTCTGGAAGTCTGTTCCTGAGTAAAACATTGCTTTGAGGTAACGAACATCACAGTGATCAGCAGTGCACCAAAACTGAAAAGAATTCTCCCCATAAGAAAGCAGAGAGTAAGAGCTACTCTATAAGACTGTAAACCTACCAAGGATTCAGACACCATTAGAAATCCAGGAAGAGAAGCTTGAACATTTTACAGATATATTTTGAACCCTACCCCAGCTCCCCTCACCCCCATCTCTATGTGAAAGTCTTGAGGTACAATGTTAAGCATTTTTGTCAATTTTTCCGCTAAATTTACATGCTCAACAAAATGGGGAGGTCTGGCTACATTGCCATTGTAAGAAGTCTCACAACACCAGGTTAAAGTCCAACAGGTTTATTTGGCAGCAAATACCACAAGCTTTCGGAGCACTGCTCCTTCGTCAGATGGAGTGGATATCTGCTCTCAAACAGTGCAAACAGACACAGAAATCAAATTACAGAATACTAATTAGAATGCGAATCTCTAAAGCCAGCCAGGTCTTAAAGGTACAGACAATGTGGGTGGAGGGAGCATTCAACACAGGTTAAAGAGATGTGTATGGTCTCCAGACAGAACAGCTAGTGAGATTCTACAAGCCCAGGAGGCAAGCTGATACTGATAATGTGACATAAATCCAACATCCCGGTTTAGGCCGTCCTCATGTGTGCGGAACTTGGCTATCATGACCACATCATGACTACATTGCCATTACCATTGGGTCACTGTCTGTGTGGAGTTTGCACGCTCTCCCTGTGTCTGCATGGGTTTCCTCCGGGTGCTCCAGTTTCCTCCCACAATGCCAAAGACGTGCTGTTTAGGTGCATTGGCCGTGCTAAATTCTTCCTCAGTGTACCCGAGCAGGCGCTGGAGTGTGGCGACTAGGGGATTTTCACAGTAACTTTATTACAGTGTTAATGTAAGCCTTACTCGTGACAATGTTAAATCAACTTCAACTTATATAAATGGTCACCTTTTGAATAATGTACTCATTGATGTATAAGTTTGTGATTGGTAATGATTATTCATAGCTCCTGAGAGCTGATGCTACAGGACATGAAGAACATGAAGTTATATCCAGTGACTTGCAAGAGGAAGCCAGCAACTGGAACAGCGAGGCTGCTGAGGTACATGTTCAGCCAGGAAAGCGGGATGTGGGATACACAAGGATCTCGTGGTGTGAAAGATGCACACACCCTGTAGATATCTCCATGTGGTTTCCTTATTGCATCCCGTCAGTTAATTACATTGATGTAATTGTTGCAACCAAATGGGAAGGAGTGAACTGGCTCCCCTCCATTCAACTTCCACGGTTGGTCACGGCAAATCTTTATGTTTTTTTTAGTGAGGGTATGTTTTTTCCAAATCTGAATGTATTTAACTATTTAAGCTATGGGCAATGAGAAGCCATTTATACAGGATCTTCCAGAGTCAAAGAAAGTGCAAACATATTAATCACTAAACCCATGGACAAAAATGAATAAAAATGCCACGTCCCACACACACAGGTATTGGAAATAGAGAAAGGTAGAGTCCATTCCAAAGATGTGCAGGTTAGGGCGATTGACCATGATAAATTGGTCCTTAGTGTCCCAAAATGTGGTAGGTTAGGGGGATTAATGGGGTAAATACATGGGGTTCCAGGGATAGGGCAGGGGATGGGCTTTAACATTGGTGTGCCAACCACCCAAACCTCAGTCAAAACTTCCTAACTTGTACAGCTAGCCCTTGTAAGATTATGTTTCTTGAGACTCTGGTATTAAGAAATGACATCTTGATAATGACTGTTAGTCTTGATATGAAATGCACATTTTTTGAACCCTCCCACCAGCTTTCCCCACTTACAAGATTTATTAATGGTTGCTGTGTCAGAAGTTAGTGCAGACTCGATGGGCCGAATGGCCTCCTTCTGCACTCTAGGGGTTCTATGGATGATATTAAAAAAGATAAAAGAATACATGGTTACATGTCCTTTGATTGTCTTTAAGGTGCAGATTTTTAAACTTTGCAGCCGATTTGGATCAGTTGGTTTTGTGGATGTGATCAGATGTCGATGATGTTGCAAATCGTTTTGAGATCTCAATTCGCTGGCAGATTTCTAATAACATTGTCTTTCAGGTAATTTACTTGTATCACAGTGGTTAGCACTGCTGCCTCACAGTGCCAGGGACCTGGGTTCAATTCCGGCCTCGGGTCACTGTCTGTGTGGAGTTTGCACTTTCTCCCCGTGTCTGCGTGGGTTTCCTCCGGCTGCTCTGGTTTCCTCCTATGGTGAAAAGATGTGTGTGTTAGGTGGACTGACCATGCTAAATTACCCCCTAGTGTCAGGGGGACAAGCAAAGGTGGGGTTACGGGGATAGGGCCTGGGTGAGTTTGTGGTCAGTACAAACTCAATGGGCCGAATGGCCTCCTTCTGCACTGTAGGGATTCTCTTCTATGATTCTAATCTGCAGACTCCGCGCAGACAGTGACCCAAGCCGGGAATACAACCTATTGATTTTCAATTAGTGCCATAGCATCTTGTAACACCAGTCAGTGGGCAAGGCCTCAACTAGGGGTGGCATAGTGGCAAAGTGGTTAGCACTGCTGCCTCACAGTGCCAGAGACCTGGGTTCAATTCCAGGTTTGGGTCACTGCCTGTGTGGAGTTTGTACTTTCTCCCCGTGTCTGCATGGGTTTCCTCCAAGTGCTCCGGTTTCCTCCCACACTCCAAAGATGTGTGGGTTAGGTTGATTGGCCAAGCTAAATTGACCCTAATGTCAGGGGGATTAGCAGGGTAAATGAGGGTTATGGGAATAGGGCCTGGATGGGATTGTGGCCGGTACAGACTCGATGGGCCAAATGGCCTCCTTCTGTACTGTAGGGATTCTATGATTCAACAAAAGAGAGTGAGAGAGACAGAGAGCTCAGCTGTCAGCTGGTATTCTCTGCTGAAAACTTTCTTGCAATATTTTTGCAGTAGCTGCAACCTGGCCTTGAAATACTTCACCCATTGTGTCTTTCCAAAGGGTTTTGGGTGGGTCAGTCTGTGACAGCCATTGTTTTAATATCCAGTACCCTGCATTTTAACGCCTCCTCCTTCGACAGTGACAAGTTTCAATGTGTCTCCAGGAAATGTGATTCCAGCCAAAGAGCTGGTCAGTTAATTTTTGAAGATGGTTGAAATAACTGTGTATTTTTAAAGTAATTGGACAGGATTTTCCGGCTGTGCTTGTCCCAAAGGCGGAAGATCCTGCCTGAGGTCAACAGCCTCCTGCATGGTCCGTGTCCCGCCTGCTATGATTCACGTGGCGGGTGGAATGGGAAAAGTCCGCCCATTGAAAGTGCGGTGAGCTTAAGGCTGGGATTCTCTGACTCATCCGCGGCTGGGATTCTCTGGTTCTGATAAACATAAGAACTAGGAGCAGGAGCAGGCCACCTGGCCCCTCGAGCCTGCTCCGCCATTCAATAAGATCATGGCTGATCTTTTCGTGGACTCAGCTCCACTTACCCGCCCACTCACCATAGCTCTTAATTCCTTTACTGTTCAAAAATCCTTGCCTTAAAAACATTCAATGAGGTAGCCTCAACTGCTTCACTGGGCTGGGAACTCCACAGATTCACAACCCTTTGTGTGAAGAAGTTCCTCCTCAACTCAGTCCTAAATCTGCTCCCCCTTATTTTGAGGCCATGCCCCGTAGTTCTAGTTTCATCCACCAGTGGAAACAATTTCCCTGCTTCTATCTTATCTATTGCCTTCATAATCTTGTACGTTTCTATAAGATCTCCCCTCATTCTTCTGAATATAGCCCCAGTCCACTCAGTCTCTCCTCATAAGCCAACCCTCTCAACTCCGGAATCAGCCTAGTGAATCTCCTCTGCACCCCCTCCAGTGCCAGTATATATTTTTTCAAGTAAGGAGACTCAAGCTGTACACGGTACTCCAGGTGTGGCCTCACCAGCACCTTATACAGCTGCAACATAACCTTGCTGTTTTTATACTCCATCCCTCGAGCAATGATGGACAAAATTCCATTTGCCTTTTTAATTATCTGCTTTCTCCTGCAAATCAACTCCTTGTGATTCTTGCACAAGACAACCAGGTCTCTCTGCACAGCAGCATGCTGCAATTTTTTATCATTTAAATAATAGTTCATTTTGCTGTTATTCCTACCAAAATGAATGACCTTACATTTACCAACATTGTACTCCATCTGCCAGTCTCTCGCCCACTCACTTAGACTATCTATATCCCTTTGCAGACTTTCAGCATCCTCTGCACACTTTGCTCTGCCATTCATCTTAGTGTCATCTGTGAATTTTGACACATTACACTTGGTCCCCAACTCCAAATCATCTATGTGAATCGTAAACAATTGCAGTCCCAACACTGATCCCTGAGGCACACCACTAGTCACTGATCGCCAACCAGAAAAACACCCATTTAACCCCACTCTTTGCTTTCTGTTAGTTAACCAAAATTCTATCCATGCTAATACATTACCCGTAACACCGTGCACCTTTATCTTATGTAGCAGTCTTTGGTGCTGTGATTGGAGATTTGACTGAGCGCCAAATTCTCCATTTTCGCTTGCAGCGGTGGTAGGGCATAGGACATGGGAGAATTCCATCCTGTGCCTCTCCAGGTCTGACTGCAATGGATGACACCGCTCAGTTACAGAGTTGAGGAAATCTCTTGTGGTGCTGTTATTCTGGAACCTTCTACTCTCTTTCTCACATCTGTCACTAATTAGAATATATACATTTCTAACTATCAGTAAAATACCACTATCGCTTATCAGTGCCTCATGGGCTTTCATAAAATTGAATTAATGAATTATGAGTGACATACTATGCTTCCTTGAATGGATTAGTGCTATCAGTTTGTGAGGTAGGATTTCCATCTAAATAGAGGCAGGAATCGAGATGCAAAATACTGCACTTAATTATTTTTTGGAGAGCGAACAATTTTTCTCTGCCATCCCGACCCTGCACCATTCCCATTGATCGTGAAGGCCATGTGCTCAAAACACACAAGCATCACTTCTCAGATCGGGGTCCCCAATGCGAGGGCCACAGGAAAACAGTATTTCCTCCTGCATGTGGTGGTGCGGGGTTTTAGAAGCCCAAGAAAAACATGCTTCCTTGGAGAGATTATGCCCACCGGGGGAAGCCAGCTAAGGAGTTGAGAACATTCTGATGGATAAGTGTGAAAATATTTCGACTCCTTCAAATGCCACTATTAGATGCTGTGTAAATGTGTTTTAATGTAGCGATTCATCATAGGAATCTGTTCAGGTTCTTATTTTATTCTTTTATGGGATGTGGGTGTCGCTGGCTGGGCCATCATTTATTGCCCATCTCCAATTGCCCTTGAGGGGACATTTAAGATTCTACCACATTGCTGTGGCTCTGGAGTCACATGTAACCCAGACCAGGTAGGGACAGCAGATTTCCTTTCCTAAAGTACATTAGTGAACCAGATGGGTTTTTACGACAATCAACAACTGTTTCATGGCCATCATTCAGTTCAAATTTCACTATTTACTGTGCTGGGATTTGAACTTGGATCCCCAGAGCATTCTGAATTACTAGTCCAGTGACAATACCATTATGCCACTGCCTCCCCAAGGGAAGTTGACTCTTACAATGACAAGTGTTGTATAATGTTGCCATGCATTGCTATACTTTTACAATTGTCAAAAGTGTCGTAATGCATTAAAAATGTAAAAGGAAAATGTGCTATCAGTCTTGTTTTTGTTATGATTTAAATCATACACAATTTTGTACAATTTTGTCTTTTAGCGGGTACAATTTTGTCTTTTAAAAAGCATTTAAACAGTTACATGTGTAAGATGGCTAAAGAGGAATATGGACCAAACACAGGCAATTGGGACTCGCTTAGTGGTTTAAAAAAAAGGGGCAGCGTGGACAAGTTGGGCCGAAGGGCCTATTTCCATGCTATAAACCTCTATGACTCTATAACTGATAGCTCTGGCTATTGGCTATTCACAACGCATGTAAGGCAACTGGTGATTAGCACATCAATGGAGAGACTGATACCTGGTCATGGGATTGACTTTTGAGCTCTTTCTCCACATTTCACAATTCCAAGATGACCTTGGTGAATTTTCTGTGGAATATCGAGATAAAGCACTTTAGGGATGACAAGTCTGTGAAATCATTGATGATTGTAAGATGTTTCTCTGCTCTATGTATTGGTAAAGTATTAGGTTGTTAGGAGTGTAATTTGACCATCCATTCCAGCAATACTTTCATTTTGATGCACTCACCTTCTTGCTGTTGTACTTGCTTAATATCTTGGCCTCTCATCTCAGTGGCTGGTAAATGTTTAGTAAGAATGTGCTTCCACTTTACAATAAAATTTAAACCTTGCAGTTTGACTCCTTCCACTGGTATTCTTGACGTTACATCCACTGTAGCGTGTTACTTCGCTTGGACATACTCAGTAACTGAATCATAACTCATGAGTCTCAACCTAAAATGTTAAATTCTAGGCAGTGTTTTTTCAATTTCCGTTAGGTTAAGAAGGGTAACCAAAAGTTCTTGGTCAATTTCAATGTTAAGCTTTAATACCATGACATCATCAGAGAACTTCTCACTGGCCCATATGGCTGCTAATGCTTTTTTCTCAATGGTTGAATACCTCTTTGGTGTCTATGAAAGACCTCCCTCCCGCTAGTTCCCGAAATTGAGGAGCTAGTCTGAACCCCACCAGAATGAAGTACTCCTGGCGGGGTGGGAGATTCAATCAAAGCCTGAAAGGTCCCGATAATGAACAAATATACATATTTAAAATACATGCAGAAAAGATTTAAATGACTTACCACCAGTCTCCAGCATGGTCTGACCGGCTCTGGGAGATGTGCATGCATTCCCGGCGGGTGCGTAAATCCCTGTTCAAGGCCGTAGACGCGTGTCTACCACCGCGACCCGACAGAAAAGTTTTGGTTCGCAATGGGAGAATCACGACCATGGACTCTTTGTCCAAAACCACTGATGATTTTGTGGAGGTTTTTTTTTGTTAATTTGATGAGACTTCCACACATTGATGGTATCAGGTGTATCTCATGCTCTGCTGACTTGTTTACTTGAGTCAAGCCCACACTGTTATGGCATGGCTGATGGTAATGTTGAACTGCCCAAATTCCAGAAGGGGAATTTAAAACAGCTGCCAAAACAGTGTACGAGGAGAGGTTCCGGAATCCAGAAATGATGTCCCCGACTACTTGTGATGATTTTACATTAAAGTAACTGTTTATTAAGAAATAAAAGGGAAAAAAGCAACAAAATGGAATTAGACTTAAATACTTAATAACAACACTTTCAAACAGTTCCAAAAGATTTTAACTTTACGCTCAGAGCTAACCTTCCCTCCTTCTGTTCAGCAACACCGTATAGATTTTAAAATCTAGATAATCTTCACATTTTTTCCAAACTGTGCCTTGGCGTGTCCTCTGAGGCTGACGGCAGCTGCTTCTTCAGGTCTGGCTTTGTTCATGCTGGTTTCTGGGAGTTCTGACCAGCTATTCCTTCTGTCTGCTGGCAAATCTAAAAAGCTTCACATCGGCTTCAGTATTTCCTTAAATGCATTTCTTCCCTTTCATCTTGCCATGCCTCACCCAGTCTCCTTAGAAATCCCTTCTTCACAAAAATTATTAAATTGACTTTATTATTTTAGTTTAGAAAAATGAATTTCCTCTATCTTTAGTTTACTAACTCACATCTTTATTTTACAGTCTGCATATATTCTCCTTTGAACGAAAACAACTCATTCAAATTTACCCTTTGTTATTGCCTGAGTAATCATCTGTTAGAAGTCCCTCTTGGTTCATTACATTATCAAAAACACCTCCCATTGTTAACTTGGATTCTTACAGACACCTTGCCTTTTATTCCAATTACCTTACTCACAAATCCCCAACAGATTGCCTTCCAGTACATAAGAAATACAATAATAATATTTCCAACAGAAATTTTTTTTTTTTTTGCTTTCTTGACAACACGGATTCTAATTGAACAGTTAGACTTAGGTACTGCGAACATTCCGGAACACCATTTTGATGGTATAGTTACTGGAGAGATAATCCTTTGTCACAACGATAGGCAGAAAGGTTAGCTGGGAGGAGAAAATAAGGATCAGAATTTTAAGCTCCACTCACTGCCCTGCCCAATGCCCAGTGTGCTTGGGGCAGGGCGAGGGGAGCATGAAATTGGATAGGTGGATTCCCTTTGTGTTCCTACCCAGGCTTGGTAGTGATTTTAGGCTGATTAGGCAGGGCCTCAGGCGGGAAGCTCACTCCTTCCCCAGTTAAGGCATTTGAGTGATCACTAAATGGCTGCTTCCCATCCAGCCTCAATTTCTAGGCTGATGGGCAGATGACAGCTCAAAGTGGAAACATGTAAGTAAAGATAGATGGTTCTCAGGCAGGAAGGGGAGATGTCCCCCCTTTTTACTGGGCCAACCTCCCCTTAAGGCCTGGTGATCTATGGACCGCCATCTTCCCGGTGGCCTAATCCCAAGACCCTGGTCATCCCCGTCACATCCCCCGAGATGTTCACACCCTTCCCACCCCAGGTCACTTACCTTGTCCTCTGATTCCCAGGACTAAGTGCCAGGAAGGTCCCCGCCGTGCCTCATCTGGCCACTGCTGTGATGTGCCTAGCGGGACTGGAGAGATGCCAGCCAACCTGATTAAATGGCAGATCTCCAAGGCAGGACTTCCTCTCATGTGAGGGGCAGATTTCTTGCTTAACGCCAACCGACGCTCGTTAAAGCGTAAATGGCATTGGAGCTGCTGGAGGTGGTGGCAATTATTCCCTGCCAACTCTTCAGATGGTGGTGGCCAAGCACCCCCATACTGGAAACACAGGCCAATGAGTTTGCAAAGGGACTCAGATAGGTTAAATGTGTGGGCAAGCAATTGGCAGGTGCAATTTAATGTGGGAAAATGTGAACTTCTCCAACTTGGCAGGAAAAGCAGAATATTATTTCAATGGAGAGAAACTGCAGGACTGTGAGGGATAGAGAGATTTGGGTGTCCTGGTACATTAATCAGGAAATGTTAGTCTGCAGGTACAGTAGGTGATTAGGGGACAAATGGAATGTTGTAGTTTATTACAAGGGAAATTGAATATAAAAGTAAGGATGTATTGCTACAGTTGTACAGGGCATTGGTGAGATCATATCTGCAGTATTGTGTTCAATCTTGGTCTCCTTATTTAAGAAAGGGTATAAATGCATTAGAAACAGTCTAGAGAAAGTTCACTCAACTGATAACTGAGATGGAGCTGGGGTCTGGAGGAAAGGTTGGACAGACTGGGCCTGTATCCATTGGGGTTTAGAAGAATAAGAGGTGATCTTACTGAAACATAGAAAATCCTCTGGGGATTTGACAGGGTGGATGCTGAAAGAATGTTTCCCCTTGTTGGGGAGACTAAACTAGACTACAACAGTTTAAAAATAAGGGTTCCCTATTTAAGATACAGATGAGGAGAAATTCTTTCGCTCAGAGAGCCGTGAATCTTTGGAAGAATGGTGGAGGCAAGGTCATTAAATATTTTTAGGACAGCGGTAGATAGCTTCTTGACTAACAAGGGAGTCAAAGGTTATCGGGGATAGATGGAACGTAGAGTTGAAGCCACAATCAGATCAGCCATAATCTAATTGAATGGTGGAGAAGGCTTCAGTGGCCGAATGTCCCACTCCTGCTCCTGATTTGTATCTTCATATGTTCATATGTCTATGTGTTCAATCTCACTCTTAACCTTGTCTAAGATTGGGAAACAACCTTCCTCACTGCAAAGGGATAAATAGGTTTAGCATCCACTGCTTAAGGGGTGGGTTATGTGCTGTTCTGTTTTCAGATTCCCTGAGCCTGAAAATAGGGATGGAAAGCCATTCCTGAATAGCTCACTGAACTGTTCATCAGCAGTTTCACCAACTTTGTAAATGAGCCTCAGCTGCAAGCATGCTTTTCTGCTCAATAAGATGATTCCTGGTTGCGTATGAATTAGAGGGGTTCTACATTTTCTTTATATTTGTATCTTAATCTTGCCAAGTGTTAGTTTTGCCCCTCCTGGACCTTGCGACTGGACGGAGGATGGCTGTAATTAAGCCATTTAACTTAATTAGATAATACAGAAACACCTGCTCCGGTACCTAGCTGAATTCTGTGGGATGATGATCAATGCCTAATCTAATGCTCCGATACTTATTTTCTCTTTTGTTTACTTCTCCGAAGAAGGTTATTTGTTTTTCCTGTGGCGCTTCTACTTGGATTTTACTTGATTTTTTTGTCATCTCTTTCTTCTTATAGAGGTTTACAGCATGGAAACAGGCTCTGCGGCCCAACTTGTCCAAGCCACTCAGTTTTTACCACTAACCTGGTCCCAATTGCCCTCATTTGGCCCATATCCCTCCATACTCATCTCACCCATGTAACTGTCTAAATGCATTTTAAAAGATAAAATTGTACCCGCCTCTACTACTGCCTCTGGCAGCTTGTTCCAGACACTCACCACCCTCTGATTGAAAAAATTGCCCCTCTGGACCCTTTTGTATCTCTCCTTTCTCACCTTAAACCTGTGTCCTCTAGCTTTAGACTCCCCTACCTTTGGGAAAAAGTGTTGACTTCTTATCAGTTATAGAAAATTTGAATCTGCAGGCCATTTTAAAATGTTAAAATGTTCTAACTTCCTACAGTTGTGGCATTCAGTCCTTCCTGTTGGACATTCTTACCGCTTACGTTGGGTTTGCCCACCAGACCAAGAGCACCTCAAAATGGTGACTGGCATGCTATTTCCCAATTTTTTGGCTTTTGCTTTTTATTGTCTAACATATTGAGTGGCTTTATTATTCCAAGGGACATCACTTATCCCCATTCTGTTTTGCTTCTAAAGCTTTGTCTGTCACGCTAACTGTACTGCCTTTGTGAGCAATAAATCTTTCCTCATTTGCAAAAGATCTGACAGGGTTTCATCTAAAGATCCTAACCACTATGTGATTGTATATTAATTCATCTCTGAAGATCCCAGAGTGACAATTCTCTGCAAGTCTGCACAGGTCGTTTATAAATAAGTCTGGATTTGTCTGTTTTTTGTCTCCACTTATTGAATTTTGCTCACTCAATTATCATATTTTTTGAACACTGAAATATGATTCAAATGCAGGAGGACTTCCTGTTGGGATTGAAACCTCTTTGCTGCCCTGTCTTGCAATAATATTGTCGACTATGGTCCTGACTACATTGATTAATGTACTGACCTGATTGGTCTGGTCCTTCTTATGCAAACCAGAAGCTGTTCTGTACCTAGTGAACCTCTTGCTCCAATATCTCAGTGTTGAGCCTGTTGTGAGACTTCCGTGTTTTGGAACAGTTCTGGGAGTGGTAGTGTAGACCCTGTGCTTACCCTAAACTCTGGATCTGTTGCTGCTTTGGTAGTTTGGCTTGTAGATGTGATCTGTACTCACAGCTCTCTGCACCCTGGATGTGTGTGTGTGTGTGTTTGTATCTGCAGCACCCACAATTCTCCGTTCTCAGGTGAATCTTCAATCTTTTCTTTTTCTTATCTTGTTCCAAGAATTTGTATGAGTGGGATTTTCCTGCCATGATCACCCCAAAACCGGAAAATCCGGCTCAAAGTCAACAGACCATTGCATGGTCCTGTCCTGCCCACTACGATTCCTGTGGTGTCCCATGATTTGGGCTTTTGTGGAGCATGTCTGTTTTGTGTTGATTCTGGATGGGTGAATGCAGTGGTAAAGGGGAAGTGCTGGTAAGGTTGGGCATGCAGCCCATTGAGTCAATTTAAATGCATGCATTAAATCCCGATTGTGTCCATTTTCGGGCCTTGGTAAAGGGAGAACCGACGCGGAGGTGGGCGTGGATAGCGCTACTTGCCTCATGCCCAACTTTACCAAGTTTTCACGCCTGAAAACGGGCGCAACGCGATGGTAAAATCGGGCCTTACATCTTTCAAGTCTTCACTCTCATTTAGAGTTTTTCTGTGTCTTTATGCTCTGTCTGCTGCCACCATATTTTGGATGGTGAGTATAACCATCCAACAGAAACACCAGCTGGCCCAATATTTTGGTTGGGCATCGGGGTTGAGATTTCTTTAGAGTTTTCCTATAACCCAAAGAATGTTACCACAGACGGTTACTCATCAAACAACATTCTTGTTTATTTACAGATCTTAACTATATAAGCAATGACAATAAAAATAAAATACAAGAAATGGAGGACAATGGGGAGATTGAATGGAGTTTTTATTTAAATTTAAGTATAAAAGTGTGTAAGATGAAAAACTAAAAACTAAAGAAAAAGAAATTCTTTGAACTGCTGGTTGCCTAAAGGTTAAAATTAAGGTCTCCATTCCAACATTTAGTCTGAAATGACACATTATCATCACTGTGGTAACTTCCCTCCTGCTGACTTTGTAAGTAGAAGTGGAAAAATATGGATATATTTTTGTCCTACTCCTTTAGTAAGGATGATATGGACAAAATTGGCTTTTAAGGAAAAGCAAATGAGAAAAGACGTGCATGAAAAGAAACAAGGTGAAGCAAAATTGCTACACAGGTCACAAAACATTTGAAGCAATGATCATGCCATTGTTTAGTGTTTGCTTTAACTTGGGAAGCTCTTTTTCTTTTATCTATAAGTGGACCAAATCACAGATATATTGATGATTTTATATATACTCTGTGCCTTACACTATCAGAAAAATCGATGAGTGTTGAAACTCCGCATGGGACAAACTTGTAGCCATAGGTTATGATTGAAAAAAAACCCATTTCATCTTTTTCATTTGGAGCCATTGAATAATTTAGTTGCTAATTAGTGAAGGGTTGATTGCTAATGGATGACAGCTTTCTTCATCTCTAACTTGAGTGCAAAAGCCACAATATGTTTAGAAGTTATAAAAAGTTGGTGAAACTAGCATTCAGCACAAATTTCAACAAGCAATCTGCTAAGAAGCCGTGAATTTTGATAATGCCACGGTTATTGTCCTGCCAAAGTACTACACTTTGTAAAATCAAGTGGAGAAGTGAGGAAGAGGAGGTTTTGCTTTAATCCGTTGTGTTGTTAATGCTTCTTTTGGTGGTTCCTAGTGTGAATACTAGATCCTGTCCGCTGGCTTTTACTTTGTTTTTTTAAAATCCTGTTCACTATCCTTACAGATCCGATTCGAGGGGGCGAATCTCCCAAAAGTGCTGAGTTGGTGGGAAAACTGGTCTCGATCACGACTGTTTTTTCAGTGCAGCTTCAGACCCGAATCTCCACACTCTGTGCATTGCAGAGGTCACAATCGGGAATCTCATTAAAAATCCAGGGAGGCGAGGCATATTCACGTCGGCGTCTGACAGTTCTAGAACTCTGCGCGTGCGCAGTGGCTCCGATCTGGCAATCTCCCCGTTTGCTGGCCAGCTGGATCGGTGCCCAGCCCGGGACCCCTGCAGTGTTGCCCCTTCACGGCCCGATCGCGGCCCCCACAACAATTTCCGGGTCAGCCCTGACCCCCCCCCTGCCCCGCAGTGCCCCGATGTTCAGCCCACCGCCCGCCCCCCCCCCCCCCCAGCAGAGGTGATCCCCAATCCCATCAACCCGTCAGACCTCCCCCCCACTGACCGCCCTCGGGGTCAGACCCCCCCATGAGGCAGGCACCCCCTACAGACCATCCCCCCCCACCACCCCAATCACTGGCCTCCCTCTAGCCCAGACCAATCCCAATGCAGAGTGGCAGCAGGACCCCCAACCCCATTGATCGCCCCAGGCCCCGCCCACAATAGGCCTCACCCCATCGGACAGTGGCAAGGTGCCCCCTGGGCATGGGCATTTTGACCCTTAGGCAGTGCCAGGGGGCACAGGCTGGCACTGCCAGGGTGCCCATGCCCAGAGGCACCACCCCCCCATAATGATTTACACCAGTTTTCCTGCAAATTCAGCACTTTAAACCTTTTTGGGAGATTTGCCCCCACTATCTAATTGTTGTATCGTTTTTTTTAACATTTCTATCCACATTTCCTCTCGCTATCATTTTTATATTTCATCTCTGCCTGGTGAATTTCTTCCCATTTTCTTGTCCTTTAAAAAATAATTTCTGGGATGTGATAATCGGTGGCAAAGCCAGCATTTGTTGCCCGTATCTAATTGCTCTTGAGAAGGCATTAGAGAAGCACTATTGTAATCCCTAGAATGTCAGTACGCCCAAATTGCTGTTAGGAAAAGATGGATAGGGTGAAAATCAAGCAAGTGCTTTGTCCTGGGTTGTGTTGAGCTTCTTGAGTGTTACTGGAGTTGCATTCATTAAGGCAACTGGAGGGTGTTCCATCAAACTCCTGACTTGTGCCTTATAGATGCTGGACAATATTTAAGGAGTCATGAAATATGTTACCTATTGCAGGATTCCGAGCTGCACTCATGTTTTTGTAGCCACAGTATTTATATGGCTTGTCCAGTTCAGTTTATGATCAATGGTAACTCCCAGGATGTATAGTTAGTGAGGGATCCAGTGATGGTCTTGCTGATGAACATCAAGGGTGATGGTTAGATTCTCTCTTTTTGGAGATAGTCATTGTCTGGCACTTTAATTGTGTGGCACAAATGTTACCTACACTTGTCAGCCCAAGCCTGAATGGTGCTGCATATGAGCACAGGCTGCTTCAGTAAATAAGATATCATGAATGGTGCTGAATGTTGTGCAATCATCAACAAACATCCCCATTTCTGACCTTATGATGGAAGGAAGGTCATTGATGAAGCAGCTGAAGATGTTTGGGGCTAGGGCACTACCCTGAGGAACTCCTGCAGTGATGTCCCGTGACTGCAATGATTGACCTTCAACAATGTCACCCATCTTCCTTTGTGTTAGGTGTGACTCTAAAAGTTTTCCCCCCGATTTCCATCAACTCCAGCTTTGCTAGGGCTCCTTGATGCCACACTCGGTCAAATGCTGCCTTAATATCCTGGGCAGTCACTCTCACCTCACCTCTTGAGTACAGCCATTTTGTCCAAGTTTGGACTGAGGCGGCAATGAGGTCAGGAGCTGAGTGATCCTGGCAGAACCCAAACCGAGTACCAGTAAACAAGTTATTGCAAAGCAAATGGCATTTGATAGCACTGTCTAAGACAAACACTTTGCTGATAATTAAGCAGTAACAGTACAAGCAGTAGTAAAGGTTATTGGGAGTAGCAGAGTTTATGAATTATAGATTAATTAAGAATAAATTAATTTACACATAATGATGGCAGGGCAGGGGATATGTTGTGACTGCAGGATGTGGGAATTCATGGACACCGGACAAACACGTCTGCAGTAAGTCTCTGCGGCTTGAGGAGCTTTGGCTCAGACTCATGGAGCTAGTGGCTGAGCTGCAGACACTGTGACGCATTAGGGAGGGGCTGAGTTTCCTGGACATTCTGTTCCAGGAGGCAGTCACACCCCTTTGGATAGGGTCATCTGATCTGATCAGTAGTCAGAGACAGGAGGGTGTGATTGCGGGTGAGGCAGGTAAGAGGACCCAGACAGTAGAAATGAAGGAGCCATAGCTTTTGCAATGGGCCATCAGATTCAGAGTCCTAGCAGCCTCTAAGGATGAAAGTGGTTGCTGCAGCATGGATGAACAAGTTGATCGTAGTACCATGGTACAGGAAGCCATTCAAACAAGGGGTGGGTTGATAAGAATGTAGTGGTAGATGGGGGACAGTATAGTCAAGGGGGTAGGTATAGTTCTCTGCAGCTAAGAGCAGGAATCCAGACGGCTGTATTGCCTGCTGGTGCCATGTTTCGGGACATTTGCTCTGGGCTGGAGAGGTGTTTTTGGGGGAGGATCCAATGGTTGTGGTCCTGTGGGTACTGCTACGACACAGAGGTTAATCCCTTTTACCTCACATCGTAATCTGGTAAAAATATTTGGGAAGGTGTTAACTGTTCTTAATTAACATTTAGAGGTTTATTAATATAAAGGCCTGACACTCGCTTTAAGTGAATAATTAACATGGTATTTTATTTAAATGACCAGGAACTTTAACTAAACAAGTAACATATTAATTAAGGTACGGTTTGACTGAAATGCTGCTCAAATAATACAAGGAACATTCATTACCAAAACAGTAATAACTGAATTTGAGTCACTCTCAAAGAAATTATACAACCAGGCTTGGTGGAATTCGGAAGCTTTTGGAGTTCCTCTGTAGTTGCCCACTGTCTGTAAGGTCTTTCTGACTTGGTATCCTTCTGTTAGATAGCTGGACAATTCTCTTAAGAGATATTTAAACTGGCAGGGCAAAGAACTGCTCTAGAGATGAATGCTAGCTTTTGACTGGCTGCCCTGGCCTCTGGAGATGTTCTCCCAAGATGTTCTACAGAGGTGGCTGTTGCTCTGGCTTTTTATACCTGCCATGATCTCACAATTTTCTTACATCACAATTGGTTTGATGCTGGCAACACGATCAAATTCAAATCTGATAGGCTCTTGATAGTTGATTGTCCCTTCGAAACTGATAGGCTGGCTGTGGTGAACCATCGTTGGTTCCCACTAGATAGTACTGAGCCAGGGTCTGGCCAGTACTACAAGTATGTATATATGTTGCTGTTGGGGTTAGGGATGGGTTGTTCTACTTGTTGCTGTTGGGGTTAGGGTTGGGCTGTTACACCTTGTTTTATAGTTATTGTGGTACATCCCAGTCGGGCTCCGCCTCCTGGGAGAGGTATAAAGGTCACTGCTCTGTCTGGGACCCCTCAGTCTGGGATCGTGTATATAATTAGTAGCTTCGTTGTAACAGCAAATAAAAGCCTTTATTTCCTGAGCATCTCAAGCCTCGTGTGTGATAACGCGCATCAATTTTATTTGCTGTTAAGTAAACTCTCGTCGTTAAAAAAAAAACTGATACAGCGAGTATGGAGCAGATGTTGAAACCTGAACGTCTTACACTGGATCCACGTGCGGCGGGCGCCTCTAACACCTTCGACCACTGGTTGAAATGTTTTGAGGACTACCTGGCAGCCTCCGCAGCGGTCACCACAGACGATGACAGACTCCGGGTCCTCCATGCGAGGGTAAGCGACACCGTATACCTCGTGATCCGTGCGGCCACCGACTACACAAAGGCCCTCGAGCTTCTTAAGAAGCGTTACATTAAACCGCCAAACGAAATGCATGCTCGATACCTCTTAGCCACTCGACGACGGCAGCCCGGCGAAACGACGGAAGAATACGCGAACGAGCTCCTACAGCTAGCCAGGGGCTGTAACTGCAAAGCAGTGTCGGCAGACCAGAATATGAACGACCTCGCTTGAGATTCGTTTGTGGCGGGAATCGGATCATCTTATATCCGACTCAGACTACTGGAGCAAGATAATCTTGACCTCACTAAGTCGATAGAACTAGCGGATACGTTGGAGACGGCCTCCAAAAGCCTAGTATTGTATCCTGAAGACCACGTGGAGACAACGTGGCAGGAGCAGTCGCTGATCCCTCCTCGTCCCTCGGGTTCGAAAAGCTGCGTGATGGCGTGCCCACACTCGGGCCTGACGACGGCAGCAGCTCCGGGCGGCCCACGGTGTTACTTCTGTGGGGGAGCGAAGCATACTCGGCAACGGTGTCCCGCTAAAGCTGTGTTGTGCTCCGCCTGCGGTAAGCAGGGGCACTATTCGAAAGTATGCCGATCTAAACCTACTTCTAGGAACAGCAGTGCGGCCTGCGACTCCCCGGAGCCCGGTTCTTCGTCGTCGGCATCGTCGAGGGTTTCGTCCACGTGCGAGGCCAGGACGACACCATTACAGTCGACGGAGTCGGAGATGCGTGACCACCAGGGGTCGCTGATTTTGGCGCCATCACCCACGTGCGACCTATGGGAGCGGCCATGTTGGTCGGCACTGACCGCGAACGACCAGCAGGGGTCATCTTCGTCAATCTCAGCTGCCTGCAGTGGCGCTCACGAACCAACGGTGGCATCGATCATCCTGGACCAGGCCAAGCCTCATCGACTCAACAAGTCTATGATGGACATTCAGGTAAACAAACACTTGATTTATTGTCTGTTTGACAGCGGGAGCACTGAGAGTTTTATTCACCCAGACGCTGTGAAGCGGTGTGGTCTCCAGATCCAACCTGTCAAACAGACAATTTCTATGGCATCAAGGTCCCGGTCTGTCACTGTGCTAGGGAGTTGCGTGGTAACTTTAACGGTGCAAGGCATGGTTTCCGAGCGCTTCAAGCTCCTGGTGTTGCCGCACCTTTGCGCGCCAATACTCCTAGGACTAAATTTCATGGTCCACTTGAAGAGTGTAACCCTACAGTACGGTGGGCCACTCCCTCCGCTTTCAGTGGGAGAACAGCAGCCTCCAAATTGCCCAACGCAATTAGGCCTGTAGCCTCTCGACGCTGAAGATTACCACACCCTCCCTGTTCCAGAATCTTGTGCCAGGCTGCAAGCCCATTGCGACTAAGAGTAGGCGTTACAGCGCTGAGGATCAGATCTTCATTCGATCTGAAGTTCAGCGGCTCCTCAAGGAAAGGATCATACAACCTAGCGCTAGTCCGTGGAGAGCGCAGGTCGTGGTGGTCAAGAGTGGGAACAAACCTCGGATGGTCATTGACTATAGTCAGACCATTAATAGATACATGCAGCTGGATGCGTATCCCCTCCCGCGCATATCTGACATGGTCAATCAGATTGCGCAGTACCGGGTGTTCTCCACCATAGACCTCAAGTCTGCCTACCACCAACTCCCCATTCGCCCAGAGGACCGACAATACACGGCTTTTGAGGTGGATGGTCGCTTGTATCACTTTCTCAGGGTTCCCTTTGGTGTCACCAATGGGGTCTCGGTCTTCCAGCGTGCTATGGACCGAATGGTGGACCAGAACGGGCTGCAGGCTACCTTCCCGTACCTGGATAACGTCACCATCTGCGGCCATGACCAGCAGGACCACGACACAAATCTCCTGAATTTCCTACGCACTGCATCTCGCCTGAATCTGACCTACAACAGGGAGAAGTGTGTATTTTGTACGCGCCGTTTAGCCATCCTCGGATACGTGATGGAAAACGGGGTCATTGGCCCTGATCCAGACCGTATGCGTCCCCTCTTTGAACTTCCCCTGCCCACTAGTGCGAAAGCACTGAGAAGGTGCTTAGGCTTCTTCTCTTATTATGCACAGTGGGTTCCCAATTACGCGGACAAAGCCCGTCCGCTCATCAAGTCCACTTCTTTTCCCCTAACACCAGAGGCTCGATTGGCCTTTGATAAACTAAAAGCCGACATCGCGAAAGCCATGATGCACGCTGTTGATGAGTCCATCCCCTTTCAGGTGGAGAGCGGTGCATCTGATTTCGCCCTGGCCGCCACACTTAACCAGGCGGGCAGGCCCATCGCCTTTTTTTCCCGCACCCTCCAAGGCCCCGAAATTCGGCATTCAGCGGTGGAAAAGGAGGCCCAGGCCATTGTGGAGGCTGTCAGGCATTGGCGCCATTACTTGGCGGGAAAACGGTTCACCCTGATCACGGATCAGCGGTCCGTGGCGTTCATGTTCAATAACACGCTGAGGGGCAAGATCAAGAACGACAAAATCATGAAGTGGAGAATTGAACTCTCCACCTATAATTACGACATCATGTATCGTCCAGGGAAACTCAATGAGCCCTCGGATGCCCTGTCGCGTGGAACATGCTCCAGTATACAGGAGGACCGCTTGCAGGCTCTCCATAATGACCTATGCCATCCTGGGGTCACTCGGCTCTACCACTTTGTAAAAGCCCGCAATCTGCCCTACTCGGTGGAGGATGTCAGGTCCATAACGAGAAGCTGTCGGGTATGCACGGAATGCAAACCGCATTTTTACCGACCTGACCGGGCACAATTAGTCAAGGCCACTCGTCCCTTCGAAAGACTGAGTGTCGACTTTAAGGGCCCCCTTCCCTCGACAGATCGGAATGTGTACTTCCTCAACATCATTGATGAGTACTCGAGATTCCCTTTTGCTATTCCCTGCTCTGATACATCCGCTGCCACGGTTATCAAGGCATTTCGTGATCTTTTCACCCTGTTCGGGTACCCCAGCTACATTCACAGCGACAGGGGCTCGTCGTTCATGAGCGATGACTTGAGGCAATACCTGCTCTCATACGGGATTGCCTCTAGTAGAACCACGAGCTACAACCCTAGGGGTAACGGGCAGGTGGAACGTGAGAATGCTACAGTCTGGAAGGCTGTCTTACAGGCGTTGAAGTCAAAAAGCCTTCCAGTCTCCCGTTGGCAAGAGGTGCTCCCTGATGCGCTCCATTCCATACGCCCACTCCTGTGTATGGCAACCAACGCTACTCCCCATGAGAGGATGTTTTCATTCCCTCGGAAGTCTTCCTCTGGGACCTCATTACCGTCTTGGTTGACGTACTCAGGACCTGTCCTCCTGCGGCGACATGTAAGGGCCCGCAAGTCCAACCCGTTGGTCGAACAGGTCCATCTCCTCCACGCCAACCCTCAGTATGCCTATGTGGCATACCCTGACGGGCGAGAGGACACGGTCTCGATCCGAGACCTGGCGCCAGCAGGGGACGTAGAAACCCCTGTCGCTCCCATACCCCCTGTTAGAAACCCCCCAACTATTGTTTCCCCTCCGGAAACGGCGCGGGCAGCATCGGGACCATTACTTAACCCTTTTACTCCCGTGTACAGCTTGCCTGAGACCAGAGGATGGTCGCCACTTCAGGGCGTGTCGGAACTCAATGGATTATCATCACCTCGGGGTCAACCGGCCCGTAAGACTGTGGAGGAACCGTTGGACACCGCCTTGGGGAGAACGCCACTGCGAGTGCCTACTCCAGTGTCATCGCCGATGTTGAGGAGGTCACAACGACGGTGCGGTCCCCCTAACCGTCTGAACTTATAGACTGATGACAAATTATTCTGGGTTTTTTTGTACCCCGCCGGCCTTTGTCTTCAAAGGAGGGGTGAATGTGGTGAACCATCGTTGGTTCCCACTAGATAGTACTGAGCCAGGGTCTGGCCAGTACTACAAGTATGTATATATGTTGCTGTTGGGGTTAGGGATGGGTTGTTCTTTTAAAGGGACCACACACTGTTTTCTTTCCTTCTTTTACAATTCTTTTACAATTCTTTTATATCTTCACAAACATTCTTTATATCTTTACAAACTCAACTTCACAACAGTACCAACGACATCGGGAGAACTAGGAAAAATGTTCTGCTGAGAGACTAAGAGGGGCTAATTAAAAAGTAGAAACTGAAAGGTAAAATCTTTGGATTACCATCTAGCCACGATCAAATCTGCATAGGGTAATTCAGATTGGAGAATTAAATGTGTGGCTCAAAGTGTTGTTACAATTGTATAAGGCATTGGTGAGAACACAGTTGGAGTATTGTGTTCAGTTCTGGTCACCTTCTTTGAAGAAGGATGTGGTCGCTCTGGAGGCAGTTCAGAAGAGATTCACTAGATTGCCCTAGATTCAAAGACTATTTCCTTGGGTGGATGGAGCTATTACAAGGGGGCATAACTATAGGGTTCATGGTGGGAGACATAGGAAGGATATCAGAGGTAGGTTCTTTACGCAGAGAGTGGTTGGGGTGTGGAATGGACTGCCTGCAGTGATAGAACCATAGAACCATAGAAAATTACAGCTCAGAAACAGGCCTTTTGGCCCTTCTTGTCTGTGCCGAACCATTTTATGCCTAGTCCCACTGACCTGCACTTGGACCATATCCCTCCACACCCCTCTCATCCATGAACCCGTCCAAGTTTTTCTTAAATGTTAAAAGTGACCCCGCATTTACCACTTTATCCGGCAGCTCATTCCACACTCCCACCACTCTCTGCGTGAAGAAGCCCCCCCTAATATTCCCTTTAAACTTTTCTCCTTTCACCCTTAACCCATGCCCTCTGGTTTTTTTCTCCCCTAGCCTCAGCGGAAAAAGGCTGCTCGCATTCACTCTATCTATACCCATCAAAATCTTATATACCTCTATCAAATCTCCCCTCAATCTTCTACGCTCCAGGGAATAAAGTCCCAACCTATTCAATCTCCCTCTGTAACTCAGCTTCTCAAGTCCCGGCAACATCCTTGTGAACCTTCTCTGCACTCTTTCAATCTTATTTACATCCTTCCTGTAACTAGGTGACCAAAACTGAACACAATACTCCAAATTCGGCCTCACCAATGCCTTATACAACCTTACCATAACACTCCAACTTTTATACTCGATACTCCGATTTATAAAGGCCAATGTACCAAAGGCACTCTTTACGACCCTATCCACCTGTGACGTCACTTTTAGGGAACTCTGTACCTGTATTCCCAGATCCCTCTGTTCAACTGCACTCTTCAGAGTCCTACCATTTACCCTGTACGTTCTTCTTTGGTTTGTCCTTCCAAAGTGCAATATCTCACACTTGTCTGCGTTAAATTCCATTTGCCATTTTTCAGCCCATTTTTCTAGTTGGTCCAAATCCCTCTGCAAGCTTTGAAAACCTTCCTCACTGTCCACTACACCTCCAATCTTTGTATCATCAGTAAACTTGCTGATCCAATTGACCACATTATCATCCAGATCATTGATATAGATGATAAACAACAATGGACCCAACACCGATCCCTGCGGCACACCACTAGTCACAGGCCTCCACTCAGAGAAGCAATCCTCCACAACCACTCTCTGGCTTCTTCCATTGAGTTAGACACTTTAGGAACATTTAAGCGGTTATTGGATAGGCACATGGAGCACAGCAGGATGATAGGGAGTGGGATAGCTTGATCTTGGTTTCAGATAAAGCTCGGCACAACATCGTGGGCCGAAGGGCCTGTTCTGTGCTGTACTGTTCTATGTTCTATGTTCTTCTAGATTGATTCGAGTTTTGATGGGGCTGTCGTATGAGGAGCAGTTGAGTAGCTTGGGCTTGTACTCGCTGAAGTACAGAAGAATAAGAGGGGATTTGATTGAGGTATATAAAATACTCAGCAGGATTGATAAAGTAAATGTTCCCCCTTCTCGAACAGTCTCGGACAAGAGTTCATAGTTGTAGAATAAGAGGGGGGAGGTTCCAGAGATAAGGAGCAGCTACTTCTCACAGAGGGTTGTGAATCTGTGGAATTCACTGCCCCAGAGCGCAGTGGATGCAAAATCAATCAATGGATTCAAAAAAGAGATAGATAAATATTTGATCAAAAGTCTGATAAAAGGTTATGGGGAAAAGGCAGGGAAGTGGAATTAGGATAAGATGGAGATCAGCCATGATCATATAAAATGGTGGAGTGGGCTCAAATGGCTGAATTGCCTACTCTCACTCCTAATTCCCATGTTCCTATAAGATTGGTGTGGGAGAAACGGGTTTTGATTCAAGGGGCACTGGCACCAGTACTGAGGAAAATGGTAGGTGCACCATTGGGGTGGTCTTCACCTGAATCATGCGTGGATGAGTGTCATGGTGAGCCATGGAACTAGGGCGGTAGGAAGGGCTTTAAACTAAATAGAGGGGCAAGAAGTCAAGTCTGAGCAGAAGTGATGAGTTAAATAGAGAAGACGAGGTAAAAGAGCAAGGTAGGAATAAGGGAAATGATGGTCAGAGTGTGGCAGGAAGGGATAGTGTACAAACCTGCGATTACACCAGCGGGGAAAAAAATATTCTCATCTCCATCTTAAATGGGAGACCCCTTATTTTTAAACTGTGTCTCCTATCTATAATCTCTCCCACAGGGGAAAAAATCCTTTCAGCATCCACCCTGTCAAATACCCTCAGAATCTTATGGGCTAAATCGGACCAAAAAATGGCAGAGTTGTTTGTGGCTAGAAAACCAACGTGTTTTTCCCCAGATCTTACAACACGGCCAAAAACAATCAAGGGGCATGATTTACGCTATCATACAGGCGAGCGGGGCCTAAACGCGCTGGCAAAACCTGGCTGTTCAGAGATTTGGGCATCATTTTTAAAGGGTGTCCCAATCAGAGCAGAAATAAACCTGCCCCCAACCCACCACGGAGACCCCAGGGGCTTGCCCCCCCCCCCCCACCGCTGATTGGAGCCAGCATTCACTCAGAACCCCCCCTTCCCCCCCACGATCATTGGCCCCTTCCCCCCCTCCCCCAAACAACCATCGCCAACATCCCCATTCATCTGTCTGCTGTCCGCTCCTAGCCCACAACCACATTTCCATGAATCCATTTGCCCCTCCTCCCTCACCTCACCCATGAAACTTCCACTGCGGCCTGCCACTTGACACAGGTCAGGGTGGCATGCTGTAAACCTGGCAGTGCCAACCTTTACCAATGTTGGGGGCATTGCCAGGCCACTGCCTGGCCACGTCGCTCTCCTCTGGGGGCTATATTTATCTTACGCCCCCGGAGAGACCCTCACGACAAGTTCACATCTGTGCGAACTTGTTGTGAACTGTGCCAGCTTATGTCACGTTGGCGCAGCTTTAAGATATGGCGGGGGTTAATGTTAGGTGAAGGGGCAGGTTAATAATATTAAAATGAATGGAAACCATGCAAATCCATTAGACTAATGGAGAAGCAATCGGCTGGGTTGGATTTGTCCTAATGTTTGTGGAGAGGACATACCTGGGCAATTTTTCACATTGCCCTTTAGATGCCAATGTCATAGCTGCACTGAAACAGTGTGACTAGGGGCACAGATAGTTTTGGAGTACAAAACATCAATACTACAGGCGGGACGTTGAAGACTGACAGCTGTGAGGTTGGGATCCCAGGAGGAGGCTGAGAAGAATGATCCACTGGGTACCTCTACCTGAAGATAAATGTGAATATTTCAGCATTGCTGTTTGTTCTGATGTGTTGGACTTCACCATCATTGAATGGGGCTGCACGGTAGCACAGTGATTAGCACTGCTGCTTCACAGCTCCTGGGACCTGGGTTCGATTCCCGGCTTGGGTCACTGTCTGTGTGGAGTTTGTACATTCTCCTCGTGTCTGCGTGGATTTCCTCCGGGTGCTCCGGTTTCCTCCCACAGTCCAAAGATGTGCGGGTTAGGTTGATTGGCCATGCTAAAAATTGCCCTTTGTGTCCTGAGATGCGTAGGTTAGAGGGATTCGTGGGTAAATATGTAGGGATATGGGGGTCGGGCCTGGGTGGGTTTGTGGTTGGTGCAGACCCGATGGGCCAAATGGCCTCTTTCTGTACTGTAGGGTTTCTAGTTGTTGAGCCTCCTCCTCCGGATAGTTGTTTAATTGTGACTTGATGCCACAGGACTGTACAGCTTTGACCTGATGCATTGCTCGTGGGATCACTTATTGCGTGTTGCTTCTGCTGCATGTAGTCCTGTGTTGCTGCTTCACCAAGTTGGCACCACATTTTTAGGTATGCCTGGTGCTGCTCCTGGCATAATTTTCTGCATTTCTTATTGAACCCTTGTTGTTTCCCGGATTTGATGATAATGGTAGAGTGAGGGGAGGTACTGGAAAATGAGATTATGGATTGAAGAACAAAGAACAAAGAACAATACAGCACAGGAACAGGCCCTTTGGCCCTCCAAGCCCGTGCCGCTCCCCGGTCCAGGATTGAATCCTGAATCCAGGATCCCCGCCCAATTTTCCAGCCTATCTACATCCTAATATCCTATCCACCGAGCTGTCCCTCACAGCTACGATGCTTTGTTCATCACAACCTATTAACTCAACCCCACCCCCCCATTCCAGAACATGTGATCTCCAGGGAGAGGCGAAAACCCAGAGTGAAAACCCCAGGGCCAATATGGGGAAAAAAAAATCTGGGAAATTCCTCTCCGACCCCCTGTGGCGATCGAAACGAGTCCAGGAGATCACACTGGCCCTGATCAGAAAATGCTTCCCAACCCTATTCATTTCCACTTCTGCTTTACGAACACCATCTGAATTCCCTGCCCCCGAGACAGGTTCCCAACTATCCGCAGTCTCGCTCTGTACTGGCACCAGCAAGATGATCATAGAATGAAGCCTTGAAATGAGAAACAAAGAACAATTAGCCCGCGCCGCTCCCTGGTCCAAACTAGACCACTCTTTTGTATCCCTCCATTCCCACTCCGTTCATATAGCTGTCTAGATAAGTCTTAAACGTTCCCAGTGTGTCCGCCTCCACCACCTTGCCCGGCAACACATTCCAGGCCCCCACGACCCTCTGTGTAAAATATGTCCTTCTGATATCTGTGGATTGAGTAAACTATAATTCTGCTGCTTTTGCTATATCTTTTTTTATTTATTCATTCATGGGACATGGGCATCGCTGGCTGGCCAGCATTTATTGCCCATCCCTCGCTGTCCGAGGGCAGTTGAGAGTCAACCGCATTGCTGTGGCTCTGGAGACAAATGTAGGTCAGACCAGGTAATGACAGCAAATTTCCTTCCCTAAAAGACATTAGTAAACCAGATGGGCTTTTCCGACACATGATCATTAGTAGATTCTTAATTCCAGATATTTTTTTACTGAATTTAAATTCCACCATCTACCATGGCGGGATTTGAAACTGGATCCCCAGAACGTTAGCTGATATTCTGGATTAACAGTCTAGTGATAATACCACGAGGCCATCGCCTCCCCATTGTCTCAGTACCACTTTTCCCACAGAATCTCATGGATGCCCAGTCTTGAGTTTCGAGAAGAGTTACGAATCTATCCCACTTAGCATGGTGGTAGTGCCACACAACAGGATGCAGTGTATCCTCTCTTTGAAGGTGGGCCCTTGTTTCTACAAGGACTGTGCAGTAGTCACTCCTACCAATGCTGTCATGGATTGATGCATCTGTGACAGATAGATTGGTGAAGGCAAGTCCAAGTATATTTTTTTGACAGTTTTTTCAGCCCCTGTTGCAAGTCTAGCAGACAGCTGTGTACTTCAGGACTTGTCCAGCTTGGTCAGCAGTGTTGCTACTGAGCCACTCTAGGTGATGGGCATTGGAATCAACTCCCCAGAGTACATTCCTGATTTTTTCAACTTTCAACTGATTGGAAATTTTGCAATTTGAACTGATTCAGACAAACTGCTTAAAAATGCAAGGCTACGTTTCCAAAGTGAAGGTGAAAAACCAAAAAAAACACCCTTAAGGGGGGGTGTGAAGAGAGAGACAGTTCCGATAATCCAGACACTCATTGAACTGTGTAACTGTCTAAAGATGAGACATTAAAAATGAAAGTAATGGATACTGAAACAATGGGTGGGATTTTACATCCTCACTCGACCCGAGTCTGAAAAATCCTGCCCGAGGTCAACGGACCTTCCCATTGTCCACCCCTCGCCCGCTCTGATTCCCATGGAAAGACGTGCTGGTTAGGTGCATTGGCCATGCTAAATTCCCCCTCAGTGTACCCAAACAAGCACCAGAGTGTGGCGACTAGGGGATTTTCACAGTAACTTCATTGCAGTGTTAATGGAAGCCTACTTGTGACACTAATAAACAAAACATGAAAAAAATTTACAACCGTCCGCATATAATAAACCAGCTCACTTAAATCTGCCACAGTGTTGACAATCTATGCCTCAAGGGCAATGAGAGGGCATTTCACCATATATTCATTTACTGTTTTTATTGGACTTTAATTCCCTTTTCTTCTGGTGTGTGTGTGCGCGTGTGTGTGTGTGTTTGAGTGTGAATATGCATGCAAGAGAGATAGAAAATGTGTGTGTGTGTCTGTGTGTGAGAATATGCGTGTGAGAAAGCAAGGTAGAAAATGTATGTGTGTGTGTACGCGTGTGTGCGTCCATACTCTAATGACTGCATGAGGGTTGAATGTTTGATACTGCAATTTTATTATTTGACTCAAGAGCACCTTGTTTGATTTGCTCCTTCTTGCCCACAGCTTAAGTAGAAATCATAGAAATCATAGAAACCCTACAGTGCAGAAGGAGGCCATTCGGTCCATTGAGTCTGCACCGACTACAATCCCGCCCAGGCCCTACCCCCACATATTTACCCGCTCACCCCTCTAACCTACGCATCTCAGGACTCTCAGGGGCAATTTTTAACCTGGCCAATCAACCTAACCCGCACATCTTTGGACTGTGGGAGGAAACCGGAGCACCCGGAGGAAACCCACGCAGACACGAGGAGAATGCGTAAACTCCACACACACAGTGACCCAAGCCGGGAATCGAACCCGGGTCCCTGGAGCTGTGAAGCAGCAGTGCTAACCACTGTGCTACCGTGCCGCCCCCAGTAGTTAAATATATTTTGATTTGGAAATGGCATAGCCCTGTAAAACAGAAACTTAGACATTTGTTGTGACCAAATGAGGAAGTTGAATAGAGGGGAACCAGTTCAGCCCTTCTCACCTGCTCGTAACAGTAATAATCAGCAATTTTCCTGGCCCATGTTTGACCTAATGCCAGGAGACTTCCTGAGATGTAGAGTGAATTTTGAGAAGAAAGAAGTTGCAGTGCTTACTACATCAGAATAAGATAAAATGAAAGGAAAGACATTACTCTTTATAAACATCTATTTTATTTCTATGTAGGAAAGTAAATGAAAGTAGATACCCATATCACTTTAGAAAGCTGCATATTATTCTATTGCAGGCTCTTCAAATACAGTGAAATAAATTACATTTCATAATGACATATTTGACAGTGACAGTGAAATATCCTTAATTCAACACCAGAGATTGCACAATTTTGTGTGTGTATGCTGACAAACAAAACTGTACCCTATTTGTTTCCAAGATATACTGGCTGAGTGATAGATTTACAAGGGACAAGATACATATTTCTACATTATTTTAAACAAAAATGATGAAGCGCTCGGTAACTTTACATTAGGTCAACACACTGGTTTATTAAATGTGTGAAGCGTGGCTTTCACCAGAATATGGAAACAGCTTCATGCTTCAATGATTAATTACAAAATAAAAGTGTGCAATGCCCTTGTATGACTCACATTTAAGACACCGCTTCACGGTGCAGATCACCACACAACAAGAGACAACCTGCTTCTTTCCAATCATTGCTGCTGCTGCTATTCAAACCCTTCTCCCATTATTTTTAACACACTAATTAGGTTCTAAGCCAGATCCCTTTCGTTTAAATAAGTATGTACTTCAATGAGCCCTGAGCATTATTGCAAATTGTTCCACTTGATGTGGGTATCTGATATTTGGACATTACTGTGGGATAATTAAGAAATTTTAAATCACAATTATTTTGTGAATTTGACCCACTTTATTTAATCCTCTAAATTCCAATCAAACAATGTTGGTCACAACTGTGCATTTCTGTATAATTCCAGGTGAGTGAGAAGGTTGTGGGTTTAAATCTCATTCCAGAGGTTTGAGTGCAAAAATGCAGGCTGGCATTTCCGTGTAAAACTCCACTGTCAGAGATACCATCTTTCAGATGAGAAGTTAAATCAAGACCCTGTCTGCCCTCTCAGGTGATACAATGGCACTATTTGAAGAATCGTTACAGTGCAGGAGGAGGCCATTTGGCCCATTGGGTCTGCACCGACTCACCTTACCCAGGCACTACCCCCATAACACCATACATTTACCATGGCTAATCCCCTTAACCCAAACATCTTGGGACACTAAAGGGCAATTTAGCATGGCCAATCCACCTGACCTGCACATCTTTGGACTGTGGGAGGAAACCGGTGCACCTGGAGGAAACCCATGCAAACATGGGGAGAATGTGAAAACTCCACACAGGCAGTCACCCGAGGCTGGAATTGAACCCAGGTCCCTGGTACTGTGAGGCAGCAGTGCTAACCACTGTGCCACCATGCCACCCATAAAAGCAGGATGATCAGCCCAATTTTTAAAAATTCATTTCACAGGATGTGAACATCACTGGCTGGTCACAACTGGGCATTTATTGCCCTCCGTTTCAGAAGGCATTTGAAAGTCAACCACAATGCTGTGGATCTGGGGTCACATGTAGGTCAGACCAGGTAAAGTTTCTTTCCTTAAAGGACATTTATGAACCAGATGGTTTTTTTTACGACAATCGACAATCATCAGTCAATTCAAATTTCACCATTTACCGCGATGGGATTCGAACTTGTGACCCCAAAGCATTATCTTGGGTCTTAGTATTATGAGCCCATAGACAATACTTGCTTCCCCATCTCTCAGTCAACATTTCAAAACGATGATCTCATTGAAACACAGAAAATTCAGAGAGGGCTTGACAGGATAGATAAAATAAGTTTATTTATTAGTCACCAGTAGGCTTACATTAACACTATAATGAAGTTATTGTGAAAATCCCCAGTTGCCACACTCTGGCGCCTGTTCGGGTACACTGAGGGAGAATTTAGCACGCCCAATGCACCTAACCAGCATGTCTTTTGGACTCCAGGAGAAAATTGGAGCACCCAGAGGAAACCCATGGAGACATAGGGAAAACATGCAGACTCCACACAGAGAGTGACCCAAGCTGGGAATCAAACCGGGGTCCTTGGCGCTGTGAGGCAGCAGTGTTAACCACCTTCCACCTTGCCGCCCAAGATAGATGCTGAGAGACTTAGCTTCCGAGTTTAAAGCTCAGGGCCACAGGCTCACAGTAAGGGAAAAGCTATATTAAGGATTGAGAGGAAGGAAAGTTCTTCAGTCAGAAGATTATGGATCTTTGGAATTTCCCAGCTTTTCAGGATATTCAAGGGCTAATAGAGTTTCAAACTCTTATGGAAATCAAGAAATATGGGAACCAGGCGGGGAAAAAAAGACAAGGACAGCAGATACTTGGGAACACCACCACATGGATGTTCTCCTCCAAGCCACACATCATCCTTATCTGGAACTATGTTTACATGCCTTCATTGTTGCTGAGTCAAAATCCCAGAACTCTCTGCCTAACAGCATTTTGGTCTACTTACGTCACATGGATTTCAATGGTTCAAGAAGACAGCTCACCATCACCTTCTCAAGGGCAATTAGGGATGGGCAATTCACGCAGGCCTAGCCATCTTGTTTAAAGTTTTAGGTTTATTTATTAGTGTCACAAGTAGGCTTACATTAACACTGCAATGAAGTTACTGTGGAAACTCCCCAGTCGCCACACTCGACGCCTGTTCACAGAAGGAGAATTTAGCATGGCCAATGCACCTAACCAGCATGTCTTTCGGACTGTAGAAGGAAACCGGAGCGCCCAGAGGAAATCCAAGCAGACACGGGGAGAATGTGCAGACTCCACACAGACAGCGACCCAAGCCGGGAATCGAACATAGGTCCCTGGCGCTGTGAGGCAGCAGTGCTAACCACTGTGCCACCATGCCTGCCTGAGAAAGATTTTTTTAAAATGTAGAGTTGAGGTATAAGTTCAGCCTTAATCTTACTAAATAGCAAAAGAGTTTTGAGGGACTTATGTCTTTGTTCCGCTTTCATTCTCATGTTTTTAAAAATTACAATAACAAATGATCGGCTCATAATTCCATTCCTGCTTGCAATGGGAGGGGGGGCGGTGTTATTATACACAAATAGGTTGTCTCATTTTCTACTTTACAACAGTAACTGCACTTCAAAAGTCTTCACTGGCTACAGCCCACTTTACAACTTCACGAGCTTGTCAATGGTGCTATATGAATGCAACTTTCTCCTTTTCCATGATACATCTCACAATCTCCATTTTACGATGAATGATCTCTAAAATTTCAACTCCTACTAAATGGTAATGACAGTTAAAATTTGAAAAGTCTTTGCGTGATAATTACATCAACAACTTGCATTTATATAACAGCTGGAATCTTATCACTGTTCACGCTGAATGGAGATTTCGCTAGCTGCCAAATTCTCCAACCTCGCTGCAGCGGGTGCGTGGCATGAACGACAGGTAAGATCGCAGCTAACATTTGTAATGTTAAAAATGTTGCAGAGATAGGGAGGATTGAAAACATGTGCGCACTTAAACATGAAAATTAGAATTTTAAAACTTGAAACACTTAGGGACCAGGAACCAGCTTAGGTTGGAGAGCGTTGGAATGCTGGATGCATGGGACTTGGTACCAGCTGGAATACAGCACCAGAGTCTTGGGTGAGCTAAACCGCATGCAAGGATGCAGGATAGGAGGCTGGTCAACAGGGTGTTAGAGTGGAGGAGATGTCAAATGCATGGATGAAGATTTCAGCAGCAGCTGGATTGAGGCAGGGATGGAAGTTGGTGATGTTATAGGAGTGAAAGTAGGTGATCTTCGCGATGGAATATAGAGCCAGAATCTCAGCTCGGGATCAATTTGGCAGCTGCAGTGTGGTTCAAGGGTGAGACAATCAGCAGGGAGATGAGTGGAATCAGTGCCAAGGCATTGGAGTGTCTGGCAGTGGGGCGAAGATAATCATTCTGGTCTTCCCACTATCCAGTTGCAGTTTTTCCAGGAAAGGCTGTCAGGCAAGAAATCTGACAACACAAAGGTAGTGGAGGGCTTTAAGGAAGGTAGAACTGGGTGTTGCCAGTGTATATATGAAATTGGACCCTTCAAACTGCCCCACTCCTCCACACTGGATGGGTGGTTGGGTGATATTCCATCACTCAAAACAGCCTCCCATCCATTGACTCGGTCTACACTTCCCCCTGCCTCGGAAAAGCAGCCAACATAATTAAGGACCCCGTGCACCCTGGACATACTCTCTTCCACCTGCTTCCGTCAGGAAAAAGATACAAAAGTCTGACGTCACGTACCAACCAACTCAAGAAAATTTCCTCCTTGCTGCCATCAGACTTTTGAATGGATCTACCTTGCACTAAGTTGATCTTTCTCTATACCCTAGCTATGACTGTAACACTACAGTCTGCACTGTCTCCTTTCCTTCTCTATGAATGGTATGCTTTGTCTGTATAGCATGCAAGAAACAGTACTTTTCACTGTATACTAATACATCTGACAATAATAAATCAGATCAAATCAAAGGAAGTGGAATAGGCGTTTAACATCTGAAAAATTTGAAACATTGCAATCTGCCATGAATGTGTCTTCTTTCTGTTTAACAGGATAGGTTTTGGGCCAGATGAGTAATCTGCTCTCGAGAGAGATACAATAAATGGCAGAGTCATGAGGAGTATAGAAACACAGAGGGACCTAGGTGTGCAAGTCCACAAATCCTTGAAGGTGGCAACACAGGTGGAGAAGGTGGTGAAGAAGGCATATGGTATGCTTGCCTTTATAGGACGGGGTATAGAGTATAAAAGCTGGAGTCTGATGATGCAGCTGTATAGAACGCTGGTTAGGCCACATTTGGAGTACTGCGTCCAGTTCTGGTCGCCGCACTACCAGAAGGACGTGGAGGCATTGGAGAGAGTGCAGAAAAGGTTTACCAGGATGTTGCCTGGTATGGAGGGTCTTAGCTATGAGGAGAGATTGGGTAGACTGGGGTTGTTCTCCTTGGAAAGACGGAGAATGAGGGGAGATCTAATAGAGGTGTACAAGATTATGAAGGGTATAGATAGGGTGAACAGTGGGAAGCTTTTTCCCAGGTCGGAGGTGACGATCAGGAGGGGTCACGGGCTCAAGCTGAGAGGGGCGAAGTATAACTCAGACATCAGAGGGACGTTTTTTACACAGAGGGTGGTGGGGGCCTGGAATGCGCTGCCAAGTAGGGTGGTGGAGGCAGGCACGCTGACATCGTTTAAGACTTACCTGGATAGTCACATGAGCAGCCTGGGAATGGAGGGATACAAACGATTGGTCTAGTTGGACCAAGGAGCGGCACAGGCTTGGAGGGCCAAAGGGCCTGTTTCCTGTGCTGTACTGTTCTTTGTTCTTTGTTCTTTGTTGAGAGTCAGGTCAGTAATTTCAGTATTCTGATGAGGCCACATTCCATGGCTCATCAGCTAAAGGACAGCAAGAATAGCTGGAATCAGTTTTCTAGTAAGTTAGTGTTTATCCAGCACTGCTTGTGGGCCAGGGGGCGATGGAGTGCGTCCCTCTGCTAGCCCCTCTCCCAACCAGGCTTACCAACCACTCTCTCTCCATTCCTATTATTCAACAACCAACCCCATCTCCAAGTCCAGCTCAACTGCTGATCCCTGAGCCAAAGCCTTTGTGTAGGGCTGCCTTCCTCTCGCTTGCAATCTCCCCCTCCCTCCTTTCTAGCTGTTGCTTTCCAGAGCAGATGTTCCCACCTGACAGCTTGTCAGCCTTTCAATCTGTCTGGCTGATGATGTGGGTAAGCGTTCTCCAAGGCAGCCTTCAAGACACACGACAACACAGAATCGCCGAGCAGAAACTGATAGCCAAGTTCTGCATGCATGAGGAGCGGGATGTTACACTACATGTAACCCCCACCATTTGGCCTGGGCTTGCAAATTTCTACTAACTGCCCTGGCTTGAGACAATTCACACCTTCTTAATCTGTGATTATCCCTCTCTCCACTTGCACTGTCTGTACCTGTGAAGACTCATATTCCAACCATTCTTCACATTCCAATCTGTAATTACCTTGCAATTATGTCTTTGCCTATATCTGCCGTGTTTGTGAACCTACCTCTCCACTCACCTGATGAAGGGGCAATGCTCTGAAAGCTTGTGATTCCAAATAAACCTGTTGGACTTTAACCCTGGTGTTGTGAGAGTTCTTACTGTCTGGCTAATGACTGGGAAATAGAGAAAAACAATTCAAATGAGGTTCTGCTGTTAAACTTAACAAGGACCTCTGTGTTACCCCCAGAAATGTGGGATCCAGAGCAGTTACAAACTCCCACATCCTCCCTCTCCCCGCCTCTCTGCAAATAATGGAGATGCACTCCTCCCTCTGCTTCATGACATATTTACCTCACAAAATGTAAGTAAAACATGCTGCAGAAAATTCTTGTCAGTGTTTAGTTGTTTGTGCTGAAAAGCATGTAACTTATTGTGGAAAACATGTTACTTAACAGGAATTTTCTGCATGATAAAGGAGCGTGTTTTAAGAGTGTAAAGCAACCTCCCAAATCAGACGAGGCTACTAAACAGCTTGAACTTCTGTACGTGTTTAACTTCTCTCTGAGTACTTGATCCATTAGTTAAGACTCTATATATCACGTCTGCCATGTAACTGGGGGAATAATCTGTACACAATAGTTATTTTCTCTCACAGGGGCTATTTTTCAGAATTCTATTTGCATTGTGAGACCTCACAGCGCTGAAGCATCACATAACCAGCTGCATTAGCGAACACTCAAGTGCAGCAACCGTCAGACATCTGTCATACTAATGTGTTCTCAACTTGAGCTGGCTTAATTTAGCTTTCTTTTCCCCCTTTGTCATTTTTTAAAACAAAGCCAGAACACTCATTTTTTTGTGTTTTCCCCACACTTTTTAGGCTTTCCCTCCCTCACCAACCAAGCTACTTCCAACTGAGAGATCCAATATTCTCGGGCCCTTGCTTATGTTTCCACCGAGCTACAGCCACTGGGGAATATGCAAAAGCAAGAAAAGTTGCTCAAACACACCCAGGGTCTCTCTTGATTTGATTTGATTTATTATTGTCACATGTATTAGTGTACAATGAAAAGTATTGTTTCTTGTGCACCATACAGATAGAGCATACCGTTCATAGAGAAGGAAACGAGTGAATGCAGAATGTAGTGTTACCGTCATAGCTAGGGTGTAGAGAAAGATCAACTTAATGCAAGGTAGGTCCATTCAAAAGTCTGACTGCAGCAGGGAAGAAACTGTTCTTGAGTCGGTTGGTACGTGACCTCAGACTTTTTCCCGACGGAAGAAAGTGGAAGAGAGAATGTCCGGGGTGCATCCTTCCTCTGTGTAGCACCTTTCCCCTGCATGCAGAGATCCCAACAAGACTGAAAGTGTTATGTACGTTGGGGCATAGCCTCTTTAAGGGAACGGGTCATGTCACATGTGGACAGAGTGGTGAAGAAGGCATTCGGCATACTTGGTTTCATTGGTCAGAACATTGAATACATGAGTTGGGACGACTTGTTGAAGTTGTACAAGACATTGGTAAGGCCACATTTAGAATACTGTGTACAATACTGGTCACCCAATTATAGAAAGGATATTATTAAACTAGAAAGAGTGCAGAAACGACTTACTAGGATGCTACCGCGACTTGATGGTTTCAGTTATAAGGAAAGGCTGGATAGACTGGGACTTTTTTTCCTGGAATGTCGGAGGCTTAATGGTGATTTTACAGAGGTCGATAAAATAACGAGGGGCATAGATCAGGTAGATAGTCAACAAATTTTCCCAAAGGTACGGGAGTCTAACACTAGAGAGCACAGGTTTAAGGTGAGAGGGAAGAGATACAAAAGGGTCCAAAGGGGCAGTTTTTTCACACAGAGGATGGTGAGGGTCTAGAACGAGCTGCCAGAGGCGGGTACAATTTTGTCTTTTAAAAAGCATTTAGACAGTTACATGGGTAAAATGGGTATAGAGGGTATTGGGCCAAATGCGGGCAATTGGGACTAGCTTAGTGATTTAAAAAAAGGGTGTCATGGACAAATTGGGCCAAAGGGCCTGTTTCCATGCTGTGAACATCTATGACTCTATGACTCTATGACCTGGGGTGTGGGATGAGCTGGTTGGGAACCGCCCCGAATGGGCATGTCAACATTTGGATGTGGCACAAGTAGACTGAATAAAGATCTGCGTTCCTTGGTTGTGAAGTAGTTCCTGAGGAGATACCTCAGCACTCAGAGATTTAACAGAAAGTGAAACATAGGATCAAGCATCTATTCTTAACGCAATGCATTAGAGACATAAACGCACAAACACAATCATGGGAATCAGTACACTTTTGACCACAGTACTCCCAGATGCCATTGACTATACAAAAGTTATGCAAAGTATATGTTGGGTGGCCAAATTGTTGCCACCAGCTTTCCGACAGTGCCGAATGGGAATTTGGCTCGCTAAATATGAGACCACCCTATCATGTGGCTGCCCAGATGCTTCAGCTGTTGGGGAGGGGAAGCTTTGCAATACAACGAGGTCAGTTTCCTAAATGCCCCACCTATGTACTGCGTGATATTGAATATAACCTGAGTTCTACCTCAGGTTTTGCCTGAGGGGCAGCAAAAGTAATGGAAGAAAAGTGGAAGAAGGGTAAATGTCAGGGAACAGGAGGTGGAATGAGAATGGGAGACTGATGCTTCAACTGCAGCTGAACTATCTTCTTTAGAGCAGTGAATTCTTAAAATGGTCATTGAGATATTCACCAAATAGATTCCTATCTTGCACTTTAGATTTTCTGTGACTAGATAGCTTAGTTTGTCATTCTGATTTACTTTGATTCCTTTCATACCACTGCTGTATGTCTTGATAATAACTCCATTCAGAGATGTGCTGAATACAATGTTGAATAGAATTGTTCAGGTTTTATTACTTTCACAATACTTGCAATGAATCTGGTCAATGTGAAGATCCAAGATGCTGTCCCTTTATGCTACATGTCCTATTTCATCATTCTCTGTCTCATTTTCTAAAGGTAAGGCAAAGAAAAGAAACAGTATCCAGAGTCAGCTTACTACTCGACCATTGAAGTGTTTCTCTGTGAATGCAAGAAGTCTTAGAAATATATCTGCTGGAATTATAATCTTATATACAGTATTAGAAGACCGAAATGTTGTAGTTGTAACTGAGACATGGCTAGACTTAAATAATGATTCCCAATGCCACTTTGTAGCGTATGGTTTAAGTATTAGTGTCACAAGTAGGCTTACATTAACACTGCAATGAAGTTACTGTGAAAATCTCCAAGCCGCCACACTCTAGTGCCTGTTCGGGTACACTGAGGGAGAATTTAGCACAGTCAATGCACCTAACCAGCACATCTTTCGGACTATGGGAGGAAACCGGAGCACCCAGAGGAAACCCATATGGACACTGGGAGAATGTGCAAACTCCGCACCGGCAGTGACCCAAGCTGGGAATCGAACCCAGGTCCCTGCAGCTGTGAGGCAGCAGTGCGAACCACTGTGCCACCGTGCCGCTCCCAGTAAAACTGGTTCTGGAAAAATAGGACTGGTCATCAGGAAGCAGGTGTCGCCTTATTTGTCAGAGACAAGATTCTTGATGTGAGATTTTGGCAGATCAGCAAGAACTGATGCTGTTTAGATTCAATTAATCCAAGCCAATTGCCCTAAAATTATGACTGGCACCTGCTTCACAGCAGTCATCCCGAACTAATGAAGAACTCTTCTTCTGAAATTGCTCAGGCTTTTAGCCTGGACCAGCTCCAAGGGTTGCTCCAAGGTCACCTGACAAGAATCAGCACATGTAACCTTTGAAAATATAGGATAGTAACTATCGGTTCCAGTCAAATTTAAAGAAGATAAAATAAATAACAAAAGCAAAAGGAAACCTTCCCAAATAAATCACAATGTTGTTATCAGTGTCTATTAGATACAATATACCCTGTGGTGGCCATCGATCACAGACTGGATACACAAAACATAGAAAATAGGAGCCAGAGGAGGCCATTCAGCCCTTCGAGCCTGCTCTGCCATCTATTATGATCATGGCCGATCATCCAACTCAGTAACCTGTTCCTGCTTTTCCCTCATATTCTTTGATCCCTTTAACCCCAAGAGCCAATTCCTTCTTGAAAACATATATTGTTTTGGCCTCAACTGCTTTCTGTGGTAGAGAATTTCATAGGCCCGCCACTCTCCTCGTGAAGTATTTTCTCCTCATTGTAATCCTAAATGGTTTACCCTGTATTCTTAGACTCAGACTCCTAGTTCTGGACTCCACCACTGTCAGGAACGTCCTTCCTACATCTACCCTGTCTAGTCCTGTTAAAATTTTATAGGTTTCTATGAGATTCCCCCTCATTCTTCCTGTTTTTGCTACCAAAGTGGATAACTTCACATTTACCCACATTATACTGCATCATGCATTTGCCCACTCACTCAACTTGTCCAAATCACACTGAAGAATCTGCAAATTTGCAGATATTACAATTAATTTCCTCAAATAAATCATTTATAGATATTGTGAATAGTTCTGGTCCTGGCACTGATCCCTGGGGTACCCCACTAGCTTCTCATTTGGAACAAGACCCATTTATTCCTACACTTTGTTTCCTGTCTGCCAACAGTTTTCTATCCCTCGCAATACATTACCCCCTATCCCATGCACTTTAATTTTACACACTAATCTCTTTTTTTGGGATCCCGTCAAAAGCCTTCTAAAAGTCCAAGTAAACCAGGTCGACTGCCTCCCCCTCACCAACCCCATCAGTTACATCCTCAAAGAATTCCAGTAGATTTGTTGAGCACGATTTCTCTTTTGTAAATTCATGTTGATTCTGTCCGATCCTACCACTGTTTACAAGTGCTCTGCTATTAAATCTTTTATAATGGACTCCAGCACTTTCCCGACTCCTGATGTCAGTCTAACTGGTCTATAATTCCCAGTTTTCTCTCTATCTCCCTTTTTAAATAGTGTGGTACATTAACTACCCTCCAATTTGTAGGGACTGTTCCAGACTCTATAGAATCTTGGAAGATGACCACCAATGCATCCATTATTTCTTGGATTACTCCCTTAAGTACTCTGGGATGTAGATTTGTGAAGACAGAACTAAAGTACGTATTTAGTTGGTCAGCCATTTTTTCGTTTCCCATTATAAATTCCCCTGTTTCTGACCTACATTTGCCTTCACCAATCTTTTTATCTTCACATATTTGTAGAAACTTTTACAGTCAGTTTTTTATATTCCCTGCAAACTTACTCTTGTACTTTATGTTCCCCTTCTTACTCAATCCCTGTGCTGAATTCTAAACTGCTCCCTATCCTCAGGTCTGCTGATTTTTATCGCCAATTTGTATGTCTCTTTTTTTAGAGCTAATATTATCTCTAGTTTCCCTTGTAATGCCATAATTTGGCCACCTTTCCCATTTCATTTTTACGCCAGACAGGAATGAACAATTGTTGCAGTTCACCCACACATCCTTTGAATATTTGCCATTGCTGATCCACTGTCCTCCCTTTAAGTAACATTTCCCTATCCACCATAGCCAACTCGCACCTTATACCATTGTCATCTCCTTTATTAAGATTCAGTGCCCCAGTCTCAGAATCAACTCCATCACTCTCCATCTTTATGAAGAACTCTATCATATTATAGCCTCACGCAACTAGATTGCCAATTATTCCTTTCTCATTACACAATACCCAGTCTTTAATTGGTTCCCCAACCTATTGATTTAGAAAACTATCTCGTAAACATTCCAGAAATTCCTCCTGGACTGTATTGTTACGAACTTGATTCGCCAAATCAAATGCCGATTAAAGTAACCCATAATCACAAATATTCCTTTATCGCATATGTCTCTAATTTCCTGTTTAATACCATTCCCAACATCACTACTACAGTTTGGGGGTCCAAATACAACACCCACTGATGTCTTTTGCCCCTTGGTGTTTCCCAGCTCGACCCATAAAGATTCCATATCGTCAGAGCTAATATCATTCCTCAATATTGTGTAAATTTCATCTTTAACCAGAAACGCAACTCCACTGCCTTTTCCTTTTTGTCTGTCCTTCAGACTACCCCTGGATCCCTGCAGTAAAGTGGATGATTTAATCGCGCTTTAAGATGTAAACGGGTATGATATAGTCGGGATTATGGAGGAATGGCTTTACTGCAAATGCTCTATGCATTAAGGTATAAAGCCTTCAGGCTTGTCTTTTTAATATTCGTTGTCCTATTCCCATTGGAATACCCTGGAATACTGTGAACAGCTTTGGCCCCTCATCCAAGAAATTATGTACTGGCTTTGTAGGCAGTCCAGAGGAGATTCACTAGGTTGACCCCAGGCATGGAAGGATTTTCTTTTGAGGAGAGGTTGAGTCGGTTGGGTTTGTACTCACTGCAGTTTAGAAGAATCAGAGGTGACCTTATTGAGACACATAGGATTTTCAGGGGGCTTAACAGAGTAGATTCTGAGAGGTTTTTTTCCCCTTGTGGGAGAGTCTAGAACCAGAGTAAGGGGTCACCCATTTAAAACCGAGATTAGGAGGTATTTCTTCGCTCAGAGGGTAGTGAACCTGTGGAATTCTTTACTGCAGAAGTCTGTAGAGGCTGGGTCTTTAAGTATGTTCAAGTCTGAGATAGACAAATACTTTACCAGTAAGGGAATTGAGATGTTGATCCTCAAAATGGGGCATCAACTAATGTGGTAGACAAATGGACACTTATACAAGATATTTTGCACAAAACACTCTTTACTGATTCTTAACTGACTCGACAAACTCCTTGCTACTTGTTTAAGTTCCTTGTTATTTAAAACTTTTGCCAAACATTGAACTGCTCCTTATTCTACTTGTTAGAATCTTGATTATTTGTTACAGTAAATCACAAGGCTCTCGGCTTGGATTTAACATTACATTTTGCAAGGTGAATTGATCAGTCTCACTTTTGACTCATGCAATGTTAGTTCCCGCAGGTCATCGCTGCTGAGCTTGCTAACTCCTCCCTTTTATCCAGTTTCTTCTAGCATTGAGAAAGTTCTTTTGCCGTGTACACTGATGGGCTGATACCTGTTTTCCTCAATGCTAGCTTACAAAAACAGCCCATAACTTCAGGCCTGGTTTTCTTTGTTGAGTACATCTTATCACACTTGCTTGCAAAAACAAACTGCTTCACAGTCCTTGTGTTGTGTAAGATTGGCTACTTTTCCCATAATGCTTTGTTGTTAGGCATCTGACTATAGTGGGTTAAGGCAGTAAGGCAGAAAAGTGGAGCTGAGGATTATCATCTCAGATCAGTTGTGATCTCATTGAATGGTGGAGTGGATTTGATGGGCCGAATGGCCTACTTCTGCTCCTACATCATACGGCCTTATTGTCTGTAGGGTCCAAAGGTGGAAAGTCACAACTCAGGTGTGGAAACTCACTGGAAGATTGAGAACTGCAGCACAAATCTATTTCTTCCATTTGTCCCAGAAGTTGGTAGGTTTCCTCTGACGCTTGGTGACAAACCCAGGGGGAGGGACCACAGCATAGCAACCACAAGCCAGTTTATGGTCTGTTCAGTGCCCTTGGTAAGCTATGATTTTGGTGTTGAATTCTTGTCCATTTGCTGGTTAGGTTTCTGAGTGGATCCTGTAGACTCCCAGGTAACAGAGGTGGTGATGCTCCAGGCAAAAGGCAAAGTCCAATGATCACTGACCTAACCAGAATTTGTCTTAATTGATCCTGATGGAGGACTGATACTTTCTGGCACTCAAGCATCTTCCACAAATCGTTTAGGTCCATGACTATGAGGAGCACATTACTGTTGCTATCTGAGAGGACACCCTCCACATGTGACTTGTGCAGAGCCAACACCAACATCCACTCCCTCAAGAGATGTGGCAGAGACTCCATGTAAATGGTGCAAAATTGACCAGGTATAGAGCAGAGATGATGCACTGCATTCCCATAGGGAAGGTGGGAGATGTGTGTAGTGGTCAAAGATCCATTAAACTTGATTGAGGTTTCATCATCAGCCCCCTTATACAGCAAAGTGACACAGGGGGGAGTTTATGGCATTCCCTGGAGCATCTGGCAGAGTGAAATGGATTGGCACCCGAGGTATGGCTGGAGACATATGAATGCCCACTGGTCCCAAGCTAATTAGGGAACATCATACTGAAAACTCTGACTGGGTCAGAACTGAAGGTATAGACAGATGGCATTGTTATAATAGCCTATGCAGTGAAGTTTTGGCCCCAATATAATTATGAGGATCAGCCCCAAAATGGCAACAAAAGCTTTGTAGTTAGGAGTGGGGGAACATTTTTTGCACACAGATTTTGACTTGCTCAATCACACACTAGAATACACTCAACCTCCCAAACATTCACACTGCTAAAAATCACATTTTTCTGAAATGTTACATAAATTCCACACAAAACAATTTGCACTCAATGCTTGAATCTCTTATCAATGCGGCTCGGCTACTCAAAGACTGTTTTCTGGGACTACTCCTTAATTATAGAAATATGGAATGATGCAACGAAATGAAGGCCATTTCTCTCATCATGAAACGTTGACAGAGATATCCAATTAATTTCACTCCCCTGCTCTTCCCCCGTAAACCTGTAGTTTTCTTTCTCTTCAAGTATTTATTCAATTCTCTCAGGAATGTTACTATTGAATGTGCTTCCACTTCACTTTCAGGCAGCATGTTTCAGAACACAACATCTGACTGCACTAATGAAACTGTTCCTTGTTGCTGCGGGTTCTTTCACCATTCACTTTAAATCTGTGAACTTTGGTTACCAATCCTTCTGCCACTGGAAACAGTTTTTCTTTATTTTCTCCATCAAATCCATTCTTGATTTCAAACCTCTACCACGGGGCGGCATGGTGGCACAGTGGTTAGCACTGCTGCCTCACAGTGTCAAGGACCCGGGTTCAATTCCTGGTTTGGGTCACTGCCTGTGTGGAGTCTGCACGTTCTCCCTGAGCTTCCTGTTACTTGCCATTTTAACACACGATCCTGCTCTCATGCCCACATGCCTGTCCTTGGTCCGCTGCAATGTTCCAGTGAAGCTCAACGTAAACTGGAGGAACAGCATCTCATCTTCCGGCTAGGCACTTTACATCAAATTCAACAACTTCGGATGATTAGCTCTATCCCACCTCGACCCCTTTGTTTTCATTTTATTCAATTTTTAACTGTTCGCTACCTTTTATTTCTTTATTGTCTTCCTCCCCCACTCTTTCCCCTATTTTATGCTCCCTTTCCTTGCCTTTTCTACCCCTTTGCTTCCCCTTTCCTCCATCTTCTCAATTTTATCTCTCTCCCACCCATCTCCCCCCTCCTCCCACGTCTTCATCTGTCACAGCTTACCCTCTGATTTCAGCTTCTCTGCCGTTTGGCCATTCACATCTTTTATTCTCTCTATGGACTGCCATTAGCAGCCTTTCTCCTTGTGTTTGTGGCTATGACTCATCTTTCATTCCCTCACCCTGCAGTATAAACATCTCCCACTTTCTATGCTTTTAGCTTTGACAAAGGGTCATCTGGACTCGAAACGTCAGCTCTTTTCTCTCCCTACAGATGCTACCAGACCTGCTGAGATTTTCCAGCATTTTCTCTTTTGGTTTTGTTCTCCCTGTGTCTGCGTGGGTTTCCTCCGGGTGCTCCGGTTTCCTTCAACAGTCTGAAAGACGTGCTGGTTCGGTGTACTGGCCATGCTAAATTCTCCCTCAGTGTACACGAACAGGCTCCGAAGTGCGGCAACTGGGGGATTTCACAGTGATTCCATTGCAGTGTTAATGGAAGCCTACTTGTGATACTAATAAATAAACTTAACCTTAAACGCTTAACTTTCTCTGTTTTAAGAGGAACAGACCTATTCTCTCCACTTTGCCACATTAATGAAATCCCTCAGCACCGGTATGTTCCCATAATTCTCTTCTGCACCCTTTTTATGCCTTGACATCTTTCTGAAAGGGCGGTGCCCAGAATTGTACACAATACTCCAGGTGCAGTGTGAGCTACTGCATATGTGTGTGATCTCGGCACTCACAGTTTGGTGCATGCACAGTGGCCTACTCAGCGCTATGGTGCCGGCCTCTCCAGCGGGAATAGGCCCTGCCCACTGATTTTTCACGTGATTCATGCTGAGGCACTCTGCAGTGCTCAGAGTGTGGGAGATCCATTTTGAAACTCCTGCTGAAAACATTAAAACATAGAAAATAGGTGCAGGAGAAGGCCATTCGGCCCTTTGAACCTGCACCACCATTCAATATGATCATGGCTGATCATACACTTTCAGTATCCCACTCCCACTTTCTCTCCATACCCTTTGATCCCTTTAGCCACAAGGGCCACGTCCAGCTCCCTCTTGAACATATCTAACGAACTGGCCCCGAACTGGTAAAGAATTCCACAGGTTCACAACTCTCTCAGTGAAGAAGTTCTTCCTCATCTCAGTCCTGAATGGCTTACTCCTTATTCTTAGACTGTGACCCCTAGTTCTGGACTTCCCCAACATCGGGAAAATTCTTCCTGCATCTAGCCTGTCCTGTCCCATCAGGATTTTATATGTTTCTATCAGATCCCCTCTCATTCTTCTAAATTCCAGTGAGTGCAAGCCCAATGGATCCAGTCTCTCTCCATATTTCAGCCCTGCCATTCCAGGAATCAGTCTGGTGAACCTTCGCTGGACTCCCTCAACAGCAAGAATGTCCTTCCTCAAACTATGAGACCAAAACAACACACAATACTCAAGGTGTGGCCTCACCAAGGCCCTGTATAACTGCAGCAAGACACCTTTACTCATATACTCAAATTCTCTTCCTATGAAGGCTAGTATGGCATTAGCTTTCCTCACCACCTGCTGTATCTGCATGCCAACCTTCAGCGACTCTTCCACCATGACACCCAGGTCACGTCGCCCTTCCCCTTTTTCTAAACAGCCACTATTCAGATAATAATCTTCCTTCTTGTTTTTGTCACCAAAGTGGATAACCTCACATTTATCCACATTATATTGCAATTGCCAAGTATTTGCCCACTCAGCCAACTTGTCCAAGTCACCCTACAGCCTCACAGCAATCCTCCTCACTGCCACCCAGCTTATTGTCGCCTGAAATTTGGAGATATTGCATTCAATTAGAACATAAGAATATAAGAAATTGGAGCAGAGTAGGCCATCTAGCCCCTCGAGCCTGCCCTGCCATTCAATAAGATCATGGCTGATCTGAAGTGGATCAGTTCCACTTATCTGCCTGATCCCTATAACCCCTAATTCCCTTACCGATCAGGAATCCATCTATCCGTGATTTAAACATATTCAACGAGGTAGCCTCCACCACTTCAGTGGGCAGAGAATTCCAGAGATTCACCACCCTCTGAGAGAAGAAGTTCCTCCTCAACTCTGTCCTAAACTGACCCCCCTTTATTTTGAGGCTGTGCCCTCTAGTTCTAGTTTCCTTTCTAAGTGGAAAGAATCTCTCCATCTCGACCCTATCCAGCCCCTTCATTATCTTATAGGTCTCTATAAGATCCCCCCTCAGCCTTCTAAATTCCAACGAATACAAACCCAATCTGCTCAGTCTCTCCTCATAATCAACACCCCTCATCTCTGGTATCAACCTGGTGAACCTTCTCTGCACTCCCTCCAAGGCCAATATATCCTTCTACAAATAAGGGGACCAATACTGCACACAGTGTTCCAGCTGCGGCCTCACCAATTCTTTCTTCCAAATCATTAATGTATATTGTGAGACGTTGGGGGTCCCAGCACTGAATCTTGCGGTACTCCATTAGTCACTAGAAAAACTCCACTAGATAAAGCCAGTGGGATTTATTCCGGTTGGTACGTGAATTCGACACTTTGAATTTTTGGGGGAAATTCGCCCCATTATCTTTAGACATCCAGGAAGCTTTAACTTAATGTGCTCTTCCTTTCCCTCTTGCAGGAATATCTTTAGAATCATATACTCATAGATTCATAGAATTTTACAGTGCAGAAGGAGGCCATTCAAGTCATCGAGTCTGCACCGACCACAATCCCACCCAGGCCCTATCCCCATAACCCCATGTATTTACCCTAGCTAGTCCCACTGACAGCAAGGGGCAATTTAGCATGGGCAATCCACCTAACCCGCACATCTTTGGACCATGGGAGGAAACCGGAGCACCCGGAGGAAACCCACGTAGACACGGGGAGAACGTACAAACTCCACACAGACAGTGACCCAAGCCGGGAATCGAACCCAGGTTGCTGGCGCCGTGAGGCAGCAGTGCTAACCATCGTGCCACTGTGCCTCCCATTATTCAGTTACTTCTCTGCCTCCAAATTTTTGATTCCCATTCACCTGGGACAGATTCCTTTTCAACTCACTGAAGATAGCCCTCCTCCAGTTAAATATTTGTGTTACTGGGTCTACCAGTGTTGATGTCTTTTTCTTTTATGTTGAAATAGCAGGGTCTATGTAATTGGGAAACAGGAGGGGGCAATTCATTTATAACTAATTTTTATAAAGACTCACCCCAGGGTATACTCCCCGGTGGCTGCCAGAAGCAGCCCTCTCCCCATTTGTTCCCCCCTGCCAATTAAAAAAAAAATTCTAAAAGGATTTTAAAAAACAAATTCCAAATGGAGGAAAAAATAGTGTCAAGTTGGGGCAGCACGGTGGCACAGTGGTTAACACTGCTGCCTAACAGGGCAAGGGACGTAAATCCTGGCCTCGGGTCACTGTCTGTGTGGAGTTTGCACTTTCTCCCCGTGTCTGCGTGGGTTTCCTCCGGGTGCTCCAATTTCCCCCCACAGTCCAAAGATGTACAGGTTAAGTTGAGTGGCCATGCTAAATTGACCCTGGTATCAGGGGGATTAGCAGGGTAAATGTGTGGGGTTATGGGAATAGCCCCACATATGGGTGGGATGTGGTCGGTACAGACTCGATGGGCCGAATGGCTGCCTCCTGTACTGTAGGGATTCTATGATTCTATGAACTACCCATTGACTTCCAGGTTTTGATTCCACTCTGAAGGGTATTGTTTCCATCTCTTTATCTCGCTTCAATTCAGGGCGAAGTTTTTTCTCTGGTTTTAATTCCCCTGTCTCTCCCATGCTGCTGCGGGAGCTCCTCCGATCACAGATTTATCCTCCCTCTCATCCTTGCTGCCCCTTCAATCATGCATTCTGGGTTATACCTTCCTGGCTCCCCAGCTTTGTTTTGGGGGGCACCCCAAAGCTGTGCTGGGGAATCTCTCTTGGAAATTCACAGGTAAGGGCTTACCCGACAACTGTCCAGAACCGCGAACCTCTCCTGGACAATTGTGCTGCGAACCATCCAACAGAAGTGATTTAAATTACCAACTACGGATGGTTCTGTCAGTTTCATAGTCATAGTTACTCTGAAAGAGTTAGAAGGAAAAAAAGCCGAACTCCCCACACATCCGACACCCTAAGGGACATCCCTTCCCCCAACCAAACACCCCATCACCAGTATTCCTCAGCCGCATGAGATTCTGCCCATCCCCTCTCACCTGACCTGACCAGGCTCGACCCCACACCAGCCTGACCACAACCCCCCCCCCCCCCCCCGACCCCGCCCCCACATGGCTGGACCCAATCTGACACTCTTCCCCTCTGATCCAACATAGAAGATAGAAGCAGGAAGAGGCCATTTGGCCCTTTGGGCCTGCTCCACCATTCACCATGATCGTGGCTGATCGTCCAACTCAGTCGCCTAATCCTGCTTTCTACCCATAACCCTTGGTCCAATTCGCCCTCAGTGCTATACCTAGCCGCCTCTTGAATACATTCAATGTTTTGGCATCAACTACTTCCTGTGGTAATGAACTCCACAGGCTCACCACTCTTTGGGCGAAGAAATATTTCCTCATGTCTGTCCTAAATAATCTACACTGAATCCTCAGATTGTGACCCCTGGTTCTGGACTCCCCCACTATTGGGAACATCCTCCTTGCATCTACCCTGTCTAGTCCTGTTAGAATTTTATAAGTCTCTATAAGATCCCCCATCATTCGTCTGAACTCCAACGAAAACAATCCTAACCTCGTCAATCTCTCCTCCTGCCATCCCTGGAATAAGCCTGGTAAACCTTCGCTGGACTCCCTCCAGTGCAAGAACATCCTTCCTTAGAAAAGGAGACCAAAACTGCACACAACACCCCACCAATGTCCGGATCCCACCCCTACCCTTACTGATGTCTGAATCCCACACCCATCACATCCCATTCACCTTAGAAACTTACTGTCTTCCTTTCAATGGTTCTGTTTAAACTCATTGGCTTTATGGCAGCCATTAGTGGACATGCCCTCCTTCTCTCCACTCCTTTTACACTCTGCTGCTGGAGCCAATGAACTACCTCGCTTTTTCAGTCTCACTCAGCCTGAGTCAGGGAGGTCGGGCGAGACAGGCGCTTTGGAATTCGAGTGCAGATAAGTCACTACGGAGTGGCAATTCACCTCCTGATTGTCACTCCGAGGAAGTCATGGGCTTCTATCTCTGCGGGAGCAGCAGGAGTGGGAGGGAGGGCACCTGTTATTGAAGGGGTTGGAACAGTGAGCAGGGGAGAGTTGTTTGGAGGAGCAACTATTCATAGATTCTGCCTCTCCCCTGCTCACTGCTCCTTCAATCAAACTCTGCATTATTTCCCTGCTCTCAACGAGATGGCTGCACCTGCAATTGTTTCGATTATGGAGGAGCCACAATGTAAGGTAATGCTGCAGCAGGGTCGCTTTTTTTGAATGTTTCACCCCCCCCTTTCGCTTTTTCATGGGTCACTTGTGATGTTTTGAGGGCGGATTCGCCCGCTTCCCCTGTCTATTTTGAACTCTGATTCACCCTCCCCTCAACAGCCTGACAGAGAAGGGGAGCTTGTCATGCAGAGATTCTTGGGTGCAACTGCATAGTCTATCATTGAGTGACGCTGAGCATTGGAGCATGCCAAACTGTTTTGCCATTAGGCTCAAACAGTTCAAAAGGCAATTATATGAACAGCACTGAAGGAAAACTGAAAATTAAAAACAGAACATGAAGATTTTCTTTCACGCTCACTCAGATTGATGGCAATAATGGTGATATTAAAATCATTTTGTTTGGGCATTATGACCATTACTGGCCCTGAGGCACTTATTAAGTCTGATAATGATCATTATGTCCTTCAGAATAATATTGTTATATTAGCAGTTGACTGTTGAACCATTTCTTCTGCCCCTTCAGCTTCATGGAGCTATGGACTCTCAATCTGCACGCTCCATAGAATTACAACATTCACGCAGCATTCTCTGGAGAGCACACTTCCAGTGTGAAAGTTTACGATCGTCTCGTACTGCTCTCGTTTCAGTGCTGAGATCTCCGCACCCATTATATTGCAAGCAGTCCCTTGTTCTGCAAAGTGATGTGCCATTTCTTTCCTTCTGTAGGCAGAATTCTCCAACTTGAGCTCTGAGATTGTAGTGTGTTACTTGTGAGAAATTGAGAATAAAATAAAATCAGAAGGTCAAACCTGATTAAGTAGTCCCTGCCTAATGTTAATCAACACATACAGAGTAGGCTGCTCATTTTGGCAGCTTATTTTCAGAGCATTGGCAAAATTAACTGCAGCAAGAACATAACAAGATTTTATTCCACTTCATAATAAAACAAGTCAGGTTTCATGTTCCTATCTTGCTGTATATGATCTGTCATGGTGGCTTCTTGCATGTCCTTGAAATAACTACTTTTCCACCCTTGAGGCAGCTTGTGGCAAGCATAGACATGCATAACAGTGAAAAGTGCAGGCATGCACATTAGGGTGAGAGATGAGAGTCCAGGGCAATGGGACAGTTTCAATGATGGCATTTGTGCACTCCAAGACAAGGTTTGACAGGGATGTGCATTAAAGGCGTAGTTCCCCCTTACCTTGCCTGACAGCACCACCTCAACTCTAACCTCCGAATCTCATCCCCTGCGACTATGCCACACTGTGATATTTTACTTTCCACTCTCCGTTCTTCTGGTTTCGCGGAGTAAGAATGCAGAGGCTACAAGTTAGTACTGCATCAATGGCAATTTTGTACTCATGATAGCACAGTGGTTAGCCTCACAGTGCCGGGGACCCGGATTCGATTCCTGACTTGGGTCACTGTCTGTGTGGAGTTTGCACGTTCTCCCCGCGTCTGCGTGGGTTTCCTCCGGGTGCTCCGGTTTCTTCCCACATTCTGAAAGACGTGCTGGTTAGGTGCATTGACCCGAACAGGCACCGTGGCAACTCGTGGATTTTCACAGTAACTTCATTGCAGTGTGAATGCAAGCGTTACTTGTGACTAATAAATAAACTTTACTTTTACTCCAAACACAATATTCCAGAACTTTTGAGGTTTTGGCTGCAAATGGTCAGTGTCTGGCCTGATTTCCCCTCTCGAACTGATGGGGGCAACTTGCATTTACACAAGTGCAGACGAACACTGAATTTCGAATGTCAACCTCTGTCATTCACTGCTACACCACAAACTGCATTCTGTACTTTCCTTCCCAAACCCCCAAGCTGGCAATCAGTGAAATCAATTGATTTGGCGTGAACACCTTATAGGAGGCTGCTAAATAAGCTAAGAGCTGATGTTGTTAGAGGCAAGGTACTAGCATGGATAGAAGATTGGCTGGCAGACAGAAGGCAGAGAGTGGGGATAAGGGCATCCTTTTCAGGATGGCAACCGGTGATTTGTGATATCCCACAGGGGTCAGCGTTGGGACCACAACTTTTCACCAGATACATTAATGATCTGGAAGCTGGAACTAAGAGCATGGTTGCTAAATTTGCGGATGATACAAAGATAGGCAGAGGGACAGGTAATGTTGAGGAAATAAGGAGGCTGCAGAATGACTTGGACAGGCTAGGAGAATTGGCAAAGAAGTGGCAGATGGAATACAATGTGGGATAGTGTGAGGTTATGCACTTTGGTAGGAAGAAGAGGGGCATAGACTATTTTCTAAATGGGGAAAGGATTCAGAAATCTGAAGGGACTTGGCAGTCCTTGTTCAGGACTATCTGAAGGTTAACGAGCAGGTTTAGTTGGCAATTAGGAAGGCAAATTCAATGTTAGCGTTCATTTCTAGAGGGCTAAAATACAAGAGCAGGAATGTACTGCTGAGGCTGTATAAGGTTCTGGTCTGACTCCATTTGGAATATTGTGAGCAGTTCTGGGCCCCATACCAAAGGAAAGATATGCAGGCCATGGAGAGGGTTCCAGAGGAGGTCCACAAGAATGATCCCAGGAATGAAAGATTTGTGCCTTGGAGGAAACCCAAACAGACATGGGGAGAATGTGCAATCTCCATAAGCAATCACCCGAGGCCAGAATTGAAACCAGGTCCCTGGTGCTGTGAGGCAACAGTACTAACACTGTGTCATCGTGCTACCCTTAGTGCAGAAGGAGGCCATTCGGCCCATGAAGTCTGCACCAACAACAATTGCACCCAGGCCCTATCCCCGTAACCCCACGTATTTACCCTGCTAAACCCCCTGTAACTAAGGGACAATTTAGCATGGCCAATCAACCTAACCCACACATTGTTGGACTGTGGGAGGAAACCGTAGCACCCGGAGGAAACCCACGCAGACACGGGGAGAACGTGCAAACTCCACACAGATAGTGACCTGAGGCCAGAACCTGGGTCCCTGATGCTGTGAGGCAGCATTGCTAACCACTGTGCCACTGCCACCCAGTTACACTCAAGTAAGGTGATAATGGCCTGCCAAAAGAAGCTTCAACTTCCAGATAGTTTCTTAATAAACCTTTGGGTAGAGTGAAATCTGCCATTTTCTTTAAGGGTCATCCAGTTCTGCAGAATCCTTTGAAAACATTTCTGCACGTCCCCCATGGTAATTGATAGCACTGGAAGGATTGTTGGCACTGCTGTGAGTTGCTCAGACTGATCTGGGCTGAGTAAACAAGATAAAAGATCATATGTCTTTATTGGGACCTGCCCACTTCTCCTTCCATTTAAAGTGATAAGCTAACGCATGACTCAAACAGCACATCTCATTTGCCCATCCCCTCTGGTATATAGTACCAATGCACTAACATTGAAAGAGGTCAGTTATATTGAATTCTTTGCAGTGTTCAACCGTAATAGGGATGCCGAAAGATTTTCATGTCAAAGTTCATGTTGGCCTGTTATCTTTCCCAGAAGAAATTTGAGGCAAAGCAAAAGATTTGTAGAATTGTGTTATAATTAAAGACAGAGATGATGGTAGATACGAATAAATCACCCCTGAGTTTCACCTCCAGTAATCACCCCCTAGGCTCAAGATTCTAAGCAATATACTCCTTTGTATCAATGTGTGAACAACAAAGAAGGAATTAAATCTGAATGGATTGACACACTGCAACCCTGGATGAGATTACCACACAATTTAATTGGTCGCATGTTTTTCTCGTTGCAAAACCTGAAATCTGGGCAATCACCAGCTAGGTCCCAGCAAGGAGAGAGCTGTGATATTACAATGTTTGCATTGTTTTGGTTAGAAGTGACACAAAATATTAACTTTTGATGTATTTCCAGCAGCTTCAACATTGCATCCCAACCAGTCACTGAATCATAGAATCCTACAGTGCAGAAGGAGGCCATTTGGCCCATTGAGCCTGCACCGAGAACCATCCCACCCAGGCCCTATCTACTAACCCTACACATTTACCCAACTATTCCCCCTGACACCAAGGGGCAATTTAGCATGGCCAAATCAACCTAATTCACAGATCTTGGGATTGTGGGAGGAAACCAGAGCTCCCAGAGGAAACTCACGCAGACGCGGGGAGAACGTGCAAACTCCACACAGACAGTGACCAAGGCTAGAACTGAACCTGGGTCCCTGGCGCTGTGAGGCAACAGTGCTAACCATTATGCCACCATACCACCAATGAAGATGTCCCAAATATAAGCAATCATATTCAAATCTACACACCAAATAAAACAAGGTGCCCATCCAAAGATGTGCAAGTTCGGTTGATTGGCCATATTAAATTGCCCCTTAGTGTCAGGGGATTAGCAGGGCAAATAAAGTTTTTGAAGTTTATTTATTATTGTCACAACAGGCTTACATTAACACTGCAAAGAAGTTACTGTGAAATTCTCCCAGTCGCCACAGTCCAACACCTGTTCGGGTCAATGCATCTAACCAGCGTGTCTTTCAGACTGTGGGAGGAAACTGGAGCACCAGAGGAAACCCACGCAGACACGGGGAGAACATGCAAACTCCACACAGACAGAGACCGAAGCTGGGAATCGAACCCGGGTCCCTGGCGCTGTGAGGCAGCAGTGCTAACCACTGTGCTACCGTGCCACCCCTTCGGGGTATGGGGATAATGCCTGTGTGGGATTGTTGTTGGTGCAGGCTCGTTGGGCCGAATGGCCTTCTTCTGCACTTTAGGGATTTTATGATTCTATGATTTCATTGTCTTAGTCAAATAGCAGAAAGAAATAGCTTTAAGGTTACACACATGAAAATTTAAGAAGAGTAGCATAATTTGGCCAATTGTTTATGAAACATAGACTGTTATTAGGCCGCAAGATGGTTGCTATTGATCCAACTAATGCCTCAGAAATTTTGCAGTCACCTCAGCAAGATTACTTACTGTTCCAATTCTATTCTTAGTTTGGCTGCAACATTACAGATACCTTGTGAGAAGAAACAACTTAGGATAACAGATCTGAAAACCTATAGGCCAGACGTCACGATTCAAGTATTTCAGCACACTGACTTGTTACCTCGGACACAAGGGCTACCCAGTCTGGTTGGAAGTAATCCTGAAGAGTTGATCATGTGACATCGGATCACATGCCACTGGACCACATCACACCTGATCATGACTTCCAATATTATTTCACTGACGCTGGGCTCTTCGTAGTTGAATTTCCTGGTGCTGGTTTTGTGTCAGCTGCTGTTCTGTGAGGAGTTTTGAAAGCCTGGAGGTCACCCATGCACAAACTAAAAAAGAAAATTGAGGACGGGCAAGAGGAGACACGGGTGGCTTGGGAGCGATTCCAATTCTTTTCCCACACATTTCCCTCTCCCTGTTTCCCACTCCCCCTCTCCCTCCTTCTCCCATTCTTTCCCCCTCCCCACCTTCCCCCTCCCCTTCTTCCCCCCTCCCCCTCTTTCACACCTTCCACTCCTTAGTAATTCCCAGAACAGGTCGCAAGTCTGTCGCCAGAGGCTTTTCTTTGAGGGACTCCACTCTGCATCAAGCATGGTGACCAGGAGTCTCTCCCGCTCTTCCCACCAGCCATTGGCATGTTTGGAAGGATTTACAGGTTGACACTCATTATGAACGCACCTTCCTTGGTCATCAAGTCCTGGGGTGGGATTTGAACCTGGGGCCTCTGGATGCTACCCATTGCTCACAAGTGAGAGAGATACACAAGAGAGAAACCAGAGATGGAGGAACTTTAACTCCACTAGTAACTCATATCAATTTACTTAGGTCATTGAGTAACCCTTGCCAAGTATGAATTAATTGATAATTCAATTGATAATCATTAATTGAGTTGTTAATGGCTTCAAAAAGCCTAGGGATGGGCGAACTAGTGGGCTACTTACCCACACCCTATATTATCGGAACAGATCAGATGGGTAGGCATAAAGGACATGGGTTGCAGTGGGGGGTAGGGGGGTTCGCCACCTGACATGACCTGCCACCCCCTGCTGAAAACACAATCAGTGGGTGGAAGAGGGGGCAAAAATAATCTAGCCCCTGCACTCTGGTTTTGTGCGAATGTGGCAATTCTGAACTGGGAACACTCAGTAAGAGCCAATCTGGACTTCACACAATAACACCAGCTGGCATGGAACCAACCTGACAGATCATAGAAAGCGTATTAGCTTTTAGGGCCCCATTTCTAACAGGTCACCGCAAGGTTGAGGGTGAAGCTTTGGCAAATAGGTGAACAGCACAGAAAATTCTACCCATATATCTGCTGTCAATGGTGTTTACGGATCAAAGCCTTGAATTCTTTTGGGATCAGAGGTGCCTTTGCAATGTATGTACTCCAGAGACGCGGCAGGGCATGGGGGAATTGGTGCAACTCTCTCCGGTGGGGCCTCAATATGGTGGGACTTTCATCCAACACAAATATGGCTTGTGAGTTGGGAAGGGGCAGAAGTCAGCAGAGGGGATTCCCAAACCAGGAATTTACTCAATCACAGCCCCTCTGATGTCCAGTGATCTGGACACTGGGATGAATCCAGTACACAGGCCCATTGATCAGTGAAGGTGGGGCCTAGGTAAATGATCTGGACCTGGATCCCGGCCTTTACCCAGAGGTAAAATCTCAAGAGCTTGGGAGTTATCTTAAGAATGGTCATGGGAGGTGGCACCAGCTGCACCACCAGGGGTCTGTCACGCTTACTTTTCCAACCCATTCAGGTGGCTAGCCAAGATATGCCCACGTTTATGCACATGCTTGCTGCCACTTAAATCAAGTGCCGCCCCCCCCCTACCCTGCACCCCCCCCGCCCCCAAGCCCCAAGTGCTCTGACAGGGTTAGAAATGGCGATCACCAGTGCAATTGTATCACATCTCAGCCAGACGGGTAGGGTCAGTAAATTTTGGCCTCCACAAGTGCTTCAACCCATTTTCCTCTTCTAGAATCAGCTCATTCTTATGAAAATTGTTATGAATCTGATCCCCTTGCAGATAACTAGTACCTGTCACCCAGATTCAGATGCTGCCACAAGTCATTATTTGGAGAGAGCTGAAGCGTCATTCATTTTGGAGCTTAACCTTCTCTAACCCAGCCAGTCACTCAAACTGATAGACAACAAGCTACACTGAAGAATCAAATGCTGCCTACTCACATTTTCTCTGTTAAGAACAGGACAACCCCCACCATACTTGAGGTACCACGCTGTTGTAAAATATTCATGTTATGTCTTAGAAACTTTTGTTTTTCTTTAAAAGAATCCTGAGTTTCCACTGGGGGTTGTCATGCTCTTCTGCTATAAGATCAACCATGGCGAAATGGTATTAGCAGCCGTTTTCAACTGTTATGTTGTTTCTTTAGGGAATGTTCGACAACTCAGTGGCTGAAGTTATGGCCAGTGTTCAGGAAGAACCTCTACGGAGATTTAGTGTGTTGCTGTCACTGTATCCTGAAGTGGGAAGTAACTGACCATATTCTACTGAGACATAGACCATGCTAGATTGAAGAATTTAAAACATCTAAAAACTCTGCCCATTAATAAATAACATGGGGAGGTGATGGCCTAGTGGTATTGTCACTGGACTCGTGCGCAAAGAGCCAGGGTAATGCTCTGGGGACCTAGGTTCGAATCCCACCATGGCAGAAGGTGGAACTTGAATTCAATAAGAAGAGAAATCTGGAATTAAAAATCAAATGATGACCATGAAATCATCGATGATTGTCGCAAAGATGGCCAGTGAGCCAGTCGGTAGGGGGGACGAAGAGATTGGAGGGGTGGTGTCGGCCAATTGGTGACAGACCAGGTAGCGTCACGCCTGGAGAGGGGGGCAGTGTAGTTGGGGTATGGAGTTCAGAGGCGAGAGTGAAAATCCAGGGATATAGTTCTGGGAGGGGTAGGTTGTCAGAGGGTGGGGGAGTCCCGTTGGAGGGTGGGTAGTGGGGGGTCTCCTGGGAGTATGAGGTTGTGGAGGTTTTTATTACAATAGTTATCCAGAAGCTGGAAATGGTTTCAATCCTTCTAACAATTTTTGGGTAACCATTGATGCAAGAGAGAGAATACCCAGGCTATATTTGGGGTACTCCCCAGTTACACTGTCCTGAAGCTCAGAGGTGACAACCCAATATATCCACATAGAATGTCGGCAGTGAACTCTCAGTGGCAACTTCTCATGTCTATCAAATTTTCTCTCAGACATCCAAAGCTCTGTCGCTTATGCAAAAAAATTCCACCTAGTTAAAGCTGGGCTCTCAGGTAAATACATTGATCTTTCATGAGGCCATTGTGCATTTTGGTTTACATCCATACCTTGTACTTAGGGTTATGTATTTCATGATGGGAAATCTATGACTAGCCCATTGTTCTCAATGGTATGCTGGCCAATGTCTATCACTCAACAACAATCACTGAAATAAATTATCTGCTCATTATCACATCACTATTTGTGGGACCCTGCTGTGTGTTTCTTAGATTACAAAATTGACTTGCTTTCAAAAGTACCTCATCCCTAAAAAGAGGTCAAAAGTACCTCATTGGCTGCAAAGTGCAAAGTCCTGAGCTCTGACTCGAAACATTGGCTCTATTCTCTCTCTACAGATGCTGTCAGACCTGCTGAGATTTTCCAGCCTTTTTCTGTTTTTGTTTCAGATTCCAGCATCCGCAGTATTTTGCGTTTATCTTTGCGAAGTCCTGAGGCCGTGAAAGGTGCTACATCAATGCAAGTCCTTCCTTTTTATCCCAGTCCAGTCTCTCCATGCCTGCCTCTGATTTTGATTTTGATTTGATTTGATTTATTATTGTCACATTTATTGGTATGCAGTGAGAAGTATTGTTTCTTGCATGCTATACAGACAAAGCATACCCTTCATAGAGTACATAGGGGAGAAGGAAAGGAGAGGGTTATAGTCATAGCTAGGGTGCAGATAAAGATCAGCTTAATATATGGTATGTCCATTCAAAAGTCTGATGGCAGGGTTCAAGCTGTTCTTGAGTCAGTGGGCACGTGACCTCAGACTTTTGTATCTTTTTCCCAACGGAAGAAGGTGGAAGAGTGAATGTCCGGGCTGTGAGGGGTCGTTGATTATCCTGGCTGCTTTTCTGAGACAGCGGGAAGTGCAGACAGAGTCAATGCATAAGAGGCTGGTTTGCGTGATGGACTAGGCTACGTTCAAAGCCCTTTGTAGTTTCTTGCGGTCTTGTTCTTCATCAAGCAACCAGAATTAATTCTCAGCTGGCGTCTTGCCCTGTTACAATGATCTCCACCAATGTCTTGCCATTACACAAGCTAGTACAAAATCAAAAGATGAATCAATTGTGAATGTATCGGCTCTGCAATCACACATCGAGATACTAATGAACATTTCACAGCTCCTTTGGAAGTTTCATTCACAATTGTTGGAAGTGTTACTCTGTTCAAAATCAAGCTGTTAACATGGTGTCACTTCAGATTTACAGTGAAAATTATTTCCTAGAGAGCGCAAAGAATAAAAGTAGCAAAATTGAGCTCCGTTAATACAGAAGTCCCACAGGCCCACAATGGCCCAATCTGTGTTGTACATGCTGGGAAGCGCATGAATGCCAATGTGCTATACATGAGCAGGGATGGGGGAGGGGGCTGAGCAGTGATGGGGAGGGGCTGAGCAGTGATGGGGGAGGGGGCTGAGCAGTGATGGGGAGGGGGCTGAGCAGTGATGGGGGAGGGGCTGAGCAGTGATGGGGAGGGGCTGAGCAGTGATGGGGAGGGGCTGAGCAGTGATGGGGAGGGGCTGAGCAGTGATGGGGGAGGGGCTGAGCAGTGATGGGGAGGGGGCTGAGCAGTGATGGGGAGGGGCTGAGCAGTGATGGGGAGGGGCTGAGCAGTGATGGGGAGGGGGCTGAGCAGTGATGGGGAGGGGCTGAGCAGTGATGGGGGAGGGGCTGAGCAGTGATGGGGGAGGGGGCTGAGCAGTGACGGGGAGGGGGCTGCGCAATGATGGGGGAGGGGCTGAGCAGTGATGGGGAGGGGCTGAGCAGTGATGGGGAGGGGCTGAGCAGTGATGGGGAGGGGCTGAGCAGTGATGGGGAGGGGCTGAGCAGTGATAGGGAGGGGCTGAGCTGCAATGGGGGAGGGGCTGAGCTGTGATGGGGAGGGGCTGAGCTGTGATGGGGAGGGGCTGAGCTGTGATGGGGAGGGGCTGAGCAGTGATGGGGGAGCGGGCTGAGCAGCAATGGGGGAGGGGCTGAGCAGTGATGGCGAGGGGCTGAGCAGTGATGGGGGAGGGGCTGACCAGTGATGGGGAGGGGCTGAGCAGTGATGGGGAGGGGCTGAGCAGTGATGGGGAGGGGCTGAGCAGTTATGGGGGAGGGGCTGAGCAGTGATGGGGAGGGGGCTCAGTAGTGATGGGGAGGGGGCTGAGCTGTGATGTGGAGGGGGCTCAGTCGTGATGGGGAGGGGCTGAGCAGTGATGGGGGGGCTGAGCAGTGATGGGGAGGGGGCTAAGCAGTGATGTGGGAGGGGCTGAGCAGTGATGGGGAGGGGCTGAGCAGTGATGGGGAGGGGCTGAGCGGTGATGGGGAGGGGCTGAGCAGTGATGGGGAGGGGCTGAGCGGTGATGGGGAGGGGCTGAGCAGTGATGGGGAGGGGCTGAGCTGTGATGGGGAGGGGGCTGAGCAGTGATGGGGAGGGGCTGAGCAGTGATGGGGGAGGGGGTGAGCAGTGATGGGGGGGCTGAGCAGTGATGAGGGAGGAGCTGAGCAGTGATGGGGAGGGGCTGTGCAGTGATGGGGAGGGGCGGAGCAGTGATGAGGGAGGGGCTGAGCAGTGATGGGGAGGGGGCTGAGCAGTGATGGGGAGGAGCTGAGCAGTGATGGGGAGGGGCTCTGCAGTGATGGGGAGGGGCGGAGCAGTGATGAGGGAGGGGCTGAGCAGTGATTGGGAGGGGCTGAGCACTGATGGGGGAGGGGCTGAGCAGTGATGGGGAGGGGCTGAGCAGTGATGGGAGGGGCTGAGCAGTGATGGGAGGGGCTGAGCAGTGATGGGGAGGGGCTGAGCAGTGATTGGGAGGGGCTGAGCACTGATGGGGAGGGGCTGAGCAGTGATGGGGAGGGGCTGAGCAGTGATGAGGGAGGGGCTGAGCAGTGATGGGGAGGGGCTGAGCAGTGATGGGAGGGGCTGTGCAGTGATGGGGAGGGGCTGAGCAGTGATTGGGAGGGGCTGAACACTGATGGGGAGGGGCTGAGCAGTGATGGGGAGGGGCGGAGCAGTGATTGGGGAGGGGCGGAGCAGTGATGGGGAGGGGCTGGGCACTGATGGGGGAGGGACTGAGCTGTGATTGGGAGGGGGCTGAGCAGTGATGGGGAGGGGCTGAGGGGTGATGGGGAGGGTGTTAGAGCAGTGTCGGCGGAGGAGCTAGAGCAATGTTAGGGTGACGTTGCCTCTTTGCTCTGCTTGATGCAGGGGGCCGAGTGGACCTCCTTATTTGGTTGATGTGTCAACCACAACTGGATAACTGGATGTACAGGGAGGTAGCGAAGGCTCGGTCACCAGTGAAAGCTCTGTGAGGGTGTAGTGAAATGTTTGTATGTGAGGTGTGTGTTCTGAGTGCTAAAGTGTTCTGCTGGCTGAGCGATGGGTGTGTGGTGTAGTGAGCATCTTGAGATATGAAATGTCATAGAATCCCTACTGCACAGAAGGGATTAGGCCCATCGCCTGACAGACTTTATCCCCGTAACCGCAGATGGTCATGTCATGTGAAGGTGCCTTCACTGACCTTAACCACCACCCGTGTGAGGCCTTTAACCCTGTGATGCCAGGTACTCGGGGCCTGACTCTGAAAGTTAATCTCCCTCCCCACCTCGCTTTCCTGTCAGAAGGTCTGGCTTGAGGGCCTTCTGGCCTATCACGGCCTCTCTCTTCTTGCCTACTCTACTGCTCAGGCCTCCAGTACCACATTGCTGAACTACTCAGGCCTCTCTCTGCCCTGGTTTTCCATTACTCTTACGGGGAACTGCAGCATTGTCAGTTAGCTCCACCCTCCACTGATCCAGTGGAGCTTTGTTTTAAGGGGAATGGGTTTCTTGTCGGAGCTGGAGCCAAGTGCTGTTCCAGATTTGAGGGGTAGGGGGAGGTTACCTTGTGGGAGGCTAGGGAAGAAATTGCGGGTCCCCTAGCCGAGATATTTGAATCATCGAATGTCACAGGTGAGATGTCTGAAGATTGGAGGGTGGCAAATGTTGTGCCTTTGTTTAAAAAGGGCTGCAGGGAAAAGCCTGGGAACTACAGGTCAGTGAGCCTCACATCTGTGGTGGGTAAATTGTTGGAAGGTATTTTGAGAGACAGGATCTACAGGCATTTAGAGATGCAAGGACTGATTAGGGACAGTCAGCATGGCTTTGTGAGTGGAAAATCATGTCTCACAAATTTAATTGAGTTTTTTGAAGGGGTAACCAAGAAGGTAGATGAGGGCAGTGCAGTTGATGTTGTCTACATGGACTTTAGCAAGGCCTTTGACAAGGTACCACATGGTAGGTTGTTGCATAAGGTTAAATCTCATGGGATCCAGGGTGAGGTATCTAAATGGATACAAAATTGGCTTCTTGACAGAAGCCAGAGGGTGGTTGTAGAGAGTTGTTTTTCAAACTGGATGCCTGTGACCAGCGATGTGCCTCAGGGATCAGTGCTGGGTCCACTGTTATTTGTCATTTATATTAATGATTTGGATGAGAATATAGGAGGCATGGTTAGTAAGTTTGCAGATGACACTAAGATTGGTGGCATCGTGGACAGTGAAGAAAGTTATCTCCAATTGCAATGGGATCTTGATCAATTGGGCCAGTGGGCTGACGAATGGCAGATGGAGTTTAATTTAGACAAATGCGAGGTGATGCATTTTGGTAGATTGAACCAGGGCAGGACTTACTCAGTTAATGGTAGGGCATTGGGGAGAGTTACAGAACAAAGTGGAGTCACAGGTGGACAGAGTGGTGAAGAAGGCATTCAGCATGCTTGGTTTCATCGGTCAGAATATTGAACACAGGAGTTGGAATGTCTTGTTGAAGTTGTACAAAACATTAGTAAGGCCACACTTGGAATACTGTGTGCAATTCTGGTCACCCTATTATAGAAAGGATATTATTAAACTAGAAAGAGTGCAGAAAAGATTTACTAGGATGCAACCGGGACTTGATGGATTGAGTTATAAGGAGAAGCTGGATAGACTGGGACTTCTTTCTCTGGAACGTAGGAGGTTGATGGGTGTTCTTATGGAGGTCTACAAAATAATGAGGGGCACAGATCAACGAGATAGTCAATATCTTTCCCCAAAGGTAGGGGAACCTAAAACTTGTTTCAGACATCTCACCTGTGACATTCGATGATTCAAATATCTCGGCTAGGGGACCCGCAATTTCTTCCCTAGCCTCCCACAAGGTAACCTCCCCCTACCCCTCAAATCTGGAACAGCACTTGGCTCCAGCTCCGACAAGAAACCCATTCCCCTTAAAACAAAGCTCCACTGGATCAGTGGAGGGTGGAGCTAACTGACAATGCTGCAGTTCCCCGTTTAAGATGAGAGGGGAGAGATACAAAAGTGTCCAGAGGGGCAATTTTTTCACACAGAGGGTGGTGAGTGTCTGGAACAAGCTCCCAGAGGTAGTAGTAGAGGCGGGTACAATTTTGTCTTTTAAAAAGCATTTAGACAGTTACATGGGTACAGAGGGATATGGGCCAAATGCGGGCAATTGGGATTAGCTTAGGGGTTTTAAAAAAAAGGGCGGCATGGACAAGTTTGGCCAAAGGGCCTGTTTCCATGCTGTAAACCTCTATGACTCTATGAGGAAAGTCTGGACAGGCTAGGCCTCTATCCACTGGAGTTCAGAAGATTAAAATGTGATCTTATTGAATCATATAATATCCTAAGGGGACTTGGACGGATGGATGTTGAAAGAATGTTTCATGTGGTGAGTGAGGCTAGAATGAGAGGACAGAGTTTATAAATAAGGGGTCTCCCATTGAAGATAAAGATGAGAAGAAATGTTTTTTCTATGAGGGTTGTGAATGCTTGAGACTCTTCCCCACAGAGGAGAGGACAATGAATATTTTTAAGGAAAACGTAGCCAGATTCTTAACTAACAAGGGAGTCAAATGTTACCGGGAATGTGTAGAATATGGAATTGAGGCCACATTCTGATCAGCCATGATCTTACTGAATGATGGTGTCAGCTTGAGGGGCCAAATTCTCCCTCAGTGTACCCGAACAGGCGCCGGCCAGAGTGTGGCGACTAGAGGATTTTCACAGTAACTTCATTCCAGGGTTAATGTAAGCCTACTTGTGACACTAATAAGTAAACAAAACAAATGGCCTACTCCTGTTCCTAATGTTAGCCTGGCATGCTGTTAGGTCCCCTGTTGTAAGTGCGGTTAGCCAAATGCAGAAATGAGGTGGCGCCACAAAGTGGGTGAGCTGACTGCCTCAACGGATGCGGGCATGGGCGGGGCACGGTTCATGACCCCACATCTGAAAAGCAGGTGAGGACCAATTTTTAGCCCAAACTCTCCCGCTCTGTGTTTGCAGAGAACGCTAAAGGAGGAAGAGAATCACAAACATTCTACACTATGATGTGATCCCAAAATAGTAAAACCTAAAAGCGCTAGGTGGCAGCATGGGCCACAAAGTTCCAGCACTTCATTCTGTCGGGGGAGGATGCAGCTGAAGGGGGAGGCTGCGAGCTAAGTGGCTTTCTTTCTTAACAGCACGGTACGTAAATTGTATTCCGGCTGAATATCCGTAACATTTACCGTCACCTCCTGGCCCTCACCTCCACCATAAGTAATTTCTTTCTGAATATGCGACACAGGATTACAAAGACCTCAATATAAATTCCCGAGAATGGAAATGCTTCATTCATTGTCTGCTCCTTTAGTTGTGTGGTAAGATTGTTCAGTGGGTGGGAAATAAGACTGACCAGCTTTCTGAGATTACAGTTTAAATGCACTGCTGGATGAATGTGCACACGGCTGGCGGGGGGGTCAGGGATATGGTTTAGTGGGGAGAGAAAGGGGAAATCTTTATTTATTAGTGTCACGAGTAGGCTTACGTTAACACTGCAGTGAAGTTACTGTGAAAATCCCCTAGTCGCCACACTCCGCGCCTGTTCGGGTACACTGAGGGAGAATTTGACATGGCCAATGCACCTAACGTCTTTCGACTGTGGGAGGCAACCGGAGCACCGGAGGAAACCCAGGCAGACACGGGGAGAATGTGCAGACTCCACACAGTCCCCCAAGCCAGGAATCGAACCCAGGTTCCTGGCGCTGTGAGGAAGCAGTGCTAACCATTCTGTCACCATGTCCAGGCATTGTAAATCTCAGGTCGAGATATACTGAAGGCAAGGGAAGTATTTCTGGATGAGACGTCATTTGTTATGATGTTTGAAATATATAACTATTTCTATAAACAAAAAAACCCTGACAGTAGTGCATATAAGGGATGTTTGTACCCCTCAATGTTCCTAATGGGGCATGGTGCTCACAGGATGTGAATCTCAGGAAATTGTGGCTGTGCCTGCCATTTCCTGACATGCTCTCTCGACACAATACAGTTTCCCTTGGGATACTAATGGTGCAATTACCTCTTTATTATGCTCATTGTGCAAGATTTTTTAAAAACTTACTTTGCTTTAACTTATTATTGAGTGGGCTCGTGATGGAGGGAACCATGGTGGTCGGGCCCACTTAATCGTGGGGGGAGCCTCACTTTAACCTCCTGGTGACATGAGCTGTCCCCTAGGATAGACTGCCCAATTGCATGTGCAAACAGCTGGTAATGTCATCAGGATGTCACTTGATTGGTTCTTTGAATGGCCCTTGTTGAAGCTAGAAACAACATGAATACACAACAGGACCCAACAAGGTACCTGGCATTGGGCAGCCACTGAAAATCATCCCCTTGCCCTTGCTCTTCCTTCTGACCCCACTCTCCCTCTCCCATGACCCTCCACCATGCAATCCCCAACCCATTTGGACTCATTGGTGGCCCGGGTCCCTCTGTGTTCTGGTGGACTCAATGTTACCAGCACCCACCGCTCTTATAAGTGGTGTAGACCAGACGAATAGATAAGTCACTTGGGAGACCTGGAATGCGCATTTCTCCCTTTGTAGGCATATGCCTGCCTTGGAAAATCGACTTAGAACTTCCTCAAGGTTCTCCTGGTGTTCCTTATTTGTTTTTCCTGTTATGAGGATGTCATGCAAATAAACAGCAAGCTGCGGTAGGTCTTGTAAAACGTTTTCCATTATTCTTTGGAAGATTGAGGAGGCTAGTGTATCGATAAAGGTCCTTATGAATACTAATTATTGAATATCTCTGGGAATCCTTATCCAGCTGTAATTATAAAAACGCATGACTCATCTCAAGTTTCGAAAATGGGAGCCCTCCTGCCAATTTCACATACAGGTTCTCGATCCGGGGGATCGGGTATATATCCAGCTGCGAAAAACGCTTTACTGTTTGTTTAAAATCCCCGCAGAGGTGGACTGATCTATTCAGCTTCAAAATTGGTACGACCGGCGCTGCCCTTTCTGCAAATTGGACTGGCTTGATGATCCCTTCACGCTCCAGTCTATGGATTTCAGTTTCAACTTTTTCCCGTAAGGCAAATGCTACTGTGTGCACCTTTCAAAATCGCAGAATCGATCCCTGGTCAACACATAAGGTCACTTTGGCTCCTTTGATAGTCCCTAGGCCTCCCTGGGAAATATCAGGGTATTTAAGCACTTACTAAGGCGGCCATTCTCGAGTTGAAAAATGTTGAACCAATCTAGGTGGATCTCTCGCAACCAATTTTTCTCCATCAGGCTTGGGCCTGAACCCTCCACGACGATCATCAGTAACCAAACCAGTTATCTTTCATGAGCAACAGGGACAGATGTTGTACCCACAATCCACAAAGATTCCCCTGATTAGGTTCTCAGTCTTGCTAAGGTTTTGATTAAAGTTAAGGGTTGGACTCCAGAGCGAATTTTATGAAACACTGACTCTCCAACCACCAATGCGCACCTGCCTCGATCTCTATGAGCACCGAATGTCCGTTTAACCATACGTGTATCTTGATTGGGTCTGATTTGGACATCACTATTTAATATTTAATTGTTCTAAATCAGATGTAGCTGGGCCTTCCAGGGTGTGACTCGCCTGGATATTGGCTGATGGGTTGTTTTTCTAAATCTAGATCTTGTAGGATTCCTTTGCTGTTTTGACTCTACATACCAGCAACAATTACAATGCACTACTGGGCGGGATTCTGAAGAGACTTCTGACTGGTCTCAGTTTAGCTTTGCTTTGGGGTTGGGCTGACCGGGAGTGATGTGTATCTGGATACTTCCTGAATGAGTCTATGTAATTGCCTGCACTCAAGCGGTGCTCTCCAAATTCAGTTGAACGGGCATGGATATCACTTCCATTGGGATACCTTGTGACTCATATGCTCCACTTGCAGCATTTTCCAATAATAAGGCCAGCTGTAGTCCCTGTTTCAAGTCCAATTGAGTTTCAGCTAATAAGCATTTTTGAATAGCTACGTTTAATCCCGCATACCAGACTGTCCCTAAGCATCTCATTAAGGGTTAAACCAAATTCACACGCTTCCGCCACTCATCTTAACCTAGTTAGGAAATCCATAACAGATTCCTTTGGCTCTCGGATTGCTGAGTAAAAGCGATAATGTCTCAGGATTAGAGGTGGCATGGAGTTATAGTATTCTCAAACTAGTTCAGTAAATTCTTGAAAGGTTTTAGTATCTGGTGCCTCAGGGAAAGTTAAACTCCAAAGGACAGCAAATGCTGAATCGCTGAAGGCAGTCAGGGGAATTCCCATTATTTTTCATCTGCCATAATGTTGTTTTCCCAAAAAACACATGCGTTCTTACATATTGGGCCTTTGATGGCAGGGTCGAATGAGCCTAGTATTCCAAATAAAGGCATAACGCATGAGAATGTTGTGAATGAACTCCTTCAGAATCATGCTTTACCACGTTGCCACTGAAATAACTCTCACAATGTTGGTGTCCCTTCATCAAGTCCAGTTTTATTCACAATAATTAGTAATACTCAGACAGGTACTTCCCAGTACAGAGTATACACCCTGAGTGCCAGTAACCTGGACACTCCATATTATATACCCCTGCAGAGCTCCTGGATTAGATAGCATTAACTGCCTCATATTCTAACAGGTCCACCTTGTGGATCTTGGAAAAGTCATTACACACACAGTCACCACTACTGTAACTCACCAGTCACCGCTATTACAACTTTCATTTTGCACACATTTGCAGTATAGCCACATTTTCTAAGCTCCTCATTAGACTGTCACTAACACACTCTCCTTTTCTGCATGAGACTGTCACCCATAGCTTAAGCAGGTGCCCGTCACCCATGGAGGCTAATTGCTTGCATTTCCTTAGAATCCCTACAGTGCAGAAGGGGGCCTTTTGGCCCATTGAATCTGCAACAACCCACTAAAAGAGCATCGTATTCAGGTCAATGACACCACCCTTCCCCCACCCCTGCGTATTTACAATGGCTAATCCATCAAATTCACATATAACTGGACATTAAGGGGCAATTTAGCATGGCCAAGCCACCTAATCTTTGCATCTTTGGACTGTGGGAGGAAACCCACGCAGACACGGGGAGAACAGGCAAACTCCACACTGATTGTCACCCAATGCTGAAATTGAACCTGGGTCCGTGACATTGTGAGGCAGCAGTGCTAACCACTGCGCCACCTTGCCACCTTAAATCTTATCTTAAAGAAAGTGTGCTGCCATCAAGAGTAAACAAAAATTGCCATGGTGATTGGTAAAGGTTGAGGAGATGGTACACAGGATTACTTCACAATCTATCCTCTTTTTCCATTATTACCTCCGTTCACCAGACCCAATGTCAAACTGTGGATTCTTTCACCAGTCACTTCTCTCTTGGTGCTCCTATTTAACACTAAAACCTAATCCTTGTCCTTCTCTTTCATTGGAGCTGTTGAAACTCTAGATGGTCGTCCATCAGTGGAGGGAGGCCAGCCTTCCTTTTGATACAGAATCACTCAATGTCACCATCAACTGCAATCACCTGTACATTGGATAGATTTGAGGTGTAGTCTCTGTGCGTCACTAGTTACAAGTGTTCAGGAAGTAAGGTGGGGGGTGGATATGTCACAGGCGCCAACTCAGCAAAGGGCGAGATCGCATACAAGTCCTGTTGCAGTGGACTCAGATGCTGATTTCGAGAGCCTCAGGCTGCCGGTGGCCATGTATCAGTAAATGCTAGATGCACTGTGTAATCTGCCAAGTGAGCTTGCCCACTGTAACACAGAGCATAGAGAAGTCAAGCTCCAAGTTGACTCAAGGAGTCATGCAAAGTGTGGAGACCTTTTGATCTGACATTTTCACCTTGCCTCACTGACGTGTGCCAATTGGCCATTTTAATTTCTGTGGCTCATTTAAACGTACAAGACCCAACTTTCTGTTCAAAGCTAGTGAGCGCAGCAAAAGTCTTGGTTCCTCCTTTGTTATTCAGAGGTAGCGATATAATGTATTTAACCCTGCAAAGATTGAAAATTGGGAAATATTTCAGATGGCATTCTGCCTGTGTGGTCAGGTTTTACTGTTGTCTTGAAGTTGGCTCGCTTGTTCTGTGAGCAGGAACCACACATTAAGAATACGTGAGTAATGTTTCAGTAGGGAGAAGCTGAAGAATCAGTTGGAGTGATGAATGGAGCCAAGTCTTTTTATTGAGCTGTCACTGCAACCACCCTCAAAGCAGGAGGCCATTTCCCCTGAGGACCAATTCCAGAGGTGCATTTAGGAGGAGGTGGCATTTTTTTTATCCACACGCATGTCCACATGCACATGCCTGCATGATGGTGCAAAGTTAAAACGTATTAATTACACACAAGAAATTCTAGACGCTGAGGGATTGTGCTCACAAACTGCTAAAGCATTTAACCGGTGCCTGTTTTAAATGAACCAACCAGTTGCTTCAACACTGCACATGCCCTTTTAGGAGAACCATCGGTATAATAAAACTGGCCCTCCCTCCAGCAATGTTTCAAAATTGAAAATGTGAGAATGGATTGGAAATCCTGGCAACCTGCCTCTCCTTGCTCCTTCACTCAGTCTGTTTGGCAGTAATGCACAGACACTGGGATTAACATAAGGCCGGTGGTAATTCTACCTGATGGCAGATGTTACTACAGGTGAGATTTGCTTTTAAAATCTGGCTTTAACCTGACGGCCCAGAGTAAAATGCAGGACATCGTACGGCACAGTATCACCGACAATTGGCACGCTGCCAGTCCAAAATGCTGACTGTAACACGCTGCAATATAAAACACATGGAATACATTTCTGTTTGTTTTACCCCCTGATGAAAATGGAAAATTCCAATCTTGTATTGACCCTCGGGTGGGTGGGGGAGAGGCATAGGTGTCTAATAAAATCACTTCAGATAGAAAACAGGTTTCAGAATAATTACTTCAGTACGTCATTTTAAATCCAAGCTTTTAGCTCTGTAGCTAACAAACCTGTGCGCCTGCAACATGATTCCTTTTTCATTAAGAAAAAAATTCCATTCCTCCTGCAAACATTCCATAGGCTGTTTGCTCACTTTTAATCACAAAATTTCCGTCTCGGTTTAAAGGCTGACTTGAGAGACAACAAAAAAGCCCTTCTCTTTGTGGTAGTGAAGGAAAATCTGACCTGCGCCTGCAAACTGGAAGATGTCACGTTGATAAATGTAGTGGAGGAGAACATAATTCATACCAGTATCAGATATCATAAAGATATTACAGAGTGCAGGGTTAGGGCCAAAAGACTTCTATTAGTGCAATGTAGGGTGTGATGATTTGGCTACCATATGGGACATTCAATGCTGCGTAGAATATTAATATACCATGCTCTGTGACAAACAGAAAGGGATTCTGTACATGTACTGTTTTGTTATTCCCATTTTATCATGGGCACTAGGATCCAAAATTACACTTAATTTACACCAGGAGTTTTCAAGAGTGCTCTCACTTTTTAAATTTTGAGTTGGTGCCTGCTTCTGTGACATATGGGGTGGCACAGTGGTTAGCACTGCTGCCTGACAGCGCCAGGGAGCCAGGTTCAATTCCGGCCTTGGATGACTGTCTATGTGGAGTTTACACATTCTCCCCGTGTCTGCGTGGGTTTCCTCCGGGTGCTCCGGTTTCCTCCCACAGTCCAAAGGTGTGTGTGTTAGGTGGATTGGTCATGCTATATTGATCATTAGTGTCAGGGGGATTAGCAGGGTAAATACGTGGGGTTGTGGGGATAGGGCCTGGGTGGGATTGTTGTTGGTGCAGACTCAATGGATCGAATGGCCTTCTTCTGCAATGTAGGGATTCTATAATTGACATTCATCTCGTATTGTCTTATTTACTCCCTCTATTCCTGTTCTAGGCTGTCATTTTTATGCGCACACAACAGTTGTTAATAAAATTTTGATGCAGGAGGGCAGTACTAATCCAGCCTCTGGGTACACAGTGTAGCACTGTCAAATACTAGACATAATATTGGCAGGCCTTCACCTGCCTTGACGTAACGGAGAGGCTTGTGCATTCTGACGATCCCTTGAGCAATGCCCATTGGGACCTCCTTTCTCCTGATGTAGGATTTCAGGGAAAGGTGGCAGACAAAGTTTAGTGTAAAAGGCCTTCAACGGTAGACCAAGTGAAGGAAGGCTGTGCATCTCACCGGCTGTGAAAGCAGATGAAGGCTGTGGTGGCACGATGGCCCTGGTCATTGTGGTTTGATATGTCACCAAAATCTGATCATCAACCCGGCAAGATTGTGTGGACAATGATGGCACCTCCAGGTCCCCATGTTAAATAAAGTCACACGCAGGCTCCTTACAAGGCTGTGTAAGAGCCCCATACTATTTACAATCTACCTGATGGTGGCTATTCACTTCGTCAACTGCCCTTTGGTGTCAATGTTCTTGGATTCTTATTCTTATTCTCAATATTCTCAGATGTTTAATAAGCAAGGGGTGAAAGGCTATCGGGGTAGACTGGAACATGAAGTTGAGGGTACAATCAGATCAACCATGATCTTATTGAATGGCAGATCAGGTTCGAAGGGCCAACTGGTCTATTCCTGCTTCTGCTGGTATTTTTGGATGTCCATATTAAATACCATCCAAATGTAAATCCCTTTAACCTCAGTCGCCTCCATACCAAAACTCAACTGACCACCAAAGAGATGTATGATTTGCAGTTTATGAATGATTGCTGTGTTGTTGCTTACTCTGCACCAGATTCACCAAGCCACTCTTGATCTTTTCAATACCGCATATAAGGAACTTGGCCTGTCTTTGAAGGAGGAGATTTGGCCCCAAAATCTCACATCCTGTATCATTCACACTTAATTCTGGCAAAAACCAATCCTAAGTCAAAAAAACGTGGATAGATGTAGCTAGTGAGTTGCAGGATGGAGATACAGAAGGAGAATTGGCAAAATTGAACCAGGTTTACTATGGGTGAAAGGTTCAAATACAAATTAAAAATAGGAAGGGAAATATGATGGAACATTTTGCTCAAAGTACAATAGAGCCGGGGAATGAGCTAAGGAGGGAACAGGTTGGGGCGCCATGGTGGCACAGTGATTAGCACTGCTGCCTTACAGCGCCAGGGACCTGGGTTCGATTCCGGTCTCAGATCACTGTCTGTGCGGAGTTTGCATGTTCTCCCTTGTCTGCGTGGGTTTCCTCCGGGTGTTCCTGTTTCCTCCCACACTCCATAGATGTGTGGATTAGATGGATTGGCCATGCCATTTGGTGTCAGGGGGATTAGCAGGATAAACATGTGGGGTTATGTGGATAGGGCCTGGGTGGGACTGTTGTGGGTTGCAGGCTTGATGGGCCGAATGGCCTCCTTCTGCACTGTAGGGATTCTATGGGGTGAATTTTCCCGTTCCGCCCACCACGGGAATCGTAGCAGGTGAGGGGTGGACCATGGAAAGATCTGTTGACATTGGGCGAGATTTTTCGGTTTCGGGTGAACGCAAGTGGAAAATCCCACCCTGTGATTCGATGAAACGTTCAATGTGGAGAAAATGGGTAAGTTTAGCTGAGTGACAAAAATGGACCGAGTAGTTGGTGTTTTCCTTTAATTCCTTAAAAGTTCTTCTGTCCTTACTTTATAAAAACTACAATGTGTATTGGAAATGACATCGATCAGGATGTGAGCAGTTTCAACATTGATTTAGTACAAAGTTGCCACACACTTTCGAACTCTATATGTTTCAGCTCGGAGCAATAATGAAGACAATCATAAATATCCACTAATTGACAACCTGGAAGCGTGATAGACTGCCATCACTGTGTTAACTGACAATGAATGTTTTGTGTTAGGAAGATTTGCAGAGAAAAACTGAAGTTGCACAGATTGCTTGTATGGTTTCAGAGCATTATTGAAAGATAAATGACATCCTCAATGCAGTTTTCACTGTTACAAAACTGAGTTAGAAGCCAACACTGATAACTTTCACCAGGCCGCGCAGAGATATTTCATGACAAAAAGTACATGATGAAAGATTAGAGGGAGAAAATGTCCTTTGAAGGATAAAATTCAGGTTATTCAGGGTTTAGCTAGCATTTCTGCTTGAATCCTCAGCTGCAATCTGGCTTGATCTATACCTCTGAACTCCTTCCAATTTATTACTGGGAATGTGTGGACCTTACCAGAGGGCTGTACCCAGTAGTACAGCTTTTCCCAGAGGAAAGCGCGAGGAAAAAGGCAGAAAAATCACTGTAAATATGAGCAAAATGTCATTTTTCTTTTGAAAAAAACCTGAGCTTGGTAACTGTAGATATGAAAAAGAAAATCAGAATCTGTTCTTTTTTTTGTTCCTAATGTAATAAAGTATTATAGATTATATATTCAATTATAAATTATTGTTCTTTTTCTTTTATTCATTCATGAGACGTGGGCCAGCATTTGTTGCCCATCCCTAGTTGCCCTTGGAGGTCAGTCGCATTGCTGTGGCTCTGGAGTCACACGTAGGCCAGACCAGGAAAGGACAGCAGATTTCCTTCCCTAAAGGACATTGGTAAACCAGATGGGTTTTCCGACAATCGAGAATGGTTTCATGGTTAATTGTAGATTTTTAAATCCAGATATTTTTTATTGAATTCAAATTCCACCATCTGCTGTGGTGGGATTCAAATCCAGGTCCCCAGAAAATTAGCTGAGTTTCTGGATTAATAGTCCAATGATAATACCACGAGGCCATTGACTTATCCAGATGCAAAATGTTTAATTTTTTCCCTCTGAATTCCCCTTTCAGGAGTTCAATGCTACTAAAGGTTTCTCACTGATGACTGCAGAGTGGCATGGACATTTTGTTCTGGAAGTCTTCATATTCTATCAGAAATAGTTAGGTTTACTGGCTGGTTCGGGAGAAAAAGTCCCATTCCTTGCTTTCTAAGGATTGGAATGATTGGTTGCAAAAGGGTAACAGTTTACTGTCACGTCCATGCTGTGGATTTGTGAAAATTTAACACAGCTTTTTAAACACAAAATGGAGATTTATGTTCTGACAAAATGGAGTCGAGAGATCAGGTGACCTCCCTTTTCTTCTGCCAATGAAGCTGCCAAAGGCTGGAAGTCAGCCTGCTTTTCTCATCAGGACATTAAAATACAAATACCCTTTGAGACTGAAGACAATGGCTTCTGTCTTCTCAATATCTAGTTGGGGGAATTTCTGATGATCTTGTACTTAATGTCAGGCCAGCAGTGTGATCATTTTTAAATACAATGGAGGAGCTAAGAGAGATGGTGGTAAGGTGGGTATCGTCCATGCACATGTGGAAACAGATGCTGTGTTTTCCAAAGAAGCCAATGAGGGGGAGTGTGTTGATTAGAAATAGGAGGGGATTTGGATAGACACTTTTTTGGTTTGATTTGATTTATTATTGTCACATGTATAAGTATACAGTGAAAAGTATTGTTTCTTGCGCGCTATACAGACAAAGCATACCATACATAGAGAAGGAAAGGAGAGAGTGCAGAATGTAGTGTTACAGTGAGAATCGTAGCGGACATGCCAAATTTCTTTAGCCTCCTGAGAAAGTAGAGGCGTTGGTGGGCTAAGGCATTGGCATGGAGGGATCAGGTCAGATTGTTGGTGATCTGGATATCTAGAAACTTGAAGCTAGTGACCATTTCCACTTCATCCCCATTGATGTAGACAGAGGTATGTCCTCCACTACACTTCCTGAAGTCGATGACTAACTCCTTCATTTTACTGACATTGAGTAAGAGATTACTGTCATTGCACTAGTTCACTAGATTCTCTTTTATCTTTCCTGCACTCCGTCTCATCATTGTTTGAGATCCGACCCACTGCGGTGGTGTCATCAGCAAACTTGAAAATTGAATTGAACGCTTGAAAATCGCGATACCAGAGGTAACAATGCAGAAGCAAATGAGGAGTCACTGCAAATGATTCCCTGGCTATAACTGGACAGATAAGAAATTAAGCATGATGGAGACGTGTTGGAGGAGGATGGTGTGCTGAACCATGTCAAAGGCTGCAGACAGGTTGAGAAGGACGAGGGGGATAGTAAACCATTGTTACTGTCACATTGGCTGTCATTTGTGATTTTTCCAGGAAGGATGAGTATGGATTTGGATGTGTTAGCATATTCAATAACTCTAGAAGAAAGAGGTTGGAGATCGGGTGTAGTTTGCAAAGGCATTTTTTGAGGAGAAGGATGATGACAGGAAATTAGAAGGAGACAGGGACAGTGCCTCAAGAGAGAGACAGGTTATCAATATCAGCTAACATGGGATGTTGGGTGGTCATCAGTTTTTCAGATGAAGTTTGAGGGATCGGGAAGTGGGTCTCAGGACCAGATGAGCTCCAAGAGGACCTAAGGGAAATAACAGAAATATGAGAGAAAAAAATACAAACTCAGGGCTGGAACAAAGGAGAAACCTGAAAGGATGTTTGTCCCGGTGGGCTAGGGGAAAAGAGGGAAGTAAAAGAGGCAGCCGATTGGATGGTCTTAATCAATGAGTTTTTTTAAATTCATGGGTATCGCTGGCTGGCCAGCATTTATTGTCCATCCCTAGTTATCCTTCAGAAGGTGGTGGTGAGCTGCCTTCTTGAATCGCTGCAGTCCATGTGCTGTGGGTTGACCCACAATGCCGTTCGGGAGGGAATTCCAGGATTTTGACCCAGTGACTGCGAAGGAATGGCAATATATTTCCAAGTCAGGATGGTGAGTGGGTTGGAGGGTAACTTGCAGGTGGTGGTCTTCCCATGTATCTGCTGCCCTTGTCCTTCTAGATGGAAGTGGTCGTGGGTTTGGAAGGTGCTGTCTAAGCATCTTTGGTGAATTGCTGCAGTACATCTTGTGGATAGTACACACTGCTACTGCTGTGTCATTGGTGGAGGGATTGAATGTTTGTAGATGTGGTGCCAATCAAGCGGGGCTGCTTTGTCCTGGATAGTGTCAAATTTCTTGAGTGTTGTTGGAGCTGCACCCATCCAGGCAAGCGGGAGTATTCTATCACACTCCTGATTTGTGCCTTGTAGATGGTGGATAGGCTTTGGGGAGTCAGAAGGTGAGTTACTCGCCACAGCATTCCTAGCCTCTGACCTGCTCTTGTAGCCACTATGTTTTTGTAGTGAGTCCAGTTGAGATTCTGGTCAATGGTAACCCCAAAGATGTTGACAGTGGGGATTCAGTGATGGTAACACCATTGCACTTACTACACTTATTCTTTGAGGTGACCTTATCTTGTGTGATGGTGGAGGAATAAGTGCGGAGGAGTGTAAGTAGATGGTTTGCAGTAGATTAAAAAAGCTGAGGATTATTTCTGCACCCCAGGATCATTCTGGAGAAGTGAACCAATGAACTGCCATGTGGTACAGGCAGATTTGGTTGAGAGTGGTTAAACCAATTGTCCACCTTTTCCATGCGGGTTGGGGTGGAGAGCAATTAAGCAATTGATCAGAAACAGCCTTATCTGTGATTGACACAATAGGAGTAGCGAGGCTACGTGAGATGGCAATGTCAAAGGGCAGCTCTGTACAAAAGTAGGAGAGTTTATTTGAAGGGTAAAATTAAGGCAGGGTAGGTGGCCTGTGGACTCAGAGGAAAGAGAGCACAATCATTTGAGATAGTGATTGAAATTGCCCCGGATGAGATGTCCTTCTGTGTTGAGGAATGAGAGCAATGAAGACATCTTGGTGAAGAAATGTTTTGAATACTTGGATGAGTGATGGAGAATGAGGATTTTGAACTGACAAAGGAAAGAGGGGTGGAACAAAGGGATATACAAGTCATCAGGATTGATTTCGCCTTGCTTTAATTCACCTGAATAAGGAATGTGAAATCCTTAAAGAAGTTGCTTGTCTTTCCATCCAATTAACATCAATGATTTGGAAGAAATAATGTAGGGAGGAGTTATACAATAAATGGCAGAGTCATCAGGAGTATAGAAACACAGAGGGACCTAGGTGTGCAAGTCCACAAATCCTTGAAAGTGGCAACACAGGTGGAGAAGGTGGTGAAGAAGGCATATGGTATGCTTGCCTTTATAGGACGGGGTATAGAGTATAAAAGCTGGAGTCTGATGATGCAGCTGTATAGAACGCTGGTTAGGCCACATTTGGAGTACTGCGTCCAGTTCTGGTCGCCGCACTACCAGAAGGACGTGGAGGCGTTAGAGAGAGTGCAGAGAAGGTTTACCAGGATGTTGCCTGGTATGGAGGGTCTTAGCTATGAGGAGAGATTGGGTAGACTGGGGTTGTTCTCCTTGGAAAGACGGAGAATGAGGGGAGATCCAATAGAGGTGTACAAGATTATGAAGGGTATAGATAGGGTGAACAGTGGGAAGCTTTTTCCCAGGTCGGAGGTGACGATCACGAGGGGTCACGGGCTCAAGGTGAGAGGGGCGAAGTATAACTCAGATATCAGAGGGATGTTTTTTACACAGAGGGTGGTGGGGGCCTGGAATGCGCTGCCAAGTAGGGTGGTGGAGGCAGGCACGCTGACATAGTTTAAGACTTACCTGGATAGTCACATGAGCAGCCTGGGAATGGAGGGATACAAACGATTGGTCTAGCTGGACCAAGGAGCGGCACAGGCTTGGAGGGCCGAAGGGCCTGTTTCCTGTGCTGTACTGTTCTTTGTTCTTTGATTGACTCATTAGCACTTTCAAAGGTGTCTGCCTACCTCTTTGGGTCATTGTAGCATTAACCTGTTGAATGATGTAACATGTACACTGGCATTCTATGACCAACAAAAGGGACTGCTTATATTTTAGGATAGAACTGGTTGTTGATGGAGCAGAGAGGACCCTGGAAAGGTAACGATTAAATTATCTTTTGTTGGGTTTTGATGAAAATATGATTGGCTATTTCCATCCTGGATTCCATTTCCCTCCCTTCCCCAATCAGTCCCTACGATTGCATCGCCATCTCTCACCCTCAACCTCTCTGTGCCCCAGACTCACTTTGCAGCCAGCCCAGAAGCTTACAGGAGACTCAATATTGGGTTACCTTGAGTTTGCCAAACTGCAGCATTACCTTAACCTGGCACCTACAGCCCGAAGTCTCACAACACCAGGTTAAAGTCCAACAGGTTTATTTGGTAGCAAATACCATAAGCTTTCGGAGCACTGCTCCTTCGTCAGATGTGAATCAAATAAACCTGTTGGACTTTAACCTGGTGTTGTGAGACTTCTTACTGTGTTTACCCCAGTCCAACGCCGGCATCTTCACATCATACCTACAGCCCACCAGTTCTACTTAAATGAGACCACAACCCTTAAGGTGGCTCTGACATCTTTTACCCTTTGAACTTTATCCTAGCATGAGTTAGACCGGACAGCAAAGGAAGTGGGAAATTGAAAGAGAAACAAGAAGACAATTACTCCTATTAATTGCTTTTTCTCCTGCAGTTTCCTAATTAAAATAGTTTCCATCCTCATCTTACACCCCTAATCCTTCAATTCAGCTCTCAGACCCCTGTGGTGGAGTCAACCGCATTCTGAAAGTTAGATACCGATCAACTTACCCTATGGCATTAAAGTTTATTTATTAGTGTCGCAAGTAGGCGTACATTAACACTGCAATGAAGTTTCTGTGAAAATCCCCTGGTCGCCGCAGTCCAGCGCCCATTCAGGTACACTGAGGGAGAATTTAGCACGGCCAATGCACCCAACCAGCACGTCTTTCAGGCAGTGGGAGGAAACCGGAGCACCCGGAGGAAACCCACGCAGACACGGGGAGAATGTGCAGACTCCACACACAGGCAATGACCCAAGCCGGGAATCGTACCCAGGTCCCTGGTGCTGCGAGGCAGCAGTGCTAACCACCCTCTTATCATTAAAAAAAAGACTGAAATCTTGTTCTTTGCACATCTTGTTTTTTTTCTAAGTATCATTATGTGTTAAGGTTATTTTAGAAAATGACATTACATTAAAGAAGAGGCATCTAGTCTATAATAAGACAGAAAATGCTGAATCATTTGGAATACACTCCATGAAACTTAATACAGTCCATTTTCTTTTCCATTTAAATTATGTGCAGGCTTTAAAGCCCTCAGTTCATTTATTTCCCCATTTGTTAATCAGCAAACTGTGCCAGTAAACATAGAATCATAGAATGACTTAATGCCATGTATTTGATGCTGATACAGGAGCAAGTTAAGGTTAAATGGGAAAATCATTTAAATGCACTGCTGGGAACATTTTGTCATCAAATCTGCCGAAATTTATGATTTCTGCTGCACTAAGACACACTCAGTCTGTCTTTTCCTATATTTTTCCATTGGCAGTCAGCACCATTAATACAATAAAGCTTGTCTCCCTCTCTCTCTCCCTTAACCTTTAAAATAGGAAGCCCTCAGACACTCATCAGAACTGAATCATTGGCTACATTCATTGCAGGAAGTTGTGGACTTTACACGGGAGTTACCTTACGTATTTATTAAAACTTGCTTGCAAAAAGGAAATGGTCTCTGGAGTATAATCTGGAGCATAATCACAGGAGTGGAAGCTTATATCCTGAGATCGTAAACGACATGGCATTCCGGTCTCTGTGTGGCAGGCTGACAATTCAGGCCCTCAGTGGAGGATACACTTCACAATTGTATTTGAACCCTTGGTAATGTTCCTTCTTTTTTCCCCTGACGGAGTGACCCTGTGAAAGCCAGCTGGATATATTTGTGTCCCCGTCTGCATTTGAATCGAGTTATCTCTTCAGCAAACTACACCAGGCCAATGAAAGAGTGGAGATTTGTATCACTGGTGCTGTCACTTGCAGCCCCATTGGGTGTTTAAACCTCTATGCAGTGTTTTCTTGATTTACAATACGGACATAACTGATTGCAGAGAGTGTCAATCATCCAAGCTGAAGTAAGCAATGTCTTTGAATAAACCGGCTGACTGATTCTGTGCGCATGCAGCCAAAGGGTCTTTTAGTTTATTTTTGAAAATCAATGCATGCAGATTTTTCTTTTAATAATCTCCTCTCCCCCACACACAGGGGTTTCATAATTATAGGCTGAAACTCATTTTCCAATTCAGTTGCAGCTGTTGGCTTAATAACTCTTTAGCCTCACAATTCTTATAAGAAAACGCAGTTTTCTATCTGATTTCATAGATCATAGAATCCTACAGTTCAGAAGGAGGCCATTTGGCCCACCGAGTCTGCACTGACCACAGTTCCACCCAGGCCCTATCCCCATAACACCAAGCTAGTTACCCTGACATTAAGGGTGAATTTAGCATGGCCAATCCACCTAACCTGCACATTTTGGAGTGCGGGAGGAAACCGGAGCACCCGGAGGAAACCCACACAGACACGGGGAGAATGTGCAAACTCCACACAGTCACCCAAGCCGGGAATCGAATCCGGGTCCCTAGCACTGTGAGGCAGCAGTGCTAACCACTGTGCCACCGTGATACTTTAGTTCTCATCTCGGGGTGGCACGATGGCACAGTGGTTAGCACTGCTACCTGACAGTGCCAGGGAGCCAGGTTCAATTCTTGGGTGATTGTGTGAAATTTGCACGTTCTCTCTGTGTCTGCGTGGGTTTCCTCCGGATGCTCCGATTTCCTCCCGCACTCCAAAATGTGCAGGTTAGATGGAATGGCCATGGTAAATTGTCCCTTAGTGTCAGGGAGATTAGCAGGGTAAATATGGGGTTACGGGGATGGGGTCTGGGTGGGATTGTTGTCAGTGCAGACTCGATGGGCTGAATGGCCTCCTTCTGCACTGTCGGGACTCTATGACTCTAGTTGCTACTGGTCACAGAAATGACAATATTATTAATGATACCAAAGCATCTGGGGATTTAAATCTTATTGGGATGTCGATGATACTGAAAATGTCAATGTGGAAAATGTTTCTCATAGCTATATGATTTATATGGTTTCTCTGTAACAAGAAGCAATAGCAGAGGCGTATCTTTCTGTCACTACTAATTCAGCAGCAGGCTAGTACAAATGATTTAACATGCAACTGTGTGGCATCAAAGTTTTGCTGCAATTCCCCTGAGTTTTCTTTATGTCATTCTTAGCTTTAAACAGTTCCTGATTCTGGGACAATGTGATGTAACAAGAACTCCCGCCTGGATAATTCTACCACCTACACTCGAAAGGATGTGAATCATTCACTGTGCATGTGAAATGGAGGGAAACATTGCTACCAGGCAAACCATACACAGTTAAAAAAAGATACTTTTTAATTAAAACACAATTGATATTTATTCAAAACATCAAATGAAGTGATACGTGAAAAATGTGATTAATATCATCCACTACCCATTGTCATAACGTATGTACTTTACAATTTGAACTATGTATAGCAGCTTCTATAAAATGTCTCCATTTAAAAAAAAATTCTATAGTTTAGAATTCAAATGCAGTCCAATGTAATCAGATACTTTTTTTTAAACAGAGGTTTACGGTGCAGTACATTGCTAAATTGACCCTAGTGTCAGGGAGTTTAGCAGGGTAAACATGTGGGGTTACGGGAATAGGGCCTGGATGGGATTGTGGTCGGTGCAGACTCGATGGGCTAAATGACCCCCTTCTGCACTGTAGTGATTCTATGAGTCTATTCTATGATTACCAAGGTTGAAAGAATATGATACACTAAAAAGTAATGGCTTTATGATAAAAGCAAATTACTGTGGATGCTGGAATCTGAAGCAAAAACTGAATATGCAGGAAAATCTCAGCAGGCCTGACAGTGTCTGTGGAGGGAGAACAGAGTTAATGTTTCGAGCCTGGATGACTCTTTGTCAGAGCTTTCAAGATATCAGTTAGGATTTTAAGCCCCATTCCGACTGGATGTTAATGTAATTGGCACTTAGAAGGAACATCACGAAAGTGTTAATGTTTGTGTTTTTATAAACATTTCCTAAAATTTAGATGAACTGGTGATATGCTAGTCGGGAGATTAATTAGGTGGGGATTTTCTGGTCTCACCACAGTGGGTTCCCCAGCACAGATGCAGCAAGCCAGTCAAATGTCCGTTGACTTCTGCAGGACCAGAAGATCTTGCTGGGGGGAGGTGCCTGAAAATTCTAGCCTTGATATCGAAGTATTTCCTGTTCTCCTATTACATAATGCATTGCTACAGAAATTCAAACTGCCTCAGGGAGTGCTATTCATGTGTGGTTTTGCCTTTGAAGACTTCTTTGTAAATGGGTAATGAGTTAAGATATCAATTTTGAAAAAAATGTCCATTTGGGACACCAAACCTACTCTTTACACTGATCTTTCACTGTCTCAGCTGAAGAGCAAATCGAGTTTATTTACCTTAAGTCTTATGTTGGAAATCCCACCAAAGGCACTTCCTGGGAGACGTCCATAAAGAACTGGCAGAGCTGCACTCATTTGATAATGAAGGAGCCGTGCTGAAGAGAGGCCCACTCAGTGTGGCGCAATGTACCCGTACAATGTGTTTAGAGCACAATGCAATCCCAGACCCATAAACAAAACTTCTTACAAGTCTGCGCAATCTCTGAAACAGGAAGCGGCAGAGCACAATGAAGCTCTCTCCCACCAGCGTTGATCTTGATTGTATAAAACTCTGCACTCGTGTTTACATTATTCACAATTGATTCTGATTCATGGCTACAGTGTTAATTTTGTGGGTTACAAATCCATTTAAAAGCTTTGTGTCTTTGCTATTACAGCTACCTTCACACAGTGGAATTAAAGCCCCTCATTTTAAGGGTGGAATAGGCTCTCGTTGCTTTACTGGAGTTCTGGGACCCAGCTATAACAGTCAATATTGGAACACCGTGGTCCATTGAAGACTAATTTAAAAAATGCTTAATTGCATTGACTGATTCCTTTTACATGAACTCCAAAAAAGTCCACTTGATTTACCATTTCTGTCCTGACACATGGAGGTAGAGATATGGCCCACCAGAGCACAAATACCTTCTATTCTGACCAGAGAATATGGGCAAAGCTTGTAAATTGGTCTGCTTTTTAAATGTAACGTTCTTCAGTGTGTCTGAGGTGAGCTGATTGTAAAGTAAACAAATAGTACAATTCTGCTCGTAATTTGGCCTGGTTTCAGTATTTTCACAGCTGTGTCAACATACTGAGCAGAATGTGCCAAGTGAGTAAAGGCTGGTTCTCGCACCTCATTACCTTATGGGACCCAGTGATCAGCGTCATGTTTCACCTAATATATTCTTCACCAGCTCAAATATCTGTGGGAAGGATCGAAATCACGCGAAATATGAGTTAGTACCACAGAGATGAATGGGAGAAAGATTAAGGGGGAGACAGGAAATACGATGCATGTGGACAACATGTAGCATCTGGACATTTTCTTTGTGACTTCATTGTCTAATCTATGATCTGCTTTCATCATCTTGCAGTCAATTAATTTGACCTCTTTTACTCCTGCTTTTGCCTTGTAAGGATCTCATCAGTTCACTTCAGGCCAGTCCAGTAATTGATGCTGTGTGGGAGTGTTCTATTGAAAGATTTATGTGGAAAGGGTTTATGATTAACCAGAGAATTCAGTGAACGTGAATCGGACTTTCAGTTTAAAGGAGGAAATCTGGAACATTATCGATGTATGTCAGAACAATTCATCATAATAATATTGGAAAATGTTACCCTCTCTCTCTCTTTCTAAGGTACACCTGGCCTCTGCAGTACTTCATTTTCTGAGTTGCAGAATTTGAAATCTCAGTTAGCATCATAAACAGAATATTACACTGTTGGTTGTGTCTTCATTGCATATTCATTTTTGATCATGACTTTGTGCACTTACTGCCAAACTACCTACCTTATATTAAGTTGGTCTTTCTCTACATCCTAGCTATGACTGTAACACTACAGTCTGCATCCTCACCTTTCCTTCTCTAAGCATGGTATGCGTTGTCTGTATAGCACGCAAGAACATAAGAACATAAGAACTCGGACTAGGAGTAAGCCATCAGGCCCCTCGAGCCTGCTCCGCCATTCAATAAGATCATGGCTGATCTTTTCATGGACTCAGCTCCACTTACCTGCCCGCTCACCATAACTCTTAATTCCTTTACTGTTCAAAAATTTGTCTATTCTTGCCTTAAAAACATTCAATGAGGTAGCCTCAACTGCTTCACTGGGCAGGGAATTCCACAGATTCACAACCCTTTGGGTGAAGAAGTTCCTCCTCCACTCAGTCCAAAATCTGTTCCCCCTTATTATAAAGCCATGTTCTAGTTTCACCTGCCAGTGGAAACAACCTCCCTGCTTCTATCTTATCTATTTCCTTCATAATCTTATATGTTTCTATAAGATCTCCCCTCATTCTTCTGAATTCCAATGAGTATAGTCCCAGTCTACTCAGTCTGTCCTCATAAGCCAACCCTCTCAACTCCAGAATCAACCTAGTGAATCTTTAAAGTTTTTAAAAGTTTATTTATTAGTCACAAGTAAGGCTTACATTAACACTGCAATGAAGTTACTGTGAAATTCCCCTCTGCATCTCCTCTGCACCCCAAAAGAAACAATACTTTTCACTGTATACTAATACATGTGACAATAATAAATCAATCAATTAATCAATCAATCAAATATTATCAGTCTGGCATACTGCAGATTGACAAAGCCAGCACAATCTCACCGGTAAGACACTGCTACTTAAATAGACCAAAGTAAGCCTTAAATAATTATGAATTGCAGTTTATACTGTCCAAAAACAATATTGAACTTCCCGCCGGTGGGATTTTACACTCCTGCCAAGGTCAATGGACTGTCGAATGGTTCACCGCATTTTTCAACCCCGTTGCTTCTGTGACAGGGCCATAAAACTCAGCCCCGTATATCAAATTGTGAACAATGGTTGGGCTTTGAAACAAAAACGGAAAACGCTGGAAACTCTCAGCAGGTCTGACAGCACCTGTGGCGAGGGAATAGTGCTAATGTTTTGAGTCTGGATGACCCTTCGTCAAAATTAAAGAGAATAGAAAATAGGGTGATATTTATACTGTATGGGTGAGGGGGTTTGACAAAGATGTTATCGACAAAGAGACAAAGGGAACATACATGGTGGTGATCATGGTTAAGAAGGGTGCTGATAGCAGCCATTAAGAGATCAGAATGTGCAAACGGCAGAACAAAGGTAAGCAGAGTGCCAAGGACAACCTGAAACATGTAACTAATGGACCTAGTGGGGTGGAGGAGGGGAGAGGGGAGACCATTGTAGGTGGCGATTTTCCAGCATTTTCTGTTTTTGTTTCAGATTCTGGCATCAGCAGTAATTTGCTTTTATATTAACGATTGGGCTTTGTTCTCATTGATTTTCAGGATGCTAGTGTTGTACCCACGCTTAGTTAACCTTGACAAGTTGGCAATGGATCTTTCCTCTTTAATGGCAGCAGTCCATGTGGGCTGTACTCACACAATTCTGTTCTAGGATTTCGAAGGGACAGTGACCTATATCATAGTCAGGGTGGTGTTCGACTTGGAGAAACAGAATTATTTCATGCATATCATGAACATTCATTCTTGCATCATGATTATTGTGGTTAGCTCAGTTGGCTGAATGGCTGATCTGTGATACAGTATGATGCCAACAGCATGGGTTCAATTCCCATACCAGCTGAGGTTATTCATGAAGGCACCCCTTCTCAACCTCGCCTGAGGTGTGGTGATGCTCAGGTTAAATCACCACCAGCCTATGGTTATCTGGGACTATGGTGGCTTTACTGTCTCAGATACGGGAGTTTTCAGGGGATTACTCTTATCTGTGACCAGATATCATCAATGAGATACCTGGTCTCATTTTTCAAACTTAAAAATGATCTAGTAACCGTTCGCAGAATTTCTCTTTATTATTTAGGGCGGCATGGCAGCATAGTGGTTGGCACTGCTGCCTCACAGCGCCAGGGATCCAGGTTCAATTCCTGGTTTGGGTCACTGTGTGGAGTTTGCACATTCTCCCTGTGTCTGCGTGGATTTCCTCCGGGTGCTGCGGTTTCCTCCCATAATCTAAAGATGTGTAGGTTAGGTTGATTGCCCATGCTAAATTGACCCTTAGTGTCAGGGGGACTAGCAGGGTAAATGGGGTTGTGGGTATAGGACCTGGGTGGGATTGTGGTCAGTGCAGACTCGATGGCCCAAATGGCCTCCCTCTGCACTGTAAGGATTCTATGATTCTATTTCACAGGATGTGGATGTCGCTGGTAAGACCAGCATTTGTTACCCATCCCTAATTGCCTTTGATCTGTGTGTCTTGCTAGGCCATTTCAGAGGGCAGTTAAGAGTTGACCACATTGCTGTGGGTTAGCAGTCACATGTAGGTTTCCTTCCCTAAAGGGCATTAGTGAACCTGATGGGCTTTTATGATAATTGACGATAATTTCATGTTGACCATTTCCGAGAATAGTTTTATATTCCAGATTTTATTATCTGAATTCTAATTTCACCAGCTGCCATAGTAGGATTTGAACCCATGTCCCCAGAACATTAACCTGGGGGCCATTGACATGCTATGGCAGAGTGCCAGTGTCTGTGAAGGGGTAGTCTCACTACGTAGCTGAGCACAAGGTTGAAATATTGCAACAGCATCAAGCACAGAGCTGCCCAACTCTGAAAGCAGCTGTCAGACTATCTCTCTTTAGATCGCAATGCGGAATTTCCAATGTAAAACCAGAAACCTCCCCAACCCCCTTTGAGGTGTGGAGCTGAGTGGGCAGAATATCCACCCATTGTGCCCCTACTGGATCCCACTGGTATTGATTTTCAATCCCATAGCTGGATGCTTACATCAGGAACTTAGTTTGATCTGGAATTTGACTGGGACTTGCAGTGTAGCCTATATCAAAGTTACCAATTCAATCGGCCATATGCATCATTTTATAATAAAACCCTTCATATTCCTAAAACAAATGTAATTGTTGAAAACTGCACACAAAGCTCTTACGTGGCTAGGTTAAGAATCAATCTGGAAATAGACCTGCAAACCAGTGGTTATTATAACCATTGCAGCATGTTTTGCGCTGTGGAGCAGGGGATAGAATGCTAATTGAAACATGAGGTTTAATCTGCTGTCTTAATCAGTTCTCAGTCCAAAACATGCTGGAATATTCATTGCACACAATTTCCGAGACAGTCTTAATTCATAACGTTTTGAATAACCTCTAAGGGCAATGTTTTGTTTTCAGTTTTGCTGCTGAAATGTTACTGTGTTCCAACAAATAGCACAGACACACACAAGGGTAATCAAACATAAAATGGAGATCTCTGTCATCTTATTTACATTTCTTTGCAACATGAAATCAAGTCCACTTTGTGTCCCAGTGTATAACTCAATGGACCTCGAGAGCGGGAAAGGCTGTTGCTGGGGCAGATGCGAATTCTTCTTTTTTGTTCTCAGCTGAAATGGGGCAATCACAAATGGAAACTCTGCCTTCCCTCTCAATGCCTAAAAATGGCACTGGGGTGATGGGGGGTGTGGGTGGGGGGTGGGTGAGGGGGTGATGTGACAATGTTCTGCGTCCTCTGAAATCCCACCCAAACACACATTTCAGTGTCTCTTTAATGTGGGGGTTCATAGAAATCATAGAAATCATAGAAACCCTACAGTGCAGAAAGAGGCCATTCGGCCCATCGAGTCTGTACCGACCACAATCCCACCCAGGCCCTACCCCCACATGGGGTTGTATGGGGTTGTAGTTCATCGGAAGCAAAAAGGAACAAGGTCAAGCATTGGAGAGAGAGACATTGTAGCAACCTCCTCCCCTTCCCGTTCATTGTTGTCACTTTTAGGATGCTTCTGCCCTTTTATTCTGTCACTGGGAATTTTCCACCATCCCACTGAATGGCTCCCGCAAAGGGTTTGCCCATTCCTTGGACAATGAAGGCATTGAGTGGGTTAAGCATCCCCTCAATGTCTAAAAAGAATGAAGAAATGATCTTCCAGAACACCTTAGTACTGAACTTAGTCCATAGGCCATCCTGCAGTACGGAACACAGCTTGGTGAGTAATAAAGGCTGTAAGATGAAAGCAAAATACTGCAGATGCTGGAATCCGAAACAAAAACAGAAAATGCTGGAAAATCTCAGCAGGTCTGACAACATTTGTGGGGACAGAATTGAGCCAACGTTTTGAGTCTGGATGATCCTTCACCAGAGCTCAAACGAAGGGTCATCCACACTCGAAACATTGGCTCTATTCTCTGTCAGAAAGGTTGTAAGATATCAGCTTTGCTCTGCTGGTGACTGTAGCTTGAGTGAGAGAAAGTTGCAAAAATAATGATGGTAGAGTTTGTTTCCCAACATAGGTACTTTCATAGTACCATTGATAGAAGCCTGTGCATGCCCGCAATCTCGATTTCACATTCTTTAAAATGACTTGGTGTTTGATACACACTGTACCTCACTCTCAGGGAGAGACCCATAGCCTGCTGAACTTAGGAAGTCCTCTTGTAGGATGGCCTGCACACCTTTGCAAAGTGGTTCCATTATAAGCATGAGTTACATTTTTATTCTGGAGCTAGACATGTTGTTGCGGGCCAAAGAGTACTTCCATGATTTGGACACATTTTGGAGCATGTCTGACAGTGCTGGGCTTTCTTGGGGGAACATACACCATTCAACCATCACAATTTTCTTTGGCCTAACGTATTTTTATGAGATTGCTTACCTTATATCAATCAGAGTCATACCTCCTGTGAGCTGATTGCATATTTATTTGTCTTCTGCTCCGAGACAATGCATGAGAGTTGCTGTTATGTCCAGACTGTCCATCCCTGTAGCAAGCAAGTAAGTCTTGAATCCCTAATTCAATCAATCCCATGGCATGGGTGGATTTCTTGGTGAAGAAATGTGCTGGAGCTGGTCATTTTAAACTACTTGAATTTTAGAATCCCTACAGTGCAAAAGGAGGCCATTCGGTCCATCGAGCCTGCACCGACAATAACCCCACCTAGGCCCTATCCCTGTAACCACACGTATTTACCCTGCTAATCCCCTGACAATAAGCAGCAATTTAACATGGCCAATCCACCTAATCTGCACATCTTTGGACTGTGGGAGGAAACCGGAGCACCCGGAGAGAACATACACACACACACACACACACGGGCAGAGCGTGCAAACTCCACACAGTCACCCAAGGGTGGAGTTGAACCTGAGTCCCTAGTGCTGTGAGACATCAATGCTATGTCCCTTTATTTATAAAAGTATGTTCTTTTTTCAACTTTCAACTGACGGGACATTCTGCAATTTGAACTGAGACAGGTAAAACTGCTTAAAAATGCTATGGCAAATTCCGAGGTGAAGGTGGGAAACAAGCAAATCACCCTTTGGGGAGTGTGAAGAGAGAGATGTTTCCTATAATCCAGACACCCATCAACACTCATAACTGTTTAAGGAAGGGACAAAATGCAAAATAATGGATATTGAAACAATGGCTGTCACAGCCAACACCTCTTGAAAATACATAATGAGTGGGATTTTCCAGCCCCGCTCACCCCAAAACTGGAAAATACTGAGGAAGGTCAACAGATCTTTGCATGGTCTGCCCCCCAGTGCCCGCTCCGACTCCTGTGGCGGGCCGGAGGGGAAAATTCCCCCCAATGGGTGAAATATTTGAAGGCAAGGCTGCCCAGCCACTTGAGAGAGATTGTAAGTGACACAGTGGTGCCAGGAAAGTCTTCAGCAGAGGAAAACAGGCTGGAGGCTGCTCATACCCTCTCTCTCTTTTGGAATAAAATTGTCACCCGTGTCGAGAAGCCAACTCTACCAGAAACTCAGTGATAAACCAAGGTCTCGTAATGATTGTAACATCTTCTACATCTGACCGCTTCCAAGAAATCCCTAAACCAAATCAGTCGCTGTGTTTTAAAATCTACGCCTCAAGATCAATCGAAGGACTTATACTTAACCGTATATTCTTTTACTTGATTTTTAAATTTGGATTCTACCTCTCCTTATTTCTGATCTCACGCAGACATGGGGAGAATGTACAAACTCCGCACAGACAGACACCCAAGGCTGGAATTGAACCTGGATTCCTGGCGCTATGAGGCAGCAGTGCTAACCACTGTGCCACCGTGCCGCCCTAATTCTTGTAGTCAGCTGTTGTGTTTTATGCCTCGGAAAGATGTCGTGATGGCACGCCACATTCTACGTGTGCAGAGGGCTTTATTTGCAACACTTCTAAAAAGTCTGCTCTCATGCTTACAGCTTCTTGCTTTCAGCTTGGCCCCTGTTTCTCATTGTAACTGCACTCAGGCACGACTAACGGAACAGTAAACAGTCAACAGACACACACAACCAAACACCCAGCAATTGAATAATTGAATACTACAGTGTCTGGATCGCTGATCTTTGCATGCAGAAGTTAAAATGCAGAATTCTACGACAGCTATGGTGCAAAATTAGTTCTACTTCAGTCTGTATGTTCCTGCTGTACTTAGTTCAACTTGCTTGGAGCACCAAAGGCTATCCAGTTGGAGGCGGGTGTCGAGGCTGGCCATCAATGAGTGGGGGGTTGGGACTATCCGGGGGGGGGGGGGGGGGGGGGGTGGTTGGGGAGATCGGGGCTGGCAAGGAGGGGTGGGGGGGGTGAGACACGGGGGCTGGTCATTGGGATCGGGGCAGATGGCACCAGGACTATCGAGGGTGGGGGGGGGTTGGGACTGTTGGGGGGGCATGGTGGCTGGCCTGGGGAGATATGGGAGGCCAATGATCAGGTGGTGGGGAGTGGGGGGGGAGTCGGAAGGCCATCAATGGGAGGTTGTGGGGCTGGCCAGCGATCGAGGGGCCGGAAATGCTGGGTCAATGCACACGCGCCGAACTCGGCACTGACAAATCGCATACAGAGTGGCCCGCTCAGCGCTATGCTGCCAGCCTTTCGGGTGGGAATAGGCTCCACTCCTTGCTTTTCAGAGGGAATCCCACCAGGGTACTCTGTGATGCACAGAATGTCAGAGATCCATTCTGGAAATCACGCTTCAAAAACCGACGGGATTTAACCCTAGAAACCCTAGAAACCCTACAGTGCAGAAGGAGGCCATTCGGCCCATCAAGTCTGCACTGACCACAATCCCACCCAGGCCCTACCCCCACATATTTACCCGCTAATCCCTCTAACCTACATATCTCAGGACTCTAAGGGGCAATTTTTAACCTGGCCAATCAACCTAACCCGCACATCTTTGGACTGTGGGAGGAAACCGGAGCACCCGGAGGAAACCCACGCAGAGACGAGGAGAATGTACAAACTCCACACAGACAGTGACCCAAGCCGGGAATCGAACCCAGGTCCCTGGAGCTGTGAAGTAGCAGTGCTAATCACTGCTACCGTGCCGCCCCGTTTACTCCCAGTTTCCCGCATGTTCAGAACTTAAATTTTTTTTGGAAGAATCCCATATGATGAATGGGTCAGAAAAAACACAACAGCCAGGTTATAATCAGATGTGCACAATGGAAGCTGAATATACTTCATGAGACAAAAAGCAGGTATTTCCTAAGATAAATAATTTTGGGGCAGCATGGTGGCACTGCTGCCTCACCGTGGCAGGGACCCGGCTTCAATTCTGACCCCGCGTGACTGTCTGTGTGGAGTTTGCACTTTCTCCCGTGTCTGTGTGCGTTTCCTCCGGGTGCTCCAGTTTCTTCCCACAGTCCAAAGATGTGCGGTTTATGTTGATTGGCCATGGGAAATTGCCCCTTAGTGTCAGGGGGATTAGGACTGTAAATATGTGGGATCATGATGTGGAGATGCCGGCGTTGGACTGGGGAGAACACAGTAAGATATTGAACAACACCAGGTTAAAGTCCAACAGGTTTATTTGGTAGCAAAAGCCACACAAGCATTCGGAGCTTCAAGCCCCTACTTCAGGCCCACTCACCTGAAGAAGGGGCTTGGAGGTCCGAAAGCTTGTGTGGCTTTTGCTACCAAATAAACCTGTTGGACTTTAACCTGGTGTTGTTAAACTTCTTAATATGTGGGATTACAGGGATGGGACCTGGGTGGGATTGTTGTCGATGCAGGCTCGATGGGCCAAATGGCCTCCTTCTGAACTGTAGATTCTATGATTTCAGTCTATTAAATCTGTAAGAGTTTATTCCCTCTCTGAACTGCATTCTCAAGATTCAGGCAAGCTACATGGTCAACAAACTTGGGATTTGCAAGTCTACCTACAACTCGGAGATGACATGTTAGCTCTTCAAAAAAAAGCTGCAAGAGTAACTTGTTTCAGCAAGTGTCAGTCAGATTGGAGGCAGCAATGCTGCCTTTGAACTGTAAGAGATCCACTTAATTATATAGTTTTGAAGAAGTGTCGGGGGGTGGTGCTCTGGCCAAAGGCAAGCCCTTGGCTCTCTGTCTGTTGAGGGTTCATCCTGAGTTCTTTACATGGCAGCTTTTTATTAATGGTGGTTTGCCATTGTCTTCTACTCTCAGAGACAGAACAAGGAGGCAAGTCCCAAACTCACCTCAGCCAGAACAGGAATTAAACCTGCACTGTTGGCATTTTTTCAGACCCACATGCTAACCACCTTAGCCAACTGAGCGAACTAAATTCACTAGAATGGAGTCAGTCTCCTTCCCAGGAGCAGTACATGTTCTGCACAGGAAAACAGTGTCCACTCAGGGTCTGTAGCAATGAAGTGGACACTGCTTTGTCCTCATGCATGGAATGTGGACAACTCAAATTGCCCTTGAGATACAACTGAGAGGCTTGCTTGGCAGTTAAGTCAACCACATTACTGTGGGTCTAGAGTCACACTTAGACCAAACAAGGTAAGCACAGCAGATTTTCTCTCCAAAATGATATGAGTGAGCATATATATATTGTCTTATTTACAGTGCTGTTATTTTTTTGTAGGGAGAAGTACTCAGTTTTGAAATGGATAATGTGTTAGGTGTACAGTGACAGACAATAAATATCTCTTTGTGTCGGAACAAGTCCCAAACATATGCCATCTCCCCATGATGTCGACACACAGCATTACGGAGAAAGACACCATCCATTTAGATGCTGTCCCTTTACATGAGGCATCACGAGCCTCTGTCCTATAGAGAGAAATTTAAGACATGTCCGTTCAAAGTGAGTGGTGTCAGACTGCACTAATCAATACCCTGGAGTCAAATGGCTTTAGGTAAATTGCAACACTGAACGGGAATTACTTATTGCCGTGGACCACATTCGCACAAGATTGAAACCCTAATCCACATCACAAATACATTAGTTATTCAATCAATAAAACAAAAACAGACATCTTCTTCTGAAACAAAACAACCAGCCTCTACAAATAATTTCAGAGATTCAAACTGACATTGCTCAAGCATCAGAAAACCACTTGACACACCAGGTCAAGTCAGTTTTCCAAACCATCTCTGGCTGTTGCACATGTAGCAGAGTGTGCCAACTGTGCGGAACGAGACATGCAGACCTGGCTTGTGCCAGTAGTCTGGGCCCAAGGTAAATCTCAAGAATAGGAGCAGAATTGGCATGCAAGCTGCTGTGTTTTACCTGACATGGGGATGCTTGACACTGACATTAAGTGCCTGAAATGCTCCAATACTTAAACTTGACAACCATTACCTTGAAAGGTTAAAAATAAAATGCAACACTTGATATTAAGGCTTTGAACACTTTGCGTGTTGATGACTCCCAGTGTTATGGTGCTCAGAGGATGAGACCTGAACAAGGACACGTAACACCTGAATATATTATTCAGCTGAATTCTTGTCCGTGTTTCCTCATTTTTATTTTATTCTTTCACAGGATGTGTGTGTCGCTAGAATCATAGATAGAGTCATAGAAGTTTACAACATGGAAACAGGCCCTTCGGCCCAACTTGTCCATGCCGCCCTTTTTTTTTAAACCCTTAAGCTAGTCCCAATTGCCCACATTTGGCCCATATCCTTCCATACCGATCTCACCCATGAAGCTGTCTAAACACTTTTTAAAAGACAAATTTGTACCCGCCTCTACTACTACACCTGGCAGCTTGTTCCAGACACTCACCATCCTCTGTGTGAAATAGTTGCCCCTCTGGACCCTTTTGTATCTCTTCTCTCTCACCTTGAACCTATGCCCTCTAGTTTTAGACTCCCCTACCTTTGGGAAAAGATATTGACTATCTAGCTGATCTATGCCCCTCATTATTTTATAGACCTCTGTAAGATCACCCCTCAGCCTTCTACACTCCAGAGAAAAAAGTCCCAGTCTATCCAGCCTCTCCTTATTACTCAAACCATCAAGTCCCGGTAGCATCCTCGTAAATCTCTTCTGCACTCTTTCTCGTTTAATAATATCCTTTCTATAATATGGTGACCAGAACTGCACACAGTATTCCAGGTGTGGCCTTACCAATGTCTTGTACAACTTCAGCAAGACGTCCCAACTCTTGTATTCAATGTTCTGACTGATTAAACCACGCATGCTGAATGCCTTCTTCACCACTTTGTCCACCTGTGACTCCACTTTCAAGGAGCTATGAGCATGTACCCCTAGATCTCTTTGTTCTGTAACTCTCCTTAACGCCCTACCATTAACTGAGTAAGTCGTGCCCTGGTTCAATCTACCAAAATGCATCACCTTGCATTTATCTAAATTAAACTCCATCTGCCATTCGTCAGTCCACTGGCCCAATTGATCAAGATCCCGTTGCAATCGGAGATAATCTTCTTCACTGTCCACTATGCCACCAATCTTGGTGTCATCTGCAAACTTACTAACCATGCCTCTTATATTCTCATCCAAATCATTAATACAAATGACAAGTAACAGTGGACCCAGCACAAATCCCTGAGGCACACCGCTGGTCACAGGTCTCCAGTTTGAAAAACAACTCTTTACAACCACCCTCTGGCTTCCATCATCAAGTAAGGAGTCTAACAACACCAGGTTAAAGTCCAACAGGTTTATTTGGTAGCAAACACCACTAGCTTTCAGAGCGCTGCTCCTTCGTCAGGTGAGTGGGAGATTTGCTAACAAACAGCAAACAGGGCATATAAAGACACAAACGCAAGTTGCAGAAGAATGAATAATGATTGGAATGTGAGTCTTTACAGTTAATCAAGTCTTAAAGGTACAGACAATGTGTGTGGAGAGAGCATTTAGCACAGGTTAAAGAGATGTATATTGTCTCCAGACAGGCTGTCATGTCTGGAGACAATAGACATCTCTTTAACCTGTGCTAAATGCTCTCTCCACTCACATTGTCTGTACCTTTAAGACTTGATTAGCTGTAAAGACTCACATTCCAATCATTATTCATTATTCTGTAACTTGTGTTTGTGTCTTTATATGCCCTGTTGGCTGTTTGTTAGCAGATCTCCCACTCACCTGACGAAGGAGCAGCGCTCCGAAAGCTAGTGGCATTTGCTACCAAATAAACCTGTTGGACTTTAACCTGGTATCGTTAGACTCCTTACTGTGTTTACCCCAGTCCAACGCCAGCATCTCCACATCATGACTTCCGTCATCAAGCCAATTTTGTATCCATTTGGCTACCTCACCCGGAATCCCGTGAGATTTAACCTTATGCAACAACCTACCATGCGGTACCTTGTCAAAGGCTTGCTAAAGTCCACCTTGTCAAAGGCCTTGCTAAACTAGTTGGACCACTGGCCCGAATATCCCTTGAGAAGGTGGTGCTGAGCCACCTTCTTCAACTGCTGCAGTCCATGTGGTGTAGGTACATGTGCTGTTAAGAAGGGAGTTCCAGAATATTGACCCCGCAACAGTGAAGAAATATAGTTGCAAGTCAACGATATAGTTGCAAGTCAGGATGCCGAGAATGGCTTGGAGGGGATTTTGTAGGTGGTGTTGTTCCCATGTGTCTGCTGCCCTTGTCCTTCTAGGTGGTAGAGGTCACAAGTTTAGAAGGTGCCGTCAAAGGTGCCTCACTTAGTTGCTGCAGTGCACCTTGTAGATGGTACAGTTGCTGCTACTTTGCATCAGTGGTGGAGGGGCTTATGTGGATAGCTTAAAGATTCTTACAGCTAAAGAAGGCTAAGGAAGGATTTAGTATCGGTGTTCAAAATTATAGTTTCAATAAAGTAACTGAGAAACTGAATTCTCCCTGGCAGAGGGTTTGAGAACCAGTGGACACAGATTTAAGGTAATTAGCCAGTCAGAGGTGGGATAAGGATAATTTTTTTTTACAGACAGAGTTGTGTAATGCACTCCTTGAAAGGGTGATGGGTACAGGTTTAATAATAGCTTCTGAAAGGGAATTGAAAAAATATTTGAAGGAAAGAAAATTGCAGGCCTGTGCAGTAAGTGCAAGGGAGTGGGACCAGTTGGATAGCCCTTTCACAGATCTGACAGGTATAATGAACCAAATGGCCTCCTCTTGTGTTGTAAGGTTCTATGATTCAATTATTCTATGACATCATAATTCATGGATTAGAATTATATGTTCTCTCGTTCCTGTACACTTCTCAACAAATATGTTTTGATGTTAAAATGTTATTCAATAAATATATTTTGTCAGACATTTGATAAGCCAACCTTGCTAGTGGAGTCAGTGGATCTGCTGAGACAATGGCTTGCCAAATGCTAGATGCTCAACATAAATGACACCTCTTTCAACAGCTAACCACTGAGATATTATCACTCCTGAAACCAAAGCCAATTCCCGACATCATTTTGGAAGTCATTGTGGAGAAGGAAGGCCACATGACCCAAGCCCCTGGCTTTCTAAAGTTTTAAAGTTTATTTATTAGTGTCACAAGTAGGCTTACATTAACACTGCAAAGAAGTTACTGTGAAAATCCCCTAGTCGCCACACTCCGGCGCCTGTTCAGGTGCATTGAGGGAGAATTTAGCATGGCCAATGCAACTAACCAGCACATCTTTCAGAGTGTGGGAGGAAACCGGAGCACCCAGAGGAAACCCACGCAGACACAGGAAGAACTCTGCACAATGACCCAAGCTGGGAATCAAACCCAGGTCCCTGGTGTTGTGAGGCAGCAGTGCTAACCACTGTGCCACCATGCCGCCATTCTAGACAGTTTAATTGCGTCTTTGGTTTTCCCAGCCAATCTGTCATTTAACATCCAACTGTAAGCGACAAAGAAGCGGGCTCCTCCAGGCAGAACAAGCAAAACATCTAACCTGACTGTTCTGGAGGATTATGTACCCTCATATACAGAACTGATTCAATCTCTGCGTGCCTACCTCACTTTGTGACATTAGCTCCATTGGATAAGCAAACCCCACAATGCTGGTGTTCAGCCAACAGAACATGAACATTTACTTAAAAGAATTCCCCATGGGGCTCTGACTTTGGACTCTGGGACTCATGTGAAGCAATATTCCTTTGTCTGTGGTTCTTGTAATTTAAAACTCATTTTCTCTTTCCCTCCCTTTATTGTTTGAATGTGCATTGCATGTTGCACATTCAAAACCCTTTCATGGGTTTTGAATGTGCAACACAATCTAACCTTCTGAGTTAATCCAGACTCCAGTTTGCTGCGGTTTAGTAGCAAAATTGGGTCACAAAACCCAAGGGGTTGGAAAAACATACCACAGCTTATTCTTGAAAAACAAATTCAAACATTCTCTGCTTATGAACGGGTAGTTAGAGGAAATCAGAGCAATTTAAACTGTCTCTCCTGTCCGTAACGCTACTTAACTTTAATAAGTAACCTTTAATCCAACAGCTCCAATTTACTTTCAAGTAATACTCAGAGTTTACCTCATCAATACTATCCAATATTTTATATCTCACCTTCTGTCTAGCTAATAAAAACTTTCTAATCTTTAAACATATCTAAATCCTTTCCATTGGGACTCACCTTGCACCTGTTCCTTCCACCTTCTGAATTACATGTATCACTTCTATGACACTGGGGCCAGAACCAAAAGCAATAATCTGCCTCAATGTTAACCTTAGCTTAACCCTTGAAGATATAGTGCTCTGGTTAATGCATCCTTGCAATTTGTTTTTAGCTTTTGTAGTTGCTTCATCCACATATTACATTTAAATTATTTTGTCATATTAAGTCAGCTTAATTTCAATATATTTATTGACTTGAATTTTCCGGCCCTTTCCGTTGGCAGGGTCTTCCGGTCCGGCCGATGGTGACCAGCCCCATCCCACGTGGCGGGTTTCCCAACAGCGGAGGGTGCAAACCACACAAAATGCCGTGGGAATCACTAGTACAGAAGATCCCGCTGGCAGCCAATGGTGAACACCCTCTGCCACCAGAAAAAACGTTGCCTTTTCTTAAATATTGTTGTTCAATGAACCAATCAGCCAGAAACAATGCGCTTGATAGCCAAACTCTGATAGCTGCACATTGAAAATAGCCTTTCAAAGACTTACCACTCCTTTCACTTCAACCATTACCTTAACTGTGCCCTTTCATTTAGGCAACTGACTCCATTGTAAATTGGTGTCCTGCGGATCATTCACTGATCAGGGGGTGGGTGTTGTTCATGAAGGCCAACGATTGGGGGAGTCACGGAAGTCAGAGATCAGGGAATGGAGGGTTACGGAGGCCAGCAATTTGGGGGGGTCATGGAGATCAGCGATGGGGGAGGGTGGGGGGGGTGGGTTGGGGATCACGGAGGTTGGCGATCAGGGGGCGGGGGGGTCACGGAAGCCAGCGGTTGGGGGGTTCACAGAGGTCGGCGATCAGTGAGGTGGGGAGTCCAGGGAATCAATTGGGAGGCCGGCAGTCAGGAGGCCGATGATGGGGGATGATGTTGGGGGGGGAGGCAGTGTGAATGCACCGATTGCCGCACTGACAGATCAACATATGCGCACTGGCCCGCTCAACACCCTGATGCTGGCCTCTCAGGCGGGTTCAGTCTCCGTACCCCCCAGCGTGAATCGCATTACAGACTCTGTGATGCACAGAGACCCAGAGATTCATTCCACTCAGTTCAACCAAAAAACAGATGGAAAAACCCCTGTATTCTCATCCTTTGGGGCACTTAGAATCGCCCCATGCTCTCTGAGCCTATGAGACTTTACCACCTACCAACACTTCTTTGTTACTCTACTGATCAGTAAATGTAATCCCTTATGAGTGAAATTTAACTTCACAAATTACACTGAGCTCCTCCTGTGAGGAAGATCCTGAGACAGCGATCGCTATGAAACAAACTGTTGTCAGAGTCTTTAACAAATTCCTGTCAATTGGGGATAATTGAATGGTGCCGAGTAGCAAGTGTTTCATGAGTTTGAATGATGTTTCTGGCTTGAAATGGATCTGGAATTGCATCCCACCCTCTCTGGTGACAGCAGGTGAGGTATTTTCCTCTTTAGTGTTACATTGTACCTGCTCAGTTCGATTTCTGCCCTCACACTGCTTCTACAAGGCATCTTGGACTCTCCCAAAAATACCACACCTGGGTCTATGTCAGAAATAGGTGCAAAGTGGCAGCAGGATGCCTGCGTTTTGTTCATTTTGTGTTTGGCAGCTGGTTTCTGAAGCACAGAGGTACTGAAATAACCTGCTAATGGGATTTATAACTAGAAAGGGTCTTAACATTCTCCCTGCTCTGTGTTCTTTGGGTCCCAGGAACTTGGAGTAGCACGGTGGCACAGTGGTTAACACTGCTACTTCACAGTGCCAGGGACCTGAGTTCAATTCTGGCCCCGGGTCACTGTCTGCGTGGAGTTTGCACATTCTCCCCATGTCTGCGCGGGTTTCCTTCGGGTGCTCTGGTTTCCTCCCACACTCCAAAGATGTGCGGGTTAGGTTGATTGGCCATGCTTAATTGACCCTTAGTGTCAGGGGGGGTTACTTTTGTACCTTTTACCCGATGGAAGAAGGTGGAAGAGAGTATGTCCGGGATGTGTGGGATCCTTGATTGTGCTGGCTGCTTTTCTGAGGCGGGGGAGGTGTAGACAGAGTCAATGGGTGGGAGGCTGTTTTGCGCGATGGACTGGGCTTCGTTCACATCCCTCTGTAGTTTTTTGCGGTCTTGGACGGAGCAGGAGCCATACCAAGCTGTGAAACAACAGAAAGAATGCTTTCTATGGTGCATCTGTAAAAGTTGGTGAGAGTCGTAATGGGCATGCCAAATTTCCTTAGCCTCCTGAGAAAGTAAAGGTGTTAGTGGGCTTTCTTAACTCCAGCATTGACATGGAGGGACCAGGACAGGTTGTTGGTGATCTGGACACCTAGAAACTTAGTAGATGTGGTTTATTTGGACTTTCAGAAGGCTTTCGGCCAAGTCCCACTTAAGAGATTAGCATGTAAAATTAAACTGCAGAGGATTGCAGATAATGTATCGAGATGGATAGAATTCTTTTTGGCAGTCAGGAAATAAAGAGGAGGAATAAACAGATCTTTTTCCGAATGGCAGGCAGTGATGAGTGAGGTACCACAAGGATTTGGATTAGGACTCGAGCTATTCACAATATATATTAATGATTGAGATGGGGAAACTAAATGTAATTTCTCCAAATTTGCAAACAACACAAAGCTGTTTGGGAAGGTGAGCTGTGAGGAGGATGCAGAGAACATTCAGTGTGATTTGGACAAGTCGGGCCCGATTTTACCAACAGGTTGCGCCCATTTTCGGGCACGAAAACTTGGTAAAGTTGGGCGAGAGACGGGTAGCACCCGAAATGGGCGTCCAGACTTAATGGGCTGGACGCCCAAACTGACCTGCATTTCCCCCTTTACCCTCGTGTTCGCCCATCCAGATTCAGCGTGAAACAGACATGGTCCGCAAAAGTCTGTTTCAGGCGCTCCAGCTTCTGAGGAGGTAAGTTCAGAGCTTCCAATGGCTCTCGAACTCAGATCAGTGTGGTGGAAGGGGGGGAAGGAGGTGGGCCAGATGGATCTCTGGTGGGGGGGGGGAGGAGGAGGGAGGCAGGTTGGATTGTTCTCTGGTGGGGAGGGGAGGGGAGGGAGGCGGGCCAGATCATTTTCTGGTGGGGAGGAGGAGGAGGGAGGCGGGAGGCGGGTCAGATGGCTCTCTGGTGGAGGGGGGGGGGGGAGGGGGGGGTTGGGGGGGGGAGGGAAGTGGGTCAGATGGCTCTCTGGTGGGGGGGAGGGAAGCGGGTCAGATGGATCTCTGGTGGGGGGGAGGAGGGATGCGGGTCATATCGTTTGCTGGTGGTGGGGGGGGGGGGGGGGGGGGGGGAGGGGGGGGAGGAGGAGGAGGGATCCGGGTCAGATAGACCTCTGGTGGAGGGGGAAGTGGGGCAGGGAATCGCGATCGGTCTGGGTAGCAGGGAGGGGGTTAGTGGATAAGGGGGACAGTTATGTTGTGGGGGTGGAACAATGTTTGTGGGGGCTATTGCCCCTGGGCCGCTTTATGCAGCCCGGAGCGATGTGGTTGGGGAGCGTTTTTCAAATTTTTGTTTTAACTGCGCATACGCAGTTGAATGTTCCAATCGGAGCAGCAATGTTTTGGGTGCGATAAGCCCAGCCACAGGCTTCTGCAGCGCGATTCAGAATCGCTGATATTTTTTCAGGCAGAGTGCGTTGGGGGCACCGGAGAACGGGTCTAAAAGTCGGATCTGAAACACTCCCAGATTCAGCATTTAGAATCAAAATGGTAAAATCGGGTCCATTGAGTGAGTGGGTAAATGCATGGCAAATGCAGTATAATGTGGATATATGTGTGGTTATCCACTTTGGTAGCAAAAACAGCAAGACAGATTATTAAATAATGGCCATAGATTGAGAGAGGAGAATGTGCAACGAGAGCTGGGTGTCCTTATACACCAGTCACTGAAAGTAAACATGCAGGTGCAGTGTGCGGCAAAGAAGGCAAATGGTATATTGGCCTTCGTAGTGAGAGTATTTGAGTTCAGGAACAGGGATGTCTTGCTGTACTTAGCCAGGGCCTCGGTAAGACCATACCTGGAATATTGTGTGCAGTTCTGGTCTCCTTCTCTGAGGAAGGTTCGTGCTATGCTTACCAGACTGACATCTGGAATGGTGGGACTGGTGTATGCAGAGAGATTGAGTTAGTTAGGATTATATTCACTGAATTTAGAATTATATTCACTGGAATTTAGATGGGGATCTCATAGAAACCTATAAAATTCTAACAGTACGCAACAGGGTAAAAGTTAAAAGTTTATTTATTGGCCACAACTAGGCTTACATTCAGACTGCAGTTAAGCTACTGTGTAAATCCCCTGTTCGGGTACACTGAGGGAGAATTTAGCATGGCCAATTCATCTAACCAGCACGTCTTTCGGACTGTGGGAGGAAACCAGAGCACCCGGAGGAAACTCACGCAGACACAGGGAGAACGTGCAAACTCCACACAGACGGTGACCTACGCAGGAATCGAATCCAGATCCCTGGAGCTCCGAGGCAGTAGTGCTAACCATTATGCCACTGTGCCATTCCCTGTGCCACCGTGCTGCCCCCTTGATGCAGGAAGGAGGTTCCAGATGGTGGGAAGTTCATAACTTGGGGTCACTGTCTGAGGATATGGAAGTAAAACACTTAGGACTGAGATGAGGAGAAATAGTTTCACCCAGAGAGTATTGACCCTCTGGAATGCACTACCACAGAAAGCAGTTGAGGCCAAAACTGTTTTCAAGAAAGAGTTAGATATAGCTCTTAAGGCTAAAGGGATCAAAGAATAAAGAGGGAAAGTAGGAACAGGTTACTGAATTGGATGATCAGCCATGAGCATAATGAATGGAGGAGCAGACTCAAAGGGTAGAATGGGCTACTCCAGCGCTAATTTTTTATGTTTCTAAAAAAAACTCTCTGCTGCTGGCAGTGATTCTCAAAATAACTCTGCTGTACAGCTTTGATTGACAGGTAAGATGGTGTAGCATCTATTCAAGCAGTTTCAATTCAGTTCATTGTTGATATTTCCCTAAGTGCTCTTCATTATGAATGCTTGGGTGAGTTTCAAAAGCTACAATTATCTCAGCAGGGGCCTCTGTGTTCACAGCTTGATTGACAGCATGAAGAGCTATTCAAAGATTATAGGTAGGAACAGAAATTTGCTTGTAATAGCTTTGATGCTTTCATGATGGGACTTTAAAAAAAATCATATTTTATAGTAAAAATTGTATTAGATGTTTAGAAGGTTTTTTCATCTCCACATGGCTCTTAAAGCCTGTCCATGGTGGATACAGAATGTGATGGCATTAAGCGGGCATGAGTGTATGAGGGACTATCCTGGATGTGTGTGGGCTTGAGGGGTGGGGTGTATGAATTGACACTGAATTGGAGGTTAGAGGGTGCAATGGCTGAGGGCAAGAGGGCATTAAAATCTTCTAAAATAGCTGGGACCAAGACCAGAGAAGGGAGACAAACCTTCTAATGAACCCAGGTCCGCCTGGCATTTTCTTCTAATGGGCCTGACTTCACCCTGCACCTGCCTGCAAATGTACCTGCATTAAAACTATCTTGAGTAGGGCACCTTTTACCAAGGTGGGTATGACAAGTCAGGAAACCTCCTGACTTGAACTCCCCACCTCAATTGCCAAAATCCATTCCTTTGCCTCTATTTATAAAGTCAAGGATCCCATGTGTTTTTTTAAGCAACCTTATCAACTTAACCTGCTAACTTTCCCCTGATATGTGCATGCCCCAACCTCAGTCTTTCTGTTCCTGCAGTCCTCTAAAACTGTACCATTTAGTTAAAATTACCTTTCTTCATTCTTCCTTCCAAAATGCACACTTTTCTGCATGAAATTCCATCAGCTCTGTGTCTGCCCATTTCACTGGTCTCTCCACATCCTCCTGAAAGGAGGTACCACCCTCTGTTAGTTACTCCATTTTCAAGTTATATGTTTTGTACAAACTTTGAAAGGATGCTGTTTTATATGTTCATATCATTAACACATATCAACAAGAGGACACTTCCCTCCAGTTGGTAAAGCTGCATAAAAGCAAATTACTGCAAATGCTAGAATCTGAAACCAAAAGAGAAAATGCTGGAAAACCTCAGCAGGTCGGGCAGCATCTGTAAGGAGAGAAAAGAGTTGACGTTTCGAGTCCAGATGATCCTTTGTCAAAGCTAAAAGGCATAGAAAGTGAGAAATATTTATACTGTGGGGTGAGGGAATGAAGGATGAGTCATAGCCACAAAAACAAGGGGAAAGGCTGCTAATGGCAACTCATTGAGAGAATAGAAGGCATGCAAGGCCAAACGGCAGAGAAGCTGAAATCAGAGGTAAGTTATGACAGATGAAGGGGGGGGAAGGGGGGAGATGTGTGGGAGAGAGGTAAAATGGAGAAAAAGGGGGAAAAGGGAAACAAAGGAGGAGAAAAGGTAAGAAAAGGGGGGGATGAAATAGAGGGAAAGAGTGGGGGGAGAAAAATAAAGAAACACAATAAAGAAATAAAAGATAGAGAACAATTAAAAATAAAATAAAATAAAAACAAAGGATTCAAAGTGGGATAGAGCTAATCATCTGAAGTTGTTGAATTCAATGTTGAGACCGGACTGCTGTAACATGCCTGGCCGGGAGATGAGATGCTGTTTCTCCAGTTTGCATTGAGCTTCATGGGAACATTGCAGCAGGCCAAAGACAGACATGTGATTTACTGCTACTCTCTGCTTTCTGCCCCTTAGCCAACTTTGTATCCATGATGCATGGGCTGCACTTTTGCAAACAAATCTATTATGTGATACTTTGTCAAAAGCCTTCTGAAAGTCTATATACACAATATCAACTGTACCGTATCAATCTTCTCTGTTACTTCAGTTAAATCTGTCAGACACAATTTGCCTCAAACAAATCTGTGCTGGCTATTATTTATTAATCCATGTTTTTCTAATTAATTTTATTCCAGATTACTGCCACTAAAGGTTTCCCAGCATTGACCCAAGGCTGGACAGCCTATAGTTACAAGTTTTATTCCTCTCTTATTTTAGAAGTAGGGAGCAAAAGGTGCAATTCTCATTTACTCCTTAAGCTTTTCTCAAAAGCCCAAACTAAGAAATCAAAAGGGAATTGGTGTCAGTTTGTGCAATGTTGTAATAGACCTTTAAGAGATATCAACATGACATCACTAGAAGGGAAATGTGTCATGTCATCCAGTCTTAGTTTTACTTTTACTTTGAGCAGAGCACACACACACCTCTGATGTCTTCAAGCTTTGTCCTCTCTGGATCTGTCCTCATGTGCCTAATCTTAATAGATGACTCCATTATGAACAATTGGTGCCTTGTGTCTTGTACAGTAAATAAGGCCATGGTATTGTATTGAATTGATTTATTATTGTCACATGTACTGGGATACAGTGAAAAGTATTGTTTCTTGTGAGCTATACAGACAAAATGTACCATTCATTCATATACCATAGGGGAGAAGGAAAGGGTAGGGTACAGAATATAGTGTTGCAGTTACCGATAGGGTGAGGAGAAAGATCAGCTTAATTTGTGATAGGATCATTCAAAAGTCTGATGGCAGTGGGGAAGCAATGGTGGTGGCAGTGACAGCAATAGCGGTGTGGCCTGGTGATCTAAGGTGCTGTATTTAAGCCCTAGTCTCTATGGAGCTGTGGGTTCAAATCTCACCACTACCAAAGTTTCAGCTGCTGTGTCTGTGCAATGAGTGGTATCTTGTTAAGAAAATGAGACGGTGTGAAAATTGCAGGGTAACTTCCTCGGGCCGAATGTTTCCTTCAGGACGGTATGGTGGTACAGTGGTTAGCACTGCTTCCTCACAGCACCGGAGACGCGAGTTCAATTCCAGTCTCGGGTGTCTGTCTGTGTGGAGTTTGCACATTCTCTCTGTGTCTGCCTGGGTTTCCTCTGGGTGCTCCTGTTTCCTCCCCTATTTCAAAGATGTGTGGGTTAGGTTGATTGGCCATGCTAAATTGCCCCTTAGTGTCAGGGAGGTTAGCAGGGTATATGTGTGGGGTTACGGGAATAGGGCTTGGGTGGGATTGTGGTCAGTGCAGACTTGATGGGCTGAATGGCCTCCTTTTGCACTGTCGGGATTTTATGATTCTAGTTGCTACTGGCCACAGCAGTGACAATATTATTAATGATACCAAAACATCTGGGGATTTAAATCTTATTGGGATGTCAATGATACTGAAAATGTCAATGTGGAAAATGTTTCTCATAGCTATATGATTTATATGGTTTCTCTGTAACAATAACAGAGGCGTATCTTTCTGTCACTGCTAATTCAGAAGCAGGCTAGTGCAAATGGTTTAACAAGAAACTGTGTGGCATCAGCAGGGCAAATACATGGGATTACAGGGATGGGGCCTGGGTGGGATTGTGGTCGGTGCAGGCTCGATGGGCCGATTGGCCTCCTTTCGCACTGTAGGGATTCTATGATTCTAAGAAGCTGTTCTTGAGTCAGTTGGTAGGTGTTTTCTGCCTTTTGTATCTTTTTCGCAATGGAAGAAGGTGAAATAGAGTGTGTCTTGAGTGTGTGGAGTCCTTGATTATGCTGGCTGCTTTCCCAAGGCAGCGAGAAGTATGGATAGAGCATTGGAGGCTAGTTTGTGTGATAGACAGGGCTTTGTTCACAACCCTTTGTGGTTTCTTGTGGTCTTGGTCAGAAGCAGGAGCCATACCAAGCAATGATGCATCTGGAAAGGGTGCTTTCTATGGTGCATGTGTATAAATGGGTGAGAGTCGTAGTGGACATGCCAAATTTCCTTAGCCTTTTGCGAAAGTTGAGGCGTTGGTGGGCTTTATCGTTATAACATTATAATAACACAGTAGGGAATGAGTGCAAAGGAGAAATGTTGAACCTGAACTTTATTTTTACAGCAGATGTTATGACCAACAAAAATTCTGAGCAACATCGCGGTCCTCTCTATTAGCTATTCTGCAGGTGCGCATTAAGGTAATGCTGGCACATTATTGGACCACTGGCATCATTAGCATATCTGGTATTTTAATATGACAACATGGTTATTATTCACTACGAGAGTGCGCTGGGGTATTCTGAATGGAATTCTGAAAGATGTTTTAACAGGCTGGCTCAGTGAAATTTGCTAATTTATCTCCATGTCATTTTACAAGGAAACGAGTATTTCCACAACAGTCTAATTTATGACTTGCAATATTCCGATGTATGTTCAGAACGTCTTTTTGCAAGATGCTTCACTCTGAATTTGCAATAAATTAGAAATTACTGTATGACAGAGATGTATTTGCACACTATTTCACCATAATGTTCAGGTTAATGTATCTAATAGGAATAGTACATTTGCAGGTACAGTGCAGGTTTTCAAACTGCATAGTGGCACTGACTGACACTCCTACAAATTATGTATTCCTAAGTTTCTGTGTTATCCAGCTTAACTGCATAGTACGAGTGTATTATCATGCTATGTTGTTCGAATGCAACAAAAGGTTCACTGGAAATGTAACTGTAAGACACTGATGTACTTACAGACCACTGTCCTTACTATAAACCATAAATTGATTGATTTACAGGTACAGTAAAATAACCTTTAAATATACTGTTATGTTAGTGTAAACCAACTACATCTACAATTATTTTGCAGTAAAGAACTCCTTGAATACTACCCCTTCCTAGTTAGGTATATTCAAAATATTTTACATTAACATAGCTTGTGGAATCACTGGCACCCCACAATATATCAGGTAGTATCGGGGAAGCAAACGCCTAAGTGGTATTATCCAGAAACTTCGCTAATATTCTGGGGACCTGGGTTCGAATCCGGCCAAGGCAGATGGTGGAATTTGAATTCAGTGAAAAAATATCTGGAATTAAGAATCTACCGATCACCATGGAACCATTGCCAATTGTGGGAAAAACCCATCTGGTTCAGTAATGTCCTTGAGGGGAAGGAAATCTGCCATCCTTATCAGGTCTCGCCTACATGTGACTCCAGAGCCACAGCAATGTGGTTGACTCTAAACTGCCCTCCAAGGGCAATTAGGGATGGGCAATAAATGCTGGTCAGCCAGCGACACCCATGTCCCACGAATGAATTAAAAGAAATGTAAATACCTTGCTATTACGCAGACGAACGCATCAATACATCGGCAAATAAAAGTTACAAGTGCCAATTATGATCTCTTACACTCACATTTTTGCAAATTTACTTAAACCATCACTTTTAGGAATTAAATTGACACCTCAACGTCCTGGCATATGCTATGTCCTGATCAATTAATGAAAGCAGAAATCAAGTTGAAAGTCTGAGCAGAAAGTAAAGACTTGTTTAAGTCAGATGGGAAAAAAAACTGGACTTTCTAATCTCCTTGGAACAAAAGGAAAGAACTTGAATTTATGTCAAGACTTTTACATCCCCGAGGCACCTCTCAGTGCATCACAGCCGGTTAGATCATTTTGAAGTGTAGAGTTTTAATTTGAAGAAACGTGCACAGCGAGAATCGACAAACAGTTAAAGACCATCCCTTTGTTAGTGGTGTGGGTGTGAGTAAAACATTGATGTTGCCGACTGAGCTCACAAGTTACTTGCTTCAAAAGTTGCCTCACGTTAATGCAAGCAGACTTCAAGAATCGTATCAGACAAACTGTACTCACAGCCCGACTGATAGCAGGACAGCAGGGAGCTGAACCAAACAAACTGTAATCAGAATGTACGGAAGGTTGTTCTTCTAATCCTACTTCTTGAAAGTCAAAACTGATTAAACAACATGATTGTCGCCTCGTGGAAAGAAATTCATTTTCACGTTTGTGTTGAAATCAGTCTACTGAGTCCTGGAATAATACATTTCCTATGGTTCCCCATTTGCCAATTTGTTTCCACTTTGTGGCAGTGAGATGGGCCTGGTTACATGAAAATGATATGATTTAGTATGCTTGATTTTTTTTTTATTTTGGAGCACTTAAGTTCTTGAAAATCAAGTAAATCGAGTTCTCTTGCTTGCTTGCTCTATTCACTTGCTTCTCCGCAATTATACCCTTTGTAATTTGACTATCAGCTCCATCTTGCATGGGGGTTGGAATCAAATAGTATGCTACTAACTGTCTTTGAAGTGGACAAGTGTTGTCAACTCATGTTATATTCACTGCAAAATACTGAGACAAGAAGGGTTAATTGCCAATCTTGTCACTTGCTATTCCTATTTGCGTCATATACAAGAGTAGTTGTCTGCTGGTGCAGACACGATGGACCGATTGGCCTCCTTCTGCTCTGTGATTCTGTATGAATCTATAGCCGGAATTTTACCATCCCGCCCGCCACGGGAATCGGAATGGCTGAGGGGCAGACCAGGGAAATGTCCGTTGACCAGAGGCGGGATTTTGCAATTTCAGGATGAGCGAGGCCATAAAATCCCACCCTATGAGTCTGTTAAGGAAATTGCCTCTTTGCTCTGGCCCCAGTATTGAGAGGAGCCTGAATTGTAATACAGGTATTATGACCACTTCTTTCAGATATGATAGAATGAAATTAGTTCAGTGGGGCAAGAACTGGCTGACGTTATGGGCTTACCAGGGCAGTCCTTTTTGTGGAATTTGGGAATAGATTTGGGACCTCTTAATGGATGCTCTTAGCACCATTCTCAGCCTTTATCATCACCGTTTCCATTCCATTTGTCTTTTTGTCCATGTCACTATTATCAATTACAGCACCCTCCCCCTCGGCCTCATAATATAAATCTTGTCTGATTTTCCTTGTCTTCAGCTCTGACAAAGGGTCATCCTGAATTGAAATGCTGGCTCTATTCTCTCTCCACAGATGCTGTCAGACCTGCTGAGATTTTCCAGCCTTTTCTGTGTTTTGATTATGACCACTTAGCGTGTTTCCAAAGACAGACACCCTGGAAAATGTTTAGTCGTGGGAGCAGTTGCGGAGGAATTGTGCAGCATGGCAATCAGACACACCAGAAATTCAGCTGGACTTGGAGCCGAATGCTTACTGGAAATCCTTTGTATTTACCACTACACTGCAATTTTAACTCCAGGGTCTTAATTCTGCTTGGTACTGGTAGGAACATAAATGCTTATTATTGGAGGTGGGCATATTTCTGGCCAAGGTAGGCAAAGTGTGGTGGATGCTGGGACAGTGAGTAAATTTAAGGAGGAGTTAGACAGATTTTCAATTTGTAATGGGTTGAAGGGTTATGGGGAGAAGGCAGGAAAATGGGAATGAGGAGCGTATCAGCCATGATCGAATGGCGGACTCGATGGGCCAAAGACCTAATTCTGCTCCTATATCTTATGAACGGATGAACTGAGCAGCTGAACTCTTCTCTGCCCGGTGGAGTACATTCCCCAGAAAAAAAAGCACCTCCCCCAGGACAGAGTTGCACGTGTACATGTCGGTGGAGAACAAGATCAGATAAGGCTCCTCCCCTGACGAAGAGTCATCCAGACTCGAAACAGGAATCTTACCAAATATTGGTGAGAAAACCAGAGTGTTTCTCTCCAGATTTTATGACACTCTGCCTAAAAAAATCAAGCGGTCGTGTTTCACTCCGTCATGCAGGGGGATGGGGCCTTTACACGCCAACAAAACACGGCTGCACTGAGATTGGGTTGCTATCACTAAAGGGCACTTCGATCATAACCTGAGTAAACCTCCCCTCAGCCCACCATGGAGGTCCCATGGGTTCCTCTCCCCATCCCCGATCGGAGTCGGCACTTCCCTGACCCCTCGATCATCGACCCCTTCCCCCCCGCCCCCCTCCTCTCCAGTCAGAGCTGGAACCATCAACCTCCCGCCAACGGCTAAGGCTAGCATCCTCTGTTCCTCTGTCTGCTCCCGGCCCACGACCACATCTAAATGAACTCTCCCCCCCCATGAGTCTCCCATTGGGACCCTTGACAAGGGTTGGCACTGCCAGGTTAGCCCCATGACCTGTGACAAGGAGCTGTGCCAGGGCATTGCCAGGGCACTGCCTGGCCATCTGCTGCTCTCCTGGGGCTATGCTGACATTATGCCCTTGGGAGACCAACATGACAGGTTCACATCTAGGAAACCTATTGTAAACAGCGCCAATGTGATATCACGGTCAGTGCAGTGTCAATATACAACGGGGGGGATCAATATCTGGTGAGGGGGCGGGTCAATGATATTAAAATCCATTCAAATTCATGTACAACAGGTTCAGGCCCATCGTGGGAGTGAATCTGATGATTCTTTTTGTTCATTCGTGGGACATGGGCGTCACTGGCTGGCCAACATTTATTGCCCATCCCTAGTTGCCCTTGAGAAGGTGGTGATGGTGAGCTGCCTTGAATCGCTGCAGTCCATGTGCTGTGGGTTGACCCACAATGCCATGAGGGAGGGAATTCCAGGATTTTGACCCAGCAACTGCGAAGGAACGGTGATATATTTCCAAGTCAGGATGGTGAGTGGCTTGTAGGGGAAATTGCAGGTGGTGGTGTTCCCATGTATCTGCTGCCCTTGTCCTTTTAGATGGAAGTGGTCATGGGTTTGCAAGGTGCTGCCTAAGGATCTTTGGTGAATTGATCAGCGGATCTTGTAGATAGTACACACTGCTGCTACTGAGCGTCGGTGATAGAAAGAGTGGATGTTTATAGATGTGGTGCCAATCAAGCGGGCAGCTTTGTCCTGGCTGGTGTCAAGCTTCTTGAGCATTGTTGGAGCTGCACCCACCCAGGCAAGTGGGGAGTATTCCATCACACTCCTGACTTGTGCCTTGTAGATGATGGATAGGCTTTGGGGAGTCAGGAGGGTGAGTTACTCGCCGCAGTATTCCTAGCTGCTGCTGGCAACGTGGGTTCAAGATCGCCCCTGCTCCACAGATGCTGTCAGACCTGCCGACATTTTCCAGCATCTCCTATTTTTGTTCAGATTACAGCATCCGCAGTAATGTGCTTTTACCTTAGGGCTCTTTCTACCTTTGGTTCTGTAGAAGGGTCATATGGTTAACTTCTATCTCTCTCTGTCTCTCCACAGATGCTGGACAGGTGTGCAGAGTTTTCCCAGCGTTTTCTGTTCTTATTTCAGATTTCCAGTGTCCCGTAGTATTTTGTTTTTCTCAGATAAGGCTGCGATGCTGGCCACGGTTGAACAGCAACAACAAATGATATTGATATGGCACCTTAAACATAATGTAACCTCAACAGCATGTTGATATCTATTGTTCAGCTTACACACACATAATGGACATTGTAATTAATGACTGCCACTGACAGAATTGAGCCCCCCCCCCACCAAAAAAAGGAGCTGACACACTCCGTGGCGAGGGGAAGCATTGCATTCCATCTGTTAGCATTTCACGCACTTCCCGGGTAACGTCTGTTGAGACAAGAATCAGCCCAGGATTGAAACTTCTCCGCATAGCAACATGCATGGTTGCTCTGATTAGGGTGGCTTATGCACTCATGAGCAAATATAAAAAGCACCCAACTTGGCGAGTAATTACAGCCGCACTTAGCAGCACCGGCTCTGCGAAAGATTTATGGCGCCCAGTCTCTCTATCCAGCCAGTTTGGTGTCAAGTTAATTTCTTAGCTGTCATATTAGTCATTTTTGGTGAGCAGGCAGGCCCCAGTGTTCCATGTCCACTCGGGTGAGGTAACCAGCAGAACTGTTAATCTTATGAATAGTTGCAGTGATACATCAGAGTGTCAGAAATAATTCGAAGCTTATTTGTCTCACTGAGGGGGTTAGAGTTTTGATTTTGTGCAGAAGGGACGACAGCAAGTCACGATTGACTTCAGTAAAACTAAAAATGGGAAGAGATGCAAACGGGCGGCGCGGTGGCACAGTGATTAGCACCGCTGCCCCACAGCGCCAGGGACCCAGGTTCGATTCCCGGCTTGGGTCACTGTCTGTGTGGGGTCTGCATGTTCTCGCTGTGTCTGCGTGAATTTCCTCCGGGTGCTCTGGTTTCCTCCCACAGTCCGAAAGATGTGCTGGTTGCCCATGCTAAATTCTCCCTCAGTGTACCTGAACAGGCGCCAGAGTATGGCAACTAGGGGGATTTTCACAGTAATTTCAGTGCAGTGTTAATGTAAGACTACTTGCGACACTAATAAATTAAGTTTAAAGTCCAAATATGCAGCTCAACGCTGAAGCTTCCTTGTTTCACTTTTGCTTCATCCACCAGTGTTGTTTTCCTATGAAATACACCTGTCACAAACCCATGTAGCCATGATGTGGAGATGCCGGCATTGGACTGGGGTGGTAAATCTCACAACACCAGGTTAAAGTCCAACAGGTTTATTTGGAATCACGGGCTTTTGGAGTCACCTGATGAAGGAGCAGTGCTCTGAAAGCTCGTGATTCCAAATAAACCTGTTGGACTTTAACCTGGTGTTGTGATACTTCTTATTGTATAAACCCATGTAGCGCGGGTTAAATTACTTGTTTGCACTTGTATTTTTGTTGGACTGATCAATTTGCAGAGTGGGATCACCCAAAAACCCCTCTTAAAAAGTCCAGGAATTCTAAAGTGCAAGAATAAAAAGTGGGATTTTAAGCTAGATCATTGCTTTGAGCTAAAAGGTATACATTCAGGGCTGAGTGTTAAAAGTCTGATGTTTCATTGTTCAGTTTTGTTTTTTACTCGATTTCTGGATCGGTGTGTACAGAGTATAAGAGAAAAACTGGCAAGGGAAAAAAGTGCATCAGATGCTGCAGCAACTGCCCAGACATATAAAAGTCGTAGACGACAGCTACAACACCAGGAGCTGCAGCTGCTGTCCCACACAATCGCATTGTGGGGATGTCTGCAATATAAATTCAGCACTTAGTGAAAATCTGTTGTTGATTTTGCCAGCGAAATTAGTACCATTGCGAGCCCATGCCCAGGGCAATTTAGATTCTGTTGACTTCCAAAGCTTTTGTCTTTGTTTTCACACCACCTGCTAATTAGACACAATTAGCAGTCTGTTTGGGAGAGTCAGCAGTTCCCCAGAATTAACAATGAACATCAAACCGACCTTCATCTTTTCAAAGAGTTACTCTCTCTCCCCCCCCCCCCACCCCCCCCCCCCCCCCCCCCCCCCCCACCCCTCTCTTATTATATTCCCTCTATATATTTGGAGTCAGGTTCCCATGACATTGCACAGGGGGCCTCCAGTCAATGTAGAGGGCCAAAAATCCCTCTGGCTCAATCCTTTCACAGTTCTGGTTGGGAGTGTGAGGGGAAGGGCCTATTTCACGTCAAAGAAGGCCATGGTCTGACATCTGCCGTGCCCATTTGAAGTGGCTGCTCTGCTCACCCTCAAGAAAAAAGGCCCCTGATGTTGGGGAGGGGGCCAGGTCAGGGGATGGCACTTGTAAAAAGCCGAGGATCGCGGAATAAGACGTGGAGACTCGGGCTGGATGAGGAGCTGCACCGTTTCCAGGTCCCTGGCAAAGAATGAGTTACCAGATGAGATGCTTCATTGAATCTTAATTTCACAGATTGGTGACAGGCGACAGCATGTAAGGAGGCGTATTTGTTGCTTAGAAGGAACAGAATTCGTAGGAGCACCGACTGTAGTCGAGATAATTAAATAGGTGAAGACTAAGGTGGAGCTGGGAGTTAGAGAAAGGGAAAAATTGGAATTAAGAGTCATATCGCTTCTCAGACTAAGTTTTGTTCTACTCAAAAATGAAGGTTGTTCCCTTGGGCCAATATCTAAGACTCAAACAAACTTAGATTGTCTAGAGAATAAGGTTGGATGGTCAGTGTGCTGTGATTGGGTCATTATTTCTAAGACTGTGGGCATGGGACTAGGTACTTCGACGGTAGACATTCTTAGATATCTGATTAACACTTCTTTAATATCACAACTTCTAAACAGGAAACAGAGCATGCTCATAGTTCCCAGACATGATTCCAACTTCGCTCTCCAGACGCTAGCATCTAACTGACTGGTATGAGTGGTATATCATCATCTGTCATATATTAACAGCACAGAGGTGCACTGGCTAACACTGCTGCCTCACAGCGCCAGGGACCCAGATTCGATTCCGGCCTGAGGTGACTGTGCGCAGTTTGCACCTTCTCCCCGTGGCTGCGTGGGTTTCCTCCGGGTGCTCCAGTTTCCTCCCACAGTCCAAAAATGTGCTGGTTAGGTGGGTTGGCTATGCTAACTTGTCCCTTAGTGCCTTGTCCCAGGATGTGTAGGTTAGCGGGATTAGCGGGGTAAATACTTGGGATTACAAGGATAGGACTGGGTACGATGTTCTGTTCGAGAATTGGTGCAGACTCGATGGGCCGAATGGTCTGTTTCTCCACTGTAAGGATTCTGTGATTCTGTTAACCTTTTACACTATAGTGAGGACATTGTTATGAAATAAACTACATTTTTGACTTCCTTCAATGTATGGTGTGGTTGGAATCCAACCTTCAGGCTCAATTGGAGGCCTGCAGGTGAAAAAGCATCAGTAAAATATGTGGGGGTAGGGCCTGGGTGGGATTGTGGTCGGTGCAGACTCGACGGGCCGAATGGCCTCCTTCTGCACTGTAGGGTTTCTTTCTTTCTTTCTTTCTTTCTTTCTTTCTTTCTTTCTTTCTTTCTTTCTTTCTTTCTTTCTTTCTTTCTTTCTAAGTGTCAGCCTGACTTGCCAGGCAATGGTTCATGGAACAGAAGAGGTTAATAACTAGGAAGGAATATAGGAAAATCATTCAGCTGCTTGAGCCTGCCCCACTGTATTCGATCATAGCTGACCTCTGTTATAACTCCCATTTTCCTGTCTTTGCTTTGTAACACATAGTACCCTGGTTATTAGAAAAATCAACCAGTCTCAGTTTAGAAATTTGAATTGAACTAACGTCAGCAGCATTTTGCTGCTGAGAGTTTCAGATCTCCACTACCCTTTGTGTGGGGATATTCTTCTTGATATGATCCTTCAACTGTTTAGCTCTAACTTCATTATACATCCCTGTTATAGCACGCCTCGCCACCTCTCTGTCTAGTACATTAAATGTTTAATAACTTCAAACAACTTAGTTAGACCATCCCTCAATTTTCCATGCTTAAGAAATACCAGCCTGGGATGGCGTGGTAGCACAGTGGTTAGCACTGTTGCCTCACAGTGCCAGGGACCTGGGTTTGATTCCCGGCTTGGGTCACTGTCTGTGTGGAGTTTGCACGTTCTCCCCGTGTCTGCGTGGGTTTCCTTCGGGTGCTCTGGTTTCCTCCCACATCCTGAAAGACGTGCTGGTTAGGTGCATTGACACGAACAGGCGCCGGACTGTGGCGACCAGGGGAATTTCACAGTAAATTAATTGCAGTGTTGATGTAAGCCTTACTTGTGAGTAATAAATGAACTTTAGTCTGTGCAAACTGACATATTCGTGCCACAATCCCTTCAAGACTACTATATCCTTGCTGAGGCACAGTGCTCAGGACTAAACGCAGTGCTCCAGATGCAGTCCAACCAGAGATTAGGAAACATTACCATTCAAAGATGTGCAGGTTAGGTTGTTTGGCCATGTTAAACTGTCCCTTCGTGTTAGTGGGCCTAGAGGGGTAAATACATGGGGTTATGTGGATAGGGTGGGATTGTTGGTGCAGGCTCAATGGGCTGAATGGCTTCCTTCTGCACTGTATGGATTCTATGATTGATAATCATTTGTATTTCAGCCACTGTGAGACAAATGCCACCATTCCATGACTTTTAAATTATTTTTGTACCTCCCCACTAGCTTTTAGTGATTTCAATGCTTGAAGCCTTAACTCTCTGCTCCTCCTCAGCCCCTAGCTTCACACCATTCAGAAAAGCTCCTTTCAATCGTCTCTAGAGCCCTCTTGCTACTTAAGTTTTCAAGTTTAAGTTTCAAGTTTATTTATTTGTTTGAACCCGGACCCCTGGCTCTGTGAGGCAGCAGTGTTAACCACTGTGCCAGCATGAGGCCCACATGAGACAAAGTGACCTGGAAAGCAAATTAATTTCTGTAAAATCCAACTAATGATCGTTAGGAAAGGGAATCTGTTGTTGGGATCTGGTCTGATGCATGTGTCCCCTACTGGATGGTTGACACTTTTTGTGCCCTTCAGGGCAACCAGTGAAGGGAAATAAATGTTGACGTGCAAACCCCAATGCCATATTTAAAAGAAAACAAACATGAGGATGTTATAAATTTTCAAGCACATGGATTTTAAGGGGGTAGGTAGGCAGGATGCTCACAAAGTGAGCAATGAACCCAGCACAGTGGCAAGCATTACTGCCTCACAGCGCCAGGGACCCGGCCCTGGGTTCGATTCCGGCCTTGGGTAAGTGTGTGGAGTCTGTTTCCTCCGAGTGCTCCAGTTTCCTCCCACAGTGCAAAGATGTGCGAGTTAGACCATAAGACATAGGAGCAGAATTAGGCCACTCGGCCCATCGAGTCTGATCCACCATTCAATCATAGCCGATATTTTTCTCATCCCCATTCTCCTGCCGTTTCCCCATAACCCCTGATCCCCTTATCAATCAAGAACCTATCTTTCTCTGTCTCAAAGACACTCAATGACCTGACCTTCACAGTCTTCTGCGGCAAAGAGTTCCACAGATTCACCACTCTCTGACTGAAGAAATTCCTCCTCATCAGGATGATTGGCCGTGCTAAACTGTCCCTTAGTGTCAGGGGAACTAGCAGGGTAAATACATGGGATTATGGGGATAGGGCCTGGGTGGGATTTCTGTCGGTGCAGGCTCGATAGGCCAAACGGCCTCCTTCTGTACTGTAGGGATTCTTCTAAAACAAATCACCAAATTTATTTCATTCACTTGCTCGACATGGCAGGGTAAGATTTAAGCTCATCCTCTGGGTTACAGTGGGTGATGTAATACGTGTCACATTTTACTAAATCCAGCATTCCTGCTCCAGCCTGTCTTTTGATAACATATCTCAAACAGGGTCGGCACGGTGGCAGAGTGGGTCACTGTCCGTGCGGAGTCTGCACATGACATTCATCCTGTGTCTGTGTGGGCTTCCTCCGGGTGCTCAGGTTTCCTCCCACAGTCCGAAATTCGTGAAGTTACTGTGAAATTCCCCTAGTCGCCACAGTCTGGCGCCTGTTTGACCATGCTAAATTCTCCCTCAGTGTACCCGAACAGGTGCGGGAATGTGGCGACCACGGGATTTTCACAATAACTTCATTGCAGTGTTAATGTAAGCCTACTTGTGACACTAATAAATAAACTTGAAACAAGGTCATTATGTTGATGTAAAATGTGGTAAAGACCACAAATTTCACAACTGAGGCAGCACAGCAATAAATGTTGGAGGAGTGTAAGACCAAGATGGTACAGGAACCACAAACTTCGTACCTTCTCCGGAAGTAACTGGGGGGAAGAAAAGAGATTGAATTTCTGTGGAAGTTCTTGCACACGCTTACCATCAATTAGTTACATATCAGCAAACCTTTGAAAAAACTCTTGCGAGGAGCATGAATCCTGTCTGTTCTACTTTAATCTGTAAAAGAACAAGACAAGGAGGCTCCTCTGTCAGAATTACTCAAAGTGGCCAAAGAAGCATGGAAATTCAAAGGAAATGGATAGTCCCAAATTCCTTTTTGCATGTCTGCACGATCAAGTCTATTCCTTGATGGGTTGGAATTTCGAGGATATTGGGCGGCACGGTAGCACAGTGGTTAGCACTGCTGCTTCACAGCTCCAGGGTCCCGGGTTCGATTCCCGGCTCGGGTCACTGTCTGTGTGGAGTTTGCACATTCTCCTCGTGTCTGCGTGGGTTTCCTCCGGGTGCTCCGGTTTCCTCCCACAGTCCAAAGATGTGCGGGTTAGGTTGATTGGCCGGGTTAAAAATTGTCCCTGAGATGTGTAGTTAGAGGGATTAGCGGGTAAATATGTGGGGGTAGGGCCTGGGTGGGATTGTGGTCGGTGCAGACTCGATGGGCCGAATGGCCTCCTTCTGCACTGTAGGGTTTCTATGTTCTATGTATTTATAATGTGGGCGGCTTGTCAGGTTAATGACTCCGCCCCCAACACCTGAAATTATTTTTGATTCTTGCTAAGGTAATCCTCACTAAAATAATTCATTCTGTGTAGTTCCACTCTGCAGAGAGGGATCTTCTGTATTTGCTTCTGCTGCACACTCTTCATTATCTTCCCAACATCCTTCTCATCCGAGGAGATCTGGCGTTTGCCCAACTCCTCCAGGTCTAGGTTGTTTCCTCTCCGCAGTTGCAGAGAATGCAGCAGACCACAATAATGCGTGAGACCCTTGGGGAGAGACTGTAATTTGGTCCAGGCACTGGAACCGCATCCTCAACAGTCCAATTGCCTACTCCACCAATATGCGCCTTGAAGCATGAGCCTCATTGTATCAATTCGCCGGTGGTGTTTGTGGCCTCCACACTGAAATCATCAGCCACTTTCTGAGTTGACACTCCTTATCCCGGGGAGCCATCCCTCCAGCCGCTGCTCTCCCTCAAACTGGTATATGTGAGCAATCCCAGATATAACTGTCATGGGTGCTCCCTGGAAAATGGGCACACACCTGCGTGAAGTGCGTTGTGTGGTCGTAATCATAGAATCTACAATGCAGAAGGATGCCATTTGGTCGGTCGAGTCCGCACCGACAACAATCCCACCCAGGTCCTATCCCCGTAACCCCATATATTTACCCTCTTAATCCCCCTGACACTAAAGGTCAATTTAGCATGGCCAAACAACTTAACCCACACATCTTTGGACTGTGGGAGGAAACAGGAGCACCCGGAGCAAACCCATGCAGACACGGGGAGAATGTGCAAACTCCACACAGTCAGTGATCCGAGGCCGGAATTGAACCTGTGCTAACCATTGTGCCACCGTGCCGCCTGCAAGTGGGGCGAGCAAGGGCCGGAAAATCCTGCCCCATGTGTCTGTGATTTCCACCTCAGTGCTTCCCATTAGTGGTGCGAATTTCTGCTCTCCTTCACAGCACCCTCTCTGATAGAGTCATAGAGGTTTACAGCATGGAAACAGGCTCTTCGGCCTAACTTGTCCATTACGCTCTTTTTTAAAAAACCCCTAAGCTAATCCCAATTGCCCGCATTTGGCCCAATAGAGATACTACAGCCACATCCCCATATAGCTTCCTCAGCACTTCAGCAGGATGAATAGTGTCGAGCCTCCATTTTCTCATGGCATCTGACCCACACATTCTGCAAATGCCCCACCCACCCCCCATCCCCAACCCTCAGTCAAAGAGCAAAAGTCCCAACCTTGTATCGCACCAAAGTGTATCACAGTAAAAGCATGACAATAAGGTCTGTATCCTGGTGGGGCACCTCAAACATAGTGCCAGTCATGATATGAAACAGAGTGAACGGTGTCTGCTATCATCATCATACCTTGGCTTGGAGTTCTCCACAGTGTGAGCTGTGCATTGCTGAGGCTTGACTTGAAAGATACCTCTACATTCTCGGGACTTGGTGTTCCAAAGTGTTAACCTTTGTCTCCAGACTGTGCAACTAGATCCAACTCTGGCTATTAAACTGGCACGCTGGACTCTTCAAGGAATTGTCAGGTAGTCATTAATGACAACAGCATTCATCTTGACGAGACAGATCTTGAGAGGTATGCAATTAGCTTTTCAATCAATTCCCTAGAGGACAGCCTCATCCTTCCAGGTCTTTCATGCTGTTCAGTTAAATAGCCTTGCATGAGAACAACAAGCACCCTTCTACTGCTCTACCTGACACTCAGAGCTCATAGAGAAGTGGATTTAAACTTCCTGTCCCGTAATCCCCTCTGGCCTCACACTATTGACAGAGTGAGGGTTTTAGGTTTCACTGCATTCACCCTCCCCCATGTTTATACCTCATGAGACAGTGTAGCTCCCCATCACTGATACCCCCACACTGCCCTTGCAGCCTGGTCTCTCACAAAGCAGGATCCCAGAACCTCATAGTCGCCCCCAATAATGCCCTTCTGTAGTGGCCGCCTCCCATTTAGTTTGCAGCTCCCAACAAGGAAGGGCACCCACTCAGCTACTGTTTGAACACTAACCCAGCATGGAGGGACTGGGAAGTGATGCTTGCTAGGCAGCCAGCACATCCACTGGGAGCAAGGGGTGACCCGACATGAAGAGAAAGTAAGGCCTGTAGGCGCCCCACCCACACCTCTCCACCGCACCCCCCCGATGGCAAAAGTGATCCTCACTTGCCCCCAAGCTGCACTTGTGTGCATCCCCAGCATTCTCCCTGGTGCCCCTTGAGAATTGGACTGTCTGAGAAGTCATGACTGCCTGAGCGCTCACCTCCAATATCCCCCTCAGAGGTGAAGTCGCCAGGTTCACGCTTATGTGGACCTGTTGTAAATGGTGCTGGCGTGAATTCACATTGGCGGCAGCTGAATATTTATTGCGGTCCTCAACGTCCGGAGTGAGGGCCTCCTGATGATAGGCCGATGCATTCCAATTAGGTTCCCACACCTATCCTTGGCATGTCCCACATCACTCTGCCGGCAAGGTTAGTTCAAAATTCGAAAACATGACCGAGATTCGTGTTTTTTCAAACTCTCTGCATTTTGCGCCCGTGCTGCCTATCCCGCGCACGGAGCGAGTGGGCTCAGGATCCTGCCCAACTGTTGAGCTGACAGAACGACAATTGTTAATTGGACTAATGTTAGTTTTCTCATGTCCAGCTCTCCCTGCTTTGGGGAATGCTTGTTGTATTTTGGAACCAATCAAGACCTTGGTGAGGGAACATCTATAAATGCCCAAACAACATCATTACCACTTTTCGTCAAAACAAGTTAACATTTGCACTTATTCATGAACAAATGACTCACTCACTGTGCAATTTTCAATCAGAACTTCCCTCCGACTAAACTTTTACAATTAATTTGCAAATTACCTTTGTTTCCCATTCAGTAATCAAAGAAACATTTGGTTGGAATGTCATTATGCTACCATGAAGAGAAGTATAAGACCATCTACCCTTTCACAATATGATTCAGATGGCCAGAACTTAATATTTGTACCCATGTACATAATCACATATCTGAATTCACAAATCATCCTCCCTACCTGTTTCCACACTTGTTGCAATGCTCTGTGATATCGATTGCCCACATACATACTGAGCTGAAGGTAATAGTGATGTATCTTTCAACAGACAGATGAAAAAAATCCCTGACAGAAGTTCAACATTTGTTTTGGAGGCCATTCTATCTATATGATCCAAATAATTTCCAACAAAGTTCAGCCAAGTATTACCACCCAAATGTTTTAAGTTTATTTATTAGTGTCAGAAGTAGGTTACATTAACACTGCAATGAAGTTACTGTGAAAATCCCCTAGTCGCCACACTCCGGTGCCTGTTTGGGTACACTGAGGGAGAATTTAGCACGGCCAATGCACCTAACCAGCACGTCTTTCGGACTGTGGGAGGAAACCGGAGCACCCGGAGGAAACCCACGCAGACATGGGGAGAACGTGCAAACTCCACACAGACAGTGACTTAAGCTGGGAATCGAACCCAGGTCCCTGGCACTGTGAGGCAGCAGTGCTAACCACTGTGCCACCAACACTAATGTCTATGTAAACAGCTGATACAGTGGGCTGAATTTGGGGGACTCGTCGAGGGCAGCAAGAGGCCTAATGATCCCAGCACTGGTCCGTGTGCCAGTCTCTTGACCCAGTTTTCGTCATCCCCAATTTTTGCTGAGGTGGGTTTGGGGTCAGCAGAGCTACCTCAGCCCAATTAGACTCTTTAAGAACTTTGTTAAATAGCCTTAGACGAGGGCTTCTGGAATAACTGCCTGGTGGCGGGCACCCAGTGGCAGGCCTGGATGCCCCCTTGGCCTGGTTGGGTGTAGGTATAGCCAGGGAGGTGGGGTGGGATAGAGTTCATAGAATCATAGAAATCCTACAGTGCAGAAGGAGGCCATTCGGCCCATCGAGTCTGCACCGACCACAATCCCACCCAGGCCCTACCCCCACATATTTACCCGCTAATCCCTCTAACCTGCACATCCCAGGACTCTAAGGGGCAATTTTTAACCTGGCCAATCAACCTAACCCGCACATCTTTGAGTCTGAGCTGCAGCACAGGTCGTCAGGTAGCAAGGTCGACAGGTTAGAACACTCATCCCCATTTACTGGGGCATCACGTATTTGTAATGATGACAGTCAGACTTTCAAACCTTTAACCCTCACTCCCCATCTACCCACATCCATCCACCTTACATGCTCCCTCTGACAACAGTATCAACAAAGGCGGGTTGAACAGGTGGCCACATTATGAATGCTTGGCTGAGTTCCAATAATGGTTAATCCAGTTGCATCATAGCAAGAAATGCAAAGTGGAGTGAAATCTTTGTTAAATTGTCAGCTCTTTGAGGAATTCCCCTTTCCCCTTAGTGATGGACTGGCTGTTGTATCTGTTTTTTACGAACAGGTTTAAAGTCTTCCTGTCGAGTGCCCTCTCTTAGCTACTTAATCCATTGTAGGTGTTCCTCTCCAGCTGAAAGGCTCCTGATTGGCCTTCCTGCTTTGAGAGCTAACCTGCCACCCATTATTGGACAGGAAACCTGTCTCCAAGCCAAGTAAAGGAGCACGGCCATGAAAATCCCAAAGAGTGACCCGGGGTGGGTTTGAGACCCAGAAACAGTCCTGACTATTGTTTCTGTTTTTGTTCTAATAAGCCCTGTAGGTTTTCATACTCTATCATCTCACAAGCCAGTGCACTTAGCAAGGACATAAAAAAATCCAAAATGTTTGTGAGAGTTCTGGTGGGAGGTCGATGAAGCTCCCATGGAAATGGTACAAACGGCTGTTTTTAATCATTGACGTACTTCTGATTGGGCTACCGCAAGTGTCCTGCCAGAGTTATGGTGGGAGAATAGGAATCGCACATGTTGCTCCCGACAACCCACCCTCCACTTCGACCTCCACACCAACAGAATTTCAGGGCTAAAACCTCTTAAGCGACCTCTGTTCATAACAATCTGTACTTAAATTGGTCATCTGAATTGGTAGGTTTCCCTAAAGGCAAACTTCAACAAAAGGATAGGTTCGATCAAGCACAGTAAATGTTAACAGTTGGCGTAATAGATATGATTCAGTGTTTAAATGGGGTGCACCTAACTATGGGCCAAATATTCAGGAAGGAGACTGGTACCGGGAGTTAGGAAAGTTCTCCATCTTGCAAACCCGCCTCTGTTGAGGAGGCCTCCCATCCACCATATTTTCATTTCAGGGAAGCAGGGTGGGATGGAGTTGAGTCTGAGGCTGCAGCAGAGGTAGTCGCGTAGCAAGGTCAACAGGTTGGAACGCTCATCCCCATTTACTGGGGCATCAACTTATTTGTAATAATGACAATCATTCTCTCAAACCTTCACCCCTCACTCCCCACCCCTGCCCATCAACCGCCGCCACATCCATCCATCCTACATGCTCCCTCTGACAACAGTATCAACAAAAGTGGGCTGAACAGGTGGCCACATTATGAATGCTTGGCTGAGCTCCAAGAATGGTTAATCCACTTGCACCTTAGCAAGCAATGCAAAGTGGATTGAAATCTTTGTTCGATTGGCAGCACGATTAACTTGTAAATAAACTGCTGATTCTTTCAGGAGTTTTTCTTTTCACTGTTGTTGTATTTACAGAGGTCTGAAGTGCAGAATAGAATCTGACATTGGTACTATTGTGTTTGATTGGCAACTTTATGAAAAGGTAAGAGGGCCAATGTAATTCAAAGGGAATGTTGAATGGTTGGTTCATGATTGCAGACTAGGAGATTCTCAACTGCTCAGAGAAAATTTAAACCTGATCTAATTACAGAAGGGACTTGATTCCACTAATATTGCAAAGGGGCAGTTGATCGACCCACCTCCGCATTGGCACCAGAAACAGCGGGTGTGAGACTTGGCTATCTGCACTGGCAAAAATTTCCAGAAATGGGAATGGGGGGAGGGGGGAGGGCATGAATTCCAGAATCAGAATCCCTCCCATTTTTAAAGAGCCCCAAGTTACCCTGAATTGGCAACAATGGGAACCATAACTTTTTTCATTTACAAGCAGAAAAATAAGTACGATCATACCTCCAGCACAATGACATTACTTTATATACAAAATTAACTCTGGCTCTGTTTCTACAAAAAGAAAGTGGTTGGCCTGTATATCTACATATACCTTCAGAAAAAAAATGTATCCTGTTTGAATAAATACAAGCCTCTAGCTCATTTTTAAATAATGTATAGAGTCTTTCTAATCGAGTAAATAACCTGGCCCTGAAATACGACAGGGGAGGACGACAGAGAGGGGGGAATTCCTTTGGGTATCTTGCCGTAACGTGGGTGGATGATCAGCAAGAATTCTCCCACTGCCGGAGCAATAGTTTCAACAACTGCATGCACTCAATCTCTGCCAGTCTCCTTCCTGACGAAAGAGCAGAAGAACTCCCCACCGCCGCAGGATTTCAGGGGCACAGAAATGTCCGTGAGTCTTTATTTTTTGTTTTCCAAAGTTTTAGGAAGAAATTAGGGTTCCACTGAAATGGCCAAGCATTTCCTTGACATTTGCAGTCTCACAGCATATTCATAACAATCAGCAGCTTGTGCCAGCAGTGGAGCTAATCAGTCAGCATGTTCCTCTGGTGGCACTACCTCCAGAATGATCTGGGCTGTCGTTGTCATCGAATCTGCCACGACAAAAAGAACAAAAGGTTACAAATGCTTTAGCCATAGACAATTAATCCTAGAAGGAATAAAGAGAAATAAAAGCACGACTGCTGTAGACCTGAAATAAAAGCAGAACATTTTGAACAATATCTACAAGAGAATAAGATAGGTTAACAATTCAGCTGCGAGCTTTCCATAGAAACCCTATGGTGCAGAAGGAGGCCACTCGGCCCATTGAGTCTGCACCGACCACAATCCCACGCAGGCCTTATCCCCATAACCCGACTTATTTTACCCTACGAACACCCAGACGCTAAGGGACAATTTAGCATGGCCAATCAACCCAACCCGCACATCTTGGGAGTGTGGGAGGAACCTGTTACAAAGCAGCACTCAGGCTGCGAATGCCGAACGGAATCAAATTTTTCCAAATGGACCCACAGGCCAGTGCCATCTTCATGAGAACATCTCTGCACTTCATGAATCCCAGAGAGAGAGGACCCATGGGAAGGAGAAAAGAGGATAGTAGGAGCTTGTGTGTTTATAAGTCCTGGGCACATACAACAGAGCCTTGACTCCAGTTGTCTTGGACCCCCTTGCCAGTGGACTAAGGCTTTGCTCCATCAAGTCCATGTGATAGCTGGTGCAAAGCAGCCACCCCACATTAAGGAAGTCACACACCGGCATCTTCCACCCCCTTAAAATGATTTGTGACCGGTAACATGAGGACCCTCATGGGGAACCCCAACTATGACAAACCATAATGGCGTACTGCTACTGTTTCCTGGAAGTTCAGGTTGAGCATTGGACTCCTCAGTCACCTGAGAACTCATTCTTCGTGTAGAAGAAAGTCATTCCCTTAGGGGGATGTGAAGAGAGAGATGTTTCCTATAATCCAGACACCCATCAAAACTCATAACTGTTTAAGGAAGGGACAAAATACGAAATAATGGATATTGAAATAATGACTGTCACAGCCAACACCTCTTGGAAATACTCAATGCGTGGGATTTTTCAGCCCCGCTCACCTCAAAACTGGAAAATACTGAGGAAGGTCAATAGATCTTTGCATGGTCTGCCCCCCAGTGCCCGCTCCGACTCCTGTGGCGGGCAGGATGGGAAAATTTCCCCCAATGGGTGAAATATTTGAAGGCAAGGCTGCCCAGCCACTTGAGAGAGATTGTAAGTGACACAGTGGTGCCAGGAAAGTCTTCAGCAGAGGAAAACAGGCTGGAGGCTGCTCATACCCTCTCTCTCTTTTGGAATAAAATTGTCACCCGTGTCGAGAAGCCAACTCTACCAGAAACTTAGTGATAAACCAAGTCTCGTGATAATTGTAACATAGACTCCTACAGTGCAGAAGAAGGCCATTTGGCCCATCGAGTCTGCTCCGACCACATTCCCACCCAGGCCCTATCCCCATAACCCCATGCATTTACCCCAGCTAGTCCCCTTGACACTAAGAGGCAACTTAGCATGGCCAATCCACCTAACCTGCACAGCTTTGGACTGGGGGAGGAAACCGGAGCACCCGGAGGAAACCCACGTAGACACGGGGAGAACGTGCAAACTCCACACAGACAGTGACCCAAGCCGGGAGCTGAACCTGGGTCCCTGGCGTTTTGAGGCAGCAGTGCTAACCACTGTGCCACTGTGCCGCCCAAGATCTTGCATCCTTTATTTGATTTTTTATTTTCAGATTGAATCTCGCAAAAACATCTCTATAATTGCACTTGCACACACAAGGGAGATTAATATTCCTTGTTATTCCCCCCTGTCCAGATAACAAATTCATCACTATGTTAACAACAATGTGCTGTAGATGCTGGAAATCTAAAAAAACACACAGCAAGTGCTGGAAATACTCAGCAGGACTGGAAGCATCTGTGGAGACAGAGTTAATGTTTCAGGTCAAACATGACTCTTCGTCAGAATGGTTCTGGTGAGTCAGTCTCGGCTTGAAACCTGAAATCCGTTTCTCTCTCCACAGATTCTGCCAGACCTGCTGAGCATGTCCAACATTTTCTATCTTTATTTCACTGACTATTTTGTTGCTACGGACAGCTTGCAAACCTTTTATCAATGAATCATGGCATACTGCAATAAAATAAAGTAACTTTGGCAATTAAGTAAAAAAAAACTCAGCTTTGCATTCCTACCACTGATGCTGTGATTAATAGTTTGAATAGGAGCATCCAGTGGCACACGGGTAACTTCATTACCTCTGAGCCAGAAGCTCTGGGTTCAATTCCCTCTTCAGGACTTGATACCTGTGGAAGGCGTATTCATAATGTGGCCAAAGAGGTCTGATCTGTAAGTTCATTCTGATATGTCTATGGCAGCTCAGTAAGAGTGTGTCAACCAGAACTGTATGGTAGCTCGAGCATAACATCCCATGCTAACAGATTCCACATTCAAGCTCTTGCCACAGACTGTACTTCATGACAAATGTCCTCCTTGTTTTGAGGAACTGCTGGATAGAGGTGTAATAATGACTGAAGATTCAAAATGTATGTTCCCTACTGGCAGACTAGCATCATCATATCCACACTCTATGGATTCCATAACGGTCTTATATCTATAGGCTTGTCCTAATATGTCAAGAAACAGTGAAGAAGTACGATGCAATCTGTCCCCATATTGGAATGCATTTTAGACCATTAACAGTGGGAAACAAATTGAGGATGAAATGGTGGTAAAATGGGGGAGTTTAACAAAAGGTATCCTATGTTAGAAGTGAACTGTTCATGTTTGAAGAGCAGGAATACAGCTGCAACGTTTTAAAGAGGTGGAACACAGAGCGGGAACACAGAGCGGGAACACAGAGTGGCAATAGTTTAAAGATGGATCACAGAGTGGGAATACAGCTTGAGAAGACAGAGCAGCAAACCTGTTACAAAGCAGCACTCAGGCTGCGAATGCCGAACGGAATCAAATTTTTCCAAATGGACCCACAGGCCAGTGCCATCTTCATGAGAACATCTCTGCACTTCATGAATCCCAGAGAGAGAGGGCCCATAGGAAGGAGAAAAGAGGATAGTAGGAGCTTGTGTGTTTATAAGTCCTGGGCACATACAACAGAGCCTTGACTCCAGTTGTCTTGGACCCCCTTGCCAGTGGACTAAGGCTTTACTCCATCAAGTCCGTGTGATAGCTGGTGCAAAACAGCCACCCCACATTAAGGAAGTCACACACCGGCATCTTCCACCCCCTTAAAATGATTTGTGACCGGTAACATGAGGACCCTCATGGGGAACCCCAACTATGACAAACCATAATGGCGTACTGCTACTGTTTCCTGGAAGTTCAGGTTGAGCATTGGACTCCTCAGTCACCTGAGAACTCATTCTTCGTGTAGAAGAAAGTCATCCTCAACTCTGAGAGACTGCCTAAGAAGAGAAGTTCTTGGTAAAAATGAGGGGGGAATGTCAAGAACTATCAGCTGAAAAGTAGGTTGCATGTGTAACAAGGACAGCTGCAGTGCTAGATCTAGTTCTGAGTCTTTTGTATGGTTTGAGGAGCAGAAATTGACATCACAGTTTTAATGTCAAGTTTCCTAACCAATCCAATGCTCTACTGGAGAGCAAATGGAACTCCAGGATTCAAACTGGAGTTGAGGGCCAGATGTGGTTTGGTTAAGGTTTCCGCAGTCGTGGCCTGAGAACATTTCGAAGTACCACTTGTATATCAGGTGACCACAATAGCCGCATCCAGCCGCTATTCTATTAAGCGCTGTCCACATGCTCCGGGGGAACTGAAGCCTGGTTGTAGAGATGTTGAGTAGGTGAAACATTCCCATCCCATTCACGGTGGGTTTGGTGGTGTGTGGGAGCAGAGAATCTAGCGGGAGTAAAAATGGCAGAAACCTGTCGGTGTGAAATCACGCTGTAATTCTCCCATTGACAGGTTAATCGTGGGTTGCTCTTCATTTGCATCTCATGAATGTTCATTAAAATAGCTGTCCCACCAGTATTCCATCTTGCCTTCCAAGCCAGCATGAAATTACATTGGCGTGAAAACCGATTGGTGAAGAATGGCATGCACAAGGCAATCCTCAGTTTGTAAGAGACTTCGAGGTGAGTGCAACAAAGCCTCTCTGCCCTGTTGCTGCACTGACCTTGATGTGCTGTACATCACTATGCCAGGGCACACTGGTTTCTGTCCTCTAGGTCCATACTGAGCGGTCTTCACGGACAGCACCGTGCTGTTGAACCCACGGACCCTCCTGTGTCATCAAGTCAGGTCAGTATAGTGCCTGGGGTGGGGGAGTACAGGTGTCTCCTTCCCCCTGATGGCACACACCGGTGTCTATCTGGACAGCACTGAATCGAAGAACATTTTTCTTCTCGAATCTGCTAGCCTTTTTCCCTTGGGTTGCTGACATCCTGACATCCATTGCATAGTCTGGTGAAGACAGGTGGGCTGGTGAGAGTGATATGAGTGAGCTGGATTGACGTTTAAATATGGTGTCGGGATCTTTGAACCCACCAGCTGACAGAGGCTGGACAAATGGTGATTCAGCGGGCTGCATAATAAATGTGGTTCCAAGAGCCAGTTAATCTCAAAAATGGAGAAATTTTCCCAATGTATTAATTTGGGACGGTGTTTTCTGCCCAAGCTTTCCTCCAGGTTTCATCAATGATGTGGAGTTGGAAAATACTCAATTAAAGTCCAGGGGGTTGCATAGACCCACGTGACAAGTTGGGGGCCTTGAAGATCTTAATGGATGGCGAGGTGCAAGTTGCTGCTGATATGAGTTACTTCCCTGCATGTTGCTGTGTCCAGTCGAATGAAAGGAGGAGAGGTATTTGAGAGGACTGGTAACCATTGAACAGGAGTTGATCTCAAGAATTCCAAAGCTTATCCTCATTACTGAGTGAAGTTTTGTGCCAAGGTGTTTGGTTAAAAAAAAACGTTCTGAGTGTTGAAGAAGGACAAGTAGCAATCTGCAAGTAGGACAGTGCATGGAGAATGGTGACATAACCTAATTAGACTCACTTTGAAAATAAGCAAAGACAAATTGAAGCTTGAAATAAATCTGTTGGGACTGGAAATTAGCTAATTTCAATGATATATGGAAGCAGACCTACCCCAGATTGATGGGTGAAAGAAAGGAAGATCAAATGGCAAAATAAGTAGTTAGAAATATTAAAATGGCAGAGGAGCAAGGTATAGATGAAAAACATTCTGACTAAGAGGACCAAAGGGAATATGTCAATAACAGAGAAATAATGGAAGTAAGTTTGCCTTTGGGTGATTGCGCAAGGTAGATGACATTGGATTCGTTGCACGTTATACACTTCCCCTGATTTTCACTTGAAAAATGTGGCTAATTTACACAAAATCGAAAGCACTCAGGATGAGTTTGAAAAAGAGGCCCAAGATATGTATAGAGGAGTTTAGAAGAAAAATATGGAAAGGGTGAAAGGAAAGAAAGAAAAGGAGAGATTAGGAAAGTTAGAATTGGGAGTATGAATCAGTGCTACAATTCAGCATGTAAGGAAAAAAGCATGAACATATAAAATTGAAGACAGGGTGAGCGGGCAACACGGTGGCACAGTGGTTAGCACTGCTGCCTCAGCGCCAGGGCTCAATTCCCGGCTTGGGCCACTGTCTATGCAGAGTCTGCACGTTCTCTCCGTGTTTGCATGGGTTTCCTTCAGGTGCTCCAGTTTCTTGCCACAGTCCAAAAGATGTGCATTGGCCATGCTAAATTCTCCCTCAGTGTACCCGAACAGGTGCCGGGGTGTGGCAACTCGGGGATTTTCACAATAACTTAATTGCTGTGTTAATATAGCCATGATGTGGAGTTGCTGGCGTTGGACTGGGGTAGGCACAGTAAGTGGTCTCACAACACCAGGTTAAAGTCCAACAGGTTTATTTGGTAACACAAGCTTTCGGAGCACCGCTCCTTCATCAGGTGAGTGCTGATGAAGGAGCGGCACTCTGAAAGCTTGTACTACCAAATAAACCTATTGGACATTAACCTGATGTTGTGAGATTACTTACTGTGTTAATGTAAGCCTACTTGTGACACTAATAAATAAATATCATTTAAAGATGATGTAGCGATTTTGTAAAATGTCAAAAGATGAATTTTGATTTGATTTATTATTGTCACATGTATTAACATACAGTGAAAAGTATTGTTTCTTGTAGACAAAACATATTGAAAGAGGCACAGGAATTTTCACTGGTTGGTGGGGGCAGGATTGGGGCGGTGTACATCTGAAATTTCCCCCACAGTTGGTGTGCTGATTTGCTAGCACGGACCAATCTCCAGCCTTCTTGGAACAGGCTGGGTTGGGGGAGAAATGGCTACCTGCCCTCAAATGTCGGGTAGATAGGAAAAACTATTATGGAGCTTATTAAAGTCCCCCTCCTACGCCAGTCGGTAGATGAGCCCGCAAGAGCTGCCAGCAAATCTGATTGGCCAGCAGCTCTTTGGTCTCAGCAGCACCTGAAATAAGTAGTGGTCACTGCTGGGATTGCAAGTAGAGAAGAAAGAAGATGTCACTCTGGCTCAAAGGTGAAAGTCCAGGGATTTTGTTTGAGGAGAGAGTGGAAACCCTAGCGAGGGGTAGGAGGAAGGGGAGATGGGGAAATGAGTTGGGTTTTAGAGACCTGGCAGGAAGGCATAATGAAGGTGAACCATCCTGTAAGGGGTGCCACTGATGGACACAGATGACTCTCCAAAGGCGGTATCCCCCTGCTTTCCCATGTTTACCTGTGCTTTGAAATTTTCTAGGCTGCCTGTTTTCCTTCCGCCTTCCCCAGCCCCATTTATGGCAGAGGCAGAATAAGGTCCCTATGTGACCATTAATTAAAATTGAACTGCACATGTGGATGCCAGAAGTTGTTGTCAAAGTTACTATAATAAAGGTAATGCTGCGAGCCTCAGTTGTTATGAGAGCAAAGTCCAGGCTATTAAACTAAGCTGCAACTGGAGCAGTAAGTGAAATCCTCTGCTCCACATTACAGCAATAAAGGTAGGCCCACAAAGGGGGTGCAGCAAAGGTTCATTAGGATTTTACTCGGATTGAGAGGTTATACTCATGAAGAAATGTGTAAATAATTGAACCATTTTCTAATGTAATAGGAAAGGTTCTGGATGGATCTAATCAAAAATTTCAAACCATTGAGGGGTTAGCTAGTTAAAGATGAATTAACCATTGTAAAGGAGAACAGGAAAGAGATAGAGAATCTGGTGAACTGGTGCGATGAAAATAATTTCTCCCTCTATGTCAACAAAACGGAGATAGTCATCGACTGCAGGAAGCATAGTGGAGGACATGCCCCTGTCTACATCAATGGGAACGAAGTAGAAATGGTCGAGAGCTTCATGTTTTTAGGTGTCCAGACCACCAACAATTTGTCCTGGTCCCACCATGCCGACGCTATAGTTAAGAAAGCCCACCAATGCCTCTACTTTCTCAGAAGACTAAGAAAATTTGGCATGTCCACAACAACTCTCACCAACTTTTACAGATGCACCATAAAAAGCATTCTTTCTGGTTATATCACAGCTTGGTATGGCTCCTGCTCTATCCAAAGCTGCAAGAAACTCCAAAGGGTCATGAACGAGGCTGAATCCATCACTTAAACCAGCCAGTGACTCTGTCTACACTTCCCACTGCCTCGGAAAAGCAGCCAGCATAATTAAGGACCCCACACACCTGGACATTCTCTCTTCCACCTTTTTCCATCGGGAAAAGATACAAACGTCTGAGGCGACATACCTACCGACTCAAGAACAGCCTCTTCCCTGCTGCCATCAAACTTTTGAATGGACCTACCTTGCATTAAGTTGATCTTTCTCTACACCCTAGCTATGACTGTAACACTACACTCTGCACTCTCTCCTTTCCATAGAAGAAGAACCATAGAAAATTACAGCTCAGAAACAGGCCTTTTGGCCCTTCTTGTCTGTGCCGAACCATTTTTTGCCTAGTCCCACTGACCTGCACTTGGACCATATCCCTCCACACCCCTCTCATCCATGAACCCGTCCAAGTTTTTCTTAAATGTTAAAAGTGACCCCGCATTTACCACTTTATCCGGCAGCTCATTCCACACTCCCACCACTCTCTGCATGAAGAAGCCCCCCCTAATATTCCCTTTAAACTTTTCTCCTTTCACCCTTAACCCATGCCCTCTGTTTTTTTTTCTTCCCGAGCCTCAGTGGAAAATGCCTTATATAACCTTACCATAACACTCCAACTTTTATACTCGATACTCCGATTTATAAAGGCCAATATACCAAAGGCACTCTTTACGACCCTATCCACCTGTGACGTCACTTTTAGGGAATTCTGTACCTGTATTCCCAGATCCCTCTGTTCAACTGCACTCTTCAGAGTCCTACCATTTACCCTGTACGTTCTACTTTGGTTTGTCCTTCCAAAGTGCAATATCTCGCACTTGTCTACGTTAAATTCCATTTGCCATTTTTCAGCCCATTTTTCGAGCTGGTCCAAATCCCTCTGCAAGCTTTGAAAACCTTCCTCACTGTCCACTACACCTCCAATCTTTGTATCATCAGCAAACTTGCAGATCCAATTTACCACATTATCATCCAGATCATTGATATAGATGACAAACAACAATGGACCCAACACCGATCCCTGAGGCACACCACTAGTCACAGGCCTCCACTCAGAGAAGCAATCCTCCACAACCACTCTCTGGCTTCTTCCATTGAGCCAGTGTCTAATCCAATTTACTACCTCCCCATATATACCTAGTGACTGAACCTTCCTAACTAACCTCCCATGAGGGACCTTGTCAAAGGCCTTGCTGAAATCCAAGTAGACAACATCTACTGCCTTCCCTTCATCCACTTTCCTGTTAACCTCCTCGAAAAACTCTAATAGATTGGTCAAACATGACGTTCCATGCACAAAGCCATGTTGACTCTCCCTAATAAGTCCCTGTCTATCCAAATATTTGTAGATCCTATCCCTTATCACACCTTCCAATAACTTGCCCACCACCGACGTCAAACTTACTGGCCTATAATTTCCCGGATTTCTTTTGGAACCTTTTTTAAACAACGGAACCACATGAGCCACCCTCCAATCATCCGGCACCTCCCCCGTGAATACTGACATTTTAAATATGTCTGCCAGGGCCCCTGCAAGTTCAACACTAGCTTCCCTCAAGGTCCGTGGGAATACCCTGTCCGGTCCTGGGGATTTATCCACTCTGATTTGCCTCAAGACAGCGAGCACCTCCTCCCCTTTAATCTGTAACGGTTCCATGACCTCCCTACCTGTTTGCCCTATTTCCGTGGACTCCATGCCCATTTCCTCAGTAAATACGGATGCAAAAAAACCCCCATCTCTTTTGGTTCCATACACAGTCTACCACTCTGGTCTTCAAGAGGACCAATTTTATCCCTCACTATCCTTTTGCTCCTAACATACCTATAGAAGCTCTTTGGAGTTTCCTTCACTCTGTCTGCCAAAGCAACCTCCTGTCTTCTTTTAGCCCTCCTGATTTCCCTCTTAAGTAGCTTCTTGCACTTTTTATATTCCTCGAGCATCTGATCTGCCCCTTGCTGCCTATACATTTCATACAACTCTCTCTTCCTCTTAATCAGTGTTACAATCTCCCTCGAGAACCAAGGTTCCTTATTCCTATTTACTTTGCCTTTAATTCTGACAGGAACATACAAAGGTCCCACCTGCCCCAGAAGAGGTCCCAATGATCCAAGAATCGGAAACCCTGCCCCCTCCACCAGTTCATCAGCCACGTGTTCATCCGCCCAAGCATCCTACTCCTACCCTCACTGGCACGTGGTACAGGTAGCAATCCTGAGATTACTACCCTTTCCTTACTACCCTATTACTTTCCTTCTCTATGTACAATATGCTTTGTCTGTATAGTGTGCACGAAACAATACTTTTCACCGTATACTGATACATGTGATAATAATAAATCAAATCAAATCAAATAAACTATCAGTTACAAGGAGAAAGAGACTCGGGATTTTCCCGTGAAGAATGAAGACTGTGAAGACACTTTTCACAGAAATGGTTAGTAGAACATGTGATGCTTTACTACAGGTGACTGTTGAAGTAGGTACTATCGGAAGTGGACAAGAGTTTGGAAAGGATGTATTCAGAAGGATACAATGAAAAGATGAATAATATTGAAGCAGACAGCTCCATTTGAAGAGTTACATTAGTGATGAAAGAGAAACTGAACGGATACCTACTGTGCCGTAAATTTTATGAATCTGTGGATTCTTCAACAGTTCAGAGGCTGTGTATGTATCCTTAATTTAGAGTCAGTTATCGTGGCTACGCACATGCTCTAATTTGCTGTCTGGTTGCATGATGTCCTTCACAATTACTTAGCAGCCTACAGCCCATGTGTCTGTTGTAATCCCTCCACAATCTATGGTGGCGCCTTGGGAATACAATGGAATCCAATAAGTCATGATTTTGTGGTGGTCTGCTGTGATGTTCAATTGTTTTTTTCAAAATTATTGGCACGCTCGATTCAATTTGTTCAACAAGGAATCATTTTTCTGAAGGATAAAATCAATAAGCCGCAGGACATACCCAAAGTAGTATTTTTAATGGGCTATGATTGCGCGATTAATCATTAAAGAATGATAGATTCTGTAGCCAGTAGCACAGAGTTAAATATGACCAGTGTCGTTAATGTGGGATCCATGCCAGATGTTCCCTGTTCTTGTGCTTCTGTGTTGATGTTCAACTGTATGGAGCACATAATGGAAAATGGAGCATGCAGGTTTTACACCAACACCAGAATCTGACTAATTCATAGATCATAGAGATCATAGGATCCCTACAGTGCAGAAGGAGGCCATTCAGCCCATCGAGCCTGCACTGACAACAATCCCACCCTATCCCATAACCCCATGTATTTACCTTGCTAGTCCCCCTGACACTAAGGGACAATTTAGCATGCCAATCTACATAACCCACATATCTTTGGAATATAGGATGAAACTGCAACACCCGGAGGAAACCCACGTAGACACAGGGAGAATGTGCAAACTCCACAGACAGTGACCCGAGGCCAGAATTGAACCATTTAAATTAATAGCCACAAAATTAGACAGGCTCCATTCTAAGGTGGTCAAGGTGGTTAATAGAAGCCAGTGGTCTCGACCTATTCATTGTTGGTGAAATTGGGAAACCAGCACAAAGTAGGTGCAGTAATGGGCCTGCAGTAAAGATGAAGGCCTGAGGCTCACTGTAAGTTTGGCTACACCCATAAAATACCAGCCAATTGAGCATTCCAATACAGCTTTCTGGTTGGGCATCTTCTCCAAATTTGGGTGGCCCACATGTAGGTAAGAGGTGGGGGAGGGGTGGTGTGTGGAATGAGAGGGAATCGAGAATGATAATGGTCAGTGGCATTGCTGCAGATCCACAATTTAAAAAAATAATAATTTGTGGGGCATGGGTGTCGCTGGCTGGCCAGCATTTATTGCCCATCCCTAGTTGCCCTTGAGAAGGTGGTGGTGAGCTGCCTTCTTGAATCGCTGCTGTCCATGTGCTGTGGGTTGACCCACAATGCCGTTAGGGAGGGAATTCCAGGATTGTGGCCTAGCGACTGCAAAGGAACGGCGATATATTTCCAAGTCAGGGTGGTGAGTGGCTTGGAGGGGAACTTGCAGGTGGTGGTGTTCCCATGTATCTGTTACCCTTGTCCTTCTAGATGGAAGTGGTTGTGTGTTTGGAAGGTGCTGTCTAAAGATCTTTGGTGAATTCCTACAGTGCATTATGTAGATAGTACACACTGCTGCTACTGAGCGTCGGTGGTGGAAGGAGTGGATGTTTGTGGATGTTGTGCCAATCAAGTGGGCTGTCCTGGATAGTGTCAAGCTTCTTGAGTGTTGTTGGAGCTGCACCCATTCAGGCAAGTGGGGAGTATTCCATCACACTCCTAGATGGTGGACAGGCTTTGGGGAGTCAGGAGGTGAGTTACTCGCTGCAGTATTCCTTCGCCTCTGACCTGCTCTTATAGTTACTGTGTTCATTAGGTGAGTCCAGTTGAGCTTCTGGTCAATGGTAAGCCCAAGGATGTTGATGATGAGGGATTCAGTAATGGTAACACCATTGAATGTCAAGAGGTGGTGGTTAGAGTGTCTCTTATTGGTGATGGTCATTGCCTGGCATTTGTGTGCCATGAATGTTACTTGCCACTTGTTAGCACTCCTGCGTCTCTTGGCTCCACATTAAACGATAAAAATTTACCTCAGCTCTGAAGAAGTCTCGTTGGACTATGTTTTTTGCTCCACAAATGCTGTTACACCTGCTGAATTTTTCCAGGATTTTTTTGTTTTTATTTCAGAATTCCAGCATCTGCAGCATTTTGCTTTTATGAAAATTTACCCTTTGTTTTGTGATGCCCGGCCATCCTTTTATGGCCTGTTGGTTAGGCTACTATAAAATAATTAACCTAAATGGAACACGTATTTACTGTGCCCAATTGTTACTGACTTGGTTACCTGAAAATAGCCACTCAATCTTCAACCTCTGATTAGCTTATTCATCAGGCTTTGTGCTTTTGAGTTTTCCCAAGGACTAATTTTTAAAATATGAATAACTCCAGAAAATCTTTCCATTCAAATGTATAATTATTGTAAGGTGATTTCGCAAAACTTTTCCGCACATACTTTTGATGACATTATAATGACTGTAGTCTTGTTGCGATCTCGAAATGGGGCCAAATGGAATGGGCCACATCATAGAAAATGGCCACTGAGTGGCACAATGCAGAAGCTCTGCTTCTGTGTCTTCCAGCAACCAGGTCGCAGGAGACAAGGAAGGGTGTGGGGTAGGAAATCCACTTGCCCTTATTAAAAAGCCCCAGGTCAGACCTTGCAGGATTTTCAGTAGGGGAGGTGGGTTGGAAACTGCAACACTGCCAAGTGAATAGAGGTGTGTATGGCCATGGACGCAATGCACGAGACCAGGAATCTTCTTGACAGTTAAGTTAGAGGAGCATGAGGGGCCTATGGTTGTCATTGGAGGCAGATTATCGCTGAGGTAAGGAAGGACATAGAGAGAGAGGGACAATTCTACATCAGGGCCAGACTTCTCTGTCCATTCACACCAGCAGGCTTCTCTGGTCCCACTGCCATGAACGGAAATTTGGCTGAGCGCCAAATTCTCTTGTCCTCACTTGTAGCGGCAGCAGGTCGTGAACAGCCAGAGAATTCCATCCAGAAGCACCACATTTTGGACAAGCATTGATTTTGACGGGCCAGCTCAAATCTGCATTTTAAAGGGAACCTTAGGTGCAGGCAGACCTCTCGTCAATTCTTACAAGGGATCGTCAGAATCCTTGAAAAAGTAACTGATGAGGCAGGCCCTTCCGCCGACCTGCTCTGAAGACCGTCCTGCCTCAGGTCTGTCGATTGAGTCAGCAGACCTGGCTCCAGCAGAAAGTGACACTTTCATCCAGAAAATTCCTTCTCCCCCATCTCGGCAATGAAGCCGGGATTGCAAAGGCGGGATTAGTCCTATTTTCTGATTCCCAACCCGACATGAAAATCTATCCGGAGATTTTTGTTTTCCCTTCTGTTAATTCCTCATGGCGCTATGATATGACATGAAGCTTTCTTTTCTTCTCTCTTCCTCCCACCTAGCACCACATGCTGATTTCTGGCAATGCTTAGCCAAATGGCCAAATTCGGTGCACTTGTCCGAAGACCTTTTACCACACACTTCCACTACAGTTGAGTGAGGCTGTTCATTCCAGAGCAGCTGGATGTGTGGCAATGTAACTCATTGTCAGGTATGGCAGCAATCTCTAAGTGCTATTTCAAGAACTCTAGTAAGCCTGCGTCTGTCTTCTACTGATACTTTTCTCTGGAATGACTTTCCTTTCAAAGCTCAGACAAAGCAATCCCTTCATGGATCATGGGGAAACCCATCAATGTCATGTTTTGCATAGTTTACTCAGCTTGCCACCAATCCAGCAACATCTTCATTATCTCTTTCCCTCCTCAAATGTAATCTGTTCCACAACTAATTTTAGGCTCTTGATCATTTGGACTAACTGGACATATGTTTGGATTTTGGGCCAGGAATGATCAGATTCATAATCAATGTGGAGGTCTGTAGATTAAAAACACAAATTGTTTTATTTTTGGAATTGATTACATGTTGGTTTACCTCAAAATAAAAATGAATTCTTTCTCCTACTTACGTCAGTTCCACCCCACTTGATGCTCTACATTTTTCCTAACTAATGCCAATATTTGCCGAGCTTGACACCACCCAGGACAAAGCAGCCCACTTGATTGGCACTACATCAACAAATATTCACTCCCTCCACCACCGACGCTCAGTAGCAGCAGTGTGGACAATCTACAAGATGCACTGTAGGAATTCACCAAAAATCCTTCGACAGCACCTTCCAAACCCAGGACCACTTCCATCTAGAAGGACAAGGGCAGCAGATACATGGGAACACCACCACCTGCAAGTTCCCCTCCAAGCCACTCACCATCCTGGCTTGGAAATATATCACCATTCCTTCGCAGTCGCTGGGTCAAAATCCTGGAATTCCCTCCCTAACGGCATTGTGGGCCAACCCACAGAACATGGACTGCAGCGTTTCAAGAAGGCAGCTCACCACCACCTTCTCAAGGGCAACTAGGGATGGGCAATAACTGCTGGCCAGCCAGCGACGCCCATGTCCCACAAATGAATTAAAAAAAAGAAATGGTGACAAAGTAGACCACAACCTATGTCACAACAAGGTCCCATAACTCACTTTTTATCTTTGTGCTGACCTTTACCCTTTTCTCCATTGTTATATCCAAATAATGGTTATCACTAACTGATTTTATTGTCAGACCTTAATAATCCCAATGAAGAATGCTAATGCGTTTACACCATCGATCACCAAGGTGCTCTGGCCTTTACAGGTGCCTCGTATACATTGCCACACAATGGAGGCCCAACCTTGGCAATAGTACAGCAAGGTAAGTGAGTGCAGTCGGCTCCCTCCAGAGATAACAAAACCTAGTCAAAGAGATGCTTTCAGCAGAGCTCATGAGGTAAATACTCTGCGCTGGGAAATCTAAAGAATGCCTTCAGTCTTATTTTATGTTTTCTTTTCCCTCTCTGGTGCTCTGCGTCTGTTCAGTGTTGGCGTCTCTTTCTCCAGCCCAGAATTCACATGGAGGCAAAATGTTTTGTGTGCAAGCCGTACAGACTGCAGTTCCACAGCCCACTACCTGCTCTTGAGCAGAGAGTGCTGTTGAAGCTCCTACTGCAAGAAAGGCAGGCAATCAGCTCATTAGAAGTGTCCTCAGCTATTGAATAAGTGTTCCAGCAGTCAGTGAGGTAACATTTAATAGGGAAGTTCTGTTCTAGTATGAGTGATGCTGTGTTAACGGCATTGAACCCACATGAGAGGAACAGTCATACAGCTGAGGAACAATGAGTCTCCAAAGTGATTTGTATCAGTGGATTACATGTCAGGTTGGAAATTGTGTCTTTATTGTAACTGCAGACCATGGGAGTGCTAGCTGAACCAAAAAGATAAAGTTTCTTCAGCAAACACAATCAGTCATAAAATATTAGACACTCTCATAATATTCCCCTTTTAACCATGTGGCCCTACTTAATATTCCATGAAGAGCTGCGATGTTCTAAGGACTGTGCAGCTTTGCAGAACAATTGGAACTGGTTTCTGGTTATTTTAGTGATGGTACTTGCCGAAATCTTGCTCATTGTATCATTGACAAATCTCTCTCTGTCCTTGTCCGCTTGTCTTTAGATGCAAGATGCTGGGTGATAAAGGCTTGGTGTAGCAGGGCGAGGAAGGAGGTGGTGGGGCTTGTATCATTGAGTGGCTCCCTTCTCATCTGCTCCCCTAAACAGAGGGGGAGGGGGCACATAAAATGGGTTGGATGCCAATCCCACTACCTTTCATTCCTATTACTAATCTATTTGCTACCTTCTCCCCCACCCCATATGGGGGGGGGGGGGGTGGGGGGGGTGGGGGGGGGGCATGCAGGCACGTGTGGAAATCAGCAATCCACCCATCATATTTAAATTAGAAATTAAGAATCAATTAGATTTGTTATCAAGGAAGGAAAAGGGAGTCATTCTTCGGGGGCTGCCCTTTGCCGATTGCAAGTCAGTCCCCCCTTATACTGAAACCCCCCCCTCCTTGCCATCTGCTCCTTCCCTCTCCCCACCCCCCCCCCCCCCCCCCCCTTACCCCCCCTCCCCCTGCCCCCCCCAGCCCACATTGTCCTTCTCCCTAATGCACCCACACCCTCCTGGCCCAAAATCCTGGACTTACCTGCTCTGGAAGCCTATGGGGTCCTCTCTTCAGCTGCAGTCCCGGCAGTCGCCACTGACAATTCCCTGGCGCTGCCGGGACTCATGAAACCGCCAGCCAATCAGCAGCTCCAGAAGGTGGGACCTGCCCAACAACGGGCAGAAGTCTGACTCCAACCTCATTAGTTCCCCCCAAGCACTTTGTGGCTGTGGGATGGGTCAGCATGGAGCATGCTGACCCCTTTGGCCTGTTCCATCACTCATCAAGAATATGACTTATCATGTACCTTCTGCACTATCTCTATATCCCTTAATGCACTCAGTCCCAATAATCCATCAACTTCTGTCCTGAAACTACTCAACTGAGCATCCACAGCTCTTTAGGATAGAGAATTGTCAAGATTTATAACTCCCTGGTGAAGAAGTTTATTTTCATCTCAATCATCTCAATCCTAAATCATCAACCCTTTAATATGAGACTGTGACCCTGCGGTCTACATTCCTCAGCCAGGATAAACATCTTCCCTGTCAAGTCCTTCACAAATTTTTTATGCTCAATTCGGCCACCTCTCTTTCTTCCTAAATAGGCCTGGTCTTCTCAATATCTTACTGTAGGCCAATCCACTTAATCCAGGAACCAGTCCAATGAACTTTTGCACTCCTCCAGAGCCACTATGTTCTTTCTTAGATAAGGAGACTAAAGCAGCCCACTTGATTCTCACCCCTTCCAAAAACATTCACTCCCTCCACCACCGCCGCACAGTAGCAGCAGTGTGTACCATTTAAAAGATACACTGCAGGAGTTCACCAAAGTTCCTTAGGCTTCATCTTCCAAATCATCATCTAGAAGGATGTGTTGTGAAATTGCCTAGCAAACCATTCAGTTGAAGGCAATTAGGGACGGGCAACAAATGCTGGCCAAGCCAGCAATGTCCACATCCTATGAACGAATATAAAAAAAATCAAACCATAGTTGATCTGCACCATTTGATAAGTATCTCTTCATTGCTTCATCCAAATTGGTAATAAATATGGTAAAATGTTGAGCACACAAAACCAATCTCTGGGGAACACCACTTGTTACATGCCATCAATCAGAGTACTGACCCTTTAACCCCACTCTCTTCACTCTCCCAGACAACTTGCAAGAAAGGTTAATCGTCAACCGATAATTCTGTGTATCCTCAATCTTACTAAAGATGTCTGCTTATCAAATCTCCTGACCTAGATTATAAGTGATCTCTTCAAAAGAAACTCAATCCGAGTAGTGGCACGTGAATTATCCTTAACAAAGGCAACCTGGCTCTCTGATCAGTTCAGATTTGTTCAAGTGCTCAGTCACTCTTTCCCTAATGAGGGATCTCAGTGCTTTCCTGTAACTGACATTAAATTGACAGGCCTGCATTTATCTGCTTTCTTTCTCCTACTCTTCTTAGATAATGGAATAGCATTAGCAATTTTACAGTTTCTCACTCAAGAGAGCTTTGAAAGATATAGCTAAGATTTCTACAACTTCCTCACCGACCTCATTCAAAATCCCAGGGTGGAAGCCATCAGATCCTGGGGATTTATCTATCCCAAGCCTAATTTTTCCTCCATTGCCACTTGGTTACTTCTATTGAATGTTCTGATTTATGTTCTAGTTTTCCGACTATTACTGCTATTTTATCTTCACAGTACCGAATTAATTGTGAGGCTTATTGGCAGCTCAACCTTTGAGGTGGCAGGTAATACTCTGGGCAAAGTCAGAAGCATTTTAAAAAGATGTGTGGTTGGGAAATGTAAATGGAACACCATTTCTTTATTCATCCTTATTAATTTTCCCATTTCTGTCCACATTCGTTTTTGTCAATCTTCTCCTCTTTACATATCTATAGAAACTTCTGCAATCAGTAGTTATGTTCCCCACTAGATTACTTTCATACTCTATTTTTCCTTTCAAATCAATGCATTGGTCCTCCTTTGCAGAATTTTAAACTGTTCCCAACCCTCAGGCCTGTTGCTTTTTCTTGCCAATCTGTATGCTTCTTTCTTGGATCTGATACTATTTCTAATTTCCCTTGTGAGCCATGGTTTGGCCACAATTCCCTTATTACTCTTGCACCAAACAAACATAAACAACTTCTCAGGTTCATCTATTCTTTGGACGTACAATCTATATACCTGGCATCCCACTAATGCTGAAATTTATATACCACAATGCTCATTGGTGCAATAGGCAGAATGTCTTTTTGGCTTGGTGGCAGCATCCTGTTCGCCACGAATATCATTTGTATTGCTAGTGCACAGTAGCGACGTGTAACCTGTTGCTTCCAGGGTAATCAGTGGCAGTCTGGGCACTTTTCAGGGCCGAATGTGACAGCCTTAGGCCTGTTCACCACCCTCTTCTCATACAGCGTAAAAGTGTCGTTTACCTGACATTGGTATTATTGCGATTGACCTGATGAGTCCAAGACAAAAAGCTTTGACAAAATATTCTTTTTCAGCAATAGTTAAGTTCGATGCTACAAAAAGGCTCTTTGTATACCTGGGGCAGAAGTTCTCAGAATGCCCTGGCTAACATGTATTCCTCAAACAACATTGTTAAAACAGAAAATAGGCTATTTCTCTCAATGCTATTTGTAGGAGTTTGGAGTCTGATGAATGTAAATTGGTCGCTATGCCTTACTACATTACAGTAAGAAATTTAACAACACCAGGTTAAAGTCCAACAGGTTTATTTGGTAGCAAAAGCCACACAAGCTTTCGGAGCTGCAAGCCCCTTCTTCAGGTGAGTGGGAATCTGGTACTTGGATCTGATACTATTTCTAATTTCCCTTGTGAGCCATGGTTTGGCCACAATTCCCTTATCACTCTTGCACCAAACAAACATAAACAACTTCTAAGGTTCATCTATTCTTTGGGATGTACGGTCTATATACCTGGCATCCCACTAATGCTGAAATTTATATAACACAATGCTCATTGGTGCAATAGGCAGAATGTCTTTTTGGCTTGGTGGCAGCATCCTGTTAGCAGCGAATATCATTTGTGTTGCGTTTTCCCACTCACCTGAAGAAGGGGCTTGCAGCTCCGAAAGTTTGTGTGGCTTTTGCTACCAAATAAACCTGTTGGACTTTAACCTGGTGTTGTTAAACTTCTTACTGTGTTTACCCCAGTCCAACACCGGCATCTCCACATCATGATTACTACATTACAACAGTAAGTACACTTCTAAAGTATCTCCTTGGTTGTAAGACAACATGAAGCATCCTGAAGTCATGAAAGGTGCTAGACAATATTTTCCCTTGTCTCTCTCTTTCTGAATTCAGTCTATTTTTCTCTCTGTCAGTTAATTCTTTTTTACAAGATTTATGTACACAAAACAAAACCAACCTCAGATGTGTCATTAGAACACTTAATTTATCACACACACACACACACACGCTTCCTGTATCATTTATCGAAGAAAACAATTTCTGAACTTTTTTCATGTAGCTTTTCAAAATTATATTAACGGAAACTACTGGGAGGCTGAAGAAAAATCAGCTAATGGATTCATTTGAGAAATTAGGTGAATTCTTTTTTTAATTCATTCGTGGGACATAGGCGTCCCTTTCTGGCTAACATTTATTGTAAGAGCTTTAACAACACCAGGTTAAAGTCCAACAGGTTTATTTGGTAGCAAATACCATTAGCTTTCGGAGCGCTGCTCCTTCGTCAGATGGAGTGGATATCTGCTCTCAAACAGGGCATACAGAGACACAAAATTAAGTTACAGAATACTATTTAGAATGTGAATCTCTGGAGCCAACCAGGTCTTAAAGATACAGACAATGTGAGTGGAGGGAGCATTAAGCACAGGTTAAAGAGATGTGTATTGTCTCCAGACAGGACAGCCAGTGAGATTCTGCAAGTCCAGGAGGCAAGCTGTGGGGGTTACTGATAACTGTGGGGTTTCACACTATCAGTAACCCCCACAGCTTGCCTCCTGGACTTGCAGAATCTCACTGGCTGTCCTGTCTGGAGACAATGCACATCTCTTTGACCTGTGCGTAATGCTCCCTCCACTCACATTGTCTGTATCTTTAAGACCTGGTTCGCTGTAGAGATTCGCATTCTAATCAGTATTCTGTAACTTGATTTTGTGTCTCTGTATGCCCTGTTTGAGAGCAGATATCCACTCCATCTGATGAAGGAGCAGCGCTCCGAACGCTAATGACATTTGCTACCAAATAAACCTGTTGGACTTTAACCTGGTGTTGTTAAAACTCTTACTGTGTTTACCCCAGTCCAATGCCGGCATCTCCACATCATAACATTTATTGCCCATCCTTAGTTGCCCTTGGAGGGTAGTTGAGTCAACCAAATTGCTGTGGATCTGGAGTCACACGTAGGCCAGACCAGGTAAAGATGGCAGATTTCCTTCCCTAGAGGACATTAGTGAACCAGGTGGATTTTCTGACAATCAACGATGGTTTCATAGTCATCAGTAGATTCTTAATAATTAAATATTGAATTCAAATTCCAACGCCTGCCGTGGTGGGATTCGAACGTGGGTCCCCAGAACATTAGCTGAGTTGCTGGATTAATTGTCTAGCGATAATACCACAAGGCCATTGCCTCCCCTTATTGCACATAGGCAGACTGCACAACCTAAATTCAGCTCAGTGTTCTGCGGAAAAATAATCTCCAATTTCATGGAGTGGTAATGTGAAAGTGAAAGGCATTACTCGATACAAAGTTAACAACTATTGTAATTGGAGAGAGAATGCTGGAAAAACTCAGTCTATAAGGAGAGAGAACAGAGCCAAAGGCCCGAGTCTGTTCAACCCTCCAGAACACACAGCATATGGATGTTGCCGTATTGCTGAGTTTTTCCAACATTCTCTGCCTTGTTTCAGATTCCAACATCCGCAATATTTTGATTTTATTTTACCTGATATAATTGGCTTTGCTATTGTAAAGTATTTGGTTTGAAAGTTATTTTGTTTAAACCCTCATATTGGGCAGTAGGAATTTCAGTTACTTAGGGAAGAATTATGGAGAAATAAATTTAGAAAACATTTTGAAGGCTTTATAGAAAGCAAGTGATCACATTTGCATAATCACACAGCGATTTGCTCTGAGGAGGTCAGCTAGTTTGTGCCACGCGGTCTAATGTCTTTAATTTTGTAAATACCAGTTACAGCGTCGCTTACAGGACTAGCATTTAATCGTTCAATGATATTATGCTGAGTTTTCAATGTAGCAATAAATAAAAGTGGACTAAGCAATGCTTTGTTTTCTCCATCCTAGAATCATAGAATCCCTTCAGTGCAGAAAGAGGCCATTTGACCCATCAAGCCTGCACCAACAACATTTCCACCCAGGCCCCATCCCCGTAACCCCATGTCTTTACTCTGCTAATCCCCCTGACACTAAGAGGCAATTGAGCATGGCCAATCCACCTAACCCTCACATCTTTGGATTGTGGGAGGAAACCGGAGCACCCAGAGGAAACCCACGCAGACACGGGGAGAATGTGTAAACTCCACACAGACAGTTACCCAAGGCCAGAATTGAACACGGGTCCCTAGTGCTGTGAGGCAACAGTGCTAACCACTGTGCCACTGTGCTGCCCTTCCTCAAAAATCCTGTTCCCAAAAAAGGGACTGTAAAATGTCCATTTTGCTGAAAATCTTTTCTCTTCAACCTAGGGGTTCAGTGTATCAGCTGTTCTAGGAAACTCTACCCACTTAGCTTCTGGTAGCAGGGATGCTCTTTCTAGAATACTAGGAAATCCAGATGCATAGTTGACCCCTCATTCCAGCAGTTCTCAGAAGCAATCTCTGTTCCAACCTACACCAGATAATGTCCATAGAGCATGCTAACAAGTAAATGACCTTATTAGACAACCAGGGAACTGGGCAAAGGTCACTGTTGGACCAGCTGAGAATTATTGGCCAGAGTTATTCACCAATCCCCCTGACCGATAATGAATATACTGGTAAAACACTGACTCTCAGTAATTGTTCAGCGATTTACCTATATGAATTGAAAAATTACTCCTTATGCAGCTCTCAATGTTGGGTTAATTTCCTCCATTCCATTGTAATTTTGGGTAAACAACTGGTTTTCCCAAGCGAACACTCAAGACTGTTGTATGAAGCTCGGGCCTGAGTAAGTTGCTCAAAGCAGGTCGGTGGCAGCTCGCTGTTGCACAGAATGTGATAATTATTTTTCTTTCAATGCTCATGAATGCGAGCAGTGCACAGATTGACAATGTCTCACTGAACCAAAATACCTGATAACTGAATGTGAACCGAGCAGACAACGCCTGAAAGAGAACGTCAGATACGCCAAATCTGGTGAAGCCCCCAACCAAAACATTAACCACTGGGATCCGTGTGATCCCATTGCCCATTGACCATTTGTATTTCTGATTTCCAGCATGTGCAGTTTGTATCATGACATCTGACTGGGTATCATACACACCATTTTTAATAGTAGCTGGGTAGAGAAAAGTGACCAGAGAATACCATAGAGTTCAACCATAGATCAGGCTCCAAAATACTAAGGGAGGATTTTACCCCTGGATTTTAGGCTCTGATATCAGAGTCAAAATGAAGGTCAGAATTCCAAACCTTGTGGAGAACTAGTCACCCAGCAGGGATTTTCCTTGAATTAGTGAGCAGGGGAATGCCTCTTCAGGCAAGAGAGAAAGGGTGGGGTGGGCACCTCAAGATGGAGGTACCTTCTCTCCAATGCTTTAAATAAAAACAGATTGAGCAGCCGGGCTATCATATTGGAGGGGGAGCCTATCGCTCCACAGGGTGGCAGCTGTGACCAGGGTAGGTGTTGGGGGAATGAGGGTCCTCCAAGCCTGCCTGGAGTGCTGACCCCTCAGTCTGCCACCGGGAGGTCACCTCCATGTAGCTGACATGTTCCCCAACAGCCCCGGAGTCCAAATGCTGACAAGAAAATAGCAGTCGGCCTCTGATAATAGGCCCTTAATTATTTTCTGAGTGGCGATCTGTCACTTGTGGAGGGGGGTAGACCTGCTGCCTATCATCCCAACTCTGGGAAAGTGACCCAGGAGGAGCAAGGGGCCGATGCTGTTTAACAGTATGAATTTTCACGCTCGCTTGCTACATATATGGCCCATAAATATCCTAGCACAGTGGAGGAAGGGGAAATCATGCAGAGGTTTACCTTGTACACCAAAACAGAGAGATATATTTACTTACTCATCAGTCTTTTGAAGCACTTTGGCTTTTTATCCCAAACCACAAACAGATAGTAGGCAGGAATACCGGTCAGAGTGATGAGAAATCCGATGCCAGTGTTGAAGGGGTCGGAGTAGAGTGACAGCGCCACTATGAAGAGACAGGTGAAGGCAAAGAAAGCTGGGATGAACAGAGGAACCTGCAACAACAAAAGAGGAATTATTGGAATGCAACTCGGCAATGTTTCACCTTCACTGTCTGGGCGATGATTTGGTTAGCCCACCCATGAGAAATGTCAACAGGATTAAAGTTGGATGGGTTTTCAAAAAGAGAGATCTGCTCCGCCAGAGTGGCACATAGGTGGGTGAAGATGGATTGACTTCTAATTCATTCTGCCACGCAGTCAGGAATGAGTCAGGTAGCTTTTAATTGAGATATTCTGCTGAGATGCAAGCTCCAATTAAGGCTAAACTTGTTCACACAATTAGAGAATGCTACGCAGAGAAAAGGACAATTTTGCCCATTAACTCAGACTTGATATTTACAAGGTTATTTCTCTATATATGGCTTTAAAGGTATCGCAGTAAGAGTTCACTCAGCTGGCAAAGACTTTTGGGAACAGATATCAGTAGTTCAGCTGTGTCCTTCCTCTGATTTTTTCCATCTAATTTAATCCCATATATTATTGAAACCATAAATTTTCATAATATATTTCCATTTACTTTTCAGCGAGTGAGTGAAGGCGTAAGAAAGGTGAGAATGTAAACGAGTAAAGCACTGAAAGAATGTGAGTGGGACTGAGAGGGAGTGTAAGTGACATAAAATTAAACAGAAAAAGAGAGAAAGAAATAGGAATAGAGAATGGGAGTCAACTGATAGAAAAAATGAAATAATAATCATAGCGCCAAAAATGTTCCAAGCCCAGAAGTAGGCCAATCCGCATGTCATATTTGTACAAGGGACTCCAACAGTGGCCTACCTATTGCCTAGATTTGAGAAACAGCAACAGAGAGCACCAATAAGACAGAGAAGAAGTGAGTGAGGCTACCTAAGACAGAAAGCACAAGGTAGATTCTGACTTTGTGTAAACTGGATGATATTGGGTCACAGACTCATTTTATGATTTTTAGTTTAGGATTTCATTGGAATTAAAAATTGGGAGTTTTACACTATTGTCCATTTTATGTTATCACACGGTGCCAAAATCTACTTCCAGTGAGTCAAGTAGAGTGCAAGTGCAAAAGAGAGTGAAAAGGACACTGACATTATGGGCAGGATTTTGCCAGCTTTCAAGAGGCAGGATCAGGGTGGGGAGGTGGGTTGGGGGGAAGGGTGAAATCGGGGTGAGCCACAGTGGATCAGCTATGTCCCGCCATCGGGAAAGTTTACTGGTGGTGTGATCGGTTTTGAACAGGCTTCCAACCACAAGGAAGTGGGAAGCAAATTTGAATATTTGAATGGCCCATCGATGGCTATTTTGCCAAGCCATAGGCATTCTGTCGAAAGTGGATTGGAGCCCCGATGAGTGGAGAGGCCATCAGTTGAATGTAGATGGCTTCCCAGCAGTAACCCAGAGATGAAGGGCGGGATTTTCTGATCTCGCCTGTGGCTGCCAGAAAGAATGGGGCTGCGTGCAGGGAAGGCAGCTCTTGTCACTGGTTTAGAGGGGTCTCCTTTCTATCATTATCATTTAAATTGTTTTTGTGACATACCTTCGGCCTACCAATATAGGCTCCAGGGCCCCTGCCTGCCTGCCTGCCTCAGCTGCAGCTTCTGATGGTGCTGCTGACCTTGCAGCCCTCTGACTGGGCCAGCAGCTCCAGAGGACAGATGGCCATCCTGCGTAAGCTGGCAGCCCCAACAGCAGTTTGTTCCTGAGCTGCCATCAGTGAAATCAAGGCTAGGTCCAGCCGGTCGGCCCATGCATGCTGAGACATACAGTACCGGCCATTGTCGGGACTCTGACCCTTTAGGGTAAATTCTGCCTTTCATAGAATCATAGAATCCTACAGTGCAGGAGGAGGCCATTCGGCCCATCGAGTCTGCACTGACCACAACACCACCCAGCCCCAATCCCCGTAGCCCCATGTATTTACCCTGCTAATCCCCCTGACACCAAAGGGCAATTTACCATGGCCAATCAATCTAACTTGCACTGTGGGAGGAAACCGGAGCACCCGGAGGAAACCCATGCAGACACGGGGAGAACGTGCAAACTCCACACAGACAGTGACCCAAGCTGGGAATCGAACCCTGGTCCCTGGCCCTGTGAAGCAGCAGTGCTAACCACTTAGCCACTGTGCTGCTTTCATCTGAGTGAGAGACAGTAGCGGACAAAGAGTGAGATCTGGCACACGTGAATGATACAGAAAGAGTGTTGAGCGTGTGAGAAACCAGAGGCGGAAGGGATGTAAACAAGACGGAAGGGCCCCAGAACTCCAGAGCTGGCCTCAGTGAGCGTGGATTTTAGGCAGAAGTTCAGCCTGACATCCCTCACCTTATTGGGAATCACGGGGTCTGGATAATTAAAATCTTATGTCCATTTGCCCACCTCATTTCCACCACATCAAGGACATCTGCCTCAGCTGTTGGTGGAAGGAGGAATTTGTGCAGCAATTTGCCACAATGTTCATGATGCTGCAATGCTCAGAAGGAATAAACAGTTCAGGCCAGTAGTCTTATTTCCCTGTTTTACTGGTGTTCCATTTTAAAGTATACAAGACCAGGTCAGGCCAGTATTCATAAAGTCATAGAGGTTTACAGCATGGAAACAGGCCCTTCAGCCCAACTTGTCCATGCCGCCCAGTTTTTACCACTAAACTAGTCCCAATTGCCCGCATTTCCCTCTAGACCCATCTTACCCATGTAACTGTTTAAATGCTTTTTAAAAGACATAATTGTACTCTCCTCCACTACTACCTCTGGGACTGGCATTGCAGTACCACCCTGCATGCAGTAGGGGAATTCCAGTTGAATAAAGTGTGTAGTGTGTGTACAGAATAAAAACAAATGAGTTTAATTTAAGACAATTATAAATTTTATGGATCAGGCGAGACCAGTACATGACATGAATGTTGCTCTACCGGTCTATGATGTCACCCGAACCGATTGCCATGTTCCTGCCTTTGCAAAGTATCCCCCTGCCACCTGATATTCCAGATTCATAAACAGTCTGAGGCAGCACCAGTAAATCAAATCGGACATTGATCGTCATGTGAATGAAGCTTTTGTTGGACCGTTGCTGCACTCACAACTGGCGGACAAAGTTCAGGAATGAAAAATGTAAACTGAGTGACATTTGGATTTTAAAAAAACATACTGCAATCAAGCAAATTGGTCGTGTGGTGTTTTATAAGATCATCTTTGGAGGGCAGCCGGCGGGGGAGGGGGAAGGGTGGGTGGGAAGAGGAATGGCAGGGAGGGAAAGGGGATGTATTTTTCTGGGAATGCTGCCAGACTTGGGTATTTGCAAATTCTGTGGCCCCGATGAATGCATTTTTTGTTCACTGTATGACTGATTAGCCCAATAATACTTCCACGGAGTCTGACTTAGGGATCTGGTAGTAACGGGGCTGATATGGTTCATGGATTGCAGGTCAGCCACCTCCAGCAATCAGCATTTGTGCGTGTGTTTTTTCCAACTTGTTCTAAATGTAGCCATTCTGCACTCATTTCCTAGCAGTTGGCTGAACATTTTCACCACTCGCCCTCACAAATTCCTTGTTCTAAAGGGAGGAAATGCAGAACTAGAAATGATGAATGTTTACTTCTCAGTTTAAAACAAAAGGCGATCTTTCTGTCTATCTTTTTCATCAACTTAACTAATGAAATCGGTGATAACTAACGAATCGAACCACCTCTCCATCATCAGCACTCTCAATCTTGAAGAACCTCAGTAAGTTACACTTATGGCAGGAAAAGCAACCTGTGTAATTTATAGGACTGCGAGCAAAATGCTAACGTGCATGTAAAATGGAATAAATAAACATAAATACATAATGCAATGCAATATGGGGTGTTATTATTTTTAATGCCCCCATAGTCGAATATGATTTTTAAGATTCAGCCTTTACTGGCGAGAAGTCATGGGATGATAATGACAGTAATTACCACGCTTTAAGCCATGGCCTAATGCTGTTTGTAAAATTTGCTGCGATCTGCTCGTTCAACTGGAGGTGCCGTTAACCCTTTCAGTGCCCCACTGAGTGCTGCTGCTGTTGGATTCTTCTTCAGTATCTGAGACATAAGGAGGGATTTTACCGCCTTGCTCGTCCTGAAACTGTAAAATGCCACCCAAGGTCAACGGACCTTTCAATGTTCCGCCCCTCACCCAATTCCCGCGGTGGGTGGGGGCGGTAAAAGTTCGGCCAAACACAACAAAATTTGACCTGTGGTACAAACTGCTCAATTTGTAGATTCCTGACTATTGACAAGTGAAAGACATTTTTGGCCTTTCAAAATGGATCTCACCTCCCCCCCCCCCCCCCCCCAACGACAGCTCAATTGCCAAGTGGAAGAAGAGAAATGTTAATCTTGCAATTCATTTTTACAATTAGAAAAAGACCAGAAAACAACATTAGATTTGGTTGCTAATAAAAAAAATTCAAGTAAAAAGAATAAGGATAGAACAGAAAGAGAGAGAACGAGGGAAGAATAACAATAAGAACTAAGCCATCAGAAAACTATTTGATTTGTTTAAAGTTTATCTTATTGGTGTCACAAGTCGGCTTACATTAGCACTGCAATGAAGTTACTGTGAAAATACCCTAGTCGCCACACTCCGGCGCCAGTTCGGATACCCTGAGGGAGAACTTAGCACGGCCAGTGCACCTGATCAGCGCGTCTTTCAGACTGTGGAAGGAAATCGGCGCACCCGGAGGAAACCCACGCAGACATGGGGAGAACGTGCAGACTCTGCACAGTCAGTGACCCAAGCCGTGAATGGAACCTGGATCCCTGGCGCTGTGAGGCAGCAGTGCTATCCACTGTGCCACCGTGCCATCCAGTTATGGAATAATACTGGAATAATAAAAGCTACACTTTTGACTAATTCAGTTATTTTAGTTTCTATTATTGGATTGGAATACATGAGGTAAATACGTACAGAACTATTTGATTTAACAATTTGATTTGTTGCCATAGCTACGGGAGTAAATTGCCACTCTTTCTTTTGTTGCAGGTGAGCAAGGATTGAGTCATAAATGGGATTTGTTACTTTAAACCTCCCAAGTTAGCTTTATATATCAGATGCAGTTTGCTAAGTTTAAGAAGGGCTGTAATTTATCTACATTGAGCAAGGCCAATCTCTCAAAATAGTGAGCCCGGAAAAGCGATGGAAATAATGAGGATACTGGCCTGAAAATTGCAGTGTGATATTGAACCCACAAGAGCCTCTGATTTTTGATGATCTACCTAACATTAACTGAGGCGGGAATTAGAATGCAACACATCATATCTGTGCCTGTCGATTTAGATGGGAGAAGGTGATCGTCATTTCTGCTGCTGAGCATTTGTGGGCACTGGGGTCCCTAACGATACAATATCCTTGGACTTTGCGCATGATGGTGTCCCACTTGGGCGAGGTACTGGAAGGTGACAAGGGCTGATTGAACCATACTCCAACATTGAAGTAACATTTCCACATGAGGAAGGAAAAAATAAAACTGGGGGGAAAAATGGGTGGGATTTACCAAACCCTCACTCCCCTCCCCCTCCTCCGTGCAGCGGAGGCGGCCCGCCATTGGCTGGCAGTGAGATCTTCCAGTCCCATCACTGTCAATGGGGTTTCCCATTGTTCGCAAGATCCTGCTGGAAGGAACGGCTGGAAAATCCCAACCAATGAAACCAGGCTGAGGCTGGGAATTAAACCCTCATTGTTATTTGATTTGGAATCGTGAAAAGGATTTCAGCGGCAGGTGAACCTATGTTCAGCCACAATGTTCCATTTTTGATGTTTTCAGAGAATGCCACACATCATTAAATACTAAGCAAGCAAAAAAGACAAGAAAGGTACAGCATCTCAATATTCATCTTTCCAAGTTGAATTGGCCAGTACTGACCTGCAGTGAACATTACCTTAAATGGTCGTGGCATGTCTGGACGCTTGTATCGCAAGTATATCAGCCCAGTTACTGCCAGTCCAATGAAAAGCCACCGGGCGAAGCTTAAGAAATTCAACAGACTGTAAATATCGCTCATAAACAGCATGAGGATAGTTAAAGGGTACTGCAAAAGATGAAAAGTTTAAACAAATGTAAGATTGGAATAAAATTAGCAGGATTTAGGATGGGATCTGACACAATACTGTATTAGTATGTTCCGTTAAGATATTGTTCCAGTCTTAATCTCCTTGTCTTTTCACATATTAAAGATCTGAAATGCTCAAGATTATTATAACTAGTATAGAAGAAGATATGTGAAGCATGTTCTCAGTTTGCAGAACTTCAGGTGTCAAGATTTTACTGCACTGTCTAAGTCAGAAGTTCCAAAGGGCAGAGTGAATATTACTGGGCTGCAGTTTTCTATTATTCTGGTGTGGGATATATTGCCCAACACACAGTTTTAGTAGCAACAATGCAAAACCACTCCTAATGATGGCACTAACCATCAGAGCAGTCACTTTGAATCTAGCTGCAGGTAAACTTCTTCCATTCCTAACCCAGAATGATCCTTCCCTGTGGTAGTTGGTTGCAAGCTTGTGACTCTGTTGCTGAATCTGAATATAATTGAGCCATTTCCAATCCACTTGAATTATGGAGGGTACATTGTTGTTGTTTATCTTCCTGCACATAGTAGCGCACAAGGCAGACTTTCATTTGTTTCCATAGCTTGTTTTTCCTGGAACAGGTAGCTGACCTGTTGCTAGAGGCTTACAGCTTGAGGGGCGCCACTCCACATCAAACAAGACTGACCAGGGAGTTTTTACCGCTCTTATTGACAACCACTGGCGTGTTGGTAAGATTTGCAGGTTGACACACTCAACCTGTTTGACCGGGTTATGGATGCACCTTCTTTGGCCATCAAGTCCTGGGGTGGGACTCGAACCCAGAGCTCCTGGCTCAGAGTCAGGGATACTATCCACTGCAACACAAGACCTCCTATGGGGGTAGGGTGGGGGGGTTCATGGAGCTTTCTATTCCTTAAAAAAAAATTGCCCTGGGTACTTAGATGCTTCAGACATTTCTCTAACCCAGTTTTGCTCAGACAATTGATATTATGTGCAAACTCAGTGAGAAACAATAACTCTCAGTTTGTAACAGGAAGCGAATGGGCTGGATTTTCAAAACAGGGTTTGGAATCCAACATCCAGATGAAGTTCTGGTTCCCAACCCTGTGCCTCAACTCTGACGCTCCCGCTGCACTGTTTTGAAATGCTCGTGCCCTAATCAGGCAGGGGACTAGTTCAGTGTCTAATCAGTGGGGCTCAACATCTCGAGGGGTGGTGGCTGTCTTCAGAACACGAGTGGCAACGTCAGATGGCAGCCATGGTGCCACTGCCTAGCTGAAGACAGCATGTGGCATCTTGGAGGGTTAGCAGCATAAATGTTTAAGCGTCCAAACGACTAGATCAGAGGTAATGTGAATGATGTAGCACAAGATCCCCCCCAGGGCTCAATAATTTTCAATTAATAAAATTAAACGTTCCCCTTGACCCAATTTGAACCTGAGCAGTTGCACACTAACATGTTCCAGATTATTTGGCTTCCCCAAATTCATCGTTGACAATTTCAGTCGCAACATCCCCAGGTCAGCAGCAAGCTCTTCTGGGAGTTTAATTGGTCATTAGTTGGAGGCAAGTGGGTTCCCCATCCCCTCACGCCTGCCCTCACTTTGAAAACTGAAGTGTTTTCCAAAGGCTTTGGAATCCAGGGGCATGATTTTTAAATCCCGCTCTCACCCTTTCCCAACTTCCCAATATTGGAGAGATATTCCTGCCCCAATATCTCGACCTGGAAAGCCTCGTTATGATGTGAAATTGACAACCAAAAGGTTGGAAGTCAGGTGAATATGCACTTAAATGACCGGAGATGCTTTCTTACCAACACAATAACAGCAGGAATAGGTGTATGTTTACGAACATGGATCATGGATAGTATTTCAGGAAGGTGACCCTCTCGTGAAGCAACATAAAACATTCTATTTGATTAAAGAGATACAACAAATTATGTCCCAATTAATGCATGCTCTCTATTAACTAGCAAATGCCAATGCAATATCTACGAGTCTGCGCAGATTCATAGTGACATTCTAAGCTCTCCTTTTAAAGCAATTATTTGTCATCAGACGTTAACGAGTTCAGCTTAAATACGTCTCATTAATCTCCTTCACCTCAGCTTCCCTCATCTCTTTCGGAGTAAAATACAACAAATAACTCAGATCACAATAAATTAACATTTTTAGCTTCAGTTGCTTACAATACGGAGGGATTTTATTGAGTACTTCAGGGGAAATTCTAATGTGGCTCAATTGACTCTCTGAGGGAATAAACACAACTGGTTTCCCCTTGATCTTGCTTCGACTTTGATGACATTATCAGATTGTGTTAAAATAAGAGGTTTCTTCACACGGCGGCAAAAAGGTTGCCAAAAGAAGATAATCAAAGTGCAAGGGATGTTAGAGCTAACTGGTTTAGTCAGATTATTATGCATGGGAAACTACACCAGAAGGACCTAAGCAGAGTGACAGGGAAAATTTTCAGCACTTGGTTGAGAAGCTTAATAGAACGCCTAGTTGCCGTTTTAAACCTGATTTTAAAATAACTTGCCCTTGTCACTTCCCCGGCACCAACTGGTCAGATCAGCACCAGTTGCAATCAAAATTAGAGATCATCCTCTCCAGCGGGTCTACTTACCACAGAAGTGCACCAAATAATCAGAGCAGTGCAAAATACATTCTTGACTGACAGGAAACGTATCAGATACTTCATAAAGAATACTTGATTTATTTCCTTTATTATGTGACTGTTGCTGCTTGATATGCAGATATGTCAAGATATATAAAGACAGATTTCTTTATTTGAATTGAGCAAGCAATGCTTCTTTATTCTAACAAAATCTGCACTGCACTTAAAGTCTCTTCCTGCACAATTTAAAGGGAACATTCGTTGTGTGTGGTCTGTTTGTTGTACCATGTGGTATGTTCTGCACTGGTGCATAGCCATGCATCCACACAACCTAGAGGGAACATTGGAGGAAATCAAAATCTTTGGAAAATCATAGAATCCCTACAGAGCAGATGGAAGCCATTTGGCCCACTGAACCTGCACCGACAACAATTCCACCCAGGCACTATCCCTGCAACCCCACTCATCTACCCTGCTAATCCCCCTGCACACTAAGGGGCAGTTTATCGTGGCTAATCAACCTAACCGCACATCTTTGGGAGGAAACCAGAGCTCCTGGAGGAAACCCGTGAAGATACGGGATGAATGTGCAAACTCCACACTGACAGCTGTGTGAGGCTGGAATTGAACCTAGGTCTTCTAGTGCTGTGAGGCAGCAGTGCTAACCACTGTGCCACCGTGCCGCCCATAGAAGGGAATGTAATATTCGTTTAAGGTAGATTTTGAATTTACGGCAAAAAACATTGTACAGTACTTGCGTCATTTGGTCTGTAATTGATGTAATTAATAAAGAAATGGAGAATTTTTAAATTGACTTATATAGACTTTTCTGCAAAAAGATATCACAGGGAAACACTTGCAGATGTTAATACGTTGTTAAAATATTTAAGTTAAATGAAAAGAAATTAATGTTTGCCAAACAAATCTACTGTGAAAATTGAATGACAATGGCCTAATTGTCGTTGAGATTTCAAGTTGTTTCTCAGCTGAATGTGAAGTGTATCATTGTACCACCCTCACATTGGCTGCATATCTAATTTGAATGCTTTACTGTCTAATGTCCATCAGATACTTGTGGAATCAGCAGAAAAACTATTTTGTAAAAACTCACTCAGAATCTTGATTACTAAAGCACATTTGCGTAACAGTTTGGCTGGTACAGTGGAAATTTTAAACCTTTTAGCTGTGCAAATCAGGGCATTAGTTAGGCATTTTCACATTTGTAGTCCAAAACAATAATTGATATTTTGTAACAAGGGAGCCAGTCAGCTATGAAACAAACTGGTAATAATAAATTTGGATCGTCGCCATTGGAAGGTGCCAGCTCGATAGATAATTCCGTACCTGGAATTGACGCGTGATTCACATTGGGCTACTGCGTTGGAACTTGCAAACTGACAAGGAAGAGTGGCAGAATCACAGCATGGGAGCAAGATATCTTCCCATTCTCTAATCTCAGAATGGTGCCTGACCTGATCGGTAGAGGGGATGGAATGACTGGAGAGGTCGAAGGTTCTGGCAGAAAACGGGCGATTAAGCAAAACATACTATGATGATATGTATCAGTTGTAAACCAGTTAACTGTTAAGTACTGCGACAGTACTGTGCTTTTAAGAAATGTATTTTAATCATGCTTCTCTGCAGGATGTTTCTGCAATCTTTGCCAATTTGTTGGCACTGTGTTGTCTGTCATCGGTGTCCTTTATTGTTGCTGAGGCAGTATAACTGATATCATGTTGATTTTAATCCAGACGAATGCAATGTTCTGTGGTTTTAATGAGTCCCCCGGGGTTGCTAAGTGGAGCTTGATTGGGGTTGATTGACAGTTTATTTCATGTGGCTAAGGACAGCTATGCTTCAAGAAAATGTCCAGTTTTAGTTTCAGTTCAGTTGCTGCCAGAAACTGGCAGAAGAAGGCAATGTCTCTGTCCAGAGGCTTTTTCAAAGTTCCAAGACTGCAGGGCCTTGGAGATTTGAGGCAACCTTCAAAGGACCAATTCACAGTGGGTGTTAAAAATTGCAAATCCAGTATCACGTGAGCATACTTGTTTCTGTGTCAAGTCTGAAGAAGTGTGTATGTCTGTGGGATGATGCTTAACTTGGAACAACAAAGATAGCTAGCTGTTAGGAATCATACTGTGTCATGTTTAAGTCTTGTAATTCGTAAAAGTGATGCTAATTCTTTTTGTTACACTTTAACTGTGTTCTTAAATAAGCTTTGTTTGATAAAAGCTCCCTAGTGGGTCACTTGAGTCATATCTGGAGTGAAACACCTTATGCTTACCATGCCAAAATCAAATGTAAAACTTAGGGCCTAGGCTAACTTAACAAAACACCTTGGAGTTTCTGACCTGGGTTTTAACAGTAGATAGATCCTGACCTTCTGCAGGATTGATCACCAGGTGTCCGACCAGTACTAGGTCGAAAATGGCTATTTACTTTGTGGGTTTTTTGAGGGCTTCTGCTTGGTCTTTTGCATGGTTGAAATGGTAATCCCATAGAATTCCAGGGTTATATAATTTTAAAGAAATGTTATTTTTAGGTATGTTATTGCACAATATACATTGATTCCAATTGCTTCAAGTCCTCACTTAAAGTTGTGGTTATGTTTATAAAAATCGCAACTTTAAATGAAATGACTTTAAGTGAACCATGGGTTTCCATAGGAATCAATGTTAAAGCCAGAGTTAGATTCTTTCAGACATTTCTTGCAAAGAAGGTAGATGAGGACAGTGCAGTTGATGTTGTCTTTAGCAAGGCCTTTGACAAGGTACCCACATGGTAGGTTGTTGCATAAAGTTAAATGTCACGGGATCCAGGGTGGGGTTTCTAAATGGATACAAAACTGGCTCCTTGACAGAAGCCAGAGTGTGGTTGTAGAGAGTTGCTTTTCAAACTGGAGGCCTGTGACCAGCGGTGTGCCTCAGGGATCAGTGCTGGGCCCACTGTTATTTGTCATTTATGTTAATGATTTGGATGAGAATATAGGAGGCATGGTTAGTAAGTTTGCAGATGACACCAAGATTGGTGGCATAGTGGACAGTGAAGAAAGTTATCTCCAATTGCAACGGGATCTTGATCAATTGGGCCAATGGGCTGACGAATGGCAAACGGAGTTTAATTTAGACAAATGCTAGGTGATGCATTTTAGTAGATTGAACTAGGGCAGGACTTACTCAGTTAATGGTAGGGCGTTGGGGAGAGTTACAGAACAAAGAGATCTAGGGGTACATGTTCATAGCTCCTTGAAAGTGGAGTCACAGGTGGACAGAGTGGTGAAGAAGGCATTCGGCATGCTTGGTTTCATCGGTCAGAACATTGAATACAAGAGTTGGGACGTCTTGTTAAAGTTGTACAAGACATTGTTAAGGCCACACTTGGAATACTGTGTGCAATTCTGGTCATCCCATTATAGAAAGGATATTATTAAACTAGAAAGAGTGCAGAAAAGATTTACTAGGATGCTACCGGGACTTGATGGATTGAGTTATAAGGGGAGGCTGGATAGACTGGGACTTTTTTCTCTGGAGCGTAGGAGGCTGAGGGGTGACCTTATAGAGGTCTATAAAATAATGAGGGGCATAGATCAGCTAGATAGTCAATATCTTTTCTCAAAGGTAGGGGAGTCTAAAACTAGAGGGGCATAGGTTTAAGGTGAGAGGGGAGAGATACAAAAGTGTCCAGATGGGCAATTTTTTCACACAGAGGGTGGTAGGTGTCTGGAACCAGCTGCCAGAGGTAGTAGTAGAGGCGGGTACAATTTTATCTTTTAAAAAGCATTTAGATAGTTACATGGGTACGATGGGTATAGAGGGATATGGGCCAAATGCGGGCAATTGGGATTAGCTTAGAGGTTTAAAAAAAAGGGCGGCATAGACAAGTTGGGCCGAAGGGCCCGTTTCCTTGCTGTAAACCTCTATGACTCTAATCTACCACTGTGTGCAGCACTGTGCATTTCCAGCTGGATTAGCTTGCAATATAAAATGTATCACTAAATATAAAAGAAGTACAATACACAATACAATTAAATTCTTTTTTTAAAATTACAGTACTCACCTCAGTATACAGTATTTTGGATTGACTAGGCTTCATCTAGTGGCAGCAGATAGTCGGTGCATGTAGCAGCTGAAGTCCTAACCTTTTTTTTACAGGATGTGGACGTCGCTGCATTTATTGTCCATTCCTAACTGCCCTTGAGAAGGTGATGGTGAGCTAAGTTTTTGAATCAATGCAGTCCATGTGATGGAGGTACACCCACAGTGCTGTTAGGAAGGGGTTTCCAAGATTTTGACCCAGCAACAGCAAAGGAACGGTGATATAGTTCCAAGCCAGGATGGTGTGTGGTTTGGACGATAACTTGCATGTGGTGGTGTTCCCACCCATTTGCTGCCCTTGTCCTTCTTGTTGGTCGAGGGCGCAGGTTTGCAAGTTGCTGCCCAAGGAGCCTCGATGAGTTGCTCTACGCACACTGCTGCTGGTCTGTGTAAGGGTGTGGCTGAAGTGAATGTTGAAGGTGGCAGATGGGGTGCAAGTCAAGTGGGCTGCTTTGTCCTGGATGGTGTCAAGCTTCTTGAGTGTTTTTAAAGCTGCACTCCTCCAGGTAAGCACTTTGTGCAGTCAGGAGGTGAGTTACTCACCACAGAATTCCTACCCTCTGATCTCCTCTTGTCACAGTATTTATAAGGCTGATCCGGTTATGTTTCTGGTCAATGGTAACCCCCCCAAGATGTTGTTTGTGACTACCTGTCATCTCTGCCATGAGATGAAGCTCAGGACTTTAGTGCGAGTTCAGCAGCGAAGCCAGAAGTCGGATGTGGCTGAAGGACAGACCCTGAAGACTAAGCTACGAACAGAGGCCAGAGGCAAGAGTGGGAGTCAGAGATGCTGGGAGCGGGAAGAAGCATGTCTCTATATAAGGACAAAGCACTGCAGGAAAAGTCATGTGAATAGACAGGCTACAGAAGAGGAAGTCTGTGGCAAATGATGTTGAAACAGCACTGGCAACTTTAAATGGATATAGTGACATTAACTATCCGAATTATGTTAAAATGAAACAACTTTAAGTGAGTTGCTGCGGAGAGGGAACTCACTGAATGCATATGAAATTCTTTGAAGGGGCATTTTTGTTTTTGTGAGCATAAATATATCTTCATTCCCAATTTATCTGGTTATATTTGTTCTTTCCCGCTGTTCTGACACATTTTCAAAACCCATAAATGGACTGTTTCCCTACCTGGCAACTGCAAAGATGCCTCCATTCATGGACCCAAAGCAGGAAAGAGCGACAAAGATTGGCACTGCTATAGAGAACTTGCCCATCAGTCGCTCTGCAAAGGTCTAAACAATGAGAGTGCAGTTAAAATCAATCCCGTACAGTAAGCAGTCTCACAACACTAGGTTAAAGTCCAACAGGTTTATTTGGTATCACGAGCTTTCAGAGTGCTGCTCCTTCATCAGGTGAGTGTATCCCGTACAATTAACCGCTAAATCAATTCTATTAATTTTCGGATTTAGATTTAAATTTTCATTTCCATGTAAACAAGAATAAGAAAAATAGCATGTGTATGCAAAAAACCCCAAAAGAAACCATAATGATTCTCCTAATCTGCCATTGGGACTGTGCAGGAGGCCACTAAAACCCACCATCAAATGGCCAAGATCTGAAGGTTCGGATACCTTCAACAAAATGGCCATCCATTCCCTGGCGAGGAGGCAATAATGCTGTCCTATTATTTTTCTGTGGCCTACTTCAGATATGGGAAGCCCCTTTCAGCACCGTTCTGACACCTCAGTGGGTGAGCACCTCTGCTGTGCCACTACAGATGCAGGCATTGCCTTTGAATATTCAAATGATCCCATCCTGGAGGTCAGAGGTAGGACAAAGCAACAGTTCACCTCCTGTCCCCCTGCACTTCCATCCCCTGATCTGAGGAAATGTTTCCCTTTTATCCATGGAAATGAGTGAAGGTCTAAATAAAACTCTATAATAAACAGGCATGCAGGTACATATGCATAATCTCAACAAGTAACAACAGTTATATGCTTAATAAGTATATTCTTCGCCAATACACACTTCAAAAATATAAACTAAGGAACAATATATTTTGCAAATATGCGCCAGGCAAATATTGCTAGCAACCACACACTGAGCTGGTGCATATTTCTTTTCACACATAAACACTTAGTAAGTATATACTTAATAAGTACAGACTTGGCAGTATCAGGGTATGGATATGTTACACCCAACTTGTGAAACTGTCCATTTTGTGACATGGGCAGTCCATTTCTTGAAATACCCAGTCTACCCGCATAATTCATGAAACAGGCAGTTTGAATTAAAGTTTAAGTTTATTTATTCGTCACATGTAAGGCTTACATTAACTTTGCAGCGAAGTTACTGTGAAATTCCCCCAGTCGCCACACTCTGGCACCTGTTCGGGTCAATGCCCCTAACCAGCACGTCTTTCAGACTGATCACCCAGTTCATGAAATGGGCATTGGAAAACTTGCCCAGTTCATGAAATGGCTGACTATTATGAATAAAATATAAAATATCATTCACAAATGCATAATGTGCTTAATTCTGTTTACTCTCCTCTTATGTTTCATCCAGTATTATATCCAAACTATTCAGATACAGCTCATATTCATTAATGATTACAAAAACAAATAAAGAAACAATTCATACATGCATAATGTGCCTTTATTCAATGCACCTTTCAGATTCAGTGTGACATCCAAATATATCAAATTAATTGCTTTATGTTCTATTATATTTCATTCAGGATGATACCCAAACCTTTCAAATAGCTTGCACATCAGTGCTTACAATAACAGCGTGAATACAATTTATACATATTTAATATGCCAGTACTGTCAGCACCGGCCAGCATTGTCACAGGACTTGTGTCAGCGGAGACCTGTTTTCAAGCAGGAACATTGTCTTGATAAGAAGTTACTCCTGCAGTGACATTTCTGGAAGCCTGGCCAACAACAAGCACTTTGAACATGTACAATCTCACAAAGACTGAGTTATTCTGGTTTACTGTCTTTTGCACTCGGTCCATTGTACTGCATAAATTCAAAATGATTACAGGCAAGTTTGCCCATCGCAATCCCCTTAGCCCCTGCAGTGCTGAAGCCAGTCCCATCTGCTGTCAGCACCACACCTTTGGTGGGTCACCTTTGCTGTGGTCAAGACACTGGGACATCTACATTGTCTCCATTGTCTGGCAGCACAGTGGCACAGTGGTTAGCACTGCTGCATCACAGCGCCAGGGACCCGGGTTTGATTCTGGTTTGGATCACTCTCTGTGTGGAGTCTGTAAGTTCTCCCTGTGCCTGCGTGGGTTTCCTCCGGGTGCTCGGGTTTCCTCCCACAGTCTGAAAGATGTGCCGGTTAGGTGCATTGGCCATGCTAAGTTCTCCCTCAGTGTACCTGAACAGGCGCCAGAGTGTGGCGAGTAGGGGATTGTCACAGTAACTTCACTGCAGTGTTAATGTAAGTCTACTTGTGACACTAATAAAATAAACTAAACAACACCCAACAGCCTGAAGTGACCTTGTGCTGCGTGCTATCATCTGCTTATCTTGCCATGTAATGCCCTGGTGTGCCAGCTTCCTTGCATGTCTGTCAGGATGAAGTTCTTCATCAGATTTAGGGTTATTAGTTGATGATCCAGATGCCTGCTCAGAATCATTCACAGAAGATGGTCCCAGCAATGTCTCAGGATTGTCTATATTGAATGACTCAGGGGCTGGCTCAGCCATGTTGGATGATTCAGGAGCCAACTTAAGGTCATCTATGGTGGATAGTCCCAGGACTCATTCAGGATCTTCCATGTCACACGGTCCAGGGACTAACTTGGAGGCATCAGTGGTGAATGGTTCTGGACCAGCTCAGATTGCCCAGAGAGGATGATCCAGGGGCCAATTCAAGACCAGGAGTTTCCATGTTCTCCTCAAGAAGTCTTTCCAGTTCATCTTCAATGGCTATGAAGATTCCATTGAAGAATTCATCTGACAACTTTGATCTGAGGTTGCACCATGGTTTGTTTCCAGTGAGTGCTTGGTAAGGAGCCAGCTTCATGGCGACCACTATTCATTGCCCAATGAACAAAGTGGGCATCCTAGCCCCACTGAGCACAGTAGTTGTCCAGTCCACTAGCTTCAGCTTCATATCACCATGACTTTGTTCCACCAAGCCTTGACTCTGGGGATGCCTGTTGACCAACACCAGTTCTTCCCACAGTGTTGCCAGTTCCTGGATGATTTGTGCTGCGAATCTGCTTCCATTATCTGACTAAAGAATATGTGAAGCTCCAATGTCTAGAAATATGAGAAGCAGCTCATGGGCAACCTTAGCTGCTGTCTTGGATTTCAGAGGATGAATGATGTGGACCTTGGTCAGGTAGTCTATGAAGTACAGTCTGAAACAATAATTTCTGTCCTTCAAAGTCTGCATATCAACCAGGTCTACTTGTCCACATTCATTCAAGTTGTTAACAGACAACATCTGCATGGCTGCACCTTTTTACTTCCCTAATGATCTAGTGGTTAGGATTTGCCACTTTCACCACCGTGGCCTGGGTTCAATTCCCAGTCAGGGCAAAGCATTTTCTGTGTGGAGTTTGCACATTCTTCCCGTGTCTGCGTGGGTTCCTTGCAGGTGCTCCGGTTTGCTCCCACACGCCAAAAGCTTGCAGGTCAGTTGACTTGCCGTGCTAAATTGCCCTTTAGTGTCAGGGGAATTAATGGGGTGAATAGATAGGGTCACGGGGATGGGGTCTTGGTGGGATTGTTGTAGGTGCAGATTCGATGGGGCAAATGGCTTCCTTCTGCATTGGAGTGATTCTACGACAGAAGTCTCACAACCACCCCTGTTGCTATCTCCTGCCTGTGATGCTTTTCTATGCATCTCTCACAATGACGAATGATTACTTTGAGAGACCATGAGCTGTTTGCATATTTTTCAGAAAGTTTCTTGTGAGTTTCCTTTTCACCACCATGGACAATTTGTTGCATGATGTCTCGGATGATTTCCTTGTTAGCCAGGTACTTACCATTGTTTTTAGTAATGTTGCATACACCACCCAGACATGCAAGCATGAAAGGTTTCTGGATGTGATATTAATTTCTTCGGAGTTTCTGTCCAGCTTTCCCATGCTTGATGACAGCAATAACCTTCTGTTCATATTCAGCAAACCACAAACTAGCACAGCTCTCAATACAGTCTTCAGTGTTTGCAAGGGTATGTTGGTTGGTGTAGATTTATATGCTGATATCCTGCTTCTGTAAGAGGTATGAATGCCATCACATTTTCATCTTGATACCACAAAGGAGAGATCAACTTGTCACCAATGAACTGTTAAGTGTTACTTGCCATATGAAGTCAACACAATGAAATAGGCAGTTTGACTGCTCATTTCATGAAATGGCCAGTACTTGGGTGGCATGGTGGCACAGTGGTTAGCACTGCTGCCTCACAGTGCCAGGGATCCAGGTTCGATTTCCGGCTTGGGTCACTCTCTGTGTGGAGTTTGCACATTCTCTCCGTGTCTGCGTGGGTTTCCTCCGGGTGCTCTAGTTTCTTCCCACAGTCCAAAGATGTGTGGGTTAGGTGAATTGGCCATGCTAAATTGACCCTTAGTATTAGGGGGACTAGCTAGGTAAATGCACGAGGTTGTGGGGGTAGGGCGTGGGTAGGATTGTGGTCGGTGCAGACTCGATGGGCCGAATGGCCTCCTTCTGCACTGTAGCATTCTATGATTCTATGATGCTTTCGTTTCCAGTATGGAATTGCACACCTCCCATCAACTGCTTCGAAGTTAGATGTGAACTGGTCCCATTACAACTTTTTATATTAAATTTTACACCTTCCACCAACCACCATCTATGTCTTTGGAGAAAAACCTGCTTTCCCAAACTGACAATATTCATGCTGTTATTTGGCTACTTAGTACATGACATTAAGCTGATAAACTACAACAGGTTTGAGTCACAATTCCACAAATAAGATTTTAAAACTCATACATAACACTGGCCATTCCATGGAATGAGCGGCCAAACTGCCTATTTCATGATCTGCCCCACAGGGTTTGCCCAGTTCATGAAATGGATTCCACCAGCATCCATTTCATGAAATGGGAGATTCATAGAATCCCTACAGTGCAGAAGGAGGCCATTCAGCCCATCAAGTCTGCACCAACCACAATCCCGCCCAGGCCCTATCCTCATAACCCCATGCATTTACCCCAGCTAGTCCCCCTGACACTAAGGAGCAATTTAGCATGGCCATTCCACCTAACCTGCACATCTTTGGAGTGTGGGAAGAAACTGGAGGAAACCCACGCAGACACAGGGAGAATGTGCAAACTCCACATAGACAGTGACCCAAGGCGGGAATTGAACCTGGGTCCCTGGCGCTGTGAGGCAGCAGTGCTAACCACTGTGCCACCGTGCCACAAATTCACAAATCAGGTGCAACACATGTACATTCAGCTTGCTTAACAGGAACACATTTAAATACAAATTACTTCAGAAAGGTTTTACTGGTCTCCTTTGGAACTTTCCCACAATAACAGACCAAAACCTCAAAAAGAAAGTGAAAACTCAACTTTTTCTGCTTAAGTGCACAGATTTGTCGGTGAGCATAATGACCACACAATCTGTTCATCAATGATCACACAGACAGTCCATCAATTGACCCATCTTTATCTTTCCAGATGCTAAGTTATTTCTTTCCTTTTACAATTTTCTTCCCTCCTTCCCCTGAAAGTGCTGATTTGCTGCCAAGGCACTGAGACCAATCCTTAATGCTGTCAAGAAATGTCGTCATCTAACACAGCATAAAGTGGAGATCAAACCTGGACCTTTCCTGATCTTAAATTTTATTTAGTAGTCACAAGTAAGGCTGACATTAACACTGCAATGAAATTACTGTGAAACTCCCCGAGTCGCCACAGTCCGGCGCCTGTTCAGGTCAATGCACCTAACCAGCACGTCTTTCAGAATGTGGGAGGAACTCGGAGCACCCGGAGGAAACCCACGCAGACACGGGGAGAACGTGCAAACTCCACACAGATAGTGACCCAAGCCGGGAATTGGACCCTTGTCCCTGGCGCTGTGAAGCAGCAGTGCTACCATGCGGCCGTGCTGATTTGTAGCATTTAGACAGTCAATGGCAAAACTGGCTGAGCCGCTGCGGAGATTTGCCTACTGGTTGTTTCCACAGATATTCGAGACAAATATTACATTGGCTTCTAGCTAAGTGTCATCCTTTAAAATGTTAAATTTATTATAAACATGTCAATATAATTAGTATATATTTATATCAATAATTAGTCTGTAAAGAACTGTGTAGAATTGATTCCTTAAATGAGAAAGGCCAGATTATCTTGCGTGATGAAATCCCAACTGATTTTAAGGTATTCCTTGTCAGTGCAATAAATTCTGTATTTGGGAGCTATTTAGTTGAGTATTCGCTTCATGCTATTTATGTAGAATATTTCCTTTTCCATCTTGAAGATCCCCTGGGTAGGGACAAAATATTAAATTCACAGGACTGCATTGAGTCAAAATAGAACACAATGCAACACTGAATAATAAACTGGGATGTGTTTTTTTTTCTAAATTGGAGGCTTGTCAGCCATGCCACAGAATATCGAAGTACGTCTGCGGCCAAATGTGTTGTCACCTCAGTGACCAGGCTTCAATCCACCTTCCCGGATATGCAACAGCCATCTCCTCTCTGCGCCGGCTATAAAGATAGAAGATTAGGGCAGTTTCAAACTCAGTCCCAAGTGGGCCTGTGAGCACAGTCAACGCTGTCTGCCTTTCAGCAGCACATAACAAGCAATCTTATTTCGCGAGGCCATAAGTGCTCTGAAAAATGGAAAAGGTCAGGCCAGTGCTCCTTCAGATTGCAGTTAAATTCGTACTTAGAGTAGAGTGGAAGGAGTTTAACTCTGCATCAAGTCCCTGATACGTCTGACCTGGATGAGCTTGAAGCTAATAACAGACAGAAAAAATGGGAAGAGTATGCGCATCTTCCATTTTGATGAGCACATCATTCACAAAAAGGACAAAAAAGGAGTGAAATATGAGTGAAATGGATGAGCTTTATTTCTGGGGAGTAAGTTAAATTGCACCCCCTTTCCCTTTGTTTCCTTAAGTCACTCTATGCTGCATACCAGTCTTTGGGCTGCTCGAGTGAGCAGGGGCTCAATTAGTACCAGACATCTATAATCTGTTGCCTGGAAAGAATGTGGGGAGGTGGTGGCCTAGTGGTATTGTCACTGGACTAGTAATCCGGAGAGCCAAGGTCCTGCTGTGGGCACCCAGGTTCAGATCCCATCGTGGCAGATCATAGAATTTGATTCCAGTAACTACTCCAGGAATTCAAAGACTAATAGAGAACAAAGAAAATTACAGCACAGGAACAGGCCCTTCGGCCCTCCAAGCCTGCACCGACCACGCTGCCCGACTGAACTAAAACCCCCTACCCTTCCGGGGACCATATCCCTCCAGTTCCATCCTATTCATGTATTTGTCAAGACGCCCCTTGAAAGCCACTATTGTATCTGCTTCCGCTACCTCCCCCGTCAGCAAGCTCCAGGCACCCACCACCCTCTGTGTAAAAAACGTGGTCATGTTGACCATGAAACCATTATTGGTTGTTGTAAAAATCCATCTGGTTCACTAATGTCCGATAGGGGCACCAGACCCACAGCAATGTGGTTGTCTGTAAAATAACCTCTGAAATGGCTGAATAAATGAATCAGTTCAAGGGAAGTTGGGGATGGGCATCAAATGATGGTCCCACCAGCGACCCCCTTGTCCCATGAAAGAATAAAGGAAAAAACAATTTAGCGATAATCCTTTCTCTAGCTTGGTGCTTTCCACTAATAATTATAGAATCCCTACGGTGCAGAAAGAGGCTATTCGGCCCATCGGGCTGTACCAACATCAATCTCACCCAGGCCCTATCCCCGTGACCCTATATATTTACCCGGCAAATCTCCCCGAGGGGCAATTTAGCATAGCCAATCCACCTAACCCGTACATCTTTGGGATAATGATGGAGTTGATTTTCGAAATGCAATAGCGTGGACATTATACCCTCTGCGAATCACACTAACACTTTGTAAGCTGCGGTGTGATCTGCACATAAATGAATTGATCCTTTTGGACAGTACATGGAGAGCAGAGGGTGGGATTTTCCGCCTACCCACTCCATTTTTTACAGCAGTGAAGGCATCTTGCCACTGGCTGTCCGCAAGATCTTCGAGTCCCACCGATGTCTATCAGAAGATCCTGCTGGTGGGAAGTGCTGGAAAATCATACCTATTGCCGCTTAATGTGTGCTGGGAAATATTTAGACTGGGTGGGAGACATTTGGCATTTGGAAGGCAAGTGTGCTAAGGGTGTTGGGAGGAGGCTGGAATTTGATTTTAAAAGCGTGTGATCTGACCTTCAGCATCAATCACAATTGCCTGATCAGTGCTCTAGCTGCATTAGGATCATGGGCCTATAGAGCCCAGTGTCCCACAGGTGAGGATAGCCATTGTACTTGCCATTTGCGATAGGTCGGACTTTGCAAGTTATAGACCTCGAGTGGAATCTTCCCAAAATTGGTTGGAGGCCGGGATTCTCCAACCTTGCCGGTGGCTGGGATTCTTCAGTCCCGCTGCTGTAAATGGAGTTTCGGCTGGGCACCAAATTTTCCATTCTCGCTGGCAGCGGTAACGAGATTGGAGAGTCCCGGCCAGAGTGTCAGGCTCTGTGTGAAAACCGGTGTGGTTCTCTCCACAAACTCAGAGGAGTGTTCAGACCAGATTCTGCACTTTGTGCACACAACATCTGGGGGCATGGTTTATGCTGTCATTCTGGTAGGGAGGGGCCAGATACAGCCAGCAAGACCGGCTCCATAGAGATCAGGATCCATCTTAAAAGGGTGCCCCTGATCTGCATTTAAAATGACGTTCCCCCAAACCCCCCTTACTGTGGACATGGAGGACCACCCTGACAAGCATCGGGTGACCCCCCACCCCGAGCCCAGAAAGCACTGGGGACACTCTCCCCTCCTCTCCCCACCCTCCCACACCTCTCTACCACATAAGTATAAGGGGGCACACTCCCCCCCCACCACCATGGCAGTATTGCAGGCACTCCCCCCTTCACAGCCATGCACAAACCACCCCCCCCCCCCCCACCACCCCCCACCACCATGTCAGCTTTAAAGAGCTCTCCCCTCTCTCTAAACCCCCTGCACCCTCACAGGCACCAGGTCTCTCCTATCTCCCCTCACTCTCCACGTCATTACACATAAAGGGAAGCCACCCCTTCTCTGGAGGAGGGTTACCTCCCCCCATGCCAGATCCCCCTTGGCACTACTTCCTTCATGCGCTCTCTGTCCACTTGGCACTGCCTTTCCCTGTGCCCCCTCGGCACTGTACCCTGGCAGTACCCCCCGCAGTGTCCCAGGGTGGGGGGGGGTTGCTAGGGTGCCGGGGGCAATGCCCATACTAGTCCCTCAACTCCCTGTGCCTCCAGGAAGCTCCGTATCCCGGGCATGGTCATCACAGCTGATTGTCACTTGATGAAAACCAGCAGTGAATCGCGCCGGGTGATGTCACACCATCAGGCGGGGGGGTTGGGAGGAGGGGGAGGGATATGTCATGGGTGGAAGCTATGGCATTAAAACATTTAATTATATTCAAATGTATTCAAATTCATGGGAATCAGGTTGACACCCTTTCAGATTTCCCCCATGGTGAATGAGACTGCTAGATGGTGCCCCTCATGTTTCCCCACTTAGGGGTACAGCATACAGATGCCTGTTGTTCGTCAGCTCACTGGGCACCCACTGTTGCAGAATCTAGCTGTAAATGCGACACATATCACCCATTTTGGCTCTGTCAACCAAACTCTATTCTTGCCATCACAATGGGGGCGGGTTATTAACGCATTTGAAATCATCCTTCCAGACAGCCAAGCCTATTTTCAGGGTATTTCCTCCCACCTTATACACAGGGTACCTGCAAGCTGTGTTAGCAATCCATTAGACTGCAGAAAAGATGGAAAATTGAACAATAATATTTTGAATTCCACTAATTCCGCTTTGCTCTGTGTTTGAGAAGGACTGCAGAAGATTGTTGGTAATGTATCGTGTCTGCAACCATTTGTAAACTGAAGCATACTCTCCATTTCAAAAGACCACTGGGTTCTTTCACATAAATTTCAGTCTTTATTACTTACCACAGCGACTGCTTCAGAGGCCAAAAGCTCCTCAGGACTCATCACAGCAAAATAGGCTACATTTGTTAACACATATCCGACTGTTACAACCGCCATTGATATGCAGATAGCAAGAGGTATATTCCTGGAAAAAAACAGAAAAACATTTTTTAATAACAGAGTATTCTAAAGACCTGTAATTCAAGAAATCCACTTTTTTTCGAGCAAGTATTGTTGCATTGTGTTTGATTACATTTTAATAATGTATGGGGTATAGTAAAATGTCCTGTACATCGCAGATGTTTACGCTATTTATCCGTGTCCATTGTATTGTAATTGTAACTTTTTGCATTCAGCTATATTGTAATGAATAATATGCAACAATACACAATATCATATCAGAATTATTTTATAATTAGTTCTGTGCTCAGATACACTGTTATTACTAATCCTGTTCAGTTGTTCTGTAGTAATATAAGACCTATTCAATCATAGTGTAATCATTATGTGAATCCAGCTGTACTGTTATAATTTTAACAGTGCTCAGTTGTATTGCAACCATTGTTACGTGTTAGGTTGTATTATGCATTTAATGTATTCATTTGTATCATACACAATTGCCTTTACTTGCTCTCCAATCATAATGTGTTTTCAATTGTGATGAAGGTATGTCTGCGAGACCAATGGGGGATTGTGTGTGAACTGCTTTCTAAACAAATGACTGTTCAAATGTTCTGTTGGGTGCACTGACCCCGGTTTTAAAGCTTGTGTTTTCTTTTGGACCAGGCCCTACCTGAAAGGAAAACTCAACCTTTGGGCTTCTAGGGAAGATTAAAAACGGAATCTGAAGCTGAGTGAAACTGGGTAAAAGATACAGGGCCTACTGAGCTTGGATCACTCTGTAATACAGTGCATGCAGGCTGAAGAAGAGAAAGGCTGGGTCCAGGAGCTGGCAATAGACAACTACCAGGGTTGCAGCAGCTGTTTCTGTTACTTGAAGTAAGTGATTACCTAGCCGTACAATGCACAGGGTTGTCACAGAGGGTTTGGACAAAGGCAATGCTGCTGGATCGACACCATCAAGATTGTCATGGACAAAGCCAAGGAGGTCCAAAGATGTGCAGGTTAGGTGGAGAAGCCATTTTAAATTGCCCCTTAGTGTCCTAAGATGTGTAGATTCGGGGGATTAATGGGGTAAACGCTTGGGGTTACGAGGATAGGTGGGGGGGGGGGGTGGGCCTGGGTAAAATGCTCTTTTGGAGAGTTGATGCAGGCTCGATGGGCTGAATAGCCTCCTTCTGCACTGTAGGGATTCTATGAGGTTCTGGAAAAGTTCGCCATTGTGGTAAGGTTGGTTGGGAGTTAATGCTGATGAGAATTAGTGGCTAAATCTTCAAAGAAAAGGAGCTGGAATTCCACTTGATGAAGACCAGAGCTTTGGAGGACTTTGTGGCTGATATAAACTGAGTGGAGTGCCCAGTAAATCAATGAAATGTATCCTTGTTGTATCTGCTCTTGAATGTGTAATTTGTAATATATATTTACCATAATTTGCTATTAGTCTGTGTTTGGTTTATGTTGATTTTGGTTTGATTGTTAAAGTAGAAGTTTTAAAAATGAAATCTTGTCCATTGGTAAATTCAGTTATTTTGGGTTTCTTTGGCCTCCACAGGAATGACAACACAGTTGTACAGATAAGCTATATTTGTTGCAATACATTTTAATCATTGAAATGTTTGCTTTAATCAAATGCCTGTTTACTGGTGCTCATACCCACTGTGCAAATCTATTTTGTGATGATAGTAGTGCAATTGATATAGATACATTTTATGTTTAAAGGGAATATTTTAAAAATCAGCTTTATGCTACAGGAATGCAGCCCAGGTTATGGGAGAGCCAGATAATTACTTATTTCAATCTTGCAAGTATTTATTTTTAGAGCTAATGGACTTTTGTTTACCGAAGTCCTTCTGGGATTTCTGATCAGAGGGATTGTCAGGGTCATGTGATGATGTGGTTTATGTGCAGATCTGGGTCTGTGGCAAAAGAAAAGAGCTTTTTTTAGAAAGCAGTTAGTTGCAGCTGAAGTTAGTAGGATGTTGCAGGCTTCGAGAACCTCTCTCTCTGAAAGCTCCAAGAATGTTAACAAATGTTAAAGCGAGTATGCCTGGGTTTGCTAACTGTATTTATTTAAAAATTGGTTTGATCTATGCATGAATGTGGCTTATTTGGAACTGGAACTGGTTTATATGGATTTTAGCAAGGCGTTCGATAAGGTCCCCCATGCAAGGCTTCTAGAAAAAGTGAGAGGACATGGGATCCAAGGGGCTGCCGCCCTGTGGATCCAGAACTGGCTTGCCCAAAGGAGGCAGAGAGTGTGTATAGATGGGTCTTTTTCTAAATGGAGGTCGGTCACCAGTGGTGTGCCCCAGGGATCTGTTCTGGGACCCTTGCTGTTTGTCATTTTCATAAATGACCTGGATGAGGAAGTGGAGGGAAGGGTTGGTAAGTTTGCCGACGACACGAAGGTTGGTGGGGTTGTGGATAGTCTGGAGGGATGTCAGAAGTTACAGAGGGACATAGATAGGATGTAAGACTGGGCGGAGAAGTGGCAGATGGACTTCAACCCAGATAAATGCGTAGTGGTCCATTTTGGCAGGTCAAATGGGATGAAGGAGTACAATATAAAGGGAAAGAATCTTAGTACTATGGAGGATCAGAAGGACCTTGGGGTCCGGGTCCATAGGACTCTAAAATCGGCCCCGCAGGTGGAGGAGGTGGTTAAGAAGGCGTATGATGTGCTGGCCTTTATCAATCGAGGGATTGAGTTCAGGAGTCCGGGGATAATGATGCAGCTATATAAGACCTTCGTCAGACCCCACTTGGAGTACTGTGCTCAGTTCTGGTCGCCTCATTACAGGAAGGATGTGGAAAAGATTGAAAGGGTGCAGAGGAGATTTACAAGAATGTTGCCTGGATTGAGTGGCATGCCTTATCAGGATAGGCTGAGGGAGCTCAGTCTTTTCTCCTTGGAGAGACGTAGGATGAGAGGAGACCTAATAGAGGTATATAAGATGTTGAGAGGCATAGATCGGGTGGACTCTCAGAGGCTTTTTCCCAGGGTGGAAATGGCTGCTACGAGAGGACACAGGTTTAAGGTGCTGGGGTGTAGGTACAGGGGAAATGTTAGGGGGAAGTTTTTCACACAGAGGGTGGTGGGCGATTGGAATCGGCTGCCGTCAGTGGTGGTGGAGGCGAACTCAATAGGGTCTTTTAAGAGACTCCTGGATGAGTACATGGGACTTAATAGGATGGAGGGTTATAGGTAGACTTAAAAGGTTGGGATATGTTCGGCACAACTTGTGGGGCCGAAGGGCCTGTTTTGTGCTGTAGTTTTCTATGTTTCAATGAACAGTCATAAGCTGGAAAGTAAAATTGCTTCCTTTCATTTCTAAATATTGTTCAACTGTTAATGGTTAAGCTGCTTCATTTGTTAGAATTATATGTAAATTGTGTGGTTAAATAAAGTTTGTTTTACTTTAAAAGATCCATACTTTGTCAATGGAATCCCTCCTGGAAATAAATATCCTATCCTCAGAATTATGCCAAAAAGAAAAAATGTTGGGATCTGGTCTGGCTTCCTAATGTAACCTGGGGTCCTGTTTATTTATTAGTGTCACAAGTAGGCTTACATTAACACTGTAATGAAGTTACTGTGAAAATCCCTTAGCTGCCACACTCTGGCACCTGTTCGGGTACATTGAGGGAGAATTTCAGAATCACAAGGGGCAATTTTAACCTGCCTAGTTCACAGAAACCAGCAGGAAGGCAGTGAAAATTCAGCTGACAGGCTCCCTTATCCCTGTCCTGCCACCTACTCGTTAGTTATTAATTTTAAGGGAAGGACATGTGTTGGAAACTAACAGGGTCCCTTCTTTAGATATGAAGATTGGCTCTGATACCACATTTGTCAATGCACAACTGTTGACATTCTGCGGTCACGGGCATTCGGCCTCTGATATTCGGGTAAGCGTTCTCCAAGGCGGCCTTCGCGACACACGACAGCGCAGAGTCGCGGAGCAGAAACTGATAGCCAGGTTCCGCACACACAAGGACGGCCTCAACCGGGATATTGGGTTTATGTCACACTATTTCACATAAATATTTCTGCTTTTTTCCTCCTGAGTCTTTATCATGCGATCCTAGAATCAGAATTTATGTCACACTATTTGTAACTCCCACAGTTGCGTGGACCTGCAGAGTTTCACTGGCTGTCTTGTCTGGAGACAATACACATCTTTTTAGCCTGTCTTGATGCTCTCTCCACTCCCATTGTTTTGTTTCTTAAAGACTGGATTAGTTGTAAGTATTCGCATTCCAACCATTATTCATGTAAATTGAGTCTGTGTCTTATAAGTTCTGTTTGTGAACAGAATTCCCACTCACCTGAAGAAGGGGCTCAGAGCCTCGAAAGCTTGTGTGGCTTTTGCTACCAAATAAACCTGTTGGACTTTAACCTGGTGTTGTTAAACTTCTTACTCTGATACCACACCCAAGCCCCGAATGCTATTTGAAGAAGTGAACTGAAATGGGAAGTTATTTGACTTTCCAGACAGGCAAAGAAATGGCCCAAAAAGGCGATTTAAAAAAAAGTATTTTACATTTTTCTCTGGCACCAGGAAGAGTAAGAGTGCTCCCCCGGGACACACCCACGAAACTTTACACCTCCAGTGTCCCACAACATAACTGCTGTCCTACTCTGTAGCCTCCTGCTGTTTGATATTCTGCTGCCTGCTGTTCAGAAGCAGGCAACTGATCAACAACTTACAGACGCGATTCAAGCATTAAAATCACCCAAGTCTCTCACTGTTAAAGTGGGGGTGGTGGGGGTGTGGGGAGCAGTTCATCACTCACCGAGGCTCCCACCTGACTCAATCCCGACCCAAGTTAAAAATCGAACAATAGAGATTCGATGTCACAAATCAAACCGGAGCTTTTGCTGGCGAGGCTCGGACAGAGAGCCAGTGATTTGTTTACCCTGATTTTTGGATGTGGGTCAGGTCACGATTCATTCTGCGCCCTTGCCTGTCCAGATTGAGGTAGGCAATGCGCAAAGTTTGTGCACCCACCTCAGCCAAATGATCATAGCTACCAGATGGTGTTCCACTGATACTGTTGGCTGCTCCAGAGAGATGTCTTTGAGCTTTGCTCAAGCAGGACGATCCCCACTAACAGATGGAATGCTGGGGGGCATTAGTGACGTCGGTGGAGAGACACCTACACGTACCTCCAGCTATGTCAGGCACTTCAGCCAAACAGAATACTGCACAACTGTTGACATTCTGCTCTCTCTCTCTTTCACAGAATAAGATTGATTGATTTATCACTGTCATATGTATTGGGATACAGTGAAAAGTATTGTTTCTTGTGAGCTATCCAAATAAAACATACTGTTCATAGAGTACATAGGGGAAAAGGAAATGATAAGGTGTAGAATATAGTGTTGCAGTTACTGATAAGGTGAATAGAAGGATCAGCTTAATGCATGATAGGACCGTTCAAAAGTCTGATGGCAGCAGGGAAGAAGCTACTCTTGAGTCGGTTGGCACATGTTTTCAAATTTCTGTATCTTTTACCTGACGGAAGAAGGTGAAAGAGAGAATGTTCGGGGTGCATGGGGTCCTTGATTATGCTGGCTGCTTTCCCGAGGCGGTGGGAAGTGTAGATGGGAGTCAATGGATGGGATGCTGGTTTGCGTGATGGACTGGGCTACATTCACAATCCTTTGTAGCTTCTTGTGGTCTTGGACAGAGCAGGAGCCATACCAAGCTGTGATATAACCAGAAAGAATGCTTTCTACCGTGCATCTGTAGAAGTTGGTGAGAGTCGTAGTGAACATGCCAAATTTCCTTAGCCTTCTGAGAAAGTAGAGGCATTGGTGTGTTTTCTTAACTATGACGTCAGCATAGAGGGACCAGGATAGGTTGTTGGTGAGGTGGTAGAAAATAAAAGAGAGCCAAGTAGATCTGGAGGTGAACAAGGAAGCCTGCATATCCTGAGGCCTACAGAGGAGAAGGCTCTTTGTATCAGGATGCTGGCTATGATGAAATCCACTGCATCCAACATCTCTGAGGACATTGAGGATGATAGCATTTTCCAGCTTGTTCCTCTTCTCAGCTCCCAGCACACATTCATCCTGCGAATTGATATGATGAGCAAACTGTAGATTGTGTGGGTTTGGACCTCCTACTGTCAACACAACCGCAGGCTCTCACGCCAACCTTCCCCTTTTGATTTCTTGCTTTCAGACGCTCACGTCCTGTTGCCTCCCAGCTGTGGAGCCCCAGAAGAGCAACAGTACTGCAATGATGCTATGGCTCCATCACTTAATTTAATGCTCACATCCACCAGCTTAGACACTGGCGCTGCACCTACACTGGAGTTGGTATAGAGCTGTGATCAGTGTACTGTGAATAAATTGGGCATGAGAGAGGCTACAGATAGGTCAGTTTTAAAGTTTATTTATTAGTGTCACAAGTAGGTTTACATTAACATTGCAATGAAGTTACTGTGAAAAACCCCTAGGGAAAATTTTAGCATGGCCAATGCACCTGTTTCAGAAATTGGAGCACCCGGAGGAAACCCATGCAGACTCGGGGAGAACATGCAGACTCTTCACAGACAGTGACCCAAGCCAGGAATTGAACCTGGGTCCCTGGTGCTGTGAGGCAGCAGAGCTAACCACTGTGCCACCATGCCGCCCACGTAAAGCATGGTTCATTTGTCAGCTCACCAGAGGGTGAAGTGGAAGCCTGCCGCATAACATCATCCTGTAAAACGTCAGGATAACACCAACTTCTCACATCCAGGCACACCAATATCCTTCAAAAATGGTGTGTGTGTCATGCTGCTAGCAGGCTCTGCTTTCTCCCAACCCCCTTGGCAAAGCCAGATAGGCTTTTGCACTGAGCGTATGAATTTCACAACCAGATTGCCTCAATAACATTGCAAAGAGCTTCAGTGGGAGGATAGGGCATGGAGCTTAAATTGGGAGGCAAACAGGAAAATGACTAAAGGGGCGGAATTTTACCAGGACGTCCGCCCGAGTTTCGTATGATCCTGCCCGAGGCCAACGGACAATGCCGTTCTCCGGAATCTGGGCGGGCGTGCCGGTAAAATTCCGGCCAAGGTGTGTTTGGCACGATCGCGTGGAGAAATTTGAAGGGGGATGGGAATAAAAAGGAGAGAGACTGTAGGGTCACCATGGCAGCAGAGTCTATCACCGACAATGAAGCAGAGAGTACCACAATGGATGGTGCGAGCTGGGGTACTGAGGTAGAGGAAGCTGCAGAATTAGGATGGAATAAAGCCATGCAGGGATTTGTGAATAAGCATAAGGAGCTTGAAATAGGGATTCACCAGTCGAGCTATGTGTAAACTGGAGTTTACTAAACACAGTGCAAAGCACAACAGATGCACCATAGAAAGCATCCTTTCCGGTTATATATCACAGCTTGAATGGCTCCTGCTCTGTCCAAGACCGCAAAAAACTACAAAGGGTTGTGAACGTAGCCCAGTCCATCACGCAAAGCATCCATTGACACTGTCTACACTTCCCATTGCCTTGGAAAAGCAGCCAGCATAATCAAGGACTCCACGCACCCCGGACATACACCTTCTCCCATTGGGAAAAAGACACAAAAGTCTGAGAACACGTGCCAACCGACTCAAGAACAGCTTCTTCTCTGCTACCATCAGACTTTTGAATGGACCTACCTTATATTAAGCTGATCTTTCTCTGCACACTATCTGTGACTGCAACACCATATTCTGCACCCTCTCCTTTCCTTCCCCCACTATGTCCTCGATGAACAGTATGTTTTGTCTGTATAGCATGCAGGAAACAATACTTTTCACTGTATCCCAATAGATGTGACAATAGTAAATCAAATGAAATGAAATGGAATCAAAATGATCTCACATTACTCTGACTTCAGCACAGTGCCTGAAGAGACACTGCCATTTTTCTTGCCAGTTAACAGCTGAAAATGTTTCAGAAGGTATTGTGGAAGCAGTTTCCAGACTATTGGTTACTGGGTTTAATACTGTAATTCTGCAGCTATTAGTTTTTGTTATTTGAACTACAAACTGATATCAAACACAGATTCATAGTTGTAGATGGAAGGGCAATCTAAAGTAAAAGTTCATTTATTAGTCACAAGTGAGGCTTACATTAACACTGCAATAAAGTTACTGTGAAATTCCCCTAGTCGCCACAGTCTGGTGCCTGTTCGGGTCAATGTACCTAACCAGCACGTATTTCAGAATGTGGGAGGAAACCGGAGCACCCGGAGGAAACCCACGGGGAGAACATACAAACTCCACACAGACAGTGCCTAGCAGGCCAAAGGTTCATCAGATTAGGAGAGGCCCAGACACTGTTCCAAATTACAGAGATGGGGTAACTCACATAAGCAGGACTTGTGCATTCGCCAGTAAGCACACATCAGTGACACCCACCTTGATACTCGACCAGGTTAATGAGAACGACCGCAAAGTTTATTTATTTTATTTATTTATTAATGTCACAGGTAGGCTTACATTAACATTGCAATGAAGTTATTGTGAAAATCCATTTGTCGCCACACTCCGGAGCCTGTTCGGATACACTGAGGGAGAATTTGGAATGGCCAATGCACCTAACCAGCACATCTTTCGGACTGTGGGAGGAAACCGGAGCACCTGGAGGAAACCCACGCAGATACGGGGAGAAGGTGCAGATTCCACACAGGAAGTGACCCAAACTGGGAATCGAACTCGGGTCCCTGGCGCTGTGAGACAGCAGTGCTAACCACTGCCACCGTGCCGCCCAGTAGGATGAGGATAAAGTAGGATAGAGGTTGGATAATAAAGTAACCCTTTGGCTCCCAAACCAACTATTGGGTCACCTTTTAAGTCTGCGCTAATTTCCTGGGTTTTGCAACACTTTTAGCTGGTCAGAATTTGGAGCCTGCAGGGTAGAATTCTGTCGTGGCCCAAGAAATCTGCCTGCCCATGCCCCCTTGCTGCACGGGTGGCAGCTTAAGATTTACTCTCCTCCCCCCTCAACTCCTTGGTTACCAAAAAATGCCAATCACCATCCTATCATTATTTCTGAGTTCAATTAGACTTCCCCCAAAATCTGACCCGACAATCGATCACATAGGTAATGGCAGATTCCTGTGTTTCGCTGCCTATTGGGAGGACGTACAAAAGGAAACAGCTGTAGCTTTTCAATCTCCGAGATCTAAAGGGCATGCATAGGCCTGCCGGCAAAAGATGACAAGGTGTATAATATTCCCTGTTGGACTTTAACTAATTGACAATTAATCACATCTAGTTCCAATTCAATAACCGTATTTTCCAAGCTCCAAATGAATTCTTCATTATCTAAATGTCAACAATTAAGTTGTAACAAACAGTCCCACTGCACAAATTATTCTGTGGCGTACATAGATAATTATATTCAGAGTTGTCATGGCAGCTGGCCCTTTTAAATTTCATTGTAAATGGATCAGACATAATCTCTGCACGTCATGAGTACAAAATCTGGTCAGAACTATGGTCTGGGTTTTTGTCGCAAAGTGAAAATGTTCCTCCTGTTTTGTTAATGTTAACCAAAGGAACATTTTGTCATGAAATCTCTGCTTAAATGGCGGATGGAACCACAGTTATAGGAGGGTAGCGATAGAACAAGGGGGAGAAATAGAGAGAAGAGAAAATACCACATTTGAAAATGTTTGTTCTCCCCATAGATACCGACTAAACTGTTGAGTGTTTCCAGCGTTTTCTCATTTTGTTTTAGAACTGCATTATCCACAGCGTTTTGCCCTTTGATCCAGGCATCAGCTGCCCGCCCAGCAAAGGTTCCACTTATGCTTGTTGTTGTTTCATATCGAATTGGTTCGAAGAAAGGCTCTGATAATAACTGTTGAGGTGGGAAGGAAGTCACAGCAGCAGATTTAGCAGCTGTGAAACACAGAGGTATGGGCTTCCTGACGCTCCTGCAGAGTTCGACCAGCAGGACATGATTTAAATTGGTTTGGAATCAAACCTTGATCCAAACTCAGTCATTTGACACCTGAACCTGGCGGATGCACAATACTCCAGGGCATTGTTGGGTGATGTACAAACATCTCTGCTGAGAAATGGAATGGTAGGCCTATTACTGGGAGCTGAGATCCTTTCTACTCACCTTCAGATTTACTCTGCAAGCCAATGCTCCTGGCACAGTGGTTAGCACTGCTGCCTCACAGCACCAGGGACCCGGGTTCGACTCCCAGCTTGGGTCACTGTCTGTGTGCAGTTTGCACATTCTCCCCTTGTTTGTGTGGGTTTCCTCCCGGTGCTCCGGTTTCCTCCCACAGTGCAAAGATGTGCAGGTTAGGTTGATTGGTCATGTTAAATTGCCCCTTAGTGTCAGGGGGACTAGAAGGGTAAATATGTGGGGTTATGGGGATAGGGCCTGAGTGGGATTGTTGTCAGTGCAGGCTCAATGGGCCGAATGGCCCCCTTCTGCACTGTGGGTTTCCTCCGGGTGCTCCGGTTTCCTCCCACAGTCTGAAAGGCGTGCTGGTTAGGTGCATTGGCCATGCTAAAATCTACCTCAGTGTACCCAAACAGGTGCTGGTGTGTGGCGACTAGGGGATTTTCATTATAACTCCATTGTAGTGTTAATGCAAGCCTACTTGTGACACTGATAAATAATCTTAAAAAAAGGTAGCTTGATCCTGGCTGGACAAGTACGAGGATGGTTTCAAGCATTCTCTGGACTTAAAATCAAGCACTGTTCTGGGTACATATGGGGCACTACCCAACTTTTGTCGAGCTCTTACCCTGCCACTCTATGATTAACCTCGCAAGATACAATTAGATGTGGATGATAGGGTTCAAAATTGAGTTCAGCAAAAAGTGAAAAACATAAATTAAAATTATTTTTATGATTACTCGGGTGGAAGGGTTGATGGTAAATGATGTACCATTGGGAACACTCAGTTGCTGTTCATCAATCTAACCTAAAAGTCATGTCTGCAGTTTTCAATATACTGCAACATAGGCCGAAAATAGATGGAAAACCCTGTCCTTTGGGTACCTGCATGGGTCACAGTTCTACCTGTCTTTTTGTAGAGTATGTGGAATATTCCTTATTCCCGTCCCACTCAGGCCCTGACCCACAACTGTTTTTCCGATAAATCAATGACTGTATCGATGCCCCTTCCAGCTCTCACACGAAACTGGGAAAATCCATCAATTTTGCTTCCAATTTCCACCCTTCTCTCACCTTCACATGGTCCATCTCCAACACTTCCCTTCTCCTCCTGGACTTCTCTGTCTCCTTCCTAAGAATTGGTCATTTACCAATATGGATTACAAGCTCACCAACTCCCAAAGCTACCCCGACTACAGCTCCTCAGACCCATGTTTCCTGTACATCTGCTCCAATGATGCTACCTTCCACAGCAACATTTAGAACATTCTTCCTTTTTCTCATCTGAATGATTCTGCGCCCCCCCGTCCCCATCCCAATTAAAGTGGACAGGGCTCTCAACACTGTCAAACCCATTTCCCACACTTCTGCCTTCAACCCTTCCCACCCCTCCCAGAACCATGGTAGCATCCTCCTCTTCCAGCATCCACCCCACCAACCTCCATATTCAAAGGATCATCCTCCACTATTTCCACCACCTCTAAGGTGATGCGACTATCAAACACATCTTCCAGCTCTGACGAAGGGTCATCCTGACTCGAAACATTGGCTCTATTCTCTCTCCACAGAGACTGTCAGACCGGCTGAGGTTTTCCAGCATTTTCTGTTTTTGTTGCATCTTCCACTCCCCTTCCCTCTCAGCATTCCAAAGGAACTGTTCGCTCTGCAACACCCTTGTTCACTCCTCTATCACCCCCAGCACCACATTCCACAGCACCTTCCCATGCAATCCCGGGAGATGTAACATCCACCCTTTCATCTCCTCTCTCCTCACTCTCCAATGCTCCATTTAAATGTACTTCTTTCAATGTAGCCTGCTGCTCAGAATATGGTCTCCTCTACATTGGGGGAGACTTAACGCAGATTGGATCTCTGCTTTGCGGAACTCCCCCACACAGTCTGAAAACATAACCCTGGCCTTCCTATTGTTTGCCATTTCAATTCGCCATCTTGCTCCCATGCTCCAAATCCTCGGCGTGCTGCAATGTTCCAGTGAAGCCCATCACAATTGGAGGGACAACACCTCATCTTCTGACTGGGCACTTTACAGCCTTCTAATCTCAGCGTTGAGCTTAACGCCTTCAGACCATGAACTCTGTACTCCAAGCTTTTGCTGAGTGTCAATCTGAATCTTATTTCTGCTTTCAGACAGAGTTGTCCTTTATTCTGCTCTTAAGATTTACTTTGGACCAATGCTTTGTTTCTTTTCTACAACCATTCCCCACTCCTTTTGCCTTTTGTTCCATGACATCCTTGGTACTTACTCTCCCCTCCCTGCAATCCATCCCTGATGTTCCCTTTTGTGCTACCTGACCCTCCATCCCCCTTTCAATAGAAGAAAAACCATCACATTTCTACCCTCCTTCACTTCCAAAGGAGAATTACACTGGACTCGAAAAGTTAACTCTGTTTTTCTCTCTCTAAAATGCTGCCAGACCTGCAGAGTTTTTCCAGTGCTTTCTATTTTTATTTCAGATCGCGATCATCTTAGAAATAGAAACCCTACCGTGCAGAAGGAGGCCATTTGGCCCATCGAGTCTGCACCAACAACAATCCCACCTCGGATTTATCCCTGTAACCCCATGTATTTACCCCGCTAATCCCTCTAACCTATGCATCCTGGAACACTAAGGGGCAATTTAGGATGGCCAATGAACCTAACCCGCACATCTTTGGAGTGTGGGAGGAAACAGGAGAACCCGGAGGAAACCCACGCAGACACGGGGAGAAAGTGCAAACTCCACACAGACAGTGACCCAAGCCGGGAGTTGAACCCAGTCCCTGGAGCTGTGAGATAGCAGTGCTACCCACTGTGCCACCGTGCCATCCAGTAGTATTTTCTTTCTATCTTCAATGGTTCCTTTCCTCATGTAGCATTCCCCTCCTTTTTAAAATTGATGTCGATATCTCCTCCTCAAAAAAGAACCTTAAACAAATCTATTTTTTCCCAGCTACTGGGTCCTGTCCAATTCCTTTCCTTCCCAAGGAAAAGAAAATGTCATCTGTGAATGGCTCTCCAGTGTAATAACACTAACCAAAGCCAATCACAGTGCTTTATCCACTCCTGTTCTCCTCAATCTTTTTTGTAGCACTGGATAGGATGGATTGTGTCATCCACCTTCACTACCTCTTATCCAGCTCTGTAGGATTGCCTTCATAGAAATCATAGAAACCCTACAGTGCAGAAGGAGGCCATTCGGCCCATCGAGTCTGCACCGACCACAATCCCACCCAGGCCCTACCCCCACATATTTTACCCGCTAATCCCGCTAACCTACGCATCTCAGAACTCTAAGGGGCAATTTTTAACCTGGCCAATCAACCTAACCCGCACATCTTTGGACTGTGGGAGGAAACCGGAGCACCCGGAGGAAACCCACGCAGACACGAGGAGAATGTGCAAACTCCACACAGACAGTGATCCGAGCCGGGAATCAAACCCGGGGCCCTGGAGCTGTGAAGCAGCAGTGCTAACCACTGTGCTACCGTGCCGCCTTCATATGGTTCCATTTCTAAAGTCAAGTGTGTCCAACAAAAGTTTATCTTCCTAATCTCACATCATCACCTCCAGAGCCGCCAAGAATCAGCTTCTTGCTTCATTCCTTTTTATTTAAATGCTGCTGCTTCAAGAGGCATGAAGTCAAAAGGTGGGCCAGCAGCCAATGCAAGGAGGCCTGGTCCTATTTTATAAGTTTGGTGACATGGTTGCCAACCTCACTGTTGTGCAGCTTTTCAACTTTAACTCTGGTCGGCTGGGTTTGCTGAATATTGGGAAACGTGGCAGTTACATCCGGGCAATAAACTTGGTGAATCCGTGAGATGAGTGTCTTACCACCCACCTCCCGAATTCAGTGTGCTTGCCTGAGAGAATCCTGCAATCAGGCAAGTACACTCCTTCTCCTGCCTTCCCCACACAGCTTGTAATCACATCCCACTCCTCTGATAACACCTGTCTTCCCCCCCCCCACCCCCCGCCCCCCAATGCATCTGACCTCCCCATACCAACTTACACTGGCACCTGGTGCTCCCATGTATCACATATAAAATCCTTGTATCTCTATTTCTGAATCTCTCCTGGGTTTTGTTCGACCATATTTCTGCAATGTTCTCAAGCTCTACACCCTTCCCAAACGATCTGTGGGTGGCACGGTGGCACAGTGGTTAGCACTGCTGCCTCACTGCGCCAGGTCACTGTCCATGTGGAGTTTGCATATTTTTCCTGTGTCTGTGTGGGTTTCCTCCGGGTGCTCCAGTTTCCTCCCACACTCCAAAGATGTGTAGGTTAGGTTGATTGGCCATGCTAAATTGCCTCTTAGTGTCAGAGGGATTAGCAGGGTAAATACACGGGACTATGAGTATAGGGCCTGTGTGGAATTGTTGTCGGCGCAGGCTCAATGGGCCTAATGGCCTCCTTCTGCACTGTAGGGACCCGAAGATTCTAAGACTTGACCCAATGACCTTCCTGTGCATCTCCGCTCCCATTGCCCCCATCACTGATGTCAGAAAGCTGCCTGAGGTGCTACTTGGGATTCATTTAAACCTCTCTAAATTCCATCCCCTTTCCAACCTTAAAGCCCTTCCCAAGATGCATCCCATTTATTGACCAATCTTTCAGTTTCTCCTCCTCTTCTCTGTCCTTTTAGTTTGGCAACTGGTCATTTGGCCATTTTCTTGCATTAGAAAGGTATTGCATAAATGAAATTTGTTGCCTGCTGATACTTCTAATAAGGTTAGAGCTATGTTACTTTCTGTGATTTACCGGAATCAATACCTTATTGAACTGCCATTAATCAAGAGGTTGTTACCAGGTACCCTGGTATGACTCTATCTATCTTTCAATTCTTGTTTATATTATATGGGGATATCCCGGGATGTGTATGTTAGAGGGATTAGTAGGGTAAATCGTGGGATTATATTCATTGGAGTTTAGGAGGTTGAGGGGAGATCTAATAGAAACTTACAAGATAATGAACGGCTTAGATAGGATGGACGTAGGGAAGTTGTTTCCATTAGCAGGGGAGACTAGGACGCGGGGGCACAGCCTTAGAATAAAAGGGAGTCACTTTAGAACAGAGATGAGGAGAAATTTCTTCAGCCAGAGAGTGGTAGGTCTGTGGAATTCATTGCCACAGAAGGCTGTGGAGGCCGAGACGTTGAGCGTCTTCAAGACAGAAATTGATAAATTCTTGATTTCTCGAGGAATTAAGGGCTATGGGGAGAGAGTGGGTAAATGGAGTTGAAATCAACCATGATTGAATGGTGGAGTGGACTCGATGGGCCGAATGGCCTTACTTCCGCTCCTATGTCTTATGGTCTTATGGTCTTAAATATGTGGGGTTTTGTAGACAGGGTCTGGGTGGGATTGTTGTCGGTGCAGACTCGATGGGCTGAATGGCCTCCTTCCGCACTGTAGAGGTTCTATGATTCAAACTGACAAAAACAAAACAGACAATTGTCTTGTAGGCAAAGGGCTGCCCTCGGCTGGAATTCTCCAGTCTCGCACACCCCACTGCCGCTGCCAGTGAGAATGGAGAATTTTGGGCTCAGCAGCATTCAGAGCAGTGGGACTGAAGAATCCCAGTCATGGGCAAGGTCAGAGAATTCCAGCCCTCATTTATTTTCCTCTATTCATCGTGCCCAGATGTTCCAACAAGTCCCAGCACTGAAATAAAACAAAATATGTCCCACTACCTCTTCGGAACAATTACTTATAATTAATTTCAAACCTTCGTATTCCAATTTTTTTTCAAGTTATTCCTTTTAATTAAAGGAGGTGGGAGCATTTAAGCAAATCAAGATGAAGGACGACTGCAAAGGAATGAGCTATTTCCCAATTTATTTTCCATCAGCATGCATTCCCTAGTCAAGCTTATCAATGGTTGCCCATGGTCCATAGCTCCCTCTATGCTCCCTCAAAAATGTTCTTAACACCTAGTTCGGTAAAGAAATCTTGACTGCTGTGGTCAAGATATACCTTTAAGGAATATCAGTATGCCATCATGCAAAGGGAAATGTGTTACGTGATCCAGTCTAAGTTTCACTTTTGCTGTGAGCAGAACATACACACACAGCTCTGAAGTTTTCAAGTTTTATACCCATGTATAAATGTTCTCATGTGCCTAGCCTTAATAAATGAACCCACAATGTGTTTACCAAATCCCTTATGAGCGATCGGTGCCTTCTGTCTTGTACAGTAAATAAGCTCAAAGTATTATATCATTAAATGTCAGCTACAACAGTTGGAAATTGCCACATTTTACTCCTTGTGTGATGATGATACATGGGTGGTTGTAATTAAGGGTCAATTTTGTGATGCAAACAATTGTTTATGTTAATTATTGTTAATAATTGAAAGCACACATACTTGTTTCATTATGATTCTCATTTTGAAAATTAATAATGTGATTTTCTTTATCTTATCTGCCAGACGGAGGGAGACCTGATAGAGGTCTACAAAATTATGAGAGGCATGGGCAGGGTGGATATTGAGAGGGTGGAAGTGTCAATTACAAGAGCACAGGTTCAAGGTTAGAGGGGACAGTTTAAGGGAGATGTGCAGGAGAAGCTTTTCACGCAGAGAGTGCTGGGTGCCTGGAACGCGCTGCCAGAGGAGGTGGTGAAAGCAGACACATTAGCAACTTTTAAGAGGCATCTAGATGGGTGCATGAATAGGGAGGGAATAGAGGACTGAGTAAGGTCAGAAGGTTTTTTTTTAGTTTAGTTAGGGCATCATGATCGGCACAGACTTGGAGGGCCAAAGGGCCTGTTCCAGTGCTGTACTTTTCTTTATTCTTTGTTCTTTTCGCACACATTTCCATCTATTCTTTGCTGTTTTCAATTTTTATTTTTAACTCCCTCACTTCACCGCTTCTATTCACCCAATTTCATCCTTGTCTCCTTCTCCAAGCTCAGGCCAAAATCTGTAGCAAAAACCCATCTGGATCACTAATGTTCTTGAGGGATGGAAATCTGCATTCCTTACCTGGTCTGGACTACATGTGACTCCAGAGCCACAGCAATGTGGTTGACTCTCAATTGCTCTCCAGGGGAAACTAGGATTGGGCAATAAATGCTGACCAGCCAGCGACACCCATGTCCCATGATTGAGTTAAAAAAAAATGGGCAAGGAGAATGTGCACGCAATTTCTGTTAATTAAAGAGCAGGAACGATGTGAACAGATTTTCTTACTCTGTAATAATATTAACTAATGATGATTGTTTCTCATATACACAGCACCTTAACATGTGGAACTTCAACTGTATCAAAATCTTCCGAAGCAGATCCCTCCCTTGCCTCGATTCTCCGGTTTGAACCTCCAACAGGCAGTCTTTGCACATTCTCCACCTTCTACTCTCAAGAGTGATAGGATGGAATTTGATACCTCGTCCCGTAGTTAAATGGAGCACTGCATTTAATTGAGTGGGAAGGTGCGGGCCTTCCTGACTCCCCCCAACTAAATCAGGGGAAGAGAAGGCTAGGGTTGAACTTCCTGCCCCTAGGCCGATGAGGTCCTTCAATGGCCTGTGAAAGACCACGTCAAGGCCTCATCCCACGACTGCTGGTATTCTGGCGGGGAGTGGGGATGCCACATGGGAAGGCCACGAGCCAAACCATGCTAGGCCTGACTGTGAGCTGGAGGGAATAGGGGAACCTCTGATTTGGATACCCTGTGTCCAATGGAGGGCCACATCAGTGGTAAGGGCCATTCCCCTGTGGGGAGGAGGATACTGCCCTCCTCCCCCACCCCCTGCCATCCACACTGATCCACCCCATACCTTATTGGTGTAATATGGACTCAAAAGCTTGAAATGATGATGTAACTGATTAATATTCCCCCGTGTGTTATGCTATGACACACATAAGGCATGGCGGCAAGATTTTCCAGCTTCTCCTGTTAGTGGAATCATCCAGCCCCACCAAGGTAAACAGAGGTTTGAATGGATTACTGCATCCACTGAGGGGAAGCCTGTCATGGTGGGGCCAGAAAATTCTGGTGACATTTTATGTCAAATCAGCCACTCTGCTCGCTTGATCTTTGTGGGGACATAAGTGTTATGCGAATGGAAAAACAGTAATGGTCAATTCATCTGTGCAAACAAGCACTTAAACAGAATTCAGTGTGGAATGTCTTGTGCCTGGTTTGCGTTGTAGTCTTAAGACAGGGTATAGGATAAAATAAAAAGGCCAATGCCTATAATTATGAGGTGAACAGACATTCCAATGATATGAAAACCAATGATTATCAAAACACTGATGGGAAAAATCTCAATAAAGACGTCTTGAAACTTCTTCTGATCTCATAGGTTGTCATTATGGTCAGGGAAGTGAGAAACTTTGAAACAGTGCGAAGATACACCTGGGTGATGCTGATCATGTGACATGTTTGGAAGTCTTGTAACAGTCAAAAAGGGCATTTAAAAAAACTATACAGGGAGGTTTTGAACGCACTGAATCACAAATTCATAGAATCATAGAATCCCTACAGTGCAGAAGGAGGCCATCCGGCCCATCAAGCCTGCACCAACCACAATCCCACTCAGCCTCTATCCCCATAACCCCATGTATTTACCCTGCTAGTCCCCCTGACACTAAGGGGCAATTTACCGTGGTCAATCAACCTAACCCACACATTCTTTGGACTGAGGGGCATAAGAAAGGCATGCCTTCCTGTGTTCCTTGTAACATGTCACAGTGGCACAGTGGTGAGCACTGCTGCCTCACAGCACCAAGGACCTGGGTTCACTTTCAGCCTTGGGTGACTGTGTGGAGTTTGCACGCTTGCCCCGTGTCTGCGTGGGTTTTGTCTGGGTGCTCTGGTTTCCTATCACAGTCCAGAGATGTGCAAGTTAAGTGGACTGGCTATGCTAAATTGCCACTTAGTGTCCCAAGATGTGTCGATTAAGGGTGATTAGCAGGGTAAATATGTGGAGTTACGGGGATAGGGTCTGGGTGAGATGCTCTATCGGAGAGTCAGTGCAGACTTGATGGGCTGAATGACCTCCTTCTGTATGAAGGAATTCTATGTAATGCAGCTGGACATTGGCCAACAGATCAGGAATTACGCGTGAGGTTCTCCGGCCTCACAGCTACGTGTTTCCTGCTGGCAGGAGGTGGCGTGTTGTTCGCTAGCGGCGGGATTCTCTGGTCCTGCCGCTGTCAAAGGGAATTCCCATTGATGTCACTCATGCTGGCGGTAAACCCGCGGATTAAGCTGTTGGCAGGACTGGAGAATCCCGCCGGCATGAACGGCCGGAGATTTCCGGCCTACATCTTTCCCCCTGGATGTCTGATCAGCGCTCCATTTGGAAACAGCAACTAGAGGAGACCCTCGGCTAGGTAAAAGGAAAGCTTATGAGTTTCACTCAGGGAACATGTAACCCTTAAATCTCCAGTGAAATTAAAGCAGAGAGCTGGAGGGGAAGTACCAGCTTTTATGTGCATTAACGATAAAACGTTGGGTGAAAGAGACCAGTTGTTTTCTAATCTGAATAAATGAACCTGCAATGTGTTTACTCGATCCCTTATGAGTGACAGGTGCCTTGTATTTTGTACAATACATACGCCCCAAGTCTTTATATTATGATATAAGGCAGAATGTTGGCCAGGATACCAGGAGAACTCTCCAATTACTTCAACTGGTGCTTTCAGATCTTCAACATCCATTGTTGTACCTTGTATGTATAATGTAGCTGTTATACAAGTGTTTAATTCAGCTGAACTGGTACCCCGTAATGAAACAAAAAGCTTTTTAAAAACATCTGTGAAAGAAAAACTAATTATCAAGAATTCAATTAAAGGCTAACAAGGAAGAGGGATGGATTTCTTGCAAGAGTCTAAAATGAGCTGAGTGCTATTGTTCAAACAGTGATAATTAGAACCTATACGTCTGCTTAAAAGAAGCACAGCTCAGGCTGACTCTGCTGGTAGAATGTTATCACAAACAAATGGGACTTGAATAAAGTTAAAGATCCAATTGAAAAACAACCAAGCTCTGGACCTTCTGGAGAGAGAAACATTGAGTCATGGCTGCACTCTCCCCAAGGCCAGAAAATCACGCCCAAGGTCAACAGACCTTTGCATGGTCCATGTCCCACCTGCTACGATTCCCGTGGTGGGCAGGACAGAAAACCTCCACCCATGGAGTCATAGAGATATACAGCACGGAGACAGGCCCTTTGGCCCAACTCGTCCATGCCAACCAGGTTTCCTAAACTAAACTAGTCCCATTTGCCTGCTTTTGGTCCATATCCCTCTAAACCTTTCCCACCCATATACCTGTCCAAATGTCTTTTAAATGTTGCAACTGCGCACCTCCTCTGGCAGCTCATTCCATATATATTGGGTGGGATTTTCCTTCCCCCTCCCCACCCCTGGTGTAATTTGTGACAGCGGGGCAGCCTGCCATTGCCTGGCGGAGGTCTTCCAGTCCCGCCGCTGTCAACAGGGTTTCACGTTGTCCGCACCCTCCACCGCCAGGCAATCCAGAGCATCAGTGATCTACATACTAAATGTTTACAGAAAGCTGCATTAAAGTCATTTGAGAGATACAGCCAAATGAGAAAGGAGACATCACTTGATTAACCTGGTATCTTGAGATTCCCTGTTTATTAAACCAATAGATAAAAGAAAATGCTTCTATGTTTTTGGCGCCTCTGTTCTCAGGGTCCCTTTTTCTAAACTTATACGGATTAATTAAATACTATCCTACCATGTAACAAATGTAGATAGTAAACAACAAGTTATTTGATGAATGTAAACCCAGACTTTGAACTCAGGATTTCAACACTGGCCCTATATTATCCAAATATCTAATCCCATAGATTTTTGAATTTTCAAGCATTTTAAGTGTTTTAATTCTTTCACTCTGTCCTTTTACATGTTTTCTCTCTAATTTTTTTTTGCGGCACGGTGACACAGTGCCTCCTTACAGCACTAGGGACCCAGGTTCGATTCCTGGCTTGGGTCACTGTCTGTGTCGAGTTTGCACATTCTCCCCATGTCTGTGTGGGTTTCCTCCGGGTGCTCTGGTTTCCTCCCACAGTCTGAAAGACATGCTGGTTAGGTGCATTGGCTATGCTAAATTTTCCCTCAGTGTACCCGAACTGGCACTAGAGTGTGGCGACTAGGTGATTTTCACAGTAACTTCAGTGCAGTCTTAATGTAAGCCGACTTGAGACACTAATAAATAAACTTTAAACTCTTTAAGTTTCTCCAATTATTCAAGTCTGATGCTGCCCTTGGTGGATATTTGCAGTACTGGACTTACAGCAGAATTATTTAGAAGCAAGGTACTTAATTTTTGCCCCCCCTTAACTCTAGGACATTGCTGCCTAACTGTGTTTCCCTTCTGTTGCTTTACTGAAGTTAACTAATTCAGTATAGACCAGGGTGGGAATCAAACGATGAACATTTCTGGTCTCTGTAGTTCTGTACTAATCCAATTGTGCTTCACCGAGTCATCAAATTTAGCATTAATTGATTATTTTAACAATACTGAAGTAACATTTTAAAATGCATCTCCAATGATTTCCTGTCTATCTTCTTGTTGATAAAAACTGAATACACAATGAGAATAAGAAAGAAAGACTTGCATTTATTTAAGAACTTTCATGGCTGTAGGACAACCCAAAGTGCTGTAAAGCCAATAAAGCACTTTTAGAGCATAGCCATTGTTGTAATGTCGGGAGCAGGAGAATGGTAAAGTGGGAAGGTTGCTTGATTATTGATTCAGAGGTCTGGATTACTGATCCAAAGAGATGTGTTCAAATACCCCATGGCAGCTTGGACATTTAAATTCATTTATTGCAGAAGGGTGATCAATTAATCAGAACGTTGACACCCCTTCATCTAACACCATTATCATAACCTTCTATTTCTTTCTCTCTCATGTGTTTATCTAGCTTTGCCTTAAATACATCAATGCTATCCACCTCAACTAATCCATGTGGTAGTGATTTTCAATTCTTGACCATTAGTCATCAAGGTTTACAGCATGGAAACAAGCCCTTCAACCCAACTTGTCCATGCCACCCTTTTTTTTTAAACCACTAAGCTAGTCCCAATTGCCCGTGCTTGGCCCATACCTCTCTTTACCCATCTTATCCATGTAACTGCCTCAATGTTTTTTAAAAGACAACATTGTACCTGCCTCTTCTACTGCCTCTGGCACCTTGTTTCAAACACTCACCACCCTCTGTGTGAAAAAATTGCCCCTCTGGACCCTTTTTTTTCTCTCACCTTAAACCTCTACCCTCTAATTTTACACAGTAAGAAGTCTCACAACACCAGGTTCAAGTCCAACAGGTTTATTTGGTAGCAAAAGCCACTAGCTTTTGCTACCAAATAAACCTGTTGGACTTTAACCTGGTGTTGTGAGACTTCTTACTGTGTTTACCCCAGTCCAACGCCGGCATCTCCACATCATGACTACCATCGACCCCTCTAGTTTTAGACATCACTTGAATAAACTGGTACCTTGAGATTCTTTGTTTATCAAATCAATAGATAAAGAAAATCCTTCAATGTAAATTTCTTATTGCATTATTAGTGATGATCTTTTATATATATATCCCTAGTTTTGACTACGGCCTCATCTGTTATCAACCCTTGAACCTTTCTTCCATCATGGTCACCATTATTGGGTTGTTGCAAAAACTCACCTGGCTCACTAATAGACTGATCTGGCCTATATGTGACTCCAGATCCACAGCAATGTGATTTTGACTGTCCTCTGAAAGGTTCTAACAAGCCATTTAACTGCATTGAAGAAGGTGGCTCATCACCATCTTCCCAAGGGCAATTACGGGTGGATAATAACTGCTGGTCTTGCTGGCGATGCTCACATCCTGAGTCATGAAGGAACACAACAGGCAGCCATTTTGCACACAGCAAGATCCCACAGAGAACAACGCGATAATAGAAATATAGAAATATAGAAGATCGGAGTAGGAGGAGGCCATTTGGCTCTTTGAGCCTGCTCCACCATTCATTACGATCATGGCTGATCATCCAACTCAATAGCCTACTCCTGCTTTGTCCCCATAACCTTTGATCCCATTCGCCCCAAGTGCTATATCCAGCCACCTCTTGAATACATTCAATGTTTTGGCATCAACTACTTCCTGTGGTAATGAATTCCACAGGCTCACCACTCATCAGAGAGAGAGAGTTAGAGAGAAGAAGGTTAAGAGGTGACTTAATAGAGGCATACAAGATGATCAGAGGTTTAGATAGGGTGGATAGTGAGAGCCTTTTTCCTCGGATGGTGATGGCTAGCACGAGGGGACATAGCTTTAAATTGAGGGGTGAGAGATATAGGACAGATGTTAGAGGTAGGTTCTTTACTCAGAGAGTAGTAAGGGCGTGGAATGCCCTGCCTGCAGCAGTAGTGGACTCGTCAACATTAAGAGCATTCAAATGGTTATTGGATAAACATATGGATGATATTGGAATAGTGTAGATTAGGGGGGCTTTAGATTGGTTCCACTGGTCAGCGCAACACCGAGGGCCGAAGGGCCTGTACTGCGCTGTTATGTTCTATGTTCTAAATGTCTCCTTATCTCCGTCCTAAATGGTATACCCCGAATCCTCAGACTGTGATCCCTGGTTCTGGACTCCTCCACCATCAGGACTATCTTCCTTGCATTTACCCTGTCTAGTCCTATTAGAATTTTATAAGTCTCCATGAGATTCCCCCTCATTCATCTGAACTCCAGCGAAAACAATCCTAACCTAGTCAATCTCTCCTCATACATCGGTCAGATAGTGGCCAGTCAGTGATATTGATCGAAGGATAAAAATCTAGGGTAAACTTCCATGCTCTTCAATCAATAGTGACTATCTGAGAGAGCAGATGGGTGTAATGTCTCTTCTGAAATGTATTGGGGTATATTTTAATCTTGACACCCAAGCAAGTCAAATCAATTGGACAGTTTCTATAATGGGCAGCGAATCTGCAATACCCGTTTTGTGCCCAGCAATTTAAAATCCAGTCCATTATTTATGGCCTGTTCAACAACATTATCAACTCATTACTGTTACTTGGAATTAGAGTGCCATTATCAGTAGCAGAGAACATCTTAAACCTCTATTGTTAAAATGATTGTGCACACCACACTGGCTTCACACTTTGATACCACCAGGTCAACCTTTGGTGACAGAAAGCATTCCTCTAATTGCTTTTTCTAGTCCAATATATAAGATCATGTAAAATTAATGCTATTCTGTGACACTTAGCAAGCATTGCTCCAGTTAACAGAAGGGCAATTGTGTAACCAACTGAATGAGTAATCTGCATTCTGGTGGTAAGTAACATCAGAAATGCATTGACTTCGATATTTTGAATCAAAATTCCCAATCACATGAAAAGGAAAATAACCAGATACTTATTAGGCTTGCACAAGTTCACCAGAGTAACTGCCTCCCCTGTGGTTTTCGCAATGAGGCAACTTTGGCTTTAAACTACCAAATATAGTTTGACCAAGTTATTTTTAATGTTAGTAAGAGAAAATATGCAAGTTACTCAATTGGTTGTTAAAAAAAAGTTTCCAAGTCATAATGGTTTGCTTATTGCTGGTATTATTTATTTTATTTTGTGTTATGCTTCATTGGATTTTCCTCACCATATATATGAGAGAGAGACAGAGAGAGAGAGTACATATATATATATATATATCTATTTGAATATTTCTGAGATAGACACAGGGGGCGCGATTTTACGATTCCCCCTCGTCCCGGAACCGTAGAATTCCACCCGTGGGCAATGAACCTTTTCATAGTCCGCCCGTCGCCTTCTCCGATTCCTGTGGCAGGAGAGGCGGTAAAATTCCAGTCGTGTTGTCAAAACTTTACGTCTTGTACTCATCATGACAATTCACAAGAATAGCAAATATAACGGGAACAACAATTCATACATCATGAGAAGAGAGTGCTGATTGGTTGGCAAGTAGATTGCTGGGGGCATTGACATTGAGAATGCACCAGTTAACTGATGACTGACAGTTAACCACCAAGCTTTGTTGCAATACAAACCAGGCAAGTTGACTGTGGTTAGTCAGGACATTGCCCTGGGGAATGAACCAAAGGAATGTTTGTTGCCTATTTTGTTCATTAGTCAACTAGTTGTTACCTTTACATTTAGTATTCTTGCGAATTGTCCTGATGGGCGCAAGATGAAAAGTTTTGACAATATATACATTTTTTTCAGCAATATTCAAGTTCTGTACAACCAAATAACTACATATCTATTTGTTCAATGTCCTTGAAGAGTTACCTGGGTCTGAGGTATTTGACCTCCCCTGGTGGTCTTGTGAAACCAAAGCATCCATGTCATGTACTTTCCTGACCGAATGTGATTTGGTGATCTTTAAGTTGCAGCACACCAGCATTCGTATGGTGTTCTTTGTTGATAGGTCAGCACCCAATCCCCATGTCTAGACTCACATTTGTCCCTTTGCACATGCAAATAGACCCCCACCCAGAAATAGCCTCTGCCCAAATTTTGACCGCCAGGACCATAATCTAAGTTTCATGGCAACCGAGCAAATCAGTGTGAATTTTGTCTTGTGTTGGTGGGTCTGAAATGGTTGGCTTCCCTGATGGTGGAGAGTCGAGAGAGTAGCTACACTTTCTGAAGAAAAGGAAATTAAATTCACTTCATTGCACCTGAACTCAAAATCAGACAAACAAAATGTTTCTGACAATTTCTGTTTCTCCAGGCTGAATAAAGTGCGCAGTTTGCATGTGTCATGCTGGCTCAGACCTGTGCCACATGTCCACCTGAAATCCTTTCCGCTTACCTGTGCTTTAGGACACAAATGAGGGATGGTCTCACACATTTATGACAAAGTCAACAAACTCCCTCACTTGAATGCATTTCAAAGTACAAAGGTGAAGCTAAATGAATGTTTTCCACCTCAGCATAATCAAGGACACCACACACCCCGGACATTATCTCTTCCTCCTTCCTCTGTCGGGAAAAAGGTACAAAAACCTGAGATCACCTACCAACCGACTCAAGAACAGCTTTGTCCCTGCTGCCATCAGACTTTTGAATGGACCTACCTTATATTAAATTGACCTTTCTCTACAACCTAGCTATGACTGTAACACTACATTCTGCACTCTCTCCTTTCCTTCTCACCTCAGTATTCTATGAATGGTTTTTTTTGTCTGCATAGCATGCACGAAATAATACTTTTCACCAATACACGTGACAATAATAAATCAAATCAAATCAGGCTGTGGTATTTCTAACAGTTTTGTATGCAGTGAGACCAGAAGACTTTGACATTCATCTTATTTGGCAAACAGATAATATACTTTGTCTTGTTTTATGAAACATTTTAGAATTAATGATTTAAGATTTCCATAATTGACTAGATTACTTAAACTACTTTGCATGCTGATGCAAATCTTGACATGGAGACATGAATGTAATCTTTCAGGAATTCTACCAGTCTTCCATATTAGACAGACCGCCAGAGAAACTGGGAGATCAGATTACACTGGGTTCATTGGTCAATGTCCCCAGCATGGGATAGTACACGACCAAAGTGGAGCTTGTTTCTGCCTCAATCCTTTCATTGAACCCCATTGATCATGCACAGTCCAGTAGAGGTCACTATTAGAGGACATCAGGTCATGTGATTCCGGCAAAACTGCAGTGGAATTTTGAGGCCTTTATTTGCAGCTAAATAAAATCCTCCTTTCTGAAATTCTACTGGTGAGTCTAACACATCTGCCTGGTTGATTCATCTGTAAGTCTGAGCTTGATGTGTCATATTTCCCTGGTGATGCAATGGCTAGGCATTCACGTGCTGTCAAGTGAGTTTGAATTGAGAATGATTCTTAGGTGTCAAAAATTGCAACCTACTTCTCCATTAGCCATAGCCCTCTTTGCCCTGTGTTTCCATGGGCCTCTTAATATGTCTTCACAGCCTGCTCAATTGACACAACTGGAATTGAGAGCACCATTTCTTCTCTTCTGGCTCTCCTAAGAGATAAAGCAGGCTACGCTATAAGGTGGTGGAATAATCACAGCAAGAGCTAAAGCTGGGACGACTGGTCCACTGCCTTTAATCCCTGCTGCTGAGACTTACCAAGGAGATCACATTGACATGTTGACTAACAGCTTGTGGGTAGAGTGTGCAGCTTGGCCAAGAACCGACTGATTTAATGCCGCAATCAAAAATAAACGGCACTCTGATTATGGGTGCGTTAATGTACAAAGTCCACAAGTTACTGTTGCTGCAAAACCCCTACCCAACTTTGCCTGAGAACAATCCTCTTTCATTATCATCAAATCATGGAATCCCAGTGCAGAAGGAGGCCATTCAGCCCATTGAGCCTGCACCCACCTAGGCCTTATCCCTGCAATCCCGCATATTTACCCTGCTAATCCCCTGACACCAAGGGGCAATTTAACACGACCAAGCAACCTAACCCGCACATCTTTTGATTGTGGGAGGAAATCAGAGCACTTGGAGGAAACCCACGCAGTCACGGGGAGACTTCACACATACACTTACCTGAGGCCGGAACTGAACCTGGGTCCCTGGTGCTGTGAGGCAGCAGCATTAACCACTGTGTCACTGCACCGCCCCATCACTGGAGCAAATTGCCATCCATGACATGTAGCTCCTACGCCTGGTGGCAAACAGACAAGTCGAGGCAAAATTGGTGCCCTAACCTCATTTAGACAGACAATAGAAAGACTGGTTAATACAAACTGCTCTGCAGGTGCTGAAATAGCAGGGGACTGATCACACCTGTGGGGGCGCTTTGGTCCACAGCATTGGCATGGTTGCTCTGCTGGCCGGATTAGGTATCACTTTCTCTGGCTTGGTGTGTCCCTTTGTTGGTTATCTTGCTGAACTGTGGTTTGGCCCCTGCTCCATGGTTTATTTTCTCCCCTGAAAATGGTTGTGTGCTGCTCACACAATTCTGACTGCCTGACTGCCGGATTGCCTTCTCCAGGGTTAGATCTTCCTCTGCTTGCTTGAAGTCAGAGAATGCCAGTGCGTTGTCTGCTGTTCCTACCACTGTTCTGTCTCTGACAAATCAGATTTTAAGTCTCCATATTCGCAATCTTCTGTCACCCTGTACAGATTGTTGATAAATGAATTAACCGGTTGATAGAATCCCTACAGTGCAGAAGGAGGCCATTCGGCCCATCAAGCCTGAACCAACTCTCCAACACAGCATCGTACCAGACCCTATCCCTGTAACCCCACGCAGCACGGTGGCACAGCGGTTAGCACTGCTGCACCACAGCATCAAGGAGCTGGGTTCGATTCCCAGCTTGGGTCACTGTCTGCAGTCTGCACATTCTCCCTGTGTCTGTGTGGATTTCCTCCAGGTGCTCCGGTTTCCTCCCATAATCCGAAAGACGTACTGGTCAGATGCATTGGCCGTGCTAAATTCTCCCTCAGTGTACCCGAACAGGCGCCAAGAGTGTGGCGACTAGGGGATTTTCGCAGTAACTTCACTGTGGTGTTAATGTAAGCCGATTTGTGACACAAATAAATAAACTTTTAACACTCTTTACTCTGCTAATCCCCATATCTTGGGGAACTATGGGGCAATTTACTGTAGCCAATCCACCTAACCTGCACATCTTTGGATTGTGGGAGGAAACGGGAGCACCTGGAGGGAACCCACACAGACATGGGGAGAAGTGCAGACTCCACATAGTCACCCAAGCTGGGAATTGAACCTGGGTCCCTGTGAGGCAGCAATGCTAACCACTGTGCACTTAAGAGAAAATGCTGAGCAAAAGAACTCTGCAGGTGGTCAATCCATTGAATTTTTTTTCCGTAAAGCATGATTACCATTGTAGCAGAAACCAGCAAGCGTGGGAAATCCCTTTGTCTCCCACTGAATGGTGATGCCATCTTGAAATTTAGAAAGCTCCCTTGCAGGCTGACCTGAGTGTTTCCAGCATTTTCTGTTTTTGTTTTAAAGATTTTTGGATCTGACATTCAAGAGAGCGACCAGGTCCCAATAAGGGCTCCAAAAGCATCAAGGAGCTGAGATTAACATTTCAATTTCAACGCAATCCTTCAATATTGTGGACACACATATCATAAGCTTCTCTTCGGAAATAAAATAAGACGAATTAATTGTGCCACCCAAACCTTCACATTTCTGGCCGAGATAGCTATGGTTTTGACAATAGCTGTGTTACTCAATAGGCTTAAAAAAAAACAATTGTTCTGTCATACTGATAACTTGATTGTAGTCATAGACAGGAGATGAATGAGTCAACAGCGGAAAAATTCAGCTTCCGTAGTTTTGAAAGTATAAACACATCAGAAAGTATATCAACTGGGAGGCAAATAAAACCTGTCCTTTGGTAAAAAGTGCTTGGAGTTTCTTAAATGCATAGAATTTATATTTTAGAAATCAATTAACTGCAGAACACCTCTGAATGTCAAAGCTGATATTTAGAATAATAGAATCACACAGTGCAGAAGAGGCCTTTAGGCCCATCGGGTCTGCACTGACACACGAGACAACAGAATTTGTAAATTCTGTTGTCTTGTGCGTCAGTGAAGACTTGATGGGCTGAAGGGCCTCCTTTGCACTGTATGATTCGATTATTCTAAGTATCGGCTTTGATAAAGAAAATGGCACCTTCCGCCTTTATTGCGGTCCCTTTCTCACAGCTTTGTATGACACCTTTACCCCCAGCTTTCTCACAACATGATGCGTAATCTATGGTAAATGAAGGGCTAGATTCTGGTGTTCCCGAAGTGTGTCCTACCCATCAGTTAGCGAACCAAGAGGAGACCTGTGCCACTTTGGTGAGAGGAGGCTCAATTGAATTAAGTGTCTGTCAAACCCTCAAGTAAGAAGTCTCACAACACCACCCCAGTCCAACGCCGGCATCTCCACATCATAACCCTCAGGTGGCCAGGTCAGGCCTTCCCCTGGATTCCAGATGCCAGCACCTAAAATCCCACCCCGAAGAGCTGCTTGCTAATCAGAAGCTGGGAGCCGTCCATTGCCCGTCGCACCATCGGGAGTGGTGACTGCCACTGATATTTTCTAAATGTCCAGCTAGTCTGAAAATGGGAGAGTTCCAGATCCATCTTTTGGGTGAGTTTTCATGTCCAATCTTATGCACTTTTGGGGGTGATTCTCCCATCCCGCTGCACTAATTTTTTAGTGCAGCGGACCAGGAGAATCGCGGGTCGGCCGATTCGCAGGATTCCCACGAGCATTTGCGCCTCCCAGGCCCAAATTTCTACATCTGCTTGGCAACGGAAATCAGGTGGGAGGCCGGGGTAGCATTTAAATAGTATTCTACATACAATTTAAATGCTATTAGCAGGCCCAGGACTGAATTCTCCAGGCCCACTAACATCTCCCACTCTGCAAGAGTGTATCACTCCAGCGGGGATTAATATAACTCCCCACTTTTGGGTAACCAGCGGGACAACACGCTGAGGGGGGCAATCAGGGCCCTCCAGGGGGTCGGGCGGTGGGGGGATGGTGTCCCCTTGGCATGGGCACCATGCCAGCCTGGGCCCCCTGCAACTGCCCAAGGGGCAAAGTGCCCATGCCTGGGGGCATTTTGGCACTGCCCATTGGGCAGGGGCAGTGCCAAAGGGCAGGGCCTATAGGGGGCAGGGCATAAGGGGTGGGGCCCGAGTTGCAGGGGCTTCTGTTGAGCCTCTTCCTGCTGGATTCACTGGCAGGAAAGCCATGTGGCTTGCCCACACATCTGATTAAAATGGCAGCCAGACCTGATGACAGTCTCAAAGTCTATTGATGGAAGAATCCTTCCATTGACTGCTATGTCCCCTTCTATCTGTTCCAAAGACCAGATTAAAATTAAGTATGTGGGATTAGGGGAGATCTTTGCACATAAACCCTAGATAAATGGATTTTCATCATAAATTGGGCAAGGTTCAAATCTTTCTTCAGGATAAACTCTTGGTTTAATTTCATTTAATTGGCGCTTTCACTGATTATCATGCCAGAACTTGCAGCTCTGACACTGGGGTGTAAAAAAAGGTGTAAATAATTTAGAATGTGCATCATATATCACCGCCTGATTCTGAAAGGTCAGATAAGGTCAATGAGATTGGGATGTTGGAGGCCCTTTAACTGCGCAGCAGTTTTCAAAGACTGGCTGGAAATCAGAACACTGAGCACTCCGACAGAAGTATTCACTGAGCACCGTTACTTAAATTAAAAATTATACAGTCATGTTTTGTGCCTGCTTGGGTTGCCTGGCCTGACTCCAGTCTGCTGGACAACAGCCGCGCTAATGTGACATTCCAACTTCCAGCGACAAGCCAGGAAAGAAAACAATCAAGCTTCTTTGATTAAAAAGCTAGTTGCGCAAAAGCATTTCAAAAGGAGTCATTTTCGATTTTGTCCTTTTGTCAGAGTCGAGGACTCACGTTGGGAAGGCTGATTAAATGCAGGGCCAGCTCTGTGCTGGACTGTAATCAGTGGAGGAAGCCTCTGCCAGCTTTCCTCCCTCACATCAGCATGGCATCTCAGCTCAACTCGAAGCTATTCCCAACACCCAGTCCCGTTTTGACAATTTGCCCTTGCCAGGGAACTCATTACCACTTTTAAAGTTTTATTTTATTAGTGTCACAAGTAGGCATACCTTAACACTGCATTGAAATTACTGTGAAAATCCCCTAGTCGCCACTCTCCAGCACCTGTTTGAGTACACTGAGGGACAATTTACCATGGCCAATGCACCTAACCAGCACGTCTTTCGGGCTGTGGGAGGAAACCGGAGCACCCAGAGGAAACCCACGCAGACACGGGGAGAACGTGCAGACTCCGCACAGACAGTGACCCAAGCCGGGAATCAAACCCAGGTCCCTGGCGCTGTGAGGCAGCAGTGTTAACCGCTGTGCCACCATGGTTGAGCTTTGGGTTCAATTCTGGATCTTGCGGCATTTTTCATTCCTCACAAGGTAAATGCCACAAATGCCGCAGGCATTTTCAAATGAGTGATTGGAGAAGAGCAGAGCAAAATGATTTGGTCGAACGTAAGGTGTACGGGAGCAGGAGCAATTTTGTTAACTTAAAGGGAAAGCCACTCTCGGAAGAGCACTTACCAAGTAAAATTAGAAGATTGCCGAAAGATAAAGATAACTTAAATGTTTCCTTCGTGAGAAGAGATTGCTTGAAGCCTAAAAGCTGCACTCATGTCTCAATTGAAGTACTTGAGATTGTGATGGGCAGGAGTTTTGCTCATCTCCACTTACCTCACGCAGTTGGCTGAAAAGGAATCTTTGGAATGTCATATAAGATGGCATCTTGTACTGGAAACCCTCAGCGAGCATATCGGCACAAGTTTGTTTTTAGACCAGGATAGGTGGGAGGTAACGATAGGAGAATTTTATGGTCAAGTTCCTCTCCTAAAGCAACAGTTCTCCATAACACACCTGTATTGGATACACCGCACAGGGGAGGCGATGGCCTAGTGGTATTATCATTAAACTATTAATCCAGAAACTCAGCTAATGTTCTGGGGACCCGGGTTTGAATCCTGGCATGGCATGTAGTGGAATTTGAATTCAATGAAAAGTATCTGGAATTAAGAATCTACTGATGACCGTGAAACCATTGTCGATTGTCGGAAAAACCCATCTGGTTCACTAATGTCCTTTAGGGAAGGAAATCTGCCGTTCTTCCTTGGTCTGGCCTAAGTGTGACTCCAGAGCCACAGCAATGTGGTTGACTTTCAAATGCCCTCTGAACAAGCGCAACTAAGGATGGGCAATAAATGCTGGCCCAGCCAGTGACGCCCATGGCCCACGAATGAATAAAACAAAACACAGAAACAGGCCATTCAGTCCAACCAGTCAATGTTAGTGTTGATGCTCCACATGAGCCTCTGCTCATCTTTCCTCATCTAAATCTACCATCATAATCATCTTCTCCCTCATACCTTTGTATAGTTTCCCCTTAAATGCATCGAATACTATGCATACCATCAATGCTATAATCTATAACCACTCTGTGGCAGCAAGTTCCACATTGTGTTTTTGCATTTTGATCCTATTCCACACTAACTTCACTGGCTCCACCATTAAATTAAATCTGATCTTTCCTATTTTAGCCTGTATTTACAGGCTGAACTGGGAATTGAACCCAGCACCTTTCATAGAACATAGAACATAGAACATAGAACATTACAGCGCAGAACAGGCCCTTCGGCCCACGATGTTGCACCGACCAGTTAAAAAAAAAACTGTGACCCTCCAACCTAAACCAATTTCTTTTCGTCCATGAACCTATCTACGGATCTCTTAAACGCCCCCAAACTAGGCGCATTTACAACTGATGCTGGCAGGGCATTCCAATCCCTCACCACCCTCTGGGTAAAGAACCTACCCCTGACATCGGTTCTATAACTACCCCCCCTCAATTTAAAGCCATGCCCCCTCGTGCTGGATTTCTCCATCAGAGGAAAAAGGCTATCACTATCCACCCTATCTAAACCTCTAATCATCTTATATGTTTCAATAAGATCCCCTCTTAGCCGCCGCCTTTCCAGCGAAAACAATCCCAAATCCCTCAGCCTCTCCTCATAGGATCTCCCCTCCAAACCAGGCAACATCCTGGTAAACCTCCTCTGCACCCTCTCCAAAGCCTCCACATCCTTCCTGTAATGTGGGGACCAGAACTGCACACAGTACTCCAAGTGCGGCCGCACCAGAGTTGTGTACAGTTGCAACATAACGCTACGACTCCTAAATTCAATCCCCCTACCAATAAACGCCAAGACACCATATGCCTTCTTAACAACCTTATCTACTTGATTCCCAACTTTCAGGGATCTATGCACACATACACCTAGATCCCTCTGCTCCTCCACACTATTCAAAGTCCTCCCGTTAGCCCTATACTCAACACATCTGTTATTCCTACCAAAGTGAATTACCTCACACTTCTCCGCATTAAACTCCATCCGCCACCTCTCGGCCCAACTTTGCAACCTGTCTAAGTCTTCCTGCAAACTACGACACCCTTCCTCACTGTCTACCACACCACCGACTTTGGTGTCATCAGCAAATTTGCTAATCCACCCAACTATACCCTCATCCAGATCATTAATAAATATTACAAACAGCAGTGGCCCCAAAACAGATCCCTGAGGTACACCACTTGTAACCGCACTCCATGATGAATATTTACTATCAACCACCACCCTCTGTTTCCTATCCGCTAGCCAATTCCTGATCCAATTTCCTAGATCACCCCCAATCCCATACATCTGCATTTTCTGCAGAAGCCTACCATGGTGAACCTTATCAAACGCCTTACTAAAATCCATATATACCACGTCCACTGCCTTGCCCCCATCCACCTCCTTGGTCACTTTCTCAAAAAACTCAATAAGGTTAGTAAGGCACGACCTACCTGCCACAAAACCATGCTGACTATCACCTATCAATTCATTACTCTCCAAATAACTATAAATCCTATCCCTTATAATTTTTTCCAACATCTTGCCGACAACAGAAGTGAGACTCACCGGTCTATAATTCCCGGGGAAGTCTCTGTTCCCCTTCTTAAACAATGGGACAACATTCGCTAACCTCCAATCTTCTGGTACTATACCAGAGGCCAACGACGACCTGAAGATCAGAGCCAGAGGCTCTGCAATCACATCTCTTGCCTCCCAGAGAATCCTTGGATAAATCCCATCCGGACCAGGGGATTTATCTATTTTCAGACCCTCCAGAATATCCTGCACATCCTCCTTATCAACTGTAATACTGTCTATTCTACTCCCCTGCAACCCAGTGTCCTCCTCAGCTATATTCATGTCCCCTTGCGTGAACACCGAAGAGAAATATTGGTTCAATGCTTCACCAATCTCCTCCGGTTCCACACATAACTTCCCTCTGCCATCTATAACTGGCCCTAAACTTGCCCTAACCAACCTTCTGTTCTTGACATACCTATAGAACGCCTTAGGATTCTCTTTAACCCTATCCGCCAAAGTCTTCTCATGTCCCCTTTTAGCCCTTCTAAGCTCGCTCTTCAACTCCCTCTTAGCCAATCTAAAGCTTTCTAGTGCACTACCCGAGTGCTCACGTCTCATCCGAACATAAGCCTCCTTTTTCTTTTTAACCAACAAAGAAACTTTTTTGGTGCACCACGGTTCCCTAGCCCTACCAATTCCTCCTTGCCTGACAGGGACATACCTATCACAGACTCGCAGTAGCTGCTCCTTGAAAAAACTCCACATGTCGGACGTTCCCAGTCCCTGTAATCTCCTAGTCCAACCTATGTTTCCTAATTCTCTCCTAATAGCCTCATAATTACCCTTCCCCCAGCTAAAACCACTGGCCCGAGGTTCATGCCTATCCCTTTCCATCACTAAGGTGAACGTAACCGAATTGTGGTCACTATCACCAAAATGCACACCAACTTCCAAGTCTAGCACCTGGTCTGGCTCATTTCCCAGCACCAGATCCAATATAGCCGTGCATTGCAGTCCCCATCCATGCATCCCTCACTTTCAGCCCCACTACTCAGGTCTCATCCAGGCACTCTTACCACATAGCCACCAGATGCTTTCCTAAGAGACTTCTCTCCCTGACTGGAAATTAAACCCAGGTCAGTGCAATGAGAGCCATTGGCTCCGAACCATGCGACAGTGACTCTGTTCAAAGAATGTTAGAGAACAAGGAGGGCGTCTAATGACAATCCAGTAGTTTAATGGTTACTATTACTGATATGAGCTTTTTATTCCAGATTTACGAATTAACTGAATTAAAATTCTTCCACTGCTGTGCTGGGATTTGAACTCATGTTTCTGAATCATTAGTCCAGGCCTCTGGATTATAAATACTGGCTTTGGGCACCCAACAATAGGCCCATTTGAACATGGAGCCAGTGTATTGCCAGTATTAATGAGCTGGCAGGGCGACCAAACTCATTTTGACGCTGTTTCTGCCAGACAAGGACATTCAAATCGACACTGGACTGTGCAATAAATTAATCTGTGCATCTAGGCGGGAAAGGAAGAGTAACATTATATCGGAAACACTTTTTATTTGTCTGTTAATATTTCTGAAGAATTGAAGTGCATACCATGATGGCATTGCAAGAATGGTAAGAAAAGCATCTCGGACCAAATATTCATTGGCAAAGTATATAATGGGGTTTATGGATTATCTGAAGAGTAAAATTCTCTTTCTATCGCCTCAACAATGACCTTGGTGACATTTTATTTTTTGCGCCACTTATTTGTTTCTTGCTCAGTTAGCTTGTCTTTTCAGATGAGCAGTGGAAGGTGTAGTGGAGCGATAGCTGGAGAAGAAAGTGGATGCAGTTTTTGTCTTCTGGAGAATTCTTGTGCTCATCAAGAATATAAGGAAAATGGAATTGCTTCTCATTCTTGGCAGCCAGTGACAGGATGACAAACAAACCCACAAATATAACAGAGTGGAAAAGACCCCATGGTTCACCTAGTCAGCTCCATATAGTTCTCATACCTTAGGGGCACATGTACATGAAGAATAAAGCTCCCTACACTCTGTCCTAACATTTGTTTTAACCTCTGAGGTGACAACTCTGTGGTGAACCATCGTTGGTTCACCACTGGGGTTGTTATTATGTTACTGTTGGGCTAGGGTGTTGTTGTTGTTATGGGGGTTGTACTATGTTGTTGGGTTAGGGTGTTTACCTGTTCTAAGTGCTGTCTTGGCACACTCCAGTGGGGTCCCGCCTCCGGTGGCAGGGTATAAGACCCCCTGCTCCGGCAGGACCCCTTCAGTCTGAACGGTTGTATTAGTGTTAGCAGTTTCGTTGTTATCTGATTAAAGCCTTCAGTTATAAAGCCTTGTTTCCGGGTGCTCATTGAGGTGCATCAATTTAATCAGATAACTTAGAACATGGAACAGATTCTAAAACCGGATCGTCTGACACTGGACCCACGTGCGGTCGGTGCAGCTAACACGTTCGAACATTGGTGGAAGTGCTTCGAGGACTACCTGGCAGCCTCGGTAGCTATCACTACGGACAGTGATAGACTCCAAGTCCTCCACGCTAGGGTAAGCGACACGATTTACCTAGCCATTCGTGCAGCTTCCACTTACCAGGGTGCCGTCGAGCTCCTAAAGAATAGGTACATTACGCCACCCAACGAGATTCACGCTCGTTATCTCCTCGCTACACGACGTCGGCAGTCGGGCGAGACCATAGAAGACTACGCCAATGAACTCCTGCAGCTTGCCAGGGCTTGTGACTGTAAGGACGTCTCCGCCGAGCAGTACATGCACGACCTCGCCCGAGACGCGTTCGTAGCAGGGGTAGGGTCCTCATACATCAGATTAAAATTATTAGAAAAGGGGAAACTCAATTTGACCCAGGCAATGGGGATGGCCGTGAGGTTGGAGGCGGCGTCGAAGAGCTTGGCGCTGTACCCCGAGGACCACGTGCAGTCAACGTGGTTGGAACAATCTCTGCTCCCTCCTCGCCCCGCGAACACGCGCTCCCAGATCGATTCGACGACGGCGGCAGCTCCAGGTGGCCAGCGATGCTATTTTTGCGGTGGGGCCAAGCATCCACGGCAACAGTGCCCGGCAAGAACGGCAATCTGCAGCCAGTGCGGTAAAAAAGGCCACTACGGCAAAGTCTGCAGGTCCAAACCTAAAAACGGCAGTGCAGCTTGTAACCCTCCAGAACGGAGACCGTCTCTTTCGACGCCGCAGTACCCACGAGGTCCGACCACGTGCGATCTCAGGACGGCGCCATCGTGGCAAACAGAGGAGCAGGAAGACCACCAGGAGTCGCTGCGCTTGGTGCCCTCGGCCACATGCTATCCATGGGGGCGGCCATCATGGTCCACGACGACTAGGAGCGACCAGCAGGGGTCCTCAGCATCCACATCGGCAGCATGCAGCAGCGACCAGCAGGGGTCCTCAGCATCCACATCGGCAGCATGCAGTGACGCCCAGGGGCCAACGGTGGCGTCGATCTCTCTGGATCAGACCAGGCATTTCAGGCTGGAACATTCTATGATGGAGGTAAAGGTTAGTGGCAGAACTGTGAATTGTCTGTTTGACAGCGGAAGCACCGAAAGTTTCATACACCCTGAAACTGCTAAAAGGTGTGGACTCCGGATTCTCCCTGCCAAACAGACAATTTCCATGGCATCACAGTCCCGGTCTGTACCGATCCAAGGACAATGTATGGTAACTCTTGAGGTACAGGGCACAATTTACGAGCAATACAGGCTCCTTGTGTTACCTCACCTTTGCGCGCCAATTCTCCTCGGACTAAACTTTATGGCCCACATGAGGAGTGTGATCCTACAGTACGGTGGGCCACTCCCTTCACTGGCAGTAGGGAATCAGCCGCAGCCTCCAAATTGCCCAAAGCGCCCCGCATGCAATCTATCCACCCTGAAAATCACTACACCATCCCTCTTTAAGAATCTGGTACCTGGCTGCAAGCCCATCGCTACTAAAAGTAGGCGTTACAGCGCTGAGGACCGGATCTTTATTAGATCTGAGGTTCAGCGGCTCCTCAAGGAAGGGATCATACAGGCCAGTGCTAGTCCGTGGAGAGCGCAGGTCGTGGTAGTCAAAAGCGGGAACAAACCTCGGATGGTCATCGACTATAGTCAGACCATTAATCGTTATACGCAGCTGGATGCGTATCCTCTCCCGCGCATTTCTGATATGGTCAATCAGATTGCGCAGTACCGAGTGTTTTCTACCATAGACCTTAAGTCCGCCTACCATCAACTCCCCATCCGCCCAGAGGACCGACAATATACGGCTTTTGAGGCGGATGGTCGTCTATACCAATTCCTCAGGGTTCCATTTGGTGTCACCAATGGGGTCTCGGTCTTCCAGCGTGCTATGGACCGAATGGTGGACCAGAACGGGTTGCGGGCTACCTTCCCGTACCTGGATAACGTCACCATCTGCGGCCATGACCAGCAGGACCATGACACGAATCTCCAACACTTTCTGCGCACTGCATCTCACCTGAATCTGACCTATAACAGGGAGAAGTGTGTATTCCGTACGCGCAGGTTAGCTATCCTTGGATACGTGGTGGAAAACGGGGTCATCGGCCCTGATCCAGACCGTATGCGCCCCCTTACTGAACTTCCCTTGCCCGCTAGCACGAAAGCACTGAGGAGATGCCTCGGCTTCTTTTCGTACTATGCACAGTGGGTCCCCAACTATGCGGACAAAGCTCGTCCGCTCATTAAGTCCACGACCTTCCCACTTACGCCGGAGGCCCAATTGGCCTTCAAGGCTTTGAAAAGCGACATTGCGAAAGCCACGATGCACGCGGTGGATGAATCCATCCCCTTCCAGGTGGAGAGTGATGCATCTGATTTCGCCCTAGCCGCCACACTAAACCAGGCAGGCAGGCCCGTCGCGTTTTTTTCCCGCACCCTTCAAGGCCCCGAAATTCGGCACTCGGCGGTGGAAAAGGAGGCTCAGGCCATTGTGGAGGCAGTCAGACACTGGCGCCATTACCTGGCAGGTAAGCGGTTCACCCTGATCACGGATCAACGATCCGTGGCGTTTATGTTTAGTAACACGCAGAGGGGCAAGATCAAGAACGATAAGATCTTGCGGTGGAGAATTGAGCTCTCCACCTATAATTACGATATTATGTATCGTCCAGGGAAACTCAATGAGCCCTCGGATGCCCTCTCGCGCGGAACATGCGCCATCATGCAGGAGGACCGCTTGAAGGCTCTCCACAATGATCTATGTCATCCTGGAGTCACCAGACTCTACCACTTTATAAAAGCCCGCAACCTACCCTACTCGGTGGAGGAGGTCAGGTCAGTTACGAGAAGTTGTAGGACTTGCGCAGAATGCAAACCACACTTTTATCGACCAGACCGGGCACATTTGGTCAAGGCCACTCGCCCTTTTGAGAGGCTGAGTGTAGATTTTAAGGGCCCCCTTCCCTCAACGGATCGGAATGTCTATTTCCTTAACATAATAGACGAATTTTCCCGGTTTCCGTTTGTTTTCCCCTGTGCGGACACGTCGACTGCCACCGTCATCAAGGCATTCAGTGAGCTTTTTACCCTGTTCGGGTACCCCTGCTATATTCATAGCGACAGGGGCTCGTCGTTCATGAGCAACGACTTGAGGCAATTCCTGCTCTCATTCGGGATTGCCTCTAGTAGAACCACGAGCTACAACCCTAGGGGTAACGGACAGGTGGAAAGGGAGAATGCTACAGTCTGGAAGGCTGTCCTACTGGCACTAAAATCCAAGGGCCTTCCAGTCTCCCGGTGGCAGGAGGTCCTTCCAAATGCGCTCCATTCTATCCGCTCCCTCCTGTGTACGGCAACCAATGCTACTCCCCACGAGAGGATGTTCTCATTCCCTCGGAAGTCGTCCTCGGGGACCTCATTGCCAGCCTGGTTGACGTACCCAGGACCCGTCCTTCTGCGGCGCCATGTGAGGGCTCGCAAGTCCGACCCCTTGGTCGAACCGGTCCAACTCCTCCACGCCAACCCTCAGTATGCCTATGTGGCATATCCTGACGGGCGAGAGGACACTGTCTCCATCAGAGACCTGGCGCCCGCAGGGGACGTAGCAACTCCTGTCGCTCCTATTCCCCCAGTCACAGATCCACTACTCCTCATTTCTTCCCCAGACGTGGCGCGGTCAGCACCGGGACCAGTGCATAACACTTTTACCCCCATGTACAGCTTGCCTGAGACTCGGAGATCGGCGCCACCATCATCACCACCACCAGCACCACCAATCGTTCCAGGATCCCCTGCACCATCGCCTCATCAGGGCCGGCCGGCCCGGGAGTCTTTGAGGGGACAGCCAGATGTTGCTTTGAGAGAGCCACCGCAAGCACCTGCTCCGGTTTCGCAACCGGTGTTGAGACGATCGCAGCGTCGGTGTGGTCCTCCAGACCGTCTGGACTTGTGAATCCTGTTATTTATTATTTTTTTTTTGTCATTATCTGTTCTCATTCACCCCGCCACCTTTGGTTCCTAAAGGAGGGGTGAATGTGGTGAACCATCGTTGGTTCACCACTGGGGTTGTTATTATGTTACTGTTGGGCTAGGGTGTTGTTGTTGTTATGGGGGTTGTACTATGTTGTTGGGTTAGGGTGTTTACCTGTTCTAAGTGCTGTCTTGGCACACTCCAGTGGGGTCCCGCCTCCGGTGGCAGGGTATAAGACCCCCTGCTCCGGCAGGACCCCTTCAGTCTGAACGGTTGTATTAGTGTTAGCAGTTTCGTTGTTATCTGATTAAAGCCTTCAGTTATAAAGCCTTGTTTCCGGGTGCTCATTGAGGTGCATCAAACTCCATCCCAAACTTCCTTCTCCATCAGTGTGATGCCTTCCATTTCCCAGATCAGCAAGGCCAGTTGCTTTGTTTTGAATCACAGAACTGCAGCAGCTAACTTGCACCGAGCAATAATGAGCCATATGAACAAGTGGCACGGTGGCACAGTGGTTAGCTCGGCTGCCTCACAGTGTCAGGAACTCAGGTTCAATTTTGGCCTTGGGTGACTGTCTGTGTGGAGTTCGCACATTCTCCGTGTCTGCGTGGGTTTCCTCCGGGTGCTCAGGTTTTCTCCCACAGTCCAAAGATGTTCAGGTTTGGTGGACTGACCATGCTAAATTGCGCCTTAGTTCCATAAAGATGTGTAGGTTTGATGGATTGGCCATGGTAAATGTGCAGAGTTACAGGGAGAGGATAGGAGAGGGCAAGGGTGTTCTTTTGAAGAGTTGGGCCAGATGGCCTCTTTCTGCACTGTAGGGATTCAATGGAAGCTTTTGCTTTCTTTTTCAAGACTGAAGGAATGACATATGTGAACCAGGGCTCAAGAAAAAGGCTTCTTCAGATAAGGTCTTTGAATTTTTAACATTCACCAGACATGAAAGAAAGAAACCTGGCTTAGTATCTCCTTCAAAAGTGGCTACTTTGGCAGAGCAGCACTCTCTCAGGTCTGTGCTTAGTGTTGGCTGCAACCACTAACCTTGCCTCCAGATTCGACTACTCTAATGGTTGCTTACCAGCCTCCCACCTCCCATAAACATTAAGGCATCCAAATCCCTGCTCCCTTTACCCTAATTCATAGCAGTCCCTTCCACCCATCATCCTGTACCTGTTGACCTATATTACTCCCAGTCAGGAAATACTTTGATTTCCAATTTCTAAACTATATATTTAAATGCCCCCATGGCCTCACTCCTTCCCATTTCTGTAGCTTACTCCAGTCAAATAATGCCACTATCAAACTCCATCCCCATGACTTCTCCTGCATGTACCCCCTGTCCCCCGCCCCCCAGATTTTCCAATTCTTAGCTCTCCAGGATCCTTGATTTTAATTGCTCCATCATTGGTGCCCATGCCTCCCGAAACTTCTCTGGCTCTCAACCTCTATCTTTCCTCTTTTAATTCATTCCTTAAATTCTAATGCTTTCAATCATCTGTTCTATCATGTCCCTTTCTGCAAGTCAGAGTAAAATGTTGTCTGACAATGTCCCTGTGAAGCGCCTTGAAACATTTTGCGACACTAAAGGTATTATATAGATGCAAACCCTTGCCGTTGCTAAAGGTGTTACCAACCAAGTTGTCAGAATGTATTTTGAGAGACAGGATCTACAGGCATTTAGAGAGGCAAGGACTGATTAGGGACAGTCAGCATGGCTTTGTGAGTGGAAAATCATGTCTCACAAATTTGATTGAGTTTTTTGAAGGGGTAACCAAGAAGGTAAATGAGGGCAGTGCAGTTGATGTTGTCTACATGGACATTGGCAAGGCCTTTGAAGGGCCTGTTTCCATGCTGTAGACCTCTATGACTCCAAGATGATGTCTGCTCAGATTAAATATGGGGTCAAACAGTTCCGATCATTGTGTCAGATGCTTTTTACTCTCTCTAATTGCTGTGGATATTTCTTATTCCAAACACTTGAGCACTCAGTGCTCATTCATTTAGTCCACTTACATAATCTTGGAAGCTATCCTGTTGCTAAATCTTGTCACAGGTTTACTATATAACTTGTCCCCTGCGGTGTTTCCCTCAGTTAAGCACAGCTTTGGTAAATATGACCCTCAATCGCACAATTCATTCCCAGTTCCCAGTATTAAAAATGTGCATCATGGCAACCTATCATGAATAAATATGTGCTTGGAGCAATAGCCTTAGAAAGTTCTGAAAACGTTACAGATAGAGTCATAGAGTCATACAGTGCAGAAAAGGCCCTTCGGCCCATCTAGTCTGCACCGACAATATCTACCACTAAAGGCGCGTGAATCCCATATTCCTGCATTTGTCCCATATCCTTGAGTATTATGTTATTTCAAGTGCTCATCCAAATATTTTTTAAAGGTTGTAAGGTTTCTGACCTTCACTATCTTCCCAGGCAGTGCATTCTAGATTCCACAACCCTCTCAAATCCCCTCTGAATCGCCTGCCCCTCACCCTAAGATTATGCCCTCTCATGATTGATCCATCCACCTAAGGGAACAGCTGCTCCCTACTCACCCTGTCCATACTCCTCATAATTTTATACACCTCAATTCTGTCCCCGCTTAGCCTTCTCTGCTGTAAAGAAAACAATCCAAGCCTATCTGGTCTCTCCTTATAGCTCAAATGTTCCATCTCAGGCAACATCCTGGTGAACTACCTCTAAACCCCCTCTAGTGCTATCACGTTCTTCCTATAGAGAGGTGACCAGAACTGCACACACTACTCCAGCTGCAGCCTAACCAATGCTCTGTACAACTCCAACATTACCTCCTTGTCTTATACTTTGTACCACGACTGATGAAAGCAAGTGTCCCATATGCATTCTTAACTATCCTATTCACCTGCTCTGCGACTTCAGGGATCTGTGAATAATTACCCCAAATCCCTCATCTTGCTTCCAAGAAACAAATGAAGAAAATTGGCAGAAATGAATTGAAAGGGATGGCTTGGCTTTTGCCCCCTGTTAATGTTTCGAGAGCAGAATTTTCCTATTAAAAAAATTCCAATTGACAATCTTCATTGTCGCTAAAGTATGAGGCAATGATCCTTCAACGTTGACAGAGACAAAACTCCAGCGGCACATATTCACTTCCAAATAAATGCAAAAAAAACCAGTCAAGTTATTGCCGAACACGCCATAGTTAATTAGGAAATCTTCGGCAGTCTATAAGCAGACGACTTGAGAGAGAAACCAAAAGAGAAAATGCTGGAAAATCTCAGCAGGTCTGGCAGCATCTGTAAGGAGAGAAAAGAGCTGACGTTTCGAGTCCAGATGACCCTTTGTCAACTTTGATTTCTTTTGGTTTCAGATTCCAGCATCCGTAGTAATTTGCTTTTATTTTTTTAAGCAGACGACTTGGCCTCTTTTGGCATGGTGAAATATTCTGTGGTGCTTCAAGCTTGCCATGGGCTGTGTTTATTTGGCTTTTATTGGTTTTATTTGGCTCTCGTTCCAGGGAAAGCTGAAAGCTATTATGAAGTCTAACATTTTCCAGGACCAAGCACATGGTCAATTAAGCTGACAGGCTCACAGCTACCAACTCGGGGGCTATGGTCTATGAGGGAGGCCTAGCTGTAAACAGGCCCAGGAAAAGGGTTGGGCCCTGACATCTGAAGAAAGACAGGAAACTGTACTTCGCTGTTGCCCCGAAGATCAGCTAGAAGGAATCCTATGTGTTGCGGCTGAATGAGTGGTCCTGATCCGTCCACTGCACTTGCCCGCATGAAAATATAAAATAGAAAACTTTGCTCTGATAGATCCAAATCATTGTTTAATTTCTTTTCAGGAGCATCATTTGGATTAGAAAACGGGAAAATATTAGTGTGTCCCATCTGTACTCATTTTCAGGCACAGATGGGACGTAATGGACTTCTAAAGGAGATGGATTGCCTCCAAATCTTGGGCCTGTGCTAATTTCCATATGGGCTGTGGTGGGTATTGGTAGTTCCTTCACTCAGTCGGTGACAAATAAATCAGGACATAAGAAAAGGGGCAGGAAAAGGCATGATTATATCTTGTGGGTGCTAGATATGTTGGTTGTCACATGCCCACACGCAGAGCGGCAGGTAGGGCATTTAAAATGCCCACAGGTAATTTTTTTCCCCTCTTTTTTTTCTTCACACATTTTCTTGATTAGTTGGACCAATTGTTTTAAAAATAATATACTTATTTTCTTATAGCTCCCCTTATTGGCACTGACGAGTTTACCAATAGTCCACGTTTCCAGTCTCACAGGGGAAGAGCCTTTGGCTGGATTCTGGGTGGGTCTCCCGACAGAACCCATGCCACCCTAACTGGAGAAAGTGGTGAAATTACCTCATGGTGCCAACAGACCTTCAGCGGCATAACTGTGAGTCTTGAATGGCTCACTAACGATTATGTTCTGATGAAGCTGAAGTGTTGATTCTATTTCTCTCTCTCTACAGATCTGCTGAGTATTTCCAGCATTTTCTGTATTAGTTAAACATTGTGCTGGTACTTTCTGCAGACATGATGTGGAGATGCCGGCGTTGGACTGGGGTAAACACAGTAAGAATTTTAACAACACCAGGTTAAAGTCCAATAGGTTTATTTGGGAGCAAATGCCATTAGATTTCGGAGCGCTGCTCCTTCGTCAGATGGAGTGGAAATCTGCCTTTCCACTCCATCTGACGAAGGAGATTTCCACTGAATCTGAGGCAGATTTCCACTCCATCTGATGAAGGAGCAACGCTCTGAGATCTAATGGCATTTGCTACCAAATAAACCTGTTGGACTTTAACCTGGTGTTGTTAAAATTCTTACTTTCTGCAGAAGCATCCCTCCATTCATGGTGTATGAGCACAGGCTTGTTGGCCTCCTCTGTTTCTGCATCACGTGATTCTACATTATCCTTTGTACATAAATATTCTACATACTTAGTGTTTCCTACAATGGGCAGGATTTTCCGGTCTGCCGTCGCAGGTTCAAAGATGTGGTTAGGTGGATTGGCCATGCTAAATTGCCTCTTAGTGTCCAAAGATGTGCAGGTTAGGCGGATTAGCCATGGTAAATGCGTGGGGTTATAGGGATAGAGATAAGGCCTGGGCCTTATCTTATCTTATCTTAAGGCGTGGGCCTGGCTAAGTTGCTCTTTCGGAGAGCCGGTGCAGACTCAATGGGTTGAATGGCCTCTTCTTTTGGTTCAATGGTACCCTCGGACGGAGCGAACAGCTGGTATCCCCATTGACAGCGGTGGGACAGGAAGACCCTGCCGCCAGCCAACGGTGGGGCGGGCCACCTCCTCCGCTGCAAAACACGCTGTGGGGGAGGGGGTGTGTGGAAAATCCTGACCTGTGCAATAATCATTACACTTCAGAAGTAGTTAATTGGCTGTAAAGCACTTTAGGACAGTCAGAGTTCCAAAAGGTGTTTTATCATTGTATGTCATAGAATCATAGAAATCATGTCTTTCTTTCCTTATTAATACAGAAGAAGGCATTCAGATGCCACCAACCTAATAGCCATCAACCTTATACCTATCTCGAATGATATGAGGTCCAACTTCTTGGAGTCTGGTCCAAGGGAGAGGTAGATGCAGGGCAGTGCCACTTTATGCAAGGTTACCTGCAATAATGTTTGTGCATGGGGCTGCCACAGACAAGGAGAGCCGGCGATGTGAACTAAAACTTTGTTGCACCTCCTTGTGAGCATGTTACAAAGATGACCATCGGGGATGGGTGCTAGGGTGGCACAGTGGTTAGCATTGCTGCCTCACAGCGCCAGGGACACAGGTTCGATTCCTGGCTTGGGTCATTCTCTGTGCCGAGTCTGCGCGTTCTCCCTGTGTCTGCATGGGTTTCCTCCAGGTGCTCCGGTTTCCTCCCACAGTCTGAAAGACGTGCAGATCAGGTGCACTAGCCATACTAAATTCTCTCTCAGTGTACCCGATGCTGTTATAAAATCATTTGAATAATTAATCACAGTGCTTGGTGCACAATATTAGACAGATCTAGGAAAGGTGCTAGGCTGCGATTTAATGGTTCCGTCGATAGCAAGTGCAAATCCCTGTACTAGCCGCTAAACATCATGCGCCGGAGTGTGGCGACTCAGAGATTTTCACAATAACTTCACTGCAGTGTTAATGTAAGCTTACTTGTGACACGAATAAATGAAATAAAAATAATCCAGTGGGTAAACCCTCTCTGCAAGCACCTCATCAAGCAACACGTTGACTTCTACAGCCATCAGGCCAGCTAGCTGTTGGGTGGTTTGTTCTTTGTTTTCAGAACTATGCCAGCACCGAGTGTTCCCTTTTCCTGTAATTCTTTTTGCCACCTTTTCACGCTCTGCTCCTTCAGAGATTGGGTTGTGATGCCCATCATTTCAACAGTGATTACATGCAGGGTGGGATTTTCCACTCGCGTCCACCCCGAGACTGGAAACTCCCACCTGAGGTCAATGGGCCACCAAATTTCCCGTCCTGCCTGTGACAATTCCAATGGTGGGCAGGACTGGAAAATTTATCCAGCAATGTTCCTAGCTCAACACTAGTGGGAGGAATCTTCCCAAAAATTCACAGACTGTTGGCTCAGTTGAGAAAGCTGGTCTGAAGTTCACAGGTTTTATAGCTGGCTTTTCCCATAGTATTGAACAACGCTCTGTGCATTTTGAAAGGGGAAGAGGGGAAGAGAGAATCAGGCAATCAGCTGGAGGGGAGGGGCCTAAAGAGGTGGCATGGTCTGGAGTCCCGAGGGCGCCCCGATCTCAGACTTAAATAAAAGGCCCTATCTGTCCCTGAAGCCCACACTCCATGGACAATGAGACCTCCCCCACACCATGCAAACATCGAGGCACCCCCCACAACATCAGGCCCATCCCCCAACACAAACATCGGGTGGGATTTTACGGCTTCACTTGTCTCAAAACCATAGAATCCCACCATCACCAATGGACCTTTCCATGGTCCGCCCCTCGCCCATTCCGTTTCCCATGGTGGGCGGGATGGTAAAATTCAGGTCATCAGGTCCCCCCTGAACAAACATCAGCCCCCACCCCCCCACCCCCCAGAATGCAAACACCGGGACACCCCCCCTCTTGACATTGAGGTTCCCTCACTCACCTACCCACCATGTATCAGTGCTCTCCCCCCGCCACCCCCCAGTCCTCCAATGACGTTATTCAGAGGACCTATCTCCTCCTGGTACCTGCCACCCTGGCACAGCCAACCCTTTCTGCGCATGAACTTGATAACTTCACCGGTGGGGAGGACTGGGGCAGGAAGATATCAAACTGAGATCTCGCCGACGCAAATGCTTCTTTTGGACGCTCACGAGGTTTAGCGGCTAGTACAGGGATTTGCACTTGCTATCGACGGAACCATTAAATCGCAACCTAGCGCCTTTCCTAGATCTGCCTAATATTGTGCACCAAGCACTGTGATTAATTATTCAAATGATTTTATAACAGCATCATTAGTACCTCACCTTTCAGGCAGCTTCACGCCCATTTTAAACATCATTGGTGTGACATAAACCCAATGGCCTCAAAGTATTACAGCCAGCCAAGAATACAGGGAACTTTCAAACTAATTAAATTACACTCAGGCAAATCTGTCACCCCTTCTGAACTTGGCAAATGTCTCGAGATTTTCCAACATTTTAAGCAAATCTAAATACTCATTCTGTATTGATCTTTCAGTTGTTTTATTATATGTTTTTTGGTAGCAGCCTCCTTCTTGACAAGTTGTTGACGGAATTTTGTAGTCCCATTATTCTGCTTTTTGAAGTGATTTGAACCACCCAGTGGAGAGGAATCCTCCAACAGGATTAAAGCCTCGTTAACATGGAAATCGAATAATCAGAATGAAGATGGAAAAATTGCGTCACCTTTCAGTGCGTCGATTGAGATGTGGAATCATCCATCTCGATGGCCATCTAAGATATATAGTATTCTCAAACAATGATAATCACTGATTACACAAAGTCAACCAACTCCAGTGATGCGCGTTATCACACATGAGGCTTGATGCTCAGGAAATAAAGGCTTTTATTTGCTGTAACAAGGCAGCTACTAATTATATACACGATCCCAGACTGAGGGGTCCCAGGCAGAGCAGAGACCTTTATACCTCTCCCAGGAGGCGGAGCCCGACTGGGATGTACCACAATACTATAATACAAAGGTGTAACAACCCCACCCTAACCCCAACAGCAACAAGTAGAACAACCCATCCCTAACCCCAACAGCAACATATATACATACTTGTAGTACTGGCCAGACCCTGGCTCAGTACTATCTAGTGGGAACCAACGATGGTTCACCACATCCAGGTGACACACTCAGTCACATGTCGCATGTTCATTCTGGTTTGCATCAAGTGATGTGACCAGGGAAACGAGCTTCCACTGCCGGAAGCCACAGCAGCTCAATCCCAGATATCCTCAGCAAAGCTTCAAATGGATAAACATGTGTAAGGGTGAGATTCTCTTGTAAATCAGCCAATGACGCATTGAGCTTGCAGACGGCAATGATAGCTTTACACGCCATATGGTGTGACATATAGGGTGGAATTTTACCGCCTGCCCGCCACAGGAATTGTAGCGGTCTTCCCTGTATTCTGTAGGTAGTGAGGATGTCTCCCACAATGTACAGGATTAGATTTACTCATTTCAATCATTGTCAATGTGTGGTCTCTGCGGCTGCCCCCCCACCCCCCCCCCCCCCCCCCCCCCCCCCGATCCTTGCTGCCTTAAACCTCCAGATCCTCAAGGGCACAGCTCACAAAGTATGTTGTAGGATCAGGAGAAATGAAACCTTCCCCACTGCATCACCACAATATGACGCTGGTCACTGAGAGTGAGTGAGTTTCCATCAGCCAGACAGGAGTCAGTCATTCAGAGAAGCTTTGTGAGGATCTATGGACTGTCTCCACTGCAAGTCATCACCCTCCTGAAATGTAGGGGCAATGGGCATTCGCTGTGTCTCCATGACAGGAGCCTTATTACAGAGAGCGTGAGCTGCCATCAGTCAGACTGGAGAGCGACACTCATAGAAGCCATGTGAAGATAATGAAATGTCCTCACTGGATATCCTTGTCACCCTCCATGAATCTAGCGGCAATGAGCTCACCCCGAGCTCGTCTGCCTCATTTGGACATCACCATTGCCTCATGGCCGAAATCCTCTTCCTCAAAGACCACCTCCGCCTCATTCCCTTCGATATCTTCCCCATCGGAGGAGAGGTGCAGCTCCTCCATCTCCTCCTTAGGCAGTTCCTCAGCGGCAGGTTGTGCAGGTGACATGATGCATGACACGCTCTGCGGATTGTATGGCAGGGCTCCACCAGACCGGTCCAGGCACCGGAACATCATCTTCCGCATTCCTATGGCCTGCTCCACCAGAGTGTGAGTTGCAGCATGAGCCCCGTTGTACCTTGTCTCAGCTGCACTCTGTGGCCTCTACACAGGAATTGTCAGCAGAAGGCATCCTCAAGAACAGTGCTTTTCTCATTTGACAGTCAACTCCCTAGACTAGGCCCATGATACCCTGGAATCAACCACCCAGTACCTAGGAGTCAAACCCCCACTATCTTCGAGTTTCACCTTGGTCTCCCTTGGTGTCTCACCCTGGTACCCGTTGAGTCTTAGCCCGGTCTCCTCCAAACCTTGCCCCCAAGGGGGAACAATTGCGTTAAGCTTTCATGCACAACTTTGCACTCCTCATGATATTTTCCGCTCCCATCACCAAATCTGCCCAACACGAACACTAATTGTGACACTAATAAATAAAAAAACTTCTAAAAAAGACTTCATATTAACCTCCATATTAGAGCAACCCTTTCTGGTTTGTAATCTGTTTAATAATTATTTTGGATCAGGGTAGTAGTTCAATTTAAAGATTATTGTTCTGAAACATATAAGATATGGAAAATTAATCAGTAGCGATGAACGGCAACACACTTTAGGGAATGCAAAATGCACATTTGCAAAAATAATGCTAATTTTTGAAAAATACTGTCAACTTCCATCACCTTTTCTAACTCCAACAGCACAATGGAGGATCATCCAGACTCGAAACTCATTAACTCTGTTCTCTCTCCACAGAGGCTGTCAGACCTGCTGAGATTTTCCAGCATTTTCTGATTTTGTTCCCACTGTTCTACAATGCTTTTTGCTTCGATAGTTTCTTGCCTCTCTGAAGCATGAGCCACAAGATGTTTCTAATCTCAAAATGTTGAGTGTTACTCTTCAGGAGAAGAAAGGACTAATGCCAGCCTGTATTTACTTGAAGTGCTTGTTACCTGGAAACAAATGGCTATTGAAGTCAAGAATGCTGATGGCTAAATTAACAGGCCCTTCAGTTCGGTTAGAAAGGAGACATAACGGCAGGTGCCAAGATAGCTCCCAAACATGCATTTAAATCAAAGACAGAAAACGCTGGAAAAAACTCAGCAGGTCTGGCAGCGTCTGTGGAGAGAGGAAATAGAGACGGTGGGTGGGATTTTCCAGCCTCGCTCGCCCCGAAACCGGAAAATCCCACCTGAGGTCAATGGACCTCAACATGGTCCGTCCCTCACCCGCTCTGATTCCCGTGGCGGATGGGATGGTAAAATTCCAGCCAATGTTTTGAATCCACGTGACTCTTCTTCAGAGCTGAAGAGAGGGTGAAATGTGTTGGGTTATATATTGCGTAAGAGGGGGTGGAGCAGCTGAGATATAGTAGCAGGTCAGTGATTAATGGGAGGTCATTTATTATACGCGGCACAGTGGTTAGCACTGCTATCTCACAGTAATGGGGACCCAGGTTCGATTCCCAGCTTGGGTCTCTGTCTATGCGGAGTCTGTACATTCTCCCCGTGTCTGCTTGGGTTTCCCCAGGTGCTCCGGTTTCCTCCCACAATCCAAAGACGTGCTGGTTAGGTGCATTGGCCATGCTAGATTCTCCCTCAGTGTACAGAAACAGGCGCCGGAGTGTGGCGACTCGGGGATTTTCACAGTAACTTCATTGCAGTGTTAATGTAAGCCTACTTGTGACACTAATAAATAAATCTAAAACTTAGCTGGGAGAGATTGCAACAGAGATGTGTATGTTATAGGGCAGAGGAAGCATTAATGGCAGGAGAAGGTGCGAGTAATTGCATAAGGGTAAGATATAAGAATATTAGATATAAGAACGTGTCAATGGGAGAATAAAGGTTAGTGCTCAGCAAAAGCAAACAAGTGACAGATAGCCTGACGGATCGAACTTTGCTTTGGGACAAAAAATGTTTGAGATATTTTTTAAAAAAGGTTAAGATGGACGAAAAGGATCACAGTCTAAAGTTGTTGAACTCAATGTTGAATCCTGAGAGCTTAACATGCAATTAAGTCATTAGGTTCAGGTGGAATCACTGGTTATTTTCTTAATCCTATCTGCTGATGTTATTACAAGGTGTATAAATTACATGTTTTTCTCCCTCCCAGCAATGTTTTCATTAATATCAATGACATGAAACATGAACTTGTGCTTTCCAATTTTTTTTTGCTCAGTGTAAGAATGAAACAGACAAAAAGGCCCTGGTTTTACTGGCACGGCCGCCCCAAATTCAGGGGCGAGGCTCGCAGAACAGCATTCCCCGTTGGCCTCGGGCGTGGTTTTACAAGCCTTGGGCAGCCGTGCCGATAAAGCCACGGCCTAAGTGCAGGAACAGTTTGAGTTCGAGAAATGCCCTCCTGACCACGCTTCAGTAATGCACCTTAGCACTAACACAAAATCCATTCTGTCATGTAAAATAACACATTTCCTTTATTACAGCATCCACTCTCAATTAAAAAGATTTAATACCTCCGAGTGTTGAACCATGGATTTGAACCACCTTGAGCTCGATGTTGGTTGCTCAAGGACATTCCAGTTAATAGGGTTAGGGTGGATATACAGCTTGTTTAGCGTCGGAATTTTACACCGACACTGAAACTTGCATTCTCAAAGCTTGACATTGCACAATAAATCCAGTCAGTTCACTGCTTCATAAACCTACCCAAATGTTACAGCATTCCTGGAATGGCATAATCTCTGATTCATACAATAGCCTAAACAGTCCCTTGTCCCTGATGTTCCCATTGTGAACTTAAACATTCCCTGGACAAGTCATACAGGTACAGCACAGCGAGTATAATGGTGAATCAGGGAACTTTGGAGCAGTGCAGCCACTGGCTTGCTCCTATTGTGGATGTGTCAGAGATTTCCACTCCATCTGATGAAGGAGCAGTGCTCCGCAAGCTAATGGTATTTGCTACCAAATAAACCTGTTGGACTTTAACCTGGTGTTGTTAAAACTCTTACTGTGTTGTTCCTATTAAACAGATCCGGGTCAGTTGCAGAAAACTCTTAAGAATTATGGACGCACTCAGCTATTGCATTCAATTTTCAGGAACATGCTCAGTTAGTAATTTAGGCTACCTAGGTCACTACCTAGGGGTTTGGGAGGGTGGGCAGAGGGGAGTACAGGGTGGTGGATGGCATGAAACGAGGTGTAACATTTGATCTCATTCCATCCATTTCACAGGTTATAGGACGAAATGTTCAAGCATCAGAGGCTATATCCTGTGTCTGAAAGGCAGCTGAGCTATGTCAGATATGATATTGTAAGAAGTCTCACAACACCAGGTTAAAGTCCAACAGATTTATTTGGAGTCATGAGCTTTCGGATGCTCCTTCATCAGGTGAGTGACTCGCCCGCTTGCAGCTAGTGGCATTAGTGAGAATCTGGTTTCCATTTGGTGCCGGCTTCTCACCAGAGATGCCACAGATCCTACAGTCTGTTCACCCAATCTTTTTATACTGGTGCTGGAATCTGAAACAAAAACAGAAAATGCTGGAAAAACTCAGCAGGTCTGACAGCATCTGTGGAGAGAGTATAGAGCCAATGTTTCGAATCTGGATGGCCCTTCATCAGAGCTTCATCCAGACACGAAACATTGGCTCTATTCTCTCTCCATAGATGCTGCCAGACCACCTGAGTTTTTCCAGCATTTTCTGGTTTTGTTCCAATCTGGTTTATGTTATTTTAAGTCCTTTCTCCCTCAGAAGTGAGTGCAGTATTAGAAACTTTTTTTTATAGCTGTATTATGCACCCAGTTTCCTTCAGATTGTCGCATCTCTAACAGGGAATGAAGGCAGATTTGTGTGTCTGGCACTGAATTTTCTGGCAGCCATTTTCATGCTAGCACTGGGAAGATATTTTTATGAAACATCTGAATTCTCTTTCAGACTATTTCCACAAAGAGAATTGTTTAAAATAAAATTGATTTCAGCCACTTACTTTTCAGGATTTTCTACTTCCTCTGTGACAAAATTCATGTAAAACCTGATGAAATAATAATGAATAGTTAGAGGACAATCTCCTGCATCATGTCTTCAGCAGCTTCAAGCAAAATCTTCAACACAATTATTTAATTGCGAATGGAAAAGTAACTGTGGACATAATCGCAGTTTATCTTTGGTGTGTTGAGGACACTTTTCAAAAAAAGACTATTTGTTCTTTATCCCATTCTTTCAACTCGTAATCTCCTGATCGACAGTGAGAGCTCTTACCATCCTGCATAAGCATACATTCCAGAGTAAAAAGCGAGCGGGACTCCCATGAGGCTAAATTCTTTCGCTTTAAATGCTTGATTGAAATGTTGCGTTTCTCCTGTGGGATGTGAGAGGAAAGAAAGTAAGCAGAGGCATCATAATATATCATTAGAGAGACTGACACAAGCAAGCAGTCTGATTTATGAAACGTGCAACCATTCATACTTAGTGATGCCATGCATTCTTTAAGCTGATTCAACAGAAAGTGCTGCATTTACATAGCACCTTTTATGACCTCAGGATGCCCCAAGAGCTTTCTATCCAATGAGGTACACTTGGAGTACAGTCATTGTTGTAACGTAGGAAACTGGGGGTGGCAAATCTGCGCGCAGCAAGCTTCCACAAACACCAATGCTATAATGTTTAAGTTTTAGAGTTTATTTATTAAATCATAATCATAGAAACCCTACAGTGCAGAAGGCGGCCATTCGGCCCATCGAGTCTGCACCGACCACAATCCCACCCAGGCCCTACCCTCACATATTTACCCGCTAATCCCTCTAACCTATGCATCTCAGGGTTCTAAGGGGCAATTTTTTTTTTTTTACCTGGCCAATCAACCTGACACGCACATCTTTGCACTGTGGGAGGAAACCGGAGCACCCGGAGGAAACCCACGCAGACACGAGGAGAATGTGCAAACTCCACACAGACAGTGACCCAAGCCGGGAATCGAACCCAGGTCCCTGGAGCTGTGAAGCAGCAGTGCTAACCACTGTGCTACCGTGACACTGCAATGAAGTCCACTGCGAAATTCCCCTAGTCGCCACACTCTGGCACCTGTCCGGATACACTGAGGGAGAATTCAGCATGGCTAATGCACCTAACCAGCACGTCTTTCGGACTGTGGGAGGAAACCGGAGCACCCGGAGGAAACCCACGCAGACACGGGGAGAACGTGTAAACACCATGCAGACAGTGACCCATGCCGGGAATTGAAGCCTGGTCCTTGGCGCTGTGAGGCAGCAGTGCTAACCACTGGATAATGCAGTTTTGTGATGTTGATTGATAGACAAATAATGGTCAGCATTCCAAGGAAAACTCCCCGGTTCCTTTTCAAAAAGGTGCTGTGAGACCATTTATGTCCACCTTCGGTTCTTTGGTTTAATGCTTCATCCAAAAGATGCATCTCTGACAGTGCAGCACTCCCGCAGCACTGCACTGAAGTGTCTGCCTAGATTTTGTGCTCCTGGGCTGGATTTTCAATCTGGCGTCAGCAAACTGACACCTGGATCTTTGCTGGGTCTCAACCCTGCACCATGTCTGCATTGCTCAGGCGATGCTGTCTTCAAATGAAGATCACCTAATTGGGCCGGAGGTGAGCCTGGCATTAGATTAATGGCACTGAGTGCCGAGCCAGGAGTGAGCTGACTCTGGACTACTATTCTCAAAGGTAGACAGCAACCATGGCGGGAATGCTGCCACCTTTCAAAATAGAGGAGGCAGGACAAAGGTGGGCAGGTTAGGTGGATTGGCCACGGCAAATTTGTGTGGTTATGGGAATAGGACATGGCGGGGAGGAGGGGGGGGGTTGGAGAGTGGACCTGGGTGGGGGGGGAGGGGGCGGTGTGGAGAGAGGACTTGGGTGAAGATGCTCTTTCAGAGAATTGGTGCAGGCTCGATGGGCCAAATGGCTTCCTTCTGCACTGTAGGGACTCAATGATTCTATGAGGACATGGAAGGCCAGCAGCCTCACGGTGCAAGGATGTGACCAAATGACCAAAAAGAACCAATCCTTTTTAACCAAAAAATTATCTTCAGCATTGACATAACTTGATTCCTCTCCGCATTTGAGCCGACAGCTGCACCCGAAAGTGCACCAGGCTGTTGGGGTTCGCCAAGCTGTGATTTCAGGGGCGGCTCGGTGGCACAGTGGTTAGCACTGCTGCCCCACAACGCCAGGGACCTGGGTTCGATTCCGGCCTTGGGTCACTGTCTGTGTGGAGTTTGCACATCCTCCCCGTGTCTGTGTGGGTTTCCTCCGGGTGCTCCGGTTTCCTCCCACACTCCAAAGATGTGCGGGTTAGATGGATTGGCCATGCTAAATTGACCCTAGTGTCAGGGGAATAGTCGGGTAAATATGTGGAGTTACAGGAATAGGACCTGGGTGGGATTGTGGTCGGTGCAGACTCGATGGCCGAATGGCCTCCTTCTGCACTGTGGTTCTAAAATTGCCTTTTGGCCCTTCAGCCCATTAGCAGAGCCCTCAAGGATCTTAACGGGTGGTTTAATTGGAGGGGAGCAGTTCCCCCTGCCCTTGCTTTGAAAGTAGCTGCACCTCCCAGAGGCGCCAGAACACTGACATCCCACTATCATCAAAGTGCGCCTGCAACCCTTCTCACCACCACAGGCAATTAGAAATGAAGGCCCAAGTCTCTGGAGTAGGATTTCGACCCACAACCTTATGACTCAAAAGATAAAGTGCTTCCAACTGATCCACTGACTTTATCACAGGTTGGCAAAAATGAATGGGTACGGTTCAGACCCACGTTGTCAGTCAACTGTTGTGGGATGAAAGGGTTTATCTAATGATTAAAATTAATGTTCCAATATTTTCCTTTGGTGGAGGAAAGTCCATGAGTCGTTTATAGATGAGGTGCAGTTGTTAATCCTCCACTATAGTTAAATGTGTCAAAACGTGGGGCCATAAAAATAGGATTATTACTATCAAATCCAACAGGGAATTGACATAGAATTACACATGCATTGTTAAAGCAGAATCTGAGTGATCTCAAATCATTATTAGTAGCGACACAGGTTAATAATATCATAAAAAAAGGCAAACAGAGCAGAGTGGTATAATAGGTAGATAGAATTGTAAAGTAGGATGCATACCTTTTATCAAAGCATGGTTAGATCTCACACGAGGCACACTGCACAGTTCTGAAATCCATATTATTAAGATATAGAGGCACTGGAGAAGATGCAAAAGGATTTACAAAACTAATACCAGAGCTGTGGGCGGCATGGTGGCACAGTGGTTAGCACTGCTGTCTCACAGCACCAGGGACCCAAGTTCGATTCCCGCTTTGGGTCACTGTCTGTGCGAAGTCTGCACATTCTCCCCGTGTTTGCGAGGGTTTCCTCCGGGTGCTCCAGTTGCCTCCCACAGATGTGCGAGTTAGATTGATTGGCCATGCTAAATTGCCCCTGAGGGTCAGGGGGATTAGCAGGGTAAATACGTGGAGTTATGGAGATAGGGCTTGGGTGGGATTGTGGTCGGTGCAGACTCGATGGGCCGAATGGCCTCCTTCTGCAGTACAGGACTCTATGATTCTATGATTCCTGTGAGATAATATGTATGGAAAGACTAAATAGGTTAGGTCTCTTTTCACTTGAAAAGGTAAGGCTGAGTGAGGATTTGATAGAGGTCTTTACAGTAATGAAAGATTTTTATAGAGTAGATGCCAAGAAAGTACTTCCACATTTAATCAACATAAGATTATGAAAGTGCTCAATAATGTTGACTTAGATAAGATGTCTGAAAATTTCTGGCCATTCCTGCTGGCGGGATCTTCTAGTCCCACCAACGGCGTCCCCTGCTGTGGGTTCCCCGGTGGCAGAGGGTACAAACAATGGGAAAACCGCTTGACAGTGGTGGGACTGGTAGATCCTGGTACCGGCCAATGGCAGACTGTCTCTCCCACCACAAAACACATCACGGAGGGGGTGTAAGCTCCTGCCCGGTGATTCGACCCATGGGCAAGATCAGAACTAGGAACCATCAATAGAAGACAGTCACTTATGAATCCATTCAGGAATTGGGTAGTTTGGTGTAATCCAGTTTGCAATTCAAACTCAATGAGAAAAGTTGTGGAGCCCGGAGAGATTCTCACTAAATTCACCCACGCTTAGAAATATTTTTTGGAGTGGGGATTAAGGATATCGGCAAAGTTGGCTCCTCAAAGATCAGGGCACCTTTTTTAAAGGGCGCCCCAGTCTCCACACAACACTACACATCACCACCTCACCACCCGCACCACCACCCACTGCTACCAGCTAGAGAATCACCCTGAATGACCCCTAGCATGTTGTAAGTGACACCACCATCAAGTTGTATTGTTGATAAATACGGGTTCTGCCAATAATTTTCAAATAATGATGTTACTGTGTTAGTCTTGAAAAGATTGCTGTAGTCTCACAGTCCACTGGTGATGTCCAATACCACTCAGCAGTCTGAGTGGACTAATAGAAACATCGAAACATAGGGCAGGATTTTTCAGCCGTGTTCGCCCCAAAACCGAAAAATCCCGCCCGAGGTCAACGGACATTTCCATGTTCCCCCCCCCGTCTTCCACTACGATTCCTGTGGCGGGTGGGAAGGGAAATTTCACCCCATAGAAACTAAAAGCAGGAGTAGGCCATTTGGCCTTCAAGCCTGTTCTGCCATTCATTTTAACCATGATTGATCATCACATTCAATATTCTAATCCTGCCTTCCCCCCCATATCCCTTGATCCTTTCAGCCCCAAGAGATATATCTAATTTCTTCTTGAAATCACACACCGTTTTGGTCCCAATTGTGGTAACGAATGCCACAGATTCACTACTCGCTGGGTGAAGAAACTTCTCCTCACCTTCGTTCTAAAATTACCCCTTATCCTCAAACTATGACCCCGAGTCCTGGACTCCCCCACCATCTTTCTGAATCTATCCTGTTAGAATTTTATAAGTTTCTATGAGATTCTCATAGAAGCTGCTCATAATCAGGAACTTCTGACTTTGAATCCTAAAATTCTTAATGTTAAAGGTCCTTTTAGTTCTTCAATTAAAAGACATCTTTCTCAAAACAGTGGAAAGTAATTGTGTCACTGAAAGTAAATGCGGTGCAGAATGATTGTATAGTTCAGCTGCTGCAGTGAGACACGTGACTTAAAATAATGGCAAAAGTAAAATATGGACAACTCTTAAGATTTCAAATGACAAATGCAATTGAAAAGAGTCATGTTTGACAGCAGCACTATTAAGAAAATCAGCAGGGAAATTTTTTTTTTGTCATTCAGGAATATTGTTTCTCTGCAGTTCTCTACAAATGTAAAAGTTGTTTTATTACTGCTTACCTTTGAATAACTGCACCATTCCAGGGAAGATGATTATTAAAATAGCAGCAAGTTTGCAGAATGTCAGAAAGATCTGTAGCCGTGCAGTCCAGCTCACGCTCATGCTGTTAATATACATTACCACAGCTGGAAAAACAAAAAAGACAAAATAAATACCGCTACCTCAGGTAACAACACACTTCACAATGCCACAACAAGGGTACCACTGACTGGCAAATAGATCGAAACCAATGCTGCACAATTTCCTTCATATTACTGTCAAACTGTGGAACATAAAAGTAACAAAGGGCCTGATAAATAATACAGGGGTCAAAGTATTGACAATCTGAACAAAGAAATCCATCTCCCACCACCCTCGTCTTCAAATGTTCCCACTTGGAACCTCTGTGGAATCGATATGGAATATGCCTATTGCGCTTGCAATTTCTCACACACCAGGTTTCCTCATTTTAGTAAGATATTGCCGAGCTGTGTTTGAGAATGAGGCAGAGGCTACGCATTGCCTCACAGCGTGGGAGAGAAATTTCAGAGAGTGAGTGAACCAGAGCTGTGTTGCTAACATCTCTAACACCTCCGAGTAGCTGTGCACAGACCTATTTTAGCACAGGCACGAGTGATAGATCACAAGTCAATTCACTACTGTGAGAGATAAAGAAGTGGAGAAAATGACTTTGTACGGACAACATGTGAAAGACCAATATGAATCAATAAATAATTAATTTATATATTTTTTATAAAATAGATATTAGGTGTGGTCATGGCTATTTCTAAAATATTAAAAACTGGAAAAAGACCTTTTTAAAATGGTTGAATCTATGTCTATTTCTGACCCTTGAACAAAAGGAACTATCTGACAGTTTCAAAGAAGCTTACACTCGTTACCTCTGAAGGGACACTAACGCACACTGTGGCTTGTGATGTTAGTGTGCCTTTAAGAAAGTTTTTTTAAAAATCGTGCTCACAGCCTTAGGTGATGTCATTAGTGGGAGGAGGGAAAGAAAAACTGAGTGCCGGTCAGGTGACTAGGGTGCTTTTTAAGTTTTGTTTTTGGTTGCAGTGTTAAAAGCATAGCTGAAAGTAGTCTCTCTTTCTGTTTTTATTTTTAAAGTTTTACCAGTTAGCTGAAAGCACACCTTGTTTGGCATCCTGCAGTAAAGAATCAGTTTTGGGGAGCTGATGACTACAAGCTGCTCTGAGTTTTCAACATCATTTGAAATCAGCATTCAACCCAGGAAACTGGAGCCCAGTATTATGTGGGCTTTAGCCTGTGCAGTGACAAATCTGTTTAAAGAGTTTTGTCTATGGGTTTTGGTTTCAATTGGAACACATTAGAGATATTCATTAAGTGTTATACATTATAGTGGTTTTGTTTCTCGTTTGTAATTGATAAAAGTTCTTGCTAATTTTCTTACTATACATGTTAACTATATTCTTAAATACACTTTGTTTGATAAAAGCTCCCTAGTGGGTCACTTGAATTATACCTGAGGTGAAACATCACATGGTTATCCTAGCCAAATTCAAGATGCAAAACTTATTCAGGTGGGCTTCATAAAACACTTTGGAGTTTATAATCGAAACCATGACAGCTGCAAAGACCAAAGTCAAAGAGAATTATACAAACACCATCTGCAGATCATATTCACCTGCAAGGATGATGAATCACACCTTTCAATTCTTAATTGTTGAGATGGTGAACCATCTCGGGGACCCAAAAAGGGATACACGTCCCTTGTCAAAGACAATGTGGCGGGATGGGAGTCATGTGACATGAACCTCCAGCTGATGGGACCAGCTGTACTAATCGCCTTGCTATACTGCAACCTTAGCCTGCCTTTTTAAATTCAACAGGCTGCCAGAAAAAGTGCTCTGTCCAGATTGGATGCACGACCCCATCTGCACTTTTTTGGCTGGAACTTTTGTGCAATTGGTTGCAATACTGAATCATCTCTGCTTGCCTGCTTATCACGTGAAGTCAATTGCATCAGAAAAGTGAATTATACAGCATCAGTCTTCAACCTGCAGATCTCCAAAGAAATATCTCTTTGGACTTTGATTCCGGATTCTTGAACCCAAGTGAGGCAACAATTCTTCTCTTTGTGATCTTTGCCCTGTAAATCTGTCTTTTCACCATCCTTTTTATGAGTTTACAGGAAGCAATGGGAGCGACCCTCCTCCCACAGGTTTAGAGTGTGCAAATAAACTAACCATTTGAGTTTATCCTATCTTGGGTTTGCTGTGGGGCTATTAATAGATTGATTAGATCACGCGAAAACTGTGGGGTTGGGAAATATGCCACTGCTTATTCAGAGGGGAAGCAAAACGAAACACGTTTCTGCTTATAAACATGTGCAAGAGGAGAAATCAGGGCTATAAACCCCTCCTCTTGCCTGCCACATTAGAAAGGTAGTTGCTAAAGATACAAAGTTCCCTCAAGTGAGAATCTCTCAAGACATGACCCACAGCACATTTTAATAAGAGCAGTGAAACAGGCATCCTGTAGAAAAAGGCAAGACACATTTTAAACCTAAGTTCTAGTATTCTCTGCTATAACGTCTTAGAAACAATAAATTCCCAGGCACTATGGTGAGGAAAAAGGAAGTATGGAGAAGAATTATATTGAGTTAAAGAATCCCTACAGTGCAGAAGAGGCCATTCAGCCCATCGAGTCTGCACTGACACTCTGACAGAGTACCTTACTCAGGCCCTCTCCTCAGCTCTATCCCTATAACCCCACAGATTTACCATGGCTAATCCCCCTAACCACTGTGCCGCAAGCTCCCTCTATTGGATCTCCCTCTCCCATGTGACATTTGCCCAGAATCTCTGGGGCTTCACGAGAGAGGCAGGCCTGGACCTGCAACTGCAAAAATGTGTAGGAATGGGAGAACAATGACTAAGAATCCAAAAGGGACATCTCCACTCATCTTGAGACCTCTCATGTCACTTTACTCTCTCTCCAACAGAGTGGTGCCCTATTTGAGGCATGTCCAAACAATCTGTTGCCAGGCCTTGTACTTGGAACCACAGAAGTCAGAGGATTTGGGGCAGCAAAGCACATAACCTCTGTTTGCAGCTTCCCAAGAGCAAATAAAAAGCCTCGAGGGTGACAACCAAGATTACACTTTCAGGCCATGCAAATAATGTGCCTCACCAAATTCCAGCCATAGACAAAATGGGGATTGGGGAAGGGAAAGGATATTGGGGCCATTGTGTACAAACATCACAGCACTTTAACTTTAATTCCTGGTGTTAACACTGCCAATACTTCACTCTTCATGTTATAAGATTGAAAATGGATTGAGGTGCACAGGTACCCACGCCCCACTATGACCAGAGGCAGGAGCCTGTAATATGTTCAAGGGCATCAAGTGTAATGCATTGAGGCTGCACTGTGCAATGGCCATAGGAGCCAGTGTATAGATTGTGCACAGGACTTGTTAAGGCTCTGATAAAGTTTAGGGCTTGGATGTCACTCCATAATGTAAATGAAACTATACCCAAGCTCCACTGTGCCTTTCAGGTTGGGATATTGAATGGATAGCACTAAATCAAAATCTCTTGCCATCTAGCTGATGGTCTTTTCAATTATCCTGGACCAATGCCCATATACAGAGCCCATTCTTCCCCTTTTAACCATAAAATCCTAGCAGTTCACAACCAGGAGGCAGCTCAATAGATTATAACAAAGCTAAAATACCGGATGCCGGATTTCTGAAATACAAACCGAAATGGATGAACTCAGTGTCTGGAATTTTACCGTCCCGCCCGCCACGGGAATCGGAGCAGGCGAGCGGCGGACCACGGAAAGGTCTGTTGACCTCGGGTGGGATTTTATGGTTTTGGGATGAGCAAGGCCGTAAAATCCTGCCCAGCAGGCCTGGCTGTATCTGTGGAGAAAGAAACGGGAGTTTTGCCTCTTCAGAACTTTTTTGCTTCCGAAGATTATATTGGACTCGAAACGTTGATGCGCATCAATTGGACACGAGGCACGAAGTTTCGGTAAAAGAAGGCTTTCATTAACTAACAATGGAACTAACAGAACTTTAACACACTATCCCAGACTGAAGAGGTCCCGCCCGAGCAGGGGGTCTTATACCTCTCCCAGGAGGCGGAGCCCGACTGGGATGTGCCACAACAGTAACAACCACAGGTGTATCAATCCCACCCTAGCCCAACAACATTAGAACAACCCACAGTGGGAACCAACGATGGTTCACCACAAACGTGAACTCTATTTTCTCCCTCCATAGATGCTGCCAGATTTTTATCCTTTGATAGGCCGCATTCATCTGAAATTCCAGACTCTGTGCTGCTTCATGCACAACACCGCCACACCCCACTGCACCCCACCACCCCTCATCACTGCCACTCGCAATGCATTGTGTGCTATGTACTTGAAGTCAAAAGCACAATGCAATGTGGGGGCAATTCAGCTTAAAAGGCAGCTAGAGTTGCATGGTGGCACAGTGGTTAGCACTGCTACTCCAAAGTGCCAGGGACCTGGGTTCGATTCCCGGCTTGGGTCATTGTCTGTGCGGAGTCTGCTAGCTTTCCCCCTGTCTGCATGGGTTTCCTCTGGGTGCTCCGGTTTCAAAGAACAAAGAACAAAGAACAGTACAGCACAGGAAACAGGCCCTTCGGCCCTCCAAGCCTGTGCCGCTCCTTGGTCCAACTAGACCAATCGTTTGTATCCCTCCATTCCCAGGCTGCTCATGTGACTATCCAGGTAAGTCTTAAACGATGTCAGCGTGCCTGCCTCCACCACCCTACTTGGCAGCGCATTCCAGGCCCCCACCACCCTCTGTGTAAAAAACATCCCTCTGATATCTGAGTTATACTTCGCCCCTCTCACCTTGAGCCCGTGACCCCTCGTGATCGTCACCTCCGACCTGGGAAAAAACTTCCCACTGTTCACCCTATCTATACCCTTCATAATCTTGTACACCTCTATTAGATCTCCCCTCATTCTCCGTCTTTCCAGGGAGAACAACCCCAGTTTACCCAATCTCTCCTCATAGCTAAGACCCTCCATACCAGGCAACATCCTGGTAAACCTTCTCTGCACTCTCTCTAACGCCTCCACGTCCTTCTGGTAGTGCGGCGACCAGAACTGGATGCAGTACTCCAAATGTGGCCTAACCAGCGTTCTATACAGCTGCATCATCAGACTCCAGCTTTTATACTCTATACCCCGTCCTATAAAGGCAAGCATACCATATGCCTTCTTCACCACCTTCTCCACCTGTGTTGCCACCTTCAAGGATTTGTGGACTTGCACACCTAGGTCCCTCTGTGTTTCTATACTCCTGATGACTCTGCCATTTATTGTATAACTCCTCCCTACATTATTTCTTCCAAAATGCATCACTTCGCATTTATCCGGATTAAACTCCATCTGCCACCTCTCCGCCCAATTTTCCAGCCTATCTATATCCTGCTGTATTGCCCGACAATGCTCTTCGCTATCCGCAAGTCCAGCCATCTTCGTGTCATCCGCAAACTTGCTGATTACACCAGTTACACCTTCTTCCAAATCATTTATATATATCGCAAACAGCAGAGGCCCCAGTACAGAGCCCTGCGGAACACCACTGGTCACAGACCTCCAGCCGGAAAAAGACCCTTTGACCACTACCCTCTGTCTCCTATGGCCAAGCCAGTTCTCCACCCATCTAGCCACTTCTCCTTGTATCCCATGAGCCTTAACCTTCTTAACCACAGTTTCCTCCCACAGTCCGAAAGACGTGCTGGTTAGGTGCATTGGCCATGCTAAATTCTCCCTCAGTGTGCCCAGACAGGCGCCGGAGTGTGGCGACTAGGGGATTTTAACAGTAACTTCATTGCAGTGTTAATGTAAGCCTACTTGTGCCACCAATAAATAAACCTGAAACACTTTAACAGTGCCTTGGTTGGAAAAAGATGGCATCAAAAATACAAGCAGGGTTAAAAAGAATATGGTGAATAATTTTGAATAGAATGCTACTACGTTGCAAAGGACTGTTCCTTCTCTACTTGTGACTCAGTACAGAAATGACGCATTCATCCTCAGGAGGTGATCAAGTACCATCTGCAATGATGTGTTAGTCATATTAAGTAACCTATGAATATCTGAGAGGCAGTGATCTCATGGTATTATCGCTGGACTATTAATCCAGAAACTCAGCTAATGTTCTGAGGACCTGGGTTTGAATCCCGCCATGGCAGATGGTGGAATTTCAATTCAATAATATCTAGAATTAAGAACCTACTGATGCCCATGAAACCATTGTCGATTGTTGGAAATACCCATCTGGTTCACTAATGTCCTTTAGGGAAGGAAATCTGCTGTCCTTACCTGGTTCGGCAACATGTGACTCCAGGGCCACAGCAATGTGAATGACTCTCAACTGCCCTCCAAGGACAACTAGGGACGGGCAATAAATGCTGGCCGGCCAGCGATGCCCATGTCCCATGAATGAATAAAAAAAAGAAATCTAATTGTGGATCCAATTGCTTTCTAATACACTAGTAACGCTAGCAACAAAACCTAGGGGTTCTTTACAAAAATGTGTATGGAATGAGGTTTGAAGGCCACTGACACAGTTTTGTCTTTGCTTGAACCTTCCGAAGTTAATATAAGTAGAAGAACATCGAAACAAGTTCTCTGTTTGTCTTATTTCGGTGCATTAAAAAAAAATTCTGATGTGATCAAGTGCCATCTGTATTAAGTAACACTATGTACATCAAAAAACATACAGATCAGTTGTTGGGTTAATGAATGAGTTTGGAATCACACTGGAGAAGTTGGCCAGTCTACATGGCTGGACAATGATTAGTAGATTGTTCTGAAGCAGTGAAAAATCTTGAAGCTGATTTAAAGACAGCACCAATCATCTCCCCCACCTCGCCACCCCACCTCCCCTTACTCTCTGAAGTACAAATCCAGCCTACACTTTCAAAAGAAAATTCTCCCCACTCTCTGGGCTGCAATGCCCCGACGTGAGATGAATGCAGTCCTTTTCAATCAAATTCTAAGTACAGAACTATTATTCAGCACGAATTGGCGGTAAAGTGACACTTAAAATGCCACAGGAAATTTTCCTCAGAAGATCGCATTAATGTAGGAGAATTTGTCTGAAGTTATGTCTAAGGCAAATTGTCAGAGCTGAGAAGAGGTAGCTTTATCCTGCATCTAGTTGCTCTATAGCTGTGATCGTTTGATGCTGACAACAGTTGCTTGGGGAGGAAAAGCCAGCACTGTTCTTCCTCACCTTGCTGAGCAGCAAGTAATTTGCGGAAAAGCTGAAAAGATAATAAAATATTACGTTAATGAGCAACGTGACATTTTATCCAGTGTCTACCTTGATTCAAGCAATGCAGAGAGTAGCAGAATACAGGGAAGTCACCGCTAAAGTTCCAGACGCAGTTACTTTCACTCCTGTTAAAGGGCGCCATCACTCATTCCCTATGAATTATAACTCAGTTAGACATGCGAAAGAACTCCCACATGGGATGCCCGGTGTTGAGTTGTCCTCTAGACACACCATGTAAATCAGTGAGGAAAAACATGACACACTTTATTTCAGGGCACACATTTCATGCCAGATTCTTCGCTATAATTTTGTTCCCTTGCTTGAGTAGCTGTTCATCTGAATGGCTGCAAAGGCACAGACACAATAAATTTGTCCCACATAATTCAAGTTCACTTTCCTGTAACTACGTCCATGCTGATAAAAAAGACTTTTAAAACTATACTGGAAATGAAAATGTGTGAAAATATCGTAGCAAGACTTAAAAGCATTCGGCTGAAAGGACTTTCGTCCATCTTATAATTCGAGGTGTCAGAAACCTCACACAAATATTTAAGCCTTTGAATTATGTCATCCTGTGACATATCTTTCAAGTCTCTACTTCAATTAATCCGAAGAACCTTTGGAAAATATTTGGAGACCACAAGAAGAGTTAGGTCCTGAAATGGTGCAGGAGGTTTGATTGGTTTTGTGTCGTCATTCAACAGGAGACTGGTAGATTCTTTGAGGAAACAGAGCAAAGGGCTGAAAGGGTTTTCTGGACTCTTTCCTCAGTATAGCACCCGTCTTGTGTGGGAGAGTGGGAGACTGAACAAACCTGATAGGAATTCAGGGGCACAATTTCACCTGGTGCGAGAGAATGAAAAATCTTCAAAGTTCCTCCCCATCTTGTCTGAGGGCATTGACTCCACAGACTCCACATTGATGCATGGATAGTGTCACTAGGCAATGCAACTTTCGGGCAGCAAAATGGCACAGTGGTTAGCACTGCTGCCTCACAGCGCCAGGGACTTGGGTTCGATTCCTGGCTTGTGCTCTCGTCTGTTGACACGAGGAGAATGGGTTTCCTGCAGGGGCTCCCGTTTCCACCCACAGTCCAAAGATGTGCGGGTCAGGTTGATTGGCCATGCTAAATTGCCACTTAGTGTCAGGGAGACTGGCAGGGTAAATATGTGGGGCGACAGGGATAGGGGCTGGGTGGGATTGTGGTCGGTGCAGACTCAATGGGCCAAATGACCTCCTTCTGCACTGTAACTTCTATGAACTTTCATTCTGTTTCCTCTTGATATTCATACGTATCCACTTTGAGAAACACTTCACAGTGACCAAGTTAGCAATTGGTAGCTATAATAAGAAGACAGATTATTACTTGAATGGGTGTAAATTGAGAGAGGTGGATACTCAGCGAGACTTGGTGTCTTTGTGCATCAGTCGCTGAAAGCAAGCGTGCAGGTACAGCAGGCAGTTAAGAAGATAAATGGTGGCAAGTGGGTTGGAGATCCTCTTTTGTGAGTCTCCTGGGCCTATCAAAGGCACCCCTTCTCAAGGTTATCCCCCCTCCCCCCTTTTAGCCCTGCCCCAGCCTCTTGACTCTGCCCCCCCCCCCCCCCCCCCCATCTTTGCTGGGACCTCCAACCCCAAACATGGGCTCCTTAAACTTTAACTCAGCATTGACCACTGACTGTAATCCCAGCAGTGGCCACCACTCCCAGATGGCACCGCGGAGCCTACAGAGCTGCAACCATCTGAGTGGCCGGCAGCTCTCCAAGACAAGACTTCCTCCTGTGACGAGTGAAAGTTTTGCCTTAAAACAATTAATGCCGCTCCCAGTGTAAAACCGCCATGGGGCAGCACTGGGTGGTGGGTGGGCTATACACCAGTTTTTTAGATGGGCAGTAGAGATTGCAGCACCTGGTAACAGTCGAGCCCATGGAGTTACCGGAATGAAACCAAAAGAGAAAATGCTCTTTTACATCCGCTGTAATTTGCTTTTATCCAGAGTTACCGTAGTGAACCTTGCGACCGGGAATCAATTCAAGGATACTCAAAAGGACACTGGAAGACTCACCCCAACATGGCAAGATGTAGCACTCGCAAACATAAAAGTAAGGCACAGTGAATACAGCAATGCGTTTCCACAGGTGGCTTTCTTTTCCCCAATATCGCATGTGTAGCTATCAGTTAAGGTTGACAAGCATGTATTATTTTTTGTTTCACTTGTTAAATATAAAGATAAATGACTACTTTGCTCACGAGCTTTGAGTGCCCTGGATTTTGGCCTCACCAGTGGCTGGCGAAAGATGGTTGGGGCAGCAAACTTCATTGCTGAGGCAGTGATGCACCATTGGGTTCATGGCCTGATATTGTGCAAAATGATTGGGAAGAAGGTGGTGCCATTGGGCTCAGATGGAAGGTAGGCGTTGGCAGCCTAGCTTAAGGAATGCAGAATTAAGGCCTCCCTCACTGCTCCATATGCCTGCTGAGGCTCCCCATCTGAGTCGCCATTGGATATTTCCTTTGCAGCACTTGCCTCAGTGTCCTTTTGGTCCAGTGGTCCCCCCACTTGAAAGAGTAAGATTATGCAGAGCACAGCAGAGAATGAAAATGAGCAGCACTCGCTCTAATGGATATTGCAGAGCCCCCACCCTTGGCCCCTCCAAGAGAGGTTTAGGCATCGGAACCTCATTTTTAGCAGACCTATGGTCCTCTCCACCACTGCCTTTGTGGTGGAATGTCTTCAGGTACCTGAGGGACGTCATGAGCCATCTTTCCAAAAGATACCCCCTTATCACCCAGCAACCATCCCTCGAGACAAGCTCGAGCCATGAACAGCCTTGGCACTTGTGAGTGGCACAGCATGTCGGCATCATGGAAACTGCCAAGGTTCCTGCGGAACAAGGTTCCGCACAAACCTGTGGAATCTGTGTCCTGTGGTCACAAACAATTTGAACATTTAAGGTGTTTACAGATACCTTGCATTAAGTTGATCTTTCTCTACATCCTAGCTATGGCTGTAACACTACATTCTGCACTCTCTCCCTTCCTTCTCGATGAACAGTATGCTTTATCTGTATAGCATGCAAGAAATAATACTTTTCACTGTTCTAATACATGTGACAATAATAAATCAAATCAAATCAAAAGTGTGATACCTCTTTTTATTGACAAAGATACCTGGCTGGTTGGCTGATACCTTGATGACTACAAGGGTGCAGTCAATGGCACTCTGGATGCAGGGTAACCCTGCAATAGCCGCAAAACGTCTGGCTTGTCCAGCCTGGCTGGCTTAATCCATCCTGAAATGGATGAATGTGCTAAACCCCCGAACAGAGCATCAGTCACCAATTTGATGCAGTTACGTACAGCTGACTGAAAAGTTCCGCAAAAGTCACCCACTGACCTCTGGAAAGATCCGGAGGCATAAAACATAAGGGCTACAGTGACCTTCAAAGGCACGGGTATTGGTTGACGACCCACACAGTTGGAGGCTATCACTGGCCCAATCATTTGGCATACGAAAGTGATGATTTCTCTTGAGAAGTGGAGCCTCCTGCGGCCCTGGACGTCAGGCACGTCAAGGTAGTTAGATCACTGTGTGTATACACTGGCAGCTGGATAGTGGCATCTTCTGCAGGCCTGTTTTCTTTGCCCTTCCTGCTCGCCCTGAATATCCTGTGCCAGCGCCTTTCCTCTGACGTGAAGCCTGCTGTTGCCTGGTTTCTTCTATCTTTGGCCCCTCTCTTCCTCCTCAGAGGAGGTACTCCCTGCTGAGTAAACAATACTCATCTGCTGAAATGCTAATACGGCAGCCCTTTGCACTGTTGGTACCAAAGAGTTGGAAATCTCAAAGGCTTGTTACAAGACTGAAATGTCTTGAAAAGTCCGGACAATATGCACAAACCTCAAAAGAAAGCTGTGAAAACATTCACAAAACTCTGGTGTAAACCCACGTCAAACTTTCACATCTCCTGCACACACCGACCTGCCTTTAATCATAGAATGTCTACAGGGTAGAAGGAGGCCATTCGGCCCATCAAGCCTGCACCGACAACAATCCCATCTAGGCCCTATCCCTGTAAACCTCTGTATTTACCTTGCTAACCCCCATGACACTATTGGGCAATTTAGCATGGCTAATCAACCTAACCCACACGTCTTTGGACTGTGGGAGGAAACCGGAGCATTCGGAGGAAACCCACGCAGATACGGGGAGGACGTGCAGGCTCCACACAGACAGTGACCCAAAACAGGAATTGAACCCAGGTCCCTGGTGCTGTGAGGCAGCAGTGCTAACCACCGTGCTGCCTTCCTTTGCTCCTATCTCCTTTTATCTTGCCCTTGGATGACAAATCAGCAAAAAATGATTGGCTGCCTGCCTGTGTGCTGACCTAAAAATTGTACACGCAACGTCAAACCCAGGTTAATTGGTGCTTAAATCATTTAAATTACCTTCTTAATTGTTGGCAGGGACACATCCAACTCACACTTGTGCCCACCAACCAAAATATCATGCCAATGCGGAATGACATTGGGCTGCATGCCAAACATCTTCTCACATGCTTCTGGGTCAAGCGTGCTTCTGAACTTTGGATGTAAAATTCTGACCATAAAGTATTTTTGGTTGTGTTTAATGTTTCCTATATTGGTATAGTGGCTTCCTATTAAGTAGTGTTTGGTCCATGTTGATTTTAGTTCGTTTGCTACAGAAAAAGTTTAACACCTGAAAACTTGTGCGATTCTTTCTATCGGTCACTGGGGAATTTTTCAATGATATTGGTCGCTACAGGGATCATAACAATTGATTTTGTATGGTGCGGGGTACAGTAACCCATACAGAGCTTTACATTGAATAGACTTACACATGACTTTACATCTATTTCTGCCCACGAGGCACGCAAAATCAAGGATTTAACTTGAGGATGAAAGAAGACGTGTAATGGGTCTTGTTTTCAACCTATAATTAATAAACTATTGGTCTCATGATAACTAAATATACCACATTTTTTTTCTCAATAGGATTATTCCCATGATTGTTCTGCAACATAATATTAGCAGTTAATATCCAATATCTAACATGCTGTGTTATTAACTGAGTGCTCCTTGTGTTGGCTAGTTTCTGCTCCCAGTAACTGGCATGTACTGTAATTTTGACAAAAATATCTGGTAATTGATCTGTGTTGTTTGACTGACACAACGCTCCCAGTAACAGGTAAGTATTATAACGTTAGCAATGTGTTCCCCGGTAACAGATACAACAGCTAATGGTATAACTGCTGGCAATGTGTCTTTAATACAATTTCTGTCATCTCGACGGTCTGTGGGTCAATTGTTTACTGCTGCTGCCCTCAACTATAATGAACATTTATAAACCATACATACAATTGGCAGTATTACATTGGCTCCAAGCCCAGTTCAATTGATTGAAGCTTTGGCTTGGAGATGTCATGGTGCTTTAATGTTCCAATCTGTCCTCCGATGCAGTTTAATATCGGGAATCAGATGGGTATATTACCACTATTCAATCTTACCTGAACATTTCCAGTGTTACAAATCAAAAACAAGTTAGAATAGACACCATATCGTAAATATATCCTCCTTCCCTGCTTCTAAAGAGAACCCAGTCTCATCTATTTTGTCTAATGCTTCACAGTGTTCATGGACAGTGGCAGCCCTGGTTTAGTGAAATCACTACCTCTTGCGATAGAAGGTTACGGGTTCAGATCCTGAGTCTAGAGGGTACCCTTGATTTTGGACATTGTGTGAAACTGTTAATATCTAATCAGCCATCCCTACTGATTTTCAGTTTCATTCAACGAAAAAAAAAGCAAAAAGGCATGAAGTCAAATACATGCACAGTTGCAATCACAACAAATTGTTGAGAAGTTGTTAATCCTCAAAGATAATGGATTTTGAAAAATGTATGTCATTATACTACCAAAAATGCTTCCACTTGTGGCAATTTCCTTAACACAGTCGCCTGCGATTGTAAAAAAATGTTACAGGGCATATGTAAAAAAATGTTACAGGGCATATTTCACATCTGAAGGGGTGATATTTAATTAAAAGAATGTAATAATCTTTCAACTCCCTAATGTTATTGTTTTTTCCCCCTGTAATTGGTTTTCTGTTATTATTCTGAATATGAAGGAAGTCATGACCAATTGTTGTCTATCCCCTTTCGAACCCGTACAATTTATTGATGCAATGATATTGACATACCCCCCTGCAGCCAGATCTATGTTTTCCCTCTGTAAAGTATACGGAAAACCCTAGTGTGCATGCGATCTTACAGTAAATGCTGGAAAATCTCAGCAGGTCTGATAGCATCAGTGGCGAGAGAATAGAGGCAACGTTTTGAGTCTGGATGACCCTGCGTCAGAGCTGAACAGAAGGAAGATTGGACAAGATTTTCCTTCTCTTCAGCTCTGACGAAGGGTCATCCAGACTTGAAACGTTGGCTCTATTCTCTCTCCACAGATGCTGTCAGACCTGCTGAGATTTTCCAGCATTTGTTTTGGATTCCAGCATCCTCAGTATTTTGCCTTCAGTCAAGATCTTAGTGTTTGCAACTAGGTTTGAAAACCAAGCAGCAATCCAACAAAAGCTGCATCAACGCTGTGTCCAGTTTGCCAAACCCTTAATTGACTCTGCTCGAAATTTCAATTAAATCATTTGCCATGAATTTGATAGCACACCCGTCAGGCAGGGGTCACTATCCTTTGGCCTTGTTATGTTTGCTGACTACACAAATTACAAGTCAAAAATGGTGAAAATGTCACCTCAGATGAGTTGATTATTTTGAGTTAGAAACTTCCGGCTGTATCTGGCTTAACTTCTGTGAAAGTGCCCAAGCATGAATGATGAAGCAAAGGCCAGTCTGTTAGCATAGGTTGGTTGAGATCATGATTTTGCGATGATGTCTAATTAACAGGATATGATTTTCAGGCCCCACTAGGGGTAGGAATGTAGGAGAACAGAATTCGAACACACAAGATCTGGCTGGCATGCCTGTTGCGTGACTCCGATTTCGGGCACAGGCCATGTTTGCTATGGAAGGCTTGGGTCTGGAAGGTCTATGCACTCTCTCTCAAGGCGGGATGCTGGCTCCTGCACCCGCTCCTTGTTAACATTACTAAGAGAAGGCCGATTGGATTCCAGTTTCTGAACTGGTGAGAGGACGGTTTGACAGCCTGGTGGTTGGCACCCAGCGACAGCTAGGCTGGTGTCCAGCCACACCTAGGCTGGGGTCCAGCCACACCAGGCAGGCCTAGCACGGTGCAAGATCAACAGCAGGAAACCCCGAAGATTGATTCCCCCATAGCTGGTGGCCTGGCTGTAGGAAACATATTCTTGTGCAAAGTTGCAAAAAGCATTGGTGAGAGAGTGCCTTAATGTTGATGCACCCTCTCAGTTACTTACCATCCATTGCTGACTGCTGCTCCTGTCAAGTTGGAAAGCCTCCTATTAGCCCTTCAGTTTCGAGAGACCATCTGGCACCCATGATTGGGCAGAGACAGGGACAGAGACAGGGTGGAGGGGTGGCTGGGGGAAGTCACCTAGGTGAAAATCTCAGAAAATATTTATTTCCTCCTCCACCCCAACACCACGAGCGGGTTCAGGGCCCAGAAGCACGGTGGCACAGTGGGTAGCACTGCTGCCTCACAGCGCCAGGGACCCGGATTCAATTCCGGCTTTGGGTCACTCTCTGTGCGGAGTTTACACATTCTACCCGTGTCTGCGTGGGTTTCCTCCGGGTGCTCCAGTTTCCTCCCACACTCGAAAAACGGGCAGGTTATGTGGATTGGCCATGCTAAATTGCCCCTTAGTGTCAGGGGAATTAGCTAGGTAAATAAGTGGTGTTACGGGGATAGGGCCTGGGTAGGATTGTTGTCGGTGCAGGCTCAATGGGCCAAATGGCCTCCTTCTGCACTGCGGCGATTCTATGAAACAGTCCTGACTCCTGCTACCGAACCCCCAGACAGAAAATGGGAAAATCCAGCACTTTGTCTCTGAACTTTGGATAAACCCCATCCTCCACCCCCAATGCCAACTGAGCAACAAGATCAGTGCAAAAATGTTTGCTACATTAAACAAAATAGCGCAGCTAGTCCAGACTTGAAACAATGACTGGCAGAAGACAGCTCAAACCACTTTGCTCACTCTTCCTTCTGAAACATCACTCAGTGTTATTGCTATCAATGACAGACATTCAAATTGTCTTCAGTATAAGTGATGTTATTTCAGTTTCTGAGTAGGAAGTCTGATCTTCACTGTAGCAGAATTCATAAAAGGACTGAGAAGTGCATGCAGAAAGTCTCGGTAATTGGAAAGTGGTAAGGAAAACTTTATTTGCATCTACATCATCATGTGCATAATTGTGCCCTAATTGAACACTCAATCTTTTTTTGGGGGGCCCACTAACTGTGTATCCTAACTTGGATCAAATCATAGAATCCCTACGGTGCAGAAGGAAACCATTCGGCCCATCGAGTCTGCATCAACTTTCTGACTAAGGGTGCGATCTTACCTGCCATTCACACCACGCTTTCGCTGCAGTGAAGTTGGAGAACTTGGCAGCCAGCCAAATCTCATTCACAGCAGCAGGATGGGAAAATCCCGCCTGCGTGAACAAGGATAAGATTCCGGCCAGAATATCCCACCCAGGTCATCTCCCTCATGGAGAGGACCTGGGTGGGATACTCTGGCCGGAACCTCTCCTTGTACTTGGCTAATCCTTCCAACATAAACATCTTGGGACACTAAGGGGCTTATTAATTTAGCATGACCAATCCACCAAACCTGCACATCTTTGGAGTGTGGGAGAAAACTGGAGCACCCGGAGGAATCCCACGCAGACACGGGGAGGACATGCAAACTCCGGACAGATAGTCACCCGAGGCTGGAATTGAACCTGGGTCCCTGGCGCTGTGAGGCAGCAGTGTTTACAATCTGCCGCCGTGCCGCAAATGCAATTAAGCTTTCACCACTTGTACTATTCTACCTTGACCAGAAAAGCCTCGGATTTTAAATTCTCATCTTAAAGTTCCTCATGAAGTCATCTCTCCCTACCTCAGTACCTCTTCCAGCCTGGCAACCCTCCAGTTCTGAGCTCTTGTACAGCCCTGATTGCCAACACCCCATTATTGATGGCCGTGCCTTCAGCTCCGAAATTCTATCTGCTCTCTCCTTTAAGATGCACACTCACATCTATTGCTTCGACCAAGTTTTTGGTCACTTATATGTGGCTCGGTGTGAAATCCTATCTGATAATGCTCTTGTGAAGTACTTTGGGTTGCTTCACTATGTTAATGGCAATTATACAAATGCAAGAGGTTGTTGTTGGATTTTGTTAACATCTCAAGATCGATTGACACATAGGAGATACTTTGGCTGACAAACTAAATGATGTGGTTTTATACTGGGATGTGTGATACTTGCTAAACATCCTTAAAAAGTAAAAGTTTATTTATTAGTGTCACAAATAGACTTACATTAACACTGCAATGAAGTTACTGTGAAAATCCCCTAGTTGCCACACTTCGGCGCCTGTTCGGGTACACTGAGGAAGAATTTAGCATGATCAATCCAACTAACCAGCACATCTTTCGGACTGTGGGAGGAAACCGGGAGCACCCGAGGAAACCCACGCAGACATGGGGAGAACATGCAAACTCCACACAGACAGTAACCCAAGCCAGGAATCGAACCCGGGTCACTGTGAGGCAGCAGTGTTAACCACTGTGCTACCGTGCTGCCCCAGTGCCCACCAATGAACATGATGGACCTCTCTTACATTGCCTTGACCATTATGGCAGTAGTGTGCACATGTACCGCTCGGCATTTCGGTACTGAGACATCTTTTAGCACCTGAAAAATGAGGGCAGCATTAACCAATTTGTAGGCCATAGTTTGCAAAGGTACATGTCTCTGAAATGAGGCCTTTAAATCTCTTTATTTCTATTTAGTAAAGCAATCAGCCGGCAACGTACGAGGGAAATGTTTCCCTGAGCACATTCATCATTAAAACTGGAGGGACATTTCTGAACGTTACAGCAGCAGATGATTGATGGCGTGCGCCATTCAGGGGACTGCAAATGTGTTATTTAACACTTCCCAAATATGTACAATGCAAACTGAATGGAGTATTTATCTGATTGGAAGAAAGTGCCATAACTATATTCTGTTCAGGATTTCACATTTGTGTTGTGCTGAAGGAAAATAAAACAGAATTAGGCTCTGAGTTCAAGAAAGATCTCAGTATTTGTTAAAGCGTTCTACCAAAAAAATAATGACCAGAATTTTACATTCCCCCATCAGCAAGTTTTTAGGAAGTGGGGGGGGGGGGGGGGGGCGGGGGGGTGAGATAGTGTGAAATTGATTGGGTTTCTTTTCCCTTTGCTTTATAATTCCCCCCATGAAGCACCCTGTTTTATTGCAAGGTGCTTTGTAAATGCAAGCAGTTGTTATTCAGCCAGGTGGACTTTTAAGGTGAATATAAGAACTAGGAGCAGGAGTAGGCCATTTGGTCCTTCAAGCCTGGTCCGCCATTCAATAAGATCATGGCTGATCGTTTTGTGGACTCAGCTCCACTTATCCGCTCGCTCATCACAACCCTTAATTTCTTTATTGTTCAAAAATTTATCTATCCTTGCCTTAAAAACTTTCAATGAGGTAGCCTGCTTCACTGGGCAGGGAATTCCATAGATTCACAACTCCTTGGGTGAAGAAGTTTCTCCTCAACTCAGTCCTAAATCTGCTCCCCCTTATTTTGAGGCCATGCCCCCCAGTTCTAGTTTCACCCACCAGTGGAAATAACCTCCCTGCTTCTACCTTATCTATTCCCTTCATAATCTTATATGTTGCTATAAGATCTCCCCTCCTTCTTCTCAATTCCAATGAGTATAGTCCTAGTCTACTCAATCTCTCCTCGGCAGGAAGTTATTTGAAGAAGAGTTAGGAGCTTTACCATTGTCCAAAGATTGGGGTAATCAGACTGTTCCAAACTCTTCTAACGTTTTGCTGCTATTGATCTTTCTTTATACTCAAGTAATTGCAACCTTTAGGTTTCGGCTGTTAATTAAGGAAGGATGAACTAAATTAGATGCAGTGACCGCTGAACTATTAAATTAAGACTGACATTAACGCTACGCTCAGTTTGGTATCTAATTTCAGATCATAAGAATGTAAATGAAGTTCTCTTCGTAGCCAACTTTCTCTTCTGTCAATTATCTTCAATCTGCATTCTCTGACTACTGAACTTCCTATTAATGGAATCAGTTCTCCCTATCTGTTTAATTAAACCCATCATCGTACTGAATACTTCTATTGAACCTCCACTTACCCTTCTCTGTTGTAAGTTGAAAACCCCAGTTTCTTTAGTTTATCTAGCTGATGTCCTTGGATGAGATTTTCTGGCCCTCCCTGCTGATGGGATCTTCCAGCCCTGCCGAACACAACATGACCCCCTCACCCCCGGCCGGGTGAGTTCTCTGGTGGGCAGGGCTGGCAAGCACGCGGACATTGGCTGGACCAGAATATCCCCCCAATAGACAGTGGCAAGCTGCCGCCACAGCCAGAAAACACGCCGTGGGGGTGCCAGAAAATTCCACGCATTGGATCTGCACCCTTCTGGAAATTATCCTCTGCACCTTCTCTGAGCCTTTGACATCCTTGTTAAGTGAAATAGGTGCAAGGGCGGGATTGGCTGAAGACAAAAAGGTCAGAATTTTCTTTTTGCGACTAAGAATATGTCCACGAGAAACCAGAAAATTACAACCCTTTTTCAGATATGTTGTGAAATGCAAATACTTCCGGTCCATTTCAAATGGGTGAAAGTATTAGAATTCCAGTAGGGAGAAACATTAGTTTTGCCTTTGTTTTACCATCACGACCACGTGCAGACTAATGCATTTATACAAGATCACCACAGCGGCCTCAGAATTTTACTATGCAATGCAGTCAGCGCCTGTAATCCACGATGAAGTCTATACTGACAAGGGGACATGGCATTGTTTGGTTATGTATATGCAAAGTGAGGAAAGGACTACGGAGAGCGGACGGTGGAGGTCGGAAAACCAATTCAAAGCGGGGAATTCCATAATGAAAAAGTCCGAATTGTCAGAGATTTCTCATTGAAAAATTGTTATTCTAAACATCCGTTAACAAGACCAAACTTCGAACTATTGATAGGCAATTTTGATGACAGATAGACTTGCAAAAATGGCCTTTTGCAGCAACATGCAGTTGATGCCTTTTCACCTTTCTCAGCTTTTCATTGTCATTTGACTGTGACGTGCTTAATTGTTCAACATTATGCACAGTTTGTAGCTCTGCAGCAGGACAATTTACTTGCAGGTAACTTCATGTAAACTCTTTTCCCTTTGAATTGTCATGTTGGGTTTTGCGGAACCTGACTGTGTGAGGCCACGACAGACAAAAGTGTCACCAGACAACTGATTTGTGAGCAACTATCAAGGACTCGTGATAATTGGTTGGATCAGGCATAATGCCCTACGCAAACCCATGAATAAACTGCACTGTTTGCCTGTTAAGTACAACCAACAAAGCTTTTTAGAGAGGAAATTTCACCGATTTTAGACCTCCTGTGGTAGCTGAAATGGAAATTGTTAACATCAGCAGCTTAGCTGGAAAACTGTGCCCTGTAGATAGACAAAAGGGAAAATAGAAAGCATGGTTACTGCTCCGGCAGCTTTCATCACTAAACGCTTTATAGGGTTGGGAATATAGTTATGAATCCCTTGTCTTGAAAGGGCTAATTAAAGACATTAACATGTATCAGTGATGCCGTGTGATGTATGTCATCATTTACAGGCTTAATCGGACCTTTTAAATATTGGTTATGGGTCACAGGTTCCCACTAATCACAGATTCTGAAGCGTGCCAACACAGGTTGCAAATCAGTTGTACAGATGCCACTTACGATGTCCAAAGAAGGGTGCAAACAGCTGAGAATTTCTTAGTGACGCATTTCATTTAGGTAATAGCGAACATAATTGGTGAAATTGGCCTGTGCCAGCTGCACGTAATGGACTCATAGCGATATATTTTCCATGTCAATGGAAAATAAAAACTCAGAGGGTGAGAAATCGCTGCTGGGATAGACCAATTTCACTTCCTACATGTTTCACAGTGGCTCTCTTCTTCATCCTCGGGACTAAAGAAATTTGGCATGTAGCTACGACTCTCACCACTTTTACAGATGCACCATAGAAAGCATTCTTTCTGATTGTATCACAGCTTGGTATGGCTTCTGCTGTGCCCAAGACCGCAAGAAACTACAAAAGGTCGTGAATGTAGTCCAATCCATCATGCAAACCAGCCTCCCATCCATTGACTCTGTCTACATTTCCCGCTGTCTTGGCAAAGCAGCCAACATGATTAAGGACCCCATGCACCCTGGACATTCTCTCTTCCACCTTCTTCCGTCGGGAAAAAGATACAAAAATCTGAGGTAACGGACCAACCAACTCAAGAACAGCTTCTTCCCTGCTGCTGTCAGACTTTTGAATGGACCTACCTCGCATTAAGTTGATTTTTCTCTGCACCCTCGCTATGACTGTAACACTACATTCTGCACTCTCTTGTTTCCTTCTCTATGAATGGTATGCTTTGTCTGTATAGTGTGCAAGAAACAATACTTTTCACTCTATCCCAATACATGTGACAATAATAAATCAAATCAAAACCAAACCGGCGTTCCCTTAAGCACAGGTATACAGAGCATTTTGGATACTGCCAATGCATGTGCAAAACTGAAAGAAACAGCATCTAAACAAACCACTGTGAGTGCCTGTCAGAAACCGAGTAGATAAACTACTCAAATCAGCCAGGTTACTTAGCTGCCATACAAGCACCCAAAACTGACTCTTCTAAATGTTACTCTGCTCAACTGAGCAGGCAGCAAGGATACTCGCTGCAAGATCTGCAGGATCTTTCTTTGTGTGTGCATGCTGCGTCTCGACGTACCTTTTTCTCTTTTGTTCCCAGGAGGTGTGCATCATTGGCAGGGCCAGTATTGTCTGTGGTATACTAAAGTAGTCAGCTCACTTTAACAGCAAAGTTAAAAGAATGAAAAGGTTGTCTCACGGTGGGTTACTTAACCAGTCTATGGAACTTTATTCGGGAGGTGTTACTTGCTTACAGTCCAGGATGGGAGAGATGAAAAATCTCCCAAATGTCTCTGATGATGTAATCATGCGACAACATCACACACAGATTAAATGGTTTACAATACATAACATCGTCTATCCTTGTTGTCCTTGCTTGTCTATTTCAGAGGGCAGTTACACGCCAATACTGCAGGTCTAAACCCAATTATAAGCCGGACTTGGTAAGGACAGTAGGTTTCCTCATGTTTGTAAATCAGTCAAGGCCTCTGGATTACTTGTCTGGTAGGATAGCAACAATGCTACCAAATGCCCAATCATGACTGTGCTACTAATTAGTAAGTTGAGAGGAGAAACTGCTCTATTGTTTTGACCAGTAGAAAATAGTGGGAAGAAGAGATTGAGTCAGATGTCAGCAAAGTCCAATTTACTCGTGGGTAAGCAGGAGTCACAAGCAAGATTTCCTTGGCGTGGGCAGTGTCATGGATCACTACCCACACAGCTTGTGTGCTGCTCTGCATTGATACCAGAAAGGGATGGTGCATTGGCCTTGAATTCAATGACTCAGTGCTGCCTTTCCCCGAGGAATCGATGTAGATTGTGTTGCAGTGTGACGCAAGCCCATTCCACCACCCCTGAGCCTGCACCACAATCCTCCTCCCCCACCCAAAGTACTTTTCCACATCATGCGGGAGGGGAGGGTGGGAATAGCAGAGTAGATCAAGCCAGTTGGTCCTCTCGCATCTTTTAGTGTCAGGCTAGAGAATGGTACCAGCAGTTTACAAATTGGTTGTGGTGAAAAGTGGAAGTTACTCAGCATGGAGTACAACAACGTGGAAAGAAAATACATTAAAAGGCAATGGTTGTGAATTTCCAGGGGAGATGGCCCAATCTCCTATCAGAACTTCAACATGAAGCCTGCAGAATCCCAGGAGATATGGTATAAATAGTTGGAGCATTCTCATATCTATGTCATAAAGAGAATATAGAGGCAGTGTAAAAAGCACAAATGAAACTTACTAGAATGATACCAGAACTGAGAAATTCTACTGAAGAGGAAGAACAGGGCGCGGTTCTTTTCTGCAGGCTGTGGGGGTTTTTAAGATCATGGAAAATTCAATGGGGCAGCTGTAAAGAACCTGTTTGTATTTGTGCGGACAGCCAGAGCTAGAGGCCCTAATTATGAGGAGGTAACTAAAAAATAGAACAGGGAATTCAGGAGAAACTTCTTTACCCAGAGCATGATATTAATGTGGAATTCACTGCCACAACTATAGCTGGGGCAGCCAGCATAGATACTTTTAAGGGGAAGCTAAGATATGGTCAGGTGGAAGAGAGGAATAGCAGGATATACTAATGAGGTGAGGTGGAATAGAAATTGGAGGAGGTTGGCATGGACCTATTGGGCAAAATAAACTGTTACCCTGCTGCAAACATCTGTACAATGAACTATTTATACCTATTTACACCATTCCTCTGGGCATTCCATCACTCTCCAAACAATCTCCAGGCACCACAGTGGCACAGTGGTTAGCTGCTGCCTCACAGCGCCAGGGACCCAGGTTTGATTTCCGGCTTGGGTCACTGTGCAGAGTCTGCACATTCTCCCCATAGGTTTCCTCTGGTTTCCTCCCACAGTCTGAAAGACGTGCTGATTCGGTGCATTGGCCATGCTAAATTTTCCCTCAGTGTACCCGAACAGGCGCTGGAGTGTGGTGACTGGGGACTTTCACAGTAACTTCATTGCAGTGTTAATGTAAGCCTACTTGTGACAGTAATAAATAAACTTAAACTTTAAACAAAGTTACAGCAGGAAACTGGGACAAAGGCAAAGATTGTTTAGGTCTTTTTTGATTCCAGGCCTTATTCATCAAAAGAAAAATGGGGTGAGATTGTTCTAGCACAGTGGCAAACAATTGGTTCATGTTAAATTGGATTCTTGTTTCATTCTGTACCCAATTTCCTTTCCCAAGGCTACTGGCGTAGATTAATATGGTCCCCAAATTCTTCACATCAGGATTTCTCTGGCTTTGTTCTATTTCTGAATATATTTGTTTAAACCATTAATATCACCAACACTGGTGGGAAGACTGGAACGGATTCTTTCATGAAGTCAGGGAAACCTTGTAGGGGTGTGAAAATGGTGGCCAGGATCACGCCCCGCTCCGCACCCCCCCCCCACCCCAATCCAAAGGTGGATCCCAGACACCCCCCCCCAATACAACGGAGATTCCCATACACTTGTAATACAAAGGAGGATCCCAGGCTCCATTCCTGCAGCCCCCAGTTTTGACTAGTGCAGGTTAAGGATAATGGCTGGTGTGGGTTGCGAGCCTGCACCCTGTATTCCTAACCTGGCTGGCTCCATTGCAGGGATAGGCATCCTTGCCCTCCACAATTTTCATGGAATTGGGTCAGCTTTTACAGGACTAGTGATTGACGACCTCTCAGAGGTGTCCACAACCATAGTCTGGCTCAGAGAACCTTTTGAAAGGTAAGTTCAAAAGATCGTCCCCATGCCCCCCATGCCAAGCTGTGCCTCTCTGCCCACCCCCGATGGACCCCATACTGTCCATGACGAGCTATGTCCTCCCACCAACTCCACATCGCCCCTCATACCTTCCAGGCCACTATGCTCCTCCACCCACCCCATGACCCCCCATGCCAAACTATGGCAGTTCCATGTCTATTCACTCATTATAGAGTCCCTACAAAACCACTCTATTGTAACTATAGGAGGTGTTAAAAAGCAGTCACTCATTCATGGCTTTCTACTTTCTTAACAAAACTAATGTCACTGTAAGTGTCAATCATCCAGACCCTTTAACATATCAAGATTGCAAGCACTTAAAACCTCTTTATCTTGTGTAAACAAACATTGTGCAATTGACAGAATAGATTCAGAGAGCAAGAACTGCCAATCAATCACACGATGTTTTGTCCTGGGGTGGAGCTCTTTCAAGTTTATGGATATCTGTGCTCACAATCAAACCTCTTGGCTGAGGCACCGTGAGTTGACATGGATTGGCCACTGTGAGTGGGAGGAGGGAAAAGGAGTGTGAAGAGTGAAGGCTAGAGGGCTTTTTTGTTTTCCTGCCATTATTATAGCTGGGACAAAGGGCGGAATTTTCCAGCTGCACTCGCCCCAAGACCGGAAATTCCCACTCAATGTCAATGGACCTTCGCATGGTCCGCCGAATTTTCTGTTCCGCCCACTATGATTCCCATGGCAGGTGGGACGGGAAAATTCTGCCCAAAGTCACAGAGGATTGAGCATGGCCTTTTTAAACAACCCATCTTAGCCCTTGGCAACCCCCGTGGCTGCCTCCAACCTCCTTCTGAGCCAGCCAGTCCTAACTAAGATAGCATCCCACACCCTACCCTGGCAACGAAAATCCCATCTTTGCCGACACTTTCCTCCTGAGGTAGCTAGGCCAAGCTAGCAATTACCTGACTCCTGCTACCCGCCTATAGGATGAAAATCTCACCCATAGTTTCAGGTAAGTTGATATACAAAAGGTCCAGATTTTTACATGTACCAGTTGACTTGTGAAAATGACTAGAACTCCTGGCTGTCTGTGAATGTTAATTCTGATCCTCTGGCATCTTTTTTGAAGGAATGTCTCTGTTGTAATGTGTAAGCATTAAAAATATATTCAAAAATCAGAGAAAGAATAGAAGTACATTGTTAAAGTTAATCACACTTCTTCACAAATGTTTGCTTTCAATAGTGAAAAATCTCTTTAAACGAGAAATTTAAAAGCATACAATTAGATTCATTTCTACAGACAGTGGCCCAGACAATCACGAGACTATTAATCCAGAAACTCAGTTAACATTCTGGGAACCTGGTTCCGAATCCCACCACGGAAGATGGTGGAATTTGAATTCAATAAAAATGATCCGGAATTAAGAATCTACTGATGGCCATGAAACCATTGTCGATTGTCGAAAAAACCCATCTGATGCACTTTTGATCTTTAGGGAAAGAAATCTGCCATCCTGATCTGGTCTGGCCTACATGTGACTCCAGAGCCACAGCAATGTGGTTGACTCTCAACTGCCTTCGGGCAACTGGGATGGGCAATAAATGCTGGCCAGCCAGCGACGCCCATGTCCACAAATGAAAAAAAAACTCATCGACTGCACTAAGCATTTCCCAGTCCAAATGAAAAATATGACCAAAGGCCTATCAACAACTTTAGTATGCATTCTGGGAAATCTGCCAAATTCCGCACCATGTGTTTGCACGAACATGATCCCTATTACCTGGAGAGGATGAAGTGTACAGAGAGGAGTGTATTTATTATATTCCTAGAATTGAATGGGATCATAAGCAAATTAAAACTATTTGAATTAGTGTCACCTCATTCTATACTACGTTCAAATCCGGAACAACATATGGCTGACCATGAATGAACGTGAGGTTTAGAGTAGATTTTCAGGTGGATGGTATACATCCAGCCTCATTAACCCCTGTCTCCAAATCACAAATGCACAATATAGTCTACCACTGCTCAAAACTCTGACAGTTAGGAAACATGCCAGGTTCTGCAGGATCCTTTGCTTTGTGAGCCTCTGGCAAATGACCAAAGATGAGGACTTGCTCAGAGGTGGAGCATCCATGCCGTGTAACAGAGGGTCAATGTTACAATCAGTACCTTATGTTGGAATCCAAAGTACCAGATTAAAATAGGACAAGACTATGCAAGTTGGCCGTATACATTTTCAGGAACCACACAGCTGAAAAAGAAACTCGATTTGGCATTTACCCTCATGAGAAGTAACCCAATAGCCTGGAAATTTGTATACACAGCACCTGTTTTCCCCATGCACCTCATGGGCATTGTGAAGTGTGGCAGAGTGCATGATCAGCCTTCCCAGATGATAGGTGCATGCCAAATTGGAAAAGGTACCTTGGAGGTACTCAGGGCATCCTTCCAAGAAGGCCATAAGGCCCATTAGCTCTGAAAATGATAGACCTAACTCTTGTTTCAGATCCTTTAATGGATGGAGAATGGCTGCACCAGATGTCATGCATGCTGTGCTCAATTTTCTTGGCCGGAAACAGTCATGCCAAGAGTCCTAAATGAGACTGCTGGAGGCTGCCACCAAAAAGAATCAAATTAAAAAATATATATTTTCCTGTAGGATTCTCATGGCTGTATGATTTTTAAAATTCTTTCAAGGGATATGAGGGTCACTGACATAATCAGTATTTGTCGCCCATCCCTAATGGTGGTGGTGAGCTACCTTCCTGACCCTTTGCAGTCTATTTAGTGCATGTGCACCCACAGTGCTGTTTGTAAGGAAAGGTTACACTCTGTGCTGCTGCCAACCACTGCTTTCTCCCTTCCCGATCTCCTTCTTCCACGAGGAACTTACCACAGATTTAATTTCAGCATCTCCACCAACCATCTTTCTCCCTCTTAACGACTTCCTCCCCTAGCACGTGATACATTTCCAGTGAACTAATTTCTATGCCAATGCCTCTTACAAATGTTATCAGATATTGCTTTCCAAATCGCTCACGTTATATCTTGCAGCATTTTATGTTTGCTGCAGTACGTTGCCTAGCTGCAGAGGAAACCATGTTAGCTCTATTGCTGAAAGACAAAGAGATGAGTCTACATGTTACAAACCTGGGGCATAATCCTTGGGTTCATTTGGAATCATAAAGCAAGACAATAAAGTTCATCTGAAGCCTCACATGGGATTGCTACCTTGAGTGCATTTGCAAATACCTGCATTATAATGTACAGTACTCACCTATATGGTTCATCGGTAGCATGCTTGCTTCAGGCCATGCTCAACAGTGCATAATCTAGGATCGCACTTCTGTGCAACACTGAGGGAGCACTGCATTGTCAGGGGTGCCATCTTTCAGATGAGACATTAAACCAACACTGCCTGTTCCTCAGGTAAAAGATCCCACAACTCAGGACAGTCTTCCCTGCTTTCATTTGAACAATCAGTTATCTTTCAATCATCGTCGCACATCACACTTGTGAGAAAAATTCTAGCTTATGGAATGAAAGGGAAAATAGGCACTTGGATAAGAAATTGACTAAGTGACAGGAAATAGAGTAGTGATAAATGGTTGTTTTTAAGATTGGAGGAAGGTTTGTTGTGGAGTTCCCCGGGGGTCAGTATTGTGGCTCTTGCTTTTCCTGGTATATATTAATGACCTAGACTGTGGGCACGATTTCAAAATTTACAGATGATACAAAGATTAGAAACATTGTGGTGAAGACAGTCTTGAACTTCAAAAGGACATGGACATGTTGGCGGATTATGCAGACAAGTGGCAGATAAAGTTTATTAAGCTGACTGGTGGTGATTTAGCCTAAGAGTAACCACACCTCAGGCAACAGGTAAGATTTAGAAAACAGGCCTTCATGAATAACCTCAGCCAGTACAGGAATTGAACCCCGTGCCATTGGCGTTGCTCCGCATCATGAACCAGCTGTCCAGCCAACTCAGCTAACCCACTCCCACCAAAGGTAACATTGAACATGTATAACATGTGGGTTAGGCCTCATCTGGAATATCACATTCATTTCTGAGTGCCTTATTTGAAGAAGGAAGTGAAGGCAGTACAGGAGAGATTCACAACAATGATTTCAGGGGTAAAAAACTATAGTTATGAGGATAGATTGAAGCGGTTAGAATTATTTTCCTTGGGAAAAAAGAAGTCTGAGAGAAGACTTGATAGAGATATTCAAGATTCTGAGGGGTATGGACAGGATAAGTAATGAGAAACTGTTCCCAATCAAGAGAGCATCAAGTACTCAGGGACATGGTGGCACAGTGGTTAGCACTGCTGCCTCATAGCTCCAGAGACCCGGGTACAATTCCAGCCTTGTTAAGTTAAAGTTAATTTATTAGTCACAAGTAAGGCTTACATTAACACTGCAATGAAGTTACTGTAAAGTTTCCCTAGTCACCACAGTTCGGTGTCTGTTCAGGTCAATGCACCGAACCAGCACGTCTTTCAGAATGTGGGAGCAAACCGGAGCACCTGGAGGAAACCCACGCAGACACGGGGAGAACATGCAAACTCCACACAGACAGTGACCCAAGCCAGGAATCGAACCCAGGTCTCTGACGCTGTGAAGCAGCAATGCTAACCACTGTGCGTGACTGTGTGGAGTTTGCACGTTCTCCCCGTGTCTGCATGGGTTTCCTCCAAGTGCTCCCATTTCTTCCGACAGTGCAATGATGTGCAGGTTAGGTGGATTGGCCACGCTAAATTGTCCCTTCATGTCAGGGGGACTAGCAGGGTAAATACGTGGGGTTGCGTAGATAAGGCCTAGGTGGGATGGTTGTCGGTGCATGGGCCGAATGGCCTCCTTCTATAATGTAGGGATTCTATGATTCTACTAGAGGGCATTCAAAATAATGGACAAAAGGAGTAGGAGTGATGTGAGGAAGTACTTATTCACCCAGTGGGTGGTTGGATTCTGCAACAATCTTCCTGAGAGGGTGATGAAGGCAGGTTCAATCGAAGTATTCGAAAGGGAATTGGATTGCTTTCTGAAAAGAAAGAATGTGCATGGTAACAGGGATAAGGCAGGGGATTGGAACGAGGTAAAATGCTTATTCAGAGAGCAAGTGGAGATGCGATGGGTTAAATGGCCTCCTACATTGCAAAGAATCAATGATCCTGATTCTGGAACATAGATGTTCAGTCCTTTATTTCAATGCTGATTGTTGTAATTGGCTTCTGCAGTTCTTACAGCGACTAAACACAGCGGCCATTGGCTGTGATGAGTTTTGAGAGGTTGAGAGGCACAATAAATGCAAGTCTTTTCTTCTGGCATTAATATACCACTGGATTTTCACTTGTGCTGATTAGCAGGTAAAATCACTTTACTCACTGCTAATAAGTAGGTGATGATGGAAAAACCTCACAAGTGCAGTGAAACAGTCTGGAATTACTCACACATTTTGACTTTCATCTGAATGTGAAAAACACATTCATCAGTCAGAGGGCGGACGTATCCCTGGTGATATCCTACGAACGCCATCTCCAGCAACTTGATGCAGACAGGCTTTGGTGAGCTTTTTAAGTTTTCATTCTAACAGCCCTGCGTTTTTGACACTGTTGTGACGATCTGTTTTCCTCACACGAAGGGTTTGGATGTAAACAGTCCCAGACAGAGGATACAAGCTATCCCCGTGTGATATCAGAGGAGGGCCGATCTTTATCTTTTGTCTGTCCTAATTTGCTTTGCGCTGCTTTGAGGCCCAATTAAATCTCAAGTGCCAGCAACACATAATTTCCTTGTTGTAACCTCAGTTGAGTAATTACGCACACATCCAGGTGCCAACTCACATAGGTCTGGGGATGATATCACTGGTGGGACATTGCATAGAAGTGAAATTTAAAGGGATGAGCTCAATTAAAGAGGTGTACCCCAAGGGGGGTAAAAAGTATCTGCTGAGCAGTAAAATTGATTGGTGGTGTTTATCAAGGCTGAAAATACAGGAAATTAAGAAGCGGCAAGCAATGGGAAGGGCAAGGTTCCCCAAGTGCTGGCATGAGTCTGCAGGCAAGTGAGTGCATTTCAGCACCTGGCATACTCTATAGGATGGTTGCTGAAGTTGAAGTGGTGCTGTATGTGATGTTTCCCTCTGCACCGTTCCATGAGCCAGCGCTACAGCGTGCCAGCGAGGCAGTGCAACCAAGCTGCAGGCCCCAGCTGACTGTTAGTGTCTCTGTGTGTGCCAACTCTTCGCCACCTTGTAGCCACAGACGTCCTTGCAGCAGATGGCACTGCTCAGCAGCTGCTCCCTTGGCTGACCCAGACCTTGCGAAGGCAGGTGCCCATAAGCACTCCTAGGTAAGTTGGAGAAGGCCGGCAGAATGTTGGCTGACATCTCGGCGAGTGTGATCAAGCAGTTAACGCTGCTTCCCGATGACCTAATGGTGACAAGGGTCTGCTGGTACAGTCAATGGGTAAAGAATCCTATTTATATATTGCATTGAAGCACATAAGGTTCTGAGAGGGCTTGGCACTGTTGACGATGAGAGACTGTTTCTCCTGGGAGTCAAAGGTTATGGGGGGGCAGGCAGAATGTGGATTTGAGGCCACAATCAGATCAGCCATGATCTTATTGAATAGTGGAACAGGCCAAATGGCCATCTCATGCTCCAAATTATGTGTTTGTATAGTTTGAGTGTCTAGAACTAGGGGGCTTGGTCTCAGCATAACAGACCACCCATTTAGGAAAGTAAAAGGAGGAGAAATCCTTCACACAGAGGGTGCGAATCTTTGGAATTCTCTACCCCACATGAAAGGTTGAGATCGATAGATTTTTGGACTCAAGGGTTCAAGCACAAAAGTAGATTTGAAGATCAGGTATAATCTGATTGAATTGTGGAGTAGGCTCCTGAGGTCAAATGGCCTACTCTTGCTTCTTATCTTTATGTTCTCACCCTGCAGACATCTGCCAAATTGAAGTATAGTACCTCTGTAAGTACAGAGATGTGGGTGTCAGTGCGAGTGCCCTCTTGGATAGCCTAAGTTGCCTGGGATCCTTCTATACTCCCTCCACTTCCTTATGCTTATTACCAACCAATGATGCCAATAACGGGAGCTCAGGGCAAGAAAGCAGAATAGCAATCACAAAAAACATACAAAGGCTCTTGAAAACCTACCTGACAACAAGCAAAAGGCAAAAATTAAAAATACAATGAAGGCCTTTGAAAGCATGAAATAGAAATCCTTAACACCTTCGGACCTATTAAAGGTCCTCCCGTCAACAATTCCACTTGAGGTCTCTCTACTGCTCAGTTGCATTATTTTGTGTTAGGGGTTCAGGGGGTTGTGGGTGGTGGGGTGCCATCTGGCATCTGGAAGATTGAGTGAGCATTCGAACAGCGCCCTCAACTGATATCTTAATTGGCCTAATTGGCTAACCCTTGGGAAAGGAACGGAAATTAATCCCTCGCTGTTCATCTTTTACCTGCCTTTCGCCGTTGATCTTTTACCCACCCCTGGCCCAAAAACCACTTCCCTGCAAACAGGCAGGAGGCAGGAACATGGTGGCAGACTGGCACATCGACAGGGAGCGAGAAACCTGCCAGCACACAAGTTTCTATAACCTCCTCTGCCTTGGGACGAAAATTCAGCCCAATGTTTCAGAACCAATCTATCCACCTCTAACTGTCCAGTTACTATCACAGAGCAGGGGATGAAAATCAGACAATTTAAATGTATTGCTTCCTGAAGCATTGTACAACTATTTTCCATGCTATTTTAGTACACAGTAGAATGCAGTAAAATTCCCCTTTTGATATATATTAAAATAATATAATTGGAGAATGGGAAAATAAGTTATAGCTTCACTGAACACAATGTTAGAAAACTTACTGATTCCAATGGTGGTGACCATCTTGATGGCAATTTCTGGGACTCCACAGGGCATAAAAATTGGCTCCAGTATGTATTGGCCGAAAGCCAAGGATATCACAGCCGTCGCTGCAGGGCTGTACAGAAAGAGAGATACAACGGTGTTAGCTGCTACGTCCTCAGATGACATATAACCAAGAAAACACCAAAAGGTCCTTTTATTCCATAGCTTTTTCCCAGAGAAACGCTGAACAAGAGGACAATTGCAAACAATTATCAATTTCAAGGTAGCACACAGGGCAGAAACTGTGAAATCAGAGCACAGGAAGGTAGGGAACAAGAAAAGACTACTCCGCCTCTTTCATACTTTCTGCTTACTGACTGTACAACTCATATTATCATGCAGTCTATCCAATCCATCAAATCTTGTGAGTAAAGGCTCTCCAAAGATTTCTTTTTTCCCTTATGTTCACCAAGCATGTTAAATCAATCAATACAGTTGTGTTAAAAAGCCTTGTTGAAATATTGAAATCTGACTCCTTGCTTGTCATAAAGACAGACAAAAGTTTGCAAAGGGAGAGTTGAGACCGAAGCGACTGGTGAGAACAATTACACTTTGTCATGCAGAGTGTGAGGTTAAAGTAGGAAGGGGAGAAGAAGCTTAAGGTGGACAGAACCCCAATGCACATGCCGTCCCATATTGTCAATCGCCACAACAATGACTCTCCCCTTGCTTTTTGAGGATTAATACAAATAATGCACAGTGGGTACTCAAATCTTTCAAGCTTTTTAATTAACCTGCTAGCAAGGAGAACAGACATAGTGAACAGTGAATTTCACTGTGCCGTTCTGTTGATTCATACAGAAAATGTAACAGTTATAGTTCACTGTATCTTGCTTTTTGGAATTTTGTTATTGGAAGAGTCTTATTTTCATCCTGTGGCCGAGGCTGGAAACTTTAAAGTTTAAATTTAAAATTTACATCTTGTAGAATTGCACTTAGCACATCAGATGTACAAGTTTCAAGTATCATTTCAAACATTATACACGTTCAAAGGTATCCCAATGCAAGCTACTTTTTTATACAGTGCATTTACAAGCACTCATCAGAGTGGAGGACTTACTCCACTGTTTCTGTTTATTCGACACTAATATCCATCAAATATTTATTTTCAGGTGTCCACTTTTAAAGAAACAGATATGTGATAAATGCTGATAATGGAGTATCAGGCTATATCTGTGCATTTATTCCCAAATATTTAGCACAGTAACACAAGGTTTAGATTCACCGCTTATCCTGAGTACGTAAGCGCTGGCCTCACTGAGGACCTTGTTTGGCTAATAATCATTTTCCGTCACTTAACAGAGTTGTTTGTCATAACTTAATTTCCACAACTGTGGTAACTTAATTTTTCCATACCAGCATCTGCAGTTTTTAATTGCTTTTAACTAAAGTTTCACTCTATTTATTGCTTTATTTGAAGTGAGCATCCTTAATCTTGCAGAACAAAGTGAATTAAATACTTGGCTACAGCTGGAATTACAACTCAATTTCTTGCTCGTGACACCCAGCACCTTTTGTTTTACAGAGGATAGAGTGTGACGGTGGACTCAATCTCCTCTGCCTGCACCTAATCGGCACAATGTGGATGTGACCTTCCACTGCAAAAAGAAGTGACGTTGTTTGTGAGGTAGTTAGTGACTGTACCTGTCATTTATGTGAGGCGTGAGATGTAAGGTTGCAATTGCAGTGAAAGTAGGATGTGAAAATGTGTGAGAAGAAAGGTGAGTAAGTGGAATGATAGGCAATGGTTGTAGGTGAGTAATAGGAATGAGGGAGGGGCGTATTGTGAGTACTGACGATGCAGGTTTTGCAGTTGTGAGGGGAGAATAAGAAGGTAGTTTTCTTACTTGATAACTCTGGTGAGGTCAGTAGACTGTATGGCAGCCATGCTCAGGGAACTAAGCTCCCAGAAATAACCCCCCTCAGTGAACTTTTCTCTCCGGCAGTGGAGATGTTTTCTGGATGGAACTGTACCCCTCATTCCTTCTGCCCTCTGAATCAGGGCCTCTGATGTTCACTGCGCCTCTCTTGGTAGCACTCTTTCCTTTGAATGAGAAGGTTGTGAGTTCAAGCCCATTAAAGCTGATACCCCAATGCAATATGGAGGAAGTCCTGTCTTTCTGACGTGGTGTTAAACTGAGGCCCAGCTGCCATCTCTGGTGGATATGAAGGGTCCCACGACACCATTTTGAAAAACAGAAGGGTAGATATCTCTGATATCTTGGCCAAAGGTTATCCCTCAGTCAACATCATAAAAACAGATGATCTGATCATCATCGTACTGCCGTTTCTGGGAGCATACAAATTGACTGCTGTGTTTCCTATATTACAACAATAACTATTCCTCATTGGCTGCAAGTTCATTTCCAACCATGTGTGGTCATCAAATGTGCCACACGGCATGGTGGCACAGTGGTTAGCACTGCTGCCTCACAGTGCCAGGGACTCAGGTTCAATTCCAGCCTCGGGTCACTGTCTGTGTGGAGTTTGCACATTCTCCCCGTGTCTGCATGAGTTTCCTCCGAGTGTGCCGATTTCCTCCCACAGTCCAAAGATGTGCGGGTTAGGTTGATTGGCCATGCTAAATTGACCCTGGTATCAGGGGATTAGCAGGGTAAATATGTGGGGTTACAGGGATAGGACCTGGCTGGGATTGGGGTCGGTGCAGACTTGATGGGGCGATTGGCCTCCTTCTGCACTGTAGGGATTCTTTAATAAATGCGTTTTCTTTTCAAAGATGCATCAGAAAACCTGAGTGTCCTCAGGGCCACTTGCAGCCAATGTTCCATTTATGAAGTTTTCTTGACCATTATAGCCAATGTGCAACCCGCAGCCTCAATCTTTTCCAACCATTGTTCTCCCAAACCCCCACCGAACAGGCAGTGAGCTAATGAGTAATGATGACTCCATGTCTGAGTCAAACAAACAAGCATCAATTTCACATGGTCCCTTTCACCATGGGAACACTGGTATCTACTTGAGAATGTGGAAAATTGCCCAGATGTGCCCGGCACACAAAAGCAGGACAAATCCAACCCATCCAATTGCTGCCCCATCAGTCGACCCTCGATCATCAGTAAAGTGATAGAAGGGGTCTGATGAAGGGTCACCGGACTTGAAACACTGGCTCTATTCTCTCTCCACAGATGCTTTCAGACGTGCTGTATTTCTCCAGCATTTTCTGTTTTCTATCAAGTAGCACTTGCTCAGCAATAACTTGCTCACTGACGCTCAGTTTAGATTCCACCAAATTCACTCAGCTCCTGACCTCATTACAGCCTTGGTTCAAACATAGACAAAAGAACAGAACTCCCGAGGTGAGGTGAGAGTGACAGCCCTTGACATCAAGGCATCATTTGACCGAGTATGGCATCAAGGAGCCCTGGCAAAACTGGAGTCAATGGAAATCAGGGGGAAAACTCCCTCCTGATTGGAGTCATGCCTGGCACAAAGGAAGATGGTTGTGTCGGTTGGAGGTCAATCTCTCAGCTCCAGGACATCACTGCAGGAGTTCCTCAGAGCAGTGTCCTGGAACCAAGCATCTTCCTTCCATCATACGGTCAGAAGTGGGGATGTTCGTTCATTATTGCACAAGGTTCAGCACTATTCACAACGCCTCAGATACTGAAGCAGTCCATGTCCGAATGCAGTAAGTTCTGGACAATATCCAGTTTTGGGCTGAAAAGGGGCAAATAACATTTTTGCCACACAAGTGCCAGGCAATGACCATCTCCATCAAGAGAATCTAACCATTGCCCCTTGACATTCAATGGCGTTACCATCACTGAATCCATCACTAGCAACATTCTGAGATTATCATTGACCAAAACCTCAACTGGACTAGCCATATAAATGCTGTGGTGACCAGAGCAGGTCAAAGGCTAAGACTCCTGCAGTGAGTAACTCAGCTCCTGACTCCCTAAAGCCTGTCCAGTATCAATAAGGTGCAAGTCAGGAGTGTGATGTAATACTCGCCACTTTGTCTGGATGGGTGCAGCTCCAACAGCACTCAAACAGCTTGACCCCATCCAGGACAAAGCAGCCCATCCACAAACATTTGATCCCCCCATCATCACCGCCAACAATAGCAGCAGTGTGTACCATCTACACGATACACTGCAGCAACTCACCAAGGCCTCTGAGGCAACACCTTTTTTTTTGGTTTAGGAGATGTGGGCTTTGCTGGCTGGGCCAGCATTTATTGCTCATCCCTATTTGCCCTTGAACTGAGGCCATGTAAGAGAGCATTTAAGAGTCAACCACTTTGCTGTGGGCCTGGAGTCACATGTAGGACAGACCAGGCAAGGACGGCAGATTTCTTTCCCTCAAGGACATAAGTGAACCAGATGGGTTTTCTGACAATTTTCAGCCCATCATGCCTGCATCGACAACAATCCCCGTAACCCCACGTGTTTACGCTGCGAATCCCCCTACCACTAAGGGGCAATTTAGCATGGCCAATCAACCTAACCTACACATGTTTGGAGTGTGGGAGGAAACTGGAGCACCCGGAGGAAATCCATGCAGACACGGGAAGAACATGTAAACTCCAAACAGACAGTCACCCGAGGCGGGAATCGAACCCGGGTCCCTGGCGCTGTGAGGCAGCAATGCTAACTGCTGTGCCACCATCCTTCACTGTGGCTGGGTCAAAATCCTGGAACTCCCACCCTAACAGCACTGTGGGTGTACCTACACCAGAAGGACTACAGTGGTTCAGGAAGGCAGCTCACCAGCACCTAAGAGAAATTAGGGATGGGCAATAAATGTTGGCCCAGCCAGCGACTCCCACAACCCGTAAATGAATGAAAGCGGTGATTGCAATGAACCCTTTCCCACCAGCTGCCTGTTTCCCGCTGCACCCAATTTGTAAACTTATGCAATCATGTTGTTGAATATATTTCAAGGTTTTAAAAACAAAGTGTTCTAACGCAATGCTCTTACTCTGCATGGTTCCTGTAGGCGTACGTCCCCTTTGATCTGCAGCTGATTTAAATGTACAATGGTGTAGTGTAGTGTGGTACAAAGTGATTTTTAACATTATTACAAGTTTAATTAAGTCTAATGATGTTTGGGATCGTAAAAGAGATTTTGCTCTAAATTTAAAGCCCCCCCAGAATGTAAAGCCCCAGAAACGGAAAATAAATTACTGAAAAATCAGTTTGCTGGATATCTGCCACTTCTGATTTAACAAAAAAAAACCACCCCAATGATTGGTCACTTACAGCTAAATGCTGCTACAGCAAGCATGGGTTGGCATCCTCCCAGCTCTGGGTGGCCATCTCTGCAATAATATTATTGGAAATTTGAGTACTGGCTAGCGCCTGGTAACTTTGGTTAATGTTTTATGAACAAGGGTGTAACTTTCGAATAACCGGATCAAAGTGGAATGCAACTTCTTCAGTTCCCTGAGGGATTCCATGTAAACGACCTAGAATTCCACAGGCAGCCTGCCAATGCCACGTGTATCACTGATACACTGTATGCCAAACAGCCGTGAATCCTGACAACATTTTTAAAAAATTCATTCGTGAGACATGGGCGTCGTTGGCTGGCCAGCATTTATTGCCCATCCCTAGTTGCCCTTGAGAAGGTGGTGGTGAGCTGCCTTCTTGAATCGCTGCAGTCCATGTTCTGTGGGTTGACCCACAATGCCGTTAGGGAGGGAATTCCAGGATTTTGACCCAGCGAATGTGGAGGAACGGCGATGTATTTCCAAGTCAGAATGGTGAGTGGCTTGGAGGGGAACTTGCAGGTGGTGGTGTTCCCATGTATCTGCTGCCCTTGCCCTTCTAGATGGAAGTGGTCGTGGGTTTGGAAGGGTTTAAATTCATCTGTGTGTTCATTGGGAGACTGTGTCTTCTGTAGCAAAGGAAAGGGCCATAGTAAAAAGGTACTATTGTTAGCAGACTCCAGGCAGCTAAAGTGTTGCTGTTAGCTAGCTCTGTATAGCTGAGACTCAGGAGAAGTCTAAGGAGCTGTTTGATAGCTCTGTGCCGTTTGGGGTCAGGAGAAGCCCTGGTGCCATTTATTGCTTTGTGCAGCTGGGAAGATTGGAACTTTGCGAAATTCTGGGCAGTGCCAGCTCACTGAAGCTAGCCGGCTATTAAAGTGTTGACATTGTGCCAGTGAGGAGAGACTGGAACGCAGACTTGGAAATGCAGGGAATGGAATTTTGGGTGACAAGGTTGAAATCCTGGGAGGTGTGCAGTCATTGAGGCAGTCCAAGTTGGAATGGTTTTATGGGAGTTCAGAGGCTTGTCTTTCAAAAGTGAAAAGTTCGAGTCTCTTGTGAGAGAGACAGGAGTTTCAACGAGATTGGTTGACTAACAGTGTTTACTGAAGTCTTTGTAAGTTGCTGAAAAATCCATGGGATCTGCATTGATCACATCTGTCACTAATTGTATAGTATAGAGTCATAGAGGTTTATAGCATGGAAACAGGCCCTTCGGCCCAACTTGTCCATGCTGCCATTTTTTAAAAACCCCTTAGCTAATCCCAATTGCCCGCATTTGGCCCATATCCCTCTATACCCATCTTACCCATGTAACTATCTAAATGCTTTTTAAAAGACAAAATTGTACCTGCCTCTACTACTACCTCTGGCAGCTTGTTCCAGACACTCCCCACCCTCTGTGTGAAACAATTGCCCCTCTGGACACTTCTGAATCTCTCTCCTCTCACCTTAAACCTATGCCCTCTAGTTTTAGACTCCCCTACCTTTGGGAAAAGATATTGACTATCTACCTTATCTATGCTCCTCATTATTTTATAGAACTCTATAAGGTCGCCCCTCAGCCTCCTACGCTCCAGAGAAAAAAGTTCCAGTTTATCCAGCCTCTCCTTATAACTCAAACCATCAAGTCCCGGTAGCAAGCTAGTAAATCTTTTCTGCACTCTTTCTAGTTTAATAATATCCTTTCTATAATAGGGTGACCAGAGCTGCACACAGTATTCCAAGTGTGGCCTTACCAATGTCTTATACAACTTCAACAAGACGTCCCAACTCCTGTATTCAATATGTGGTGCTCAAACACCTCTCCTGTTAATGCACATGTACCTCATCTTAATCCTGAACGTTAGAACAATAGCTAGATATTGTAAATTGTTTTATCTTTCTGATCTTGTATAATTTATTTTTATTTGTTCAATACCCATGGAAGCTTGTGACTTTATTCTCTTGACAACTGTTTTGAATCTCAGCTTTGCCCACTTTCAGCTTAGAATGTTTTAGTTGCTTTGATCCTCTTTGCATCTCATCCAATGGAAGGCACTCTCACAATGTGGTGCCAAGTGGCAAAAGGTCACTGGTCACTAGCTGAGACATACCAAATCCTGGGAGTCTGGTCAACACAGTAAGAAGTCTCACAACACCAGGTTAAAGTCCAACAGGTTTATTTGGAATAACAAGCTTTTGGAGCGCTGCTCCATCTTCACCAAATCACCTGATGAAGGAGCAGCATCCGAAAGCTCGTGATTCCAAATAAACCTGTTGGACTTTAACCTGGTGTTGTGAGACTTCTTACTGTGCCCACTCCAGTCCAACGCTGGCATCTCCACATTGAGAGAAAAAGAGAGAGAGAGGAGAGAGAGAAAGAGAGAGAGAGTGAGAGAGAGACTACTGAATTTCTGTCAAAAGAGGCTCAAAAAGTGTTAAGTTAAAGGACGTGGCTGCAACAATGAATGTCATCTCTTTCACCCCCAGAACTGCAGATCAATATTACAAGAAGTTTAAAAACCCGATGATGGTCAGAATGCCACCGTCTCTTTCTTTCCTTGGTTAAAATGCCATTGGGATCCGACCAAAATGACAGGACCTCGACTATCATGTCCTCATGAGGCTCCTACTTAATCAAGTGGGCATTTCAGCCTCCACCAAGGACAGTATTTTAACACCACTGGAAGTGAGAATGGGAATGCAAATACCGCTGCCAATTTTAACTTCTGATTCCACAAGGTGAAGGGAATTAACACTCTCCCTATTTAGACTTGAATTTATTCAGCAAGCTGATCATCCAATGCTACCTAGTTACAGCTATTAAAAGAGTTTAATTTGAAATGATATGGAATTAGACAGAATTTCCGTGAAATTGGTCCATGCCAGTGTTCACCCTCCACATGATCCACCTTCCACCAATTCATCTAACCTGATCAGCATGAACCAGGGGACGGTCTGCTGTATTACAGTCATAAGGCAGGATTTTCCCATTCCTCCCACCACAGGAATCATAGCGGACGGGGGCAAACCATGCAAAGGTCCGTTGAACTCGGACGGGATTTTCCGGCCTAGGGAGGAGCGCGGCCGGAGAATCCCGCCCATGGAGCGCAGAAGGAAACCATTTGGCCTACGTGTCTGTGCTGGCCTCCTGAAGGAGCGGCTCACCGAGTGCCATTTCCCTGTCTTTTCTCCGCAGCCCTGCAAATTTTTCCTCATGCCCAGGAATTTCCTCACTGATTTTGGCAGAAATCCAATTGATGCAGTCTGTCTGGGATTTCCCAGGATTTATCTTCCCTGCAAAACAAGCTGCCTGTGACTGCCGCTGCTCACACCGTGACTCCCGTTCAATCTTCAAAGGTCCCATATCTCTGGGACAAGCTCCAGAGATGTAATCAATAGCAGCTCCTCTCCAAGAATAACGTGCCATATTAGGAAGAGCACTTCAGATATAAAAGTTTTGTACCACAGAATATCTCATCCCATCATATTTATCTTCAGGTTGCGCGTAAGAGAAATAGATGTGAAGAGAGGAGATGATTAGAGGCAACAGAGGAAGCACAGTGTACATAAGGAGTAGGGAAATGTTCACTTGTGCCATGCTTTGTTATACATAGAGATTATTTCTACATAGGAAAGGGTGTGTTTATTTATACTTGAATCAATCAGATGACAATGATTTGCACAGCCAAGTAATGGCAAACATATCTGATGTACTGGGGGCGGGGAGGGGGGTGCAGCATTGAAAACTTTGTCATTTATTTGAGTGCTAATATTTACTATTTGTAATGCATTGGATTAAGGCCATTTGCAACTCCTGAGAATTTTTAGTGTTCACAGTTTTTTTATACCACTTTCCCCAGAGCAGAAGGAGCATTAAAAAAGAAAATAAAAGAGAGTACAAAGCCAACATGTTGTCATAAAGGTAAAGGGTGGGATCAAAAAATCCAGAGAACGCTGGATGTCTAGAACTTCTATTGTGCAGAAGGAGGCCATTCGGCCCATTGAGTCTGCACTGACTACAATCCCTATTCCCTATTCCCGTAACCCCACATAGTTACCTTGTAAATCCCCCTGACACGAGAGTCAATTTAGCATGGTCAATCAACCTCGCCCCCACATCTAGGTATATACAATATTGGATAAGGAAAAAAAAGGGAGGTTTATGGTTGATACAAGGGGCTCAAAACAGTGGGTGACCTAGAGGAAGTGCAAGGGGGTACAAAAAATAAATTGGGAGAGTGAAGAGGGGGCTTGAAAAAATGCTGGTGGGTAAAATAAAGGAAAATCCCAAGGTATTTTGTATGTATATTAAAGGCAAAGGATAACCAGGGAAAGAGTAGGGCCCACTAGGGAGAAAAGTGGCAACCTGTGCGTGGAACTGAAAGATGTAAGTGAGGTATTAAATGGGTATTTTGCGTTGTGTTCATTATGGAGGTATAGAAACCAGGGAAGGGAACTGTGATGTAATTGAACAGATTAGCATTGAGAGGGAGGAGGTAGTACCAGTTTTAGTGGGCTTAAAAGTAGATAAACCCTCAAGCCCAGATGAGATGTATCGCAGGCAGCCGTGTGAGGCAAGGTAGGAGATTGCAGGGTTCCTGACGCTAATTTTCAAATTCTCTCTGGCCACAGGAGAGGTGCTAGAGGACTGGAGGACAGTTAATGTGGTACCATTATACAAGAAAGGAAATATGGAAAAATTAGACCAGTGAGTCTAACATCAGTGGTAAGGAAATTATTGGCAAAAAATTCTGATGGATAGAACAAAGAACAAAGAACAATACAGCACAGGAACAGGCCCTTCGGCCCTCCAAGCCCGCGCCTCTCCCTGGTCCAAACTAGACCATTCTTTTGTATCCCTCCATTCCCACTCCGTTCATGTGGTTATCTAGATAAATCTTAAACGTTCCCAGTGTGTCCGCCTCCACCACCTTGCCCGGCAGCGCATTCCAGGCCCCCACCACCCTCTGTGTAAAAAACGTCCTTTTGATATCCGTGTTAAACCTCCCCCCCCTCACCTTGAACCTATGACCCCTCGTGAACGTCACCACCGACCTGGGAAAAAGCTTCCCACCGTTCACCCTATCTATGCCTTTCATAATTTTATACACCTCTATTAGGTCACCCCTCATCCTCCGTCTTTCCAGTGAGAACAACCCCAGTTTACCCAATCTCTCCTCATAACTAAGCCCTTCCATACCAGGCAACATCCTGGTAAACCTCCTCTGTACTCTCTCTAAAGCCTCCACGTCCTTCTGGTAGTGTGGCGACCAGAACTGGGCGCAGTATTCCAAATGCGGCCGAACCAACGTTCTATACAACTGCAACATCAGACCCCAACTTTTATACTGTATGCCCCGTCCTATAAAGGCAAGCACGCCATATGCCTTCTTCACTACCTTCTCCACCTGTGACGTCACCTTCAAGGATCTGTGGACTTGCACACCCAGGTCCCACTGCGTATCTACACCCTTTATGGTTCTGCCATTTATCGTAAAACTCCCCCGTACGTTAGTTCTACCAAAATGCATCACTTCGCATTTATCTGGATTGAACTCCATCTGCCATTTCTTTGCCCAAATTTCCAGCCTATCTATATCCTTCTGTAGCCTCTGACAATGTTCCTCGCTATCTGCAAGTCCAGCCATTTTCGTGTCGTCCGCAAACTTACTGATCACCCCAGTTACACCTTCTTCCAGATCGTTTATATAAATCACAAACAGCAGAGGTCCCAATACAGAGCCCTGCGGAACACCACGAGTCACAGGCATCCAGCCGGAAAAAGACCCTTCCACTACCACCCTCTGTCTTCTGTGACCAAGCCAGTTCTCCACCCATCTAGCCACCTCCCACTTTATCCAACGAGATCCAACCTTTTGCACCAACCTACCATAGAATTAATCTTCACTTAGAGGGGCAAGGATAGTCAGCATGGCTTTGTCAAGGGGAGATCATGTCTAACTATTTGATTTAATTTTTTGAGGAGGTCACTAAGGGCAGAGGGCAGTGCAGTTGTTGTAGGTTACACGGAATTTGGTATGGCTTTTGACAAGGTCCCACATGGAAGACTGATCAAGAAGGTAAGAGTCGATGGGATCCAGAGCAATTTGGAAAATTGGATCCACAATTGGCTTAGTGGCAGAAGACAGAGAGTGGTGGTCAAAGATTGTTTTTGTGACTGGAAGCCTGTGTCCAGTGGTGTACCACAGGGATCTCAGCTGGGTCCCTTGCTGTTTGATGATCTAGATGTGAATGTGGGGCTTGTAATCACAGATGGCATGAACATGCGTGGTGGAAATAGTGAGGAGGAAAGCTTTAGATTACAGGACGATATAGAGGAGCTGGTCAGATCGGCAGAACAGTGGCCAATGGAATTTAACCCAGAAAAGTGTGAGGTGATGCATCTTCCCAGGACTAACAAGGCAAGGGACCACATCATGAATAGTAGGATGCTAGGAAGTACAGAGGATCAGAGGAATCTTGAGGTGTGTGTCCAAAGATCCCTGACAGCAGCAGGACAGGTAGATAAGGTGATTCAGAATGGGATACTTGGCTTTATTAGCTGAGGCACAGAATAGAAGAGCAGGGAGGTTATGATGGAGCTGTGTAACATGCTCATTAGGCCACAGCTAGAGTATTGTGTGCAGTTCTGGTCACCACACTATAGAAAAGGCGGCACGGTAGCACAGTGGTTAGCACTGCTGCTTCACAGCTCCAGGGTCCCGGGTTCGATTCCCAGCTCGGGTCACTGTCTGTGTGGAGTTTGCACATTCTCCTCGTGTTTGCGTGGGTTTCCTCCGGGTGCTCCGGTTTCCTCCCACAGTCCAAAGATGTGCGGGTTAGGTTGATTGGCCAGGTTAAAAATTGCCCCTTAGAGTCCTGAGATGCGTAGGTTAGAGGGATTAGCGGGTAAATATGTGGGGGTAGGATCCCCTGGGTGGGATTGTGGTCGGTGCAGACTCGATGGGCCGAATGGCCTCCTTCTGCACTGTAGGGTTTCTATGAATTCTATGAAGATGCAATTGCACTAGAAAGGTTGCAGAGCAGATTCACCAGGGTGTTCCATGGACTGGAACGTTTCAACAATGAAGAGAGGCTGATTAGCCTGGGATTATTTTCCTTACAGCAGAAAAGGCTGAGAGAGGGACCTGATTGAGGTGTACAAAATCATGAAGGACATAGGTAGATAGGAAGGAACTTTTCCCCTTAGTACAGGGGCCAATAACCAGGGGGCATAGATTTAAGTAAGGGGGGGAGATTTAGAGCGGATTTGAGGAACAACATTTTCATCCAGAGGGTAGTGGAAATCTGGAATTTACTGCTTGAAAGGGTGGCAGAGGCAGGAACCATCACAACACTTAAAAAGCATTTAGATGAGCACTTGAAATGTCATAGCATACAAAGCTGTGGACCAAGTGCTGGAAAATAGGAGCTTGATGGCTGGCAAAGACACAGTGGGCCGAAGGGCCTCTTGCTTTGCTGTAAAACTCTCTGGGCGGGATTTTATGGCCTCGCTCGCCCCGAAACTGTAAAATCCCGCTCAAGGTCAACGGACCTTTCCGTGTTCTGGCCCGTGCCCGTTCCGATTCCTGTGGCTGGCGGGGTGGTAAAACTCCAGCCTGTGGTTTGCATTAATCCCCGCACTAATCCTGCGCTGAAGTCAGCCGACAGAAACCTAGGACTGGATCATGCATAAGCTTGAACTAATTATTTGGATCGTGTTCAGCAGTGAACTGCTTCTTCCCTTGACAACCAATGCTAAAATATGTGTAATTTTTGCTCATTTGTTGAACAGTTAAATAATTGACTGCAATAGCATTAACTCGAATCAGGTGGGCGCAAGCGAAAGCTTTGATGTGGCAGTGCACTCGCACAATGTGTAGTACAACATTGTTCAGCAAAGCAATGAGTAGGAATCAAACCAGAACAAGTATGTTTAGGCAATCCTTAGAACATTTACTTTGACAATTGTAGAGTAAATGTCAAATTGCCCAATGCTTAGTTTATGTCACTAATTATCTAACTGAAAGATTTTCTTAATCAGCAATACAATTGACTAAATCCCTCCTTCGAGGTATGTAAGCCTTAAAATTGACCATGGAGTTGATTGCTCTCAATTCTGGAGCTGTACTGAATTTATAACAAGCATTGTCTCTTCAAGATCAGAAGGGTAAGGGACCAGGGTCAGGAAAGGATGCACATTGTTGCTTGCTAATCAACAAACACATTTTCCTTCAGGTCAGTGCCGGGGTAAAGGCTGACTTTTGAGTAACCATGGATTCGTAGAAGGATTACATTGGGCCCCTTCCTGCTTGTCCCAGGTCTGTAAAAGTGCTGTTCTATTTAGTCTCATGCTCGACCTTCTCACATTTAATTCTGCAAATAAATCTTCTTCAAATTTTTTCAAAGTCCTCATGGAATTTGATTCCACCACCCTTTCAGATCTTTGCAACCCTCCATGTGGAAATGTTTCTCCTCATTCCCCCTTTGGATCCATAACCTCGAGTTCCCAAACTGGGTCCTGTGGAATCCTGTCCGCGGTCGATTCGCCTGCGGGTCCCAAGAAGAGCCGGGGCAACGAGAGAAGCCGGGGGGAGGGGGGGTGGGAATTCCTGAGAAGAGGGTGGCTGTTGGCATGGGTAGCTGACAAGAACTGAGGTGATTGGGGGAGGAGGTGTGCTCAAGAGGAGCTGGGGCTGGAGCAGGGGCCTGAGAGGAGGGTGAGTGGGTAAGGGTGAGAATGGGTGAGGATGAGAATGGATGAGGGTGGATAAGGCTGGATGAGGCTGGATGAGCGTGACGGAGGGTGAGTGGGTGTGGGTGAGGGTGTGTGTGAGTGGGTGCTCCCATTAAAAAAATTACAAAAAGAAGTTAAGGCTAGGAAATATTTGTTAAAAGCTTACTTTAAGTTTTTTTTGTATGTTTGTACCAATTGGACAATAATCATAATTTTTTGAGGTTTAATTCTTTAGCATAATGAGGATGTTTCTCAGGAGTTCCTCCAATACTCTTGGGAGGTCAGTAGGGTTCAATGGCTGGACAAGTTTGGGAAACCCGGGTCTAGTTACTGACACATTTCGCAGAGGAAGCAATTGTTCCATATTTGCTCCATCAACATCCATCATCATTCAGAATATCATGAGGGTGATTCTCCAAGGCCACTAGCCCCATGCGGGATTCCTGATGACCCATTAATCGGGAGAGAGGGCCAAATTGGGATTCTTGTGGGCGATCAAATGTATTGCGAGTCTCCTGGCCTGCTCTGCTTGACGAGATCAGCTTCTCCTAACCTCAGAGGATGTTTAGAACATGAAAGACTTGTGCTTAAGCTTCAGAAAGCCCAGAAGGCTGAGTTATTTGCAATCAGCACCTAAATGGCTAGGTACAGACATTGAATTCATACCTTCACTCCTATAAGTTACAAAAATCACCTGTTACAATCAATCAAAGAGTGGGGAAGAAAAACTACCTGTCCTCACCAGTTGTAACAATATTTGTTACAAGTCTTTTTCAGTGATTTAAAATTAGATTGTCTGCAGGTAGACGCTTGATGTGAGTTAATTTACATTTTTGTGACAAATGCATATTCAGCTGTATAGAAACTTTATCATAGAATCCTACAGTGCAAACGGAGGCCATTCGGCCCATCGAGTTTGCACCGATCACAATCCCACCCAGACCCTATTCCCGTAACCCCATGCGTTTACCCTAGCTAGTTCCCCTGACACTAAGGGTCAATTTAGTATGGCCAATCCACCTAATCCGCATATCTTTGGACTGTGGGAGGAAACCCACGCAGACATGGGGAGAACGTGCAAACTCCACACAGACAGTGACCCAAGCCGGGAATCGAACCCGGGTCCCTGGCACTGTGAGGCAGCAGTGCTAACCACTGTGCCAGCGTGCCGCCCCTATAATGAAATGCCCTATAAATAAAACTTCAACCAGCCACCACTCTTAAATTTTAAGGTTCAAGTCAATTTGTTTGGGTTTGATATGAGGGCAGAAAATTCTGGGAATGCACAGAAGGTACTTCAAAATCGGAGAAAAGATGGGTTGTAAAGTTTCAAATGTAAGCAAAAAATGGATGCTGGAATCTGAAACCAAAAGAGAAAATGCTGGAAAATCTCAGCAGGTCTGGCAGCATCTGTAAGGAGAGAAAAAAGAGCTGATGTTTCAAGTCCTGATGACAAAGGTTCATCTGGACTCGAAACGTCAGCTCTTTTTTCTCTCCTTACAGTAGTGGAAGGGTCTTTTTCCGGCTGGAGGCCTGTGACTAGTGGTGTACCGCAGGGCTCTGTATTGGGACCTCTGCTGTTTGTGATTTATATAAATGATCTGGAAGAAGGAGTAACTGGGGTGATCAGTAAGTTTGCGGACGACACAAAACTGGCAGGACTTGCAGATAGTGAGGAACATTGTCAGAGGCTACAGAAGGATATAGATAGGCTGGAAATTTGGGCAAGGAAATGGCAGATGGAGTTCAATCCTGATAAATGCGAAGTGATGCATTTTGGTGGGAATAATGTAGGGAGGAGCTACACGATAAATGGAAGAACCATAAAGGGTGTAGAGACGCAGAGGGACCTGGGTGTGCAAGTCCACAGATCTTTGAAGGTGACGTCACAGGTGGAGAAGGTGGTGAAGAAGGCATATGGCATGCTTGCCTTTATAGGACGGGGCATAGAGTATAAAAGTTGGGGTCTGATGTTGCAGATGTATAGAACGTTGGTTCGGCCGCATTTGGAATACTGCGTCCAGTTCTGGTCGCCACACTACCAGAAGGACGTGGAGGCTTTGGAGAGAGTACAGAGGAGGTTTACCAGGATGTTGCCTGGTATGGAGCGGCTTGGTTATGAGGAGAGATTGGGGAAACTGGGGTTGTTCTCCTTGGAAAGACGGAGGATGAGGGGAGACTTAATAGAGGTGTATAAAATTATGAAAGGCATAGATAGGGTGAACGGTGGGAAGCTTTTCCCCGGGTCGGTGGTGACGTTCACGAGGGGTCATAGGTTCAAGGTGAAGGGGGGGAGGTTTAACACAGATATCAGAAGGACATATTTCACACAGAGGGTCGTGGGGGCCTGGAATGTGTTGCCGGGCAAGGTGGTGGAGGCGGACACACTGGGAACGTTTAAGACTTATCTAGACAGCTATATGAACGGAGTGGGAATGGAGGGATACAAAAGAGTGATCTAGTTTGGACCAGGGAGCGGCGCGGGCTAATTGTTCCTGGTTTCTCGTTTCAAGGCTTCATTCTACGATCATCTTGCTGGTGCCAGTACAGAGTGAGACTGCGGATAGTTGGGAACCTGTCTCGGGGGCAGGGGATTCATATGGTGTTCGTGGAAGTGGAAATGACTAGGGTTGGGAAGCATTTTCCGATCGGGGCCATTGTGATCTCCTGGACTCGTTTCGATCGCCTCAGGGGGTCGGAGAGGAATTTCCCAGATTTTTTTTTCCCCATATTGGCCCTGGGGTTTTTCACTCTGGGTTTTCGCCTCTCCCTGGAGATCACATGGTCTGGAATGGGGGGGTGGGGGTAAGTTAATAGGTTGTAATGAACAAAGCATCGTAGCTGTGAGGGACAGCTCGGTGGATAGGATATTGGTATGTAGATAGGCTGGAAAATTGGGTGGGGATCCTGGATTCAGGATTCAATCCTGGACCGGGGAGCGGCGCGGGCTTGGAGGGCCGAAGGGCCTGTTCCTGTGCTGTATTGTTCTTTGTTCTTTGTTCTTTGCAGATGCTGCCAGACCTGCTGAGATTTTCCAGCATTTTCTCTTTTGGTTAAAGTTTCCAATATGCTTTGTTTATACCAATTGGCTGTGGTCCCCGGATTCTGATGAGTGGTGAAGGAGTGAAAAACAGCCCTGGATTTTAGCGTTTGCCGGCAAGTCCCACTGCTGGCTGGGCAAAAGCAGAAGGTGACCGTGCATCAGGTGACAGTGGGCAGTGGGATCTGGGATGGCAAAAGGGCAGCAGCCAGCTAACCGGCCATCCATTGGGGCCACCATCTAATTAAGGACAGTGGTCCACCCCAAGATTTGCCAACCCCAATCAAAGGCCCACACCTCAGCCTTTGCTTGCAATGGCGATGGCCACTACTGAGCAGCAACACCAGTAGATAGGGCAACCACAATGGCATTCCCAAAGAGAGTTGAGCTTGTTTGGCAGAAATCCGAGCCAGCACTCAGACCCGGCCATCAGTGGGGCCATCAGGCATCAGCCCATCCATGGCCACGAGGTTGGTCACTGCTGCTGGATGAAGACCCTCAATGTGCCCCAGAGTGCCCGCAAAGCAGAGCCCCATCCTCTGGGAGGCAAAGAGGTGCCCCTTAGTTAGCTACTTAAGAGGCTCAACTGACTTCCCAATGGGAATCTGAATTGCGTCTTTCTGGCAACGTGGTACGGTGTTGGGAAAATGTTGAGAATCCCTCTCCATGCCATCCCCCCGCTGATTTATCAGCCATCCTGCCTCACAGTCCATCCCCATTCTGCTCAAGAGGTCTCAACTATATTTGCTGCCTGTCTTGCTGTTGGGGCTGGTGCTGTTGTTGAATTACAACTTTTGATTAAAGCGTATTTTCAAAATACAGTCCCAATGCTGTATGGTGCTGTTATAACCAAAACTCCTTTACTGGCATTTGCCATTCCGTCCTTAACCAAGAAGAATTTCTACATTTCCACACTGCAGCTGGACATGGATATCAGTGGCTGGCACAAATGATGGATTGCAATGTGTTGTTATGTTTTTATGTCTTTAGTATTATCTCAGTCAACCAGCAACACACCTGTATTCAAGTCTTTTCATTATGTCAGTGAGCAAACAGCTGCAATGTGTCACATGGCAACACATCCATAGCATGAAGTAACTAATCAAATATTAGGATTGAGAATCAGTATCAGAGAATCTTTAGAAGTATCACAGGAGTCCAGGAGTAAGACCTTAAGATGTAGGAACAGAAGTAGGCCATTCAGCCTATTGAATCTACTCTGCTCTTCAATGAGATTGTGAGCAATCTGATCTGATATAATCCTCAACTCCACTTTCCCACCTTATCCCCATAACCATGGCAGGGTGGCACAGTGGTTAGCACTGCTGCCTCACAGTGCCAGGAACCCAGGTTCGATTCCGGGCTTGGGTCACTGTCTGTGTGGAGTTTGCACATTCTCCCTGTGTCTGCGTGGGTTTCCTCCGGGTGCTCCGGTCTCCTCTTACAGTCTGAAAGACGTGCTGGTTAGATGCATTGACCGTGCTAAATTGTTCCTCGGTGTACCCAAACAAGCACCAGAGTGTAGCGACTAGGAGATTTTAACAGTAACTTCATTGCAGTGTTAATATAATCCTACTTGTGACACTAATAAATAAACTAAACTGGCCTTCGATTCCCTTACTGATTAAAAATCTGTCCATCTCAGCCTTGAACATACCTAATGACCCAACATCTACAGCCCTCTATGATAAAGAATTCAATACTCCTGAGAGAAGAAATTTCTCCTCATCCCTGTCTTAAATGGGGGCTGCAACAACGTTGAGTCTGATTGTTCAAAGCACAGAACAGAGATCACTGATGGCAATTTTCAACTTTGGTAAGAGGTGGAGGGAAAGTGGCAATAACGGATTAGTTATCCATTATGTACACCGCTTGCTTTCTCTTCCTGTAAATCAAACATTTGAGCTGGTGCTGCAATTTTCCATTCCCAAGGACCTTTGGAAATTACTCTCCACACCCCAGCATTACAAGCTGGAATTGTCACGTGCTGCCAAATTCTAAATAGGTTATCAAAACACATTGCAGACGAAACCATTTAAACCCTAGCTATGAGTGACATAGGGAATATTTCTGTCTTTATTGTGCCTTTTCTGGACTCTGTACTACGTGCAGTGATATGAGGAATTTGGTAGAGATTCATTCAGCTAGATCTCTGTAGAGACCGTGTTGTAAAGAAACGGGGAACAGGAGGCAAAGGTAGATGCTTCAGAGTAATGTTATAATTGAAGGAGGTGACATAGTTTAATGCTGCACACTTGTTGCTGACATTCAGTAATGAATGACAAGGGCAATCTATGTCCAAGGTTGCAAGACGATCCATGGTTGCTAGGAGATACAACGGTATACCAAAATTAATATAAAACACATTAGAAGTAGATTCAATGAACAGAGTTTCCCATTTTCCTTTTTATTTTTGTTTGTTTCTGCTCAGAGCCCTTCCCTCCCTCCACCCCACTCCTCACCCCGCGAGCAGCTATGGTTCTCAGAAACCATTGTGGTTAATGTTATGGTACTTTATGTCCAGTTTCATAGAATCCCTACAATGCAGAAGGAGGCCATTCGGCCCATCAAGTTTGCACCGGCTCTCCAAAACAGCATCTATGACCCCACATACTTACCCCATTAATCCCCCTAACCTACACTACCTGGGACACTAAGGGGCAATGCAGCATGGCCAATCAACCTGACCCGCACATCTTTGGACTGTGGGAGGAAACTGGAGAACCAAGAGGAAATCCACGCACACACGGGGAGAACGTGTAAACTCCACACCGACAGTCACCCAAGGTCGGAATTGAACCCGGATCCCTTGGAGCTTAAGGTAGCAGTGCTCACCACTGTGCAACCGTGGTGACATCATGACATTTCTCAATGGAAGTTCCCCAATAACTGAGAATTTCTGGAGAGATAAAGAAAACAGAAAGCGAGAAGGATCAGGCAGCTCGAGTATCATTCCTTACACCTGATTCTAATGACACAGATACACATTCCTCACATCCGCAGAGGATTACTTCATGCCAATTCACAAAGGAGGCCCCGCCAGTAGCCCCAGGAGCACAATTTGTGCATATGTAGGCCTAATTAACCACAGATGCTGAAACCACAGCCTCCACAACCCTGCTACTACCCAGAGGAAACACACCGAGAATGTGCAGCTCTTTTCCAGCAGAGGAATAAGCTGCCTTTCCTATCCAAACAGAGCTAAAAGATCCAGAGAAACTCTGGTACAGACCGAGCATTGCAAGGACAGGCACCAATAGTGTAGGCAGGAAAGTTCTGGGTAAACTGTAGGCCCGTCCGACCAGCAGCTGTGTCCTTGGCTTTAGCAATCAGGTATTTCAGGCTTCAAATGATGGCCCTCATTGGAATTCTGTTAAAAATCTGCTCTCACCTGTAAATCTTCAGCTTTCGCACAAACATTCTCTGGTGCAGTGGAACTCTGGGAACATACAATGGTGCCATGTTCTTCAGATACCCCTTCTTTAATGGATGGGGCAGTTAACATCATGTTAGATAAGAAAGGTGGCAGGCTGAGCGCACCCTCCCTCACCTCATTAGAATGGGATTGTCCAACCAGCACCTACAACCAGCAGTGGTCAAGACCTGATCCTTCCTGTCCATCCATGAAAGCCCCAGGAATCCTGAGTCAACTTTGTGATAGCAGGGCCTCCGGCAACAGGTGGCGATGGTGAGGGAGAACACCGGCCTTTCCCTGCAGGGAGTAGTTCCTTTGATAAGCTGAGGGGCAGAGCCAGATACTGTGAGGTGAGAGAGAGAAAGCAGCCAGTGCAAACTTATGCCATGCGAGTGGCAGGTACCCAAGGCAGCCTGAAGGTGGCTAAAGTGCCAAGATGGGGAACTTGGAGCGATTGGCAGCACCCTCTAGTCTGAGAAGCCTCAAGGGAGGAAAGAAGAATTGTCCTCAGGAGCTGGACTGTCAGATAAGCTGGAATATGCCTGGTGAGTGCTGCACTGACAAGCCGAGGCTTCAACTAGGCCAAAGATATGGAGTTTCGGTGGTGAATATTCTCTGTAAGTAATTGTTTTCTGGAGTTTCGCTTCCCTTTGACAGTTTATACGGCTTTGATGCCAGTGGAATAAAGGAACCTTTTTTCTTTTTGACCTTTGTGCTTAAACACAATTTAAAGTTTAAACGTTTGTTTATTATTGTCACAAGTAGACTTACATTAACACTGCAATGAAGTTACTTTGGAGATCCCGTAGTCGCCACACTCCGGCACCTGTTCGGGTACACGAGGGAGAATTTAGCATGGCCAATGCACCGAACCAGCACGTCTTTCGGACTGTGGGAGGAAACTGAAGCATCCTGAGGAAACCCACGCAAACACGAGGAGAACGTGCAAGCTTCACACAGACAGTGACCCAAGCCGGGAATTGAACCCGGGTCTCTGGTGCTGTGAGGCAGCAGCGCTAACCACTGTGCCACCGAGCCGTCTGATTGGAATGGCTGAAACACAGTGCCCTGGAGCTCTGACATTTGGTTCTTGTTTTTAATGTCTGAAGAAACAAGTCTTCTTGGGGTGGCAGTGGCATTGGCCTCAGCTGGAATCTTCCCAGGCCCTCGCGGTGGAAGGCGGGGACCAGGAAGAATGTCAGACATGCTAGCATCGTGTTAGCAGGCCAGTGTGTTCCCAGAGACAAGTCATTAGGGACAGCTGAGGCCAGCCGGACACTGCACAATTTGTAGTGCCCAATTGTGGGCTCATTTGAAGACAGCAGTAGAATCAAGCCGGTGCCCTGACTACCTTCGGGACTGGGAAATGGTTCCCTACCTGGGATTATTTTTTTAAAATGCGCACAAGATTCTGTCCTCCGAGTGCTTAAAGAGTTGCGACACTTCTGAATGTTATGTTGAATAACAATCAAAAAGTAACAGCTCCACAGTGGTTCTGCTGGTCCCTCGCCAACAACCCTGAGGAAATTCTGGACCAAACTGTCTTTTTAATATCAGCAAAATTTACTGTGCTGCTCCTTCTGTCATAATCAGCATTGCACAACATGCAATTTTATGTATTACGACACGTTCAAAGAATCCTGAAGAAGCTGCAAAATAATTCCACTCTTCCATGTTGCCATTTTTCTTAAAGGCAAGACAAATGGAGTTCTTGAAATCTGTAAACTTCACGTAGATTTTAGGTTTCACGACAAAGGCAGAACTCTTTTGTTAAAAAAGTGCATAGGCTGCAACAGACCAGTGTTGATGCAAGAATGTGGCTTCACCTGTTTGCTTTGGGAACCTACTCACCGTATGACAATCAGTTCTACCCAGACTCGAACAAAAGCCGGCAGTGGACCAAAGGCTTCCAGGATGTACGTGTAGTGAGCACCCGATTTCTTTATACTTGTCCCGAGTTCAGCATAAGAGAGAGCTCCTGGCAAACAGAAAGGGACAGAGGGGAAAAAATCAGCGACTTCTCAAAAGTATCCGTCCGTACGTAGCTGTGAATGCCGAAACTGCCACATCTGGTATGTACACAGTTCAAGGTTTTGTTACAGAAGCAAAACAATCTTGGCACAAATGCAACTGACACCCTGCCCCCACATCCCCTACCCCCCATTATCAGTCATTTCCAACTGGTTTTACTAACCTTGTAAGTGGGGTAGGGGTTGAGGTACGACTGGGTTGAAACATGGACATGGGGGTGGGCTCACAGATTACTCTGCTACCAATCCAGAGACGAACCAGTGTGTCATAATCAACTTCAGAATGTGTCTCACTGAAATTAGTCAGCACAGGCCTGAGAGTGTGTCTGTTCAAAGCAACAGTTTTAAAGGGACAAGACTGGTTAACCATATAGGTTTATGTTAGCCACAAAGCAATATGCTCTGCGTTAACTTATATAATGGTCTGTAACATCTTAACTATGTTCAGGGTTGTGGGTTTAAAACAAAAAGAAAAAGCTGCAGTTTGCACACACATGTTCAACCTCACAACAACAGGTTTATTCTAGGACCTCTTGCCTGTACAGAGTACAAACTGCCAGTAAAGCAACAGCCTGTGCCACACCCTAATGACGTCACCATCAAACCATGTGATCAGCTCTTAAAGCAATCTGCAACCACTTAAAAATATACAAGATGGTCCTAGGTTTTAAAGCATTGTGGTTCACGACATTTCACAGGGGTTCCATCAGTCTTCCAGTGTAACTCCGGCGGGAGACTCGTGAATCTTCTGGCAAACCACATAAAATTCAATTTGCTGCCACTTATGTTAGGTTCCCCAGCAGATTGTTGTATGGTCAGACTTGCCATAAGCAGTACCATAGACCAGCAGATGGTCCATATATTAAGCCACTCATTCAAATGTCTGTGCTTTTTTCAACAAGAGAAAAAAAGCCCATTGATTTCTTTTGACTGCTTATTGCCCTCTGCTTGACACAAGAATCGACCTGTGTGCAGCAACAAAACTTCGCAATGGTAAAAAGAACAGATTAGATGTCAAAAAGCTGCAACTCGGCTACATTAGAAACATACTTATATAATGCCTTTCATCTTCTCAAGGTGGTCCATAGTGCTTCATCACCAATTCATTATTTTCAAAATGCAGTCATTGTTATTTTGTAGATAACAAATTATAAAATCATACAACAAGATATAAAGTAAAAAGTTTATTTATTAGTGTCACAAGTAGGCTTACGTTCACACTGCAATGAAGTTACTGTGAAAATCCCCTAGAGGCCACACTCCGGCGCCTGTTCGGGTACACTGAGGGAGAACTTAGCATAGCCAATGCACCTAACCAGCACATCTTTGGACTGTGGGAGGAAACCGGAGCACCCGGAGGAAACCCATGCAAACACGGGGAGAATGTGCAAACTCCACACAGACAGTGACCCAAGCCGGGAATTGAACCCGGCTCCCTGGCACTGAGACAGCAGTGCTAACCACTGTGCTACCGTGCCGTCCCATACAAACAGATCCACTGTTTTTGAGGGATGGAAGCTTCAGAGAAGGCTCTGCTCTACTTCTGGGAAAAGTGACATGGGATATATTACATCCATTTGAATAGGCTGATGAAGCCGCCGTTTAATATGCCATCCAGAGGACAGCATCTTTGACAACACATCATCCAGTCAATATTGCACTTGGTGTCAGCATAAATTCTGAGCTTCAGTTCCAGACTGGAGCTTGGACTCAAAACCTACAGACTCCGGAGCAAGAATATTACCACTATTCTTTGTTAAATAGTATAATTTTTTGCGCCATATAGAACAGTTTAGAATGGATGTGGGATAAATGTCTTGTGACACTGTGGATACCAAACTATGAAGGTTCAAAGTTCAATGTCCTCAACATGATGAGTTAGCTGTTTTCAGTTGGTGGCAATGAGTTGACAATTTTTCTTGGTGCCCTCAGTAGGGGGAAAAATCAGTCAGACCTCCGCCATTTTTGACTGTTACCTAGCAACTGCTGCTGAAAAAGTGCGAGCATTTGGACATTGGTGGAGAATGGGATGGAGAATGCGTTCTATTCCTGTGAGGGAACTGGCCTGGAATCTCCAGCAATTGAAGATCAATCTCCAGAATTCCACTGCTGAGTGCAATCTTGAAGGAAAAATCATTGGGAAATTAAAAAGAGGATTTTGTTTTGCACTTTCTTTGAGATTTCTCTTTACCAGTAATTAAAATATTGAAAATGGGGGTGGGGGGAGTGGGAGGAACAGCTGTTCGGCTGAGAGATAAATGTCATCCAACTGGAGAATCTGTCCTTTGGTTTTGCAGTTGATGTAGGAAGGCAATATGTTACAAAGATGGATATGTTGGCCGTATAGTGACTGGAGCATGGGGCAAATCATATGATGAAAACACCAGGAGGACAAAATGTTGTGTGATTTCAAGAAGAAACTAGATATAGCTCTTGGGCTAAAGGGATCAAGAGATTATGGGGGGAAGGCGGGATCAGGATATTGAATTCAATGATCAGCCCTGATCGAAATGAAAATGGTACAGCAGGTTTGAAGGGCTGAATGGCCTCCTCCTGCTTCTATTTTCAATGCTTCTATATTTCTACAACATTTAATTATGGTGGGCAACCCTAATTCCTTTCTCCCCAGGCACAATCAAAAGGCCTGCTTCGAGCCATTCTGTAATCTTACTGGTGGCCAGTTGGGGCTCATGGGTCTGTGAGCAGAAACAATGCAAAGCAGGGGCAAGGAGATTAAGTGAAGAAAAATAACTTCATCAACCTCATCTGAACACTAACCTGCTTTACTAGCTTGAAGTGCAAGTCTTAAAAGTTTACATTTAGATGAGGTTGTTTTCCTGTTACATTGTTGTTATCCGAGAAGAGTTAGAATGGACTGTTAGGCGAATATTGCATCCAGAGAGACACATATATCGTTACACTGTGGTCAGGTGCTGAGTAACAATGTATTAGTTCACCAGTCGAATGGAGGGCTGCAAGAAACAATTACTGGAGGTCCAGCCTTTTCGAATCTAAAAATGTGATTATTTCAAACTTATGGGAATCTGATGACCTGTAGTGGAGATTTTAAAAATCAGTAAAAGAGACAATGGTGAGTTTGATGACAAGGCTGGATGGAGAAGGGAATGAATGGTTTGGAAAGCTTCATTTTCTTCTGCCAACTGTATTTCTGGAATTCCAGCCCATTAAAGTTAATGAACCAAGTGTCAAATAAGGATTTGGAAGGTCAAAGTGCAGTGTTTTTGTTCACACAAGTATACCCATGGGCTGTGCTTTGGGCCAAGATCCAGTCTGCATCATGGTTTATGTGAAGTTTGGAATGTAACGGGTCTTGCCCCGACTGGCAGCTGAGATCATGTTGGTCCCGCTTGGGGAGAAGGTGAAGCGAGGGAAAGGACGAGAGGAAGGATAAATGGTAAACCAGAGATGCACTCCTGGGAAAGTGTTTCGGCCACTCCTCAACAGTTCATTCACCAAAAAGCAAAGGAGGGGTCAGGGCAGACGGGTTTAATCTAACTGTTGCTGCAAATGCAGAGCGGAGAATGGACCTAAGATTGGTAACTCAGCACGAGTACCGTTCTCTTCGAATTTGTTTTACAGTCTGCTGGGCTCACCTTTTTTGCCTTGTCTGATTCATAGAATAGATTCATAGAATCCCTATAGTGCAGAAGGAGGCCATTCAGCACATCGAGTCTGCGCCAACCACAATCCCGCCCAGACCCCATTCCCGTAGCCCCACGTATTTACCCTGCTAATCCCCTGACACTAGGGTCGATTTAGCATGGCCAATCCGCCTAATCCGCACTTAAAAGTTTATATTTAGATGACTTTGTTTCCTGTTATATTGTTGTGTTATCCGAGAGGAGTTAGAACAGACTGTTAGTCGAATATTGCACCCAGAAAGACACATGTCTTGCTGCACTGTGGTCAGGTGCTGAGTAACAATCTTTGGACTGTGGGAGGATATCGGAGCACCCGGAAGAAACCCACGCAGACACAGGAAGAATGTGCAAACTCCACACAGACAGTGACCAAGCTGGGAATTGAACCCGGGTCCCTGGTGCTGTGAAGCAGCAGTGCTAACCACTGTACTGCCGTGCCGCCCACTAATGATGATTTGGAAAGTTTTGTTTCAGTGTTACAGAAATCCTTATCCAATGTAGAATTGCTCTTTCCCCCCACCCCCAACGCAATAGTCAGGTTTGCAAATTTCAAGCATAATCAAATGCAGTAGGAACAGATTTCTTCATTGATAATCTTACAACTGTCTGTGTGGAGTTTGCACATCCTCCTCGTGTGTGTGGGTTTCCTCTGGGTATTCCTGTTTCACCCCACAGTCCAAAGATGTGCAGGTTAGGTGGATTGGCCATGCTCAATTGCTGGAATACATTCATAGAATCCCTTCAGTGCAGCCGAAGGCCATTCAGCCCATCGAGTCTGTGCCAACCACAATCCCGCCCAGGCCCCATTCCTGTAGCCCCATGTATTTACCCTGCTAATCCCCTGACACTAGGGTCGATTTTAGCATGGCCAATCCACCTAACCCGCACTTAAAAGTTTATATTTAGATGACGTTGTTTCCTGTTATATTGTTAGGTTATCCGAGAAGAGTTAGAACGGACTGTTAGTCGAATATTGCATCCAGAAAGACACATGTCTTGCTGCACTGTGGTCAGGTGCTGAGTAACAATCTTTGGACTGTCGGAGGAGGTCGGAGCACCCGGAAGAAACCCACGTAGACACAGGAAGAATGTGCAAACTCCACACAGTCAGGGAGATTAGCAGGGTAAATGTGTGGGGTTACAGGGATAGTGCCTGGGTGGGACTGCTGTTGACGTTGGCTCGATGGGCTGTATGGCCTTTTTCTGTCCTGTAAGGATTTTATGATTCAATTTAACTTTAAGAACATTTCATGAGCTGACAAGAATGTCATTCAGATAAGGACTGCATTGGAACTACTTTAATAGATGGATGAATAGTCTTAGCCCACAGATTTTGACACTCTTTTATGTTACGAAACACTTAAACTTCAGAACTCCAACAGCAGCTCCTTACTGGTTCAACTGCATTTCTGTCTTTGAAACTCTCCCTCCATTTTCCAAACACCTCCTGCAGACCCGTCACCACCCGGTGCGTGACTTCCTTCCGCAACAGAGAGCCTAAATGAAGCTGAGCAGTGGCACTTTGACTATCGTTTAAAAGAGGAAATGTTTGATGGAGGGAATGGAGCCAGAATCTCAGCATCACAGTTTCCATCAAAATGTATTCCGCACAACTTACTCTGTGCACAGATTTCATCCCTGTAGAGAGGATGAGTGCTCTAGGACTGTGACTAGAAGAACGTCCTCCTACATATGATTCCCTCCACATCCAGCTATCCTGAACAGCAATGGTTTAGGACAATGACACAGTGCTGTGGACGGAGAACAAACGGCTACAACAATAATTTAACAACAGTAATGGCAATAGTGGCTTTAAAATGGCTATTCTGGCTGAGAGTGAAGCATGCTGGGAATTTTGGTCAACTTGTAGATTAAAAACAGATGCAGGTCGTAAAGAGGCTCTGGTCTGGGAGCTGTGATCTGAAGGTTCCTGTGTTGGCCCAGATAAGGGGAAGTTGTTTACGTTAACCAAAACACTGTGGCTCTGATTTATATAGCTGCTATGTATGGGACATGCCAAATGAACTAAGCATCATGGCGTCGTTCAAAAGTAATTTCACTGGACGTTCAAGCCACGTGATCGGTTTCTGATCAATTAATTGGCTGGATGACAGAGAATTTCCGGAAGCGAGTGGAGAATTGTGGATAAAAGGACATGTGAGTTCTTTGTTTGGTAGCGATAACTCGGAGAGACCAACCATAACAAGAAGAAGACTTGTACCCTGAAGGATGCTTCAGAGAGAACAAGAAGATAGATTCTACTTTAAGGGTATTTCTTGGCCAAGGTTTTCCTAAACTCGGTAGTATCTATTTTCAGTCAAATAGTTAAAGTTGATGTTTAGTTAAAGTTAAGGTGCAGTTGAAGAGTTAAAGTTCAGTTGAAAGCTGATGTTCAGTTAGCGTTAAAGTTCAGTAAAGAATTAATAAGTTGCAACTGTTTATGTTTGAGTTGGTACTATAAGTGTTGAATAAAGAAATAATTGAATTGCTGTTCTTGTTTGCCTCATTAAACTAGAATTCTTGGAAGGTGTTTAAATAAAGCTGTACAACAGTACAATTCTAGAAGATCCACCCTGGTACTTGCTTCTCCAGTTCCACAAGACAGCAAATACTGTCAAAAACAGAACAAAGAAAGTCTGCTCCTCCTGGATTTGCAGTCTCCAAGCAGGGTACAAATGATGGGAGGAGTAAGATAGGGTTTTACTTGTATCTGGACGTGGGGGAGGTTTGGCTTTCTGTACATAATAGTCTCACTTGTGGGTGTTAATTTTTTTGTTTGTGGGGCCTGACGTTTTATTTGCGTATCTCACTTTTGTGGACTTTGACTTTGTTTCCGTATGCAGTCTCAATTTTATGGCAGATTGAGTTATTGTATACAGTGAAGTTCCGCCATTCGCAAGCTTTATGTTCCCATAAGGGAGGTGATGGCCTTGTGGTATTATTGCTAGACTACTACTCCAGAAACTCAACTAATGTTCTGAAGTCCCGACACGGCAGATGGTGGAATTTGAATTCAATAAAAAATATCTGGAATTAAGAATCTACTGATGACCATGTCGATTGTCAGAAAAACCCATCTGGTTCTCTAATTTCCTTTAGGCAAGGAAACATGCTGTTCTTATCTGGTCTAGCCTACATATGACTACAGAGTCACAGCAATGTGGTTGACTCTCAACTGCCCTCCAAGGTCAACAAGGGATGGGCAATAAATGCTGGCCAGACATCAATGCCCATGGCCCACGCATGAATTTTTAAAAATGAACTCATAGAAACAGTAAAATTGTGAATGGGAGTCGATTAGATAGGTTCCAGCAATGCGGGGGCAGAATAGGTTTGTGCAGTTACTGTACAGCAGATTGTGGTCCCTGTATATGACAGATGGATGGGGAGTTCTCAGCAATTTAAGACATGTATTGAAAATTTTAAAAAGAGACAATCCTCATTTTTTAAAGAAAGGGAATTACCTCAAAACAGGCAGACCAAATTGGGGAAGATTTTATAACTGAACAGAGCCACTGGATGGAATTGTCCCATCTGGGACCAGGTCCCATAGTGGGGATGGGAATGGGGAGTGATTCCCATTGCAGAGGCCAATGGGAAACAACACCATATCTTTCATCCCTGGCATTCTTAATTATGCATCCAGGAGTTTGGCGCTGTGTTCCATGATGATGCAGGCTTAGTGGCACCTGTCCCATCATCATATCTGGGTGCCATATTTAAAAGGTGCTCAACATTATGACCCGCCGTTGAAAGATGGACATCCTGAAGAAAGAAGATGGATCTCCAGCAACATTTTGAGGCAGGAAGATAGATATCCTGGATTACACTTCAATTTAAAGATCCAACTGACAGACGCTACCCCAGCCCACTGCTGTGGTGTTCCACAGTGACTGGCAACCTCCATCCTGAACTCCAGAGACAGCCCCAGATCTTCCTCTGAAAAGTCCCAACTTTTGTACACCATGTTGGTCCAGAAGTGTTTTAGATCGGCGAGTTTTCCCACTGGCCTTGCAGAGAATTGGGAGTGGGAGGAAAATTCCGGTCGAGCTTCATCTACATCCCATTGCGGGATACGTATCGATTTCACACCAGCCTCCAGCAGAATTCCAGATGCACCATGGTGGGCACTGTCAGAAGATCCTGTTGTCCTCTCATGCTGGTGTGAAACAAATTTTTGGGCCTCCTCCTGAATTCTCCTACCCCCGCCTGCCTTTGGTGCCACAGTGATGCGCTATCAATTAGGCAAAAGACTAATTGTGTGCCAATACAACTGTAGGCTTTTATTCATTACAGTACCAGGAGCACATCCCAACAGATAACCGACCCGAACTGAACAAGTGGGAGGAGACAGCCACCTTTATACTAGGTGACAAGGGGAGGAGCCGAGCTAGCAGGAGATGTGTCCAGGCATGACAAACACACAATGGTGGTCCAGGCAGGACAAAGGCACAACTGAAGTCCACCACACACTGGCAGGAGGGAATGGGAGAATTCTGCCCGTTACTGCAGCTCTGAACTGAGAGATTCGGAAATTTCGAGGTTAATCTCTCCACCTGAGCTGCACTTCAGCTGCAACCGTTCCGTAAACCATTTCTCACCCCAGTCGGAAAGGTGCTTAAAATAACAGGGAGAATTAAATGGGCGGTATGATGGCACAGCGGTTAGCACTGCTGCTCACAGCGCCAGGGACTGGGGTTCAAATCTGGCCTCTGGTGACTGTCTGTGTCTGTGTGGAGTTTGCACGTTCTCCCCGTGTCTGCGTGGGTTCTTCCGGGTGCTCCAGTCTCTTCCCACAGTCCAAAGATGTGCGGGTTAGGTGGATTGGCCATGTTAAATTGTCCCGAAGTATCAGGGGGATTTGCCGGGTAAATACGGGAATAAGGCCGGTTGGGATTGTTATTGGTGCAGGCTCGATGGGCCGAATGGCTGCCTCCTGCACTGTAGGAATTCTATGATTCTAAATGTCCAGGGCCAAGTCATGGAAGTAATCTGCTCCCAGACACCATCTCCCTATTAAAACATGCCGTGTTCTCGGCTCCATTGTGGCTGCCGTCTCCTTGAGGAAAGGGGAAAAAGGAGAGAGGGGAAAGAAAATGTGGATAAGCGAGCAATTGCTCGCAATGGGCAAAGGCTTTAGCACGGGGTAGCTGCTACACAAACAAGAAAATCACGAGAGGCAGGACTTCGCTACAGGCAAATGTGACTCACATTGGTTTCGCCACATTCACCAACTCTCAGTTCCAAAACTTTGTACGTCACTGCTATTGTTCAGTTGTAACATAAAACCTATTGCCCTAAAGCCCAAATATCTTAACATGCAAGGACAACAATGCAGGACCTGGATAATCATCTGTAGATATTAAGTCCTGAAATGTAGGTTGAGCCAATTTGAATATTATAGGGCGGGTTGTCAGTAGAACTCCAGCTACTGACCCAGGAGTTAACTCTGGGAGAGATTGGATACTTGCTGTTGTTGCAAATGAGTCTTGTAAAAAGAGAACAGCAGATTATAAGAACAGCATGTTCTTTAGGCCGCACGCCAGCATTTCAACGATATTTTATTGCCACAGACAGGGAAAGTATCTCATGCCACAGGCAAAGTTGAGCACAGCCCTTTCTACAAAGATGTGCAGGTTAGGTTTATTGGCCATGCTAAATTGCCCCTTAGTGTCAGGGGGATTAGCAGGGATGGGGCCTGGGTGGGATCGATCAGTTGCTCGATCAACTGAATGGCCTCCTTCTGAACTGTAGGGATTTGATGGATTCTTTCTGCCAGAGAGACTGAAGATTGATAGAGTGCGAGGTTTTTGTCATGGTTGTTGAGTTACTCACATCTGAAAGCTTTCAAGGAAAAGCCAAAAAAACAAAACCTAAGGACTGATAGTTGGAGTTTTCCAGCCCCCACGGATAAGATTTATTCCTATTACCCTGCCATTAATCTCGTTGCTGTATCTGGGACTTTGCTGTGTGCATTACAAGTGAAACAATATGACTGCAAGTTCTTTCTTTCTCTGCTCTTTATGCCTATACTTATAAATAGCTCTTCACTTTTTCTGCGGTTTAGGACATGTTCAGAATTTCTGAATAATTGCTACTTTGTAACATCTATTGTCAAGAGGGGGGGGGCAGTTAGTTTAGATGGCCAGTGTGGTTCAGACTAGCATCAACAGCACAGGTTAATTCTCGTTCTGGTGAGGTAGTCCTAGGACCTGTCTCCTTGCCTCGACCGTGAGAGTGGACAACAGTGGCAAACCATCACTGAAAACAGCCCAGTAAAGCTCAGCAGACAATAAGCCAAGGACCCTGCCTTCAGGCACAGCACACTTGAATGAGCACCTATTGTAATACATGTAAAGTCAGCGTCTATGAACACACAATTTGAGGTTGATTTTTCCTTCTGGAGTGGTGAGTTTGAGCATGTCTTTGACCCGTTAAACATTGTCAACAAACTATGGCTTTGCTCGACTTCTGATGACTGCTTGTTTTCTGTGAGGCCAATCTCAGGTGAAGAATGGAGCGACCTGAAGAAATATTCCCATGCACTTCAACACAATTAAGGATATCTTGAAATTATAGAGGAAGCGCTTAAAGGAATCAACTTGTCTTGCAAAAAATGAGCCTTGTGGCCCTGAAGGGACCCAGCTTCAAATCATATTATTCATGGAATCAACTGAAGTCTTTCATAACTATTTTGTTTCAAAGCTGGTTCCCGAGCACAAAGATTGCAAAGTGTTCAACAAATCTCTTTGTTCATACTGGCCACACCGCTGAAGCTTCACCTTGTCAAAGACATGATGCTACCCCCAGTGTTTCTCAGATTTATCAACTAAAAATGAAACTACATTTGTTTTGCACACCCCATCAAAATTATCACGGTGATATTATTTGCAGAAGCTTGGAATCATAGAAGCCCCTACAGTGCGGAAGGAGGCCATTCAGCCCATCGAGCCTGCACCGACAACAATCCTACCCAGGCCCTAACACTTGAACCCTACAGGGTGGCATGGTGGCACAGTGGTTAGTACTGCTGCCTCACAGTGCCAGCGACCTGGGTTCAATTCCAGTCTTGGGTCATTCTCCGTGTGAAATCTGCACATTCTCTCCATGTCTGTGTGGGTTTCTTCCGGGTGCTCCGGTTCCCTCCCACAGCCCAAGATATGCGGGTTAGGTTGATTGGCCATGCTAAATTGACCCTAGTCTCAGGGGGATTAGCAGGGTAAATATGTGGGGTTACATGAATAGGGCCTCGGTGGGATTGTGGTCGGTGCAGACCCGATGGACTGAATGGCCTCCTTTTGCACTGTAGGGATTGTATGATTCTATGATTTACCCTGCTAGTCCCCCTGACACTAAGGGATAATTTAGCAAAGCCAATCAACCTACCTAACCCACACATCTTTGGTCTGTGGGGGAAAACAGGAGCCCTTGGAGGAAACCCACACAGACACGGGGAGAATGTGCAAACTACACACAGTCACCCAAGGCTGGAATTGAACCTGAACGCTGTGAGGCAGTGGAGCCAAACACTGTGCCACCATGCCACCCCAAAACCAGAAAATCCCACCTGAGGTTAATGGACCATTGCATGGTCGCCCCCTGCCCACTACGATTCCAGTGGCGGGCAGGACAGGAAAATTCCAGTATTTGTCTTTACTTTCCCGTACATTGAGCATAAGCATAAAGTTGCAAAGTAGAAGGCATTGAGCTCCTTTGAGCCTGCTGTGATATGCCTGAAAAGACAGAAATGAAATATAGTGGAGTTAAGATACAGAAGATGATGAACTCCACTGCAATTCCGCATCCATAATAATACCCTAAACTGCCAGATCCCTTGTTAAAAGTTAATAGCTTTGTAGTTTCACATTATCTGCCAATACATCAAGCAGTTTCAAAGTCAGAAATATCTTTACTTCTTTGCTTTTAAGGTACTATTTACTATACACATTATCAGCAACATCATGTACGCATACACAGCTGCCTGCCAAATCTTGTTAAAGTCTACTCACAAAGCAGCCTCTTAAATTAAAAAAGGAGCACATGTATATGTGTACGTTAAAGTTCTTAAAGATAGCAAACACCCTCCAGTGTTTCCGTTCTTTCTCTGGCACACTTGCAGGCAGCATCCCGATTGATGTAAAACCCACAAATCTGCTGAGTCACCCTGAGTAAAACGGCGCGAAACCTGTTAGTTGCAGTTGTGAAATAAAAAATTACTGGTGAACAACAGGCAGTGGTTGAAACCTGGTATTTAAAGGCTAACAGTTTTTCTTTTCTCATGCAGGAGCGCTGTGAAGGACTTCAGCTGAATTCCTGCCTTGTAATCCACTGTCGTTCAGCGAAACATCCTTCAAATTTAATGAAGTGCAACGTCGTGCTTCGGGATAGTTCAGAGTGAGAAACGCAACCAGATACCAGCCATCTTGCCAACCAGAGGCGGAAGCTCTGGCAGGTAAGTTTCAGAAGGGAAAGCATCATTTTATCAGCTCTGAATGGCGGTCTCTAGTAATAGAAAGGATGAAGCAGTCATTCATCCAAAGCAATGTCCTGGTGCTTCCTTCTGAGTTCCTCACCAAAACATACAATAGTCAGATCTTTCATCCACTTTCCCATTGGAAACATTAATTTTGTCTGAGAAGAATTGTCAATGATACTGCACATTTAGTCAGTCATCATACACCAGTCAGACTTGCCTGAAATAACCCAGTTGGACCAATTTGCACCCCCCTTCTCCCCCCCCCCCCCCCCCGCCCCCCGCCGCCGCCGCCCTGGTGTATGCTCAGAACCTTGGAATCAGACAGAACAGAAGGAGATCAGTTTCCATTGTGCCTATGCTGGATCTTTGGAATGGATCCCATTCCCCACTACATTTTCTCCGATAGCCTTGCATCACGGTTTTGATCAGCATGGGCAAATTGTACTTAATGACGATAAATGTGAAAGATCTAATAGGTCACCTCCATTGCAGATTTTAATGAACTGACCTTGGAGAGCACAAGAGGGGAACAAGATGGTCCAGAGAATGAAATTAGGAAATAAAGCATTGTGTTAAATTTTATTTGGGGGGGGGGGGGGGGGGGGGCGGGGGGGGCGGGGAGCATATTTCTCGTTCCTCCACCTGGTCACGAAATTTAAAAAGGCTGGCTCACAAATCTTTAATGTTTCTAGCTTTTGATTTTTTTTTTAACTCATTCATGGGACATGGGCATCGTTAGTTGGCCAGCATTTATTGCCCATCCCTAGTTGCCCCGAGGGCAGTTAAGAGTCAATCACATTGCTGTGGCTCTGGAGTCACATGTAGGCCAGACCAAGTAAGGATGGCAGATTTCCTTCCCTGAGGGACATTAGTGAACCAAATTGGTTTTTCCAACAATGGTTTCATGGTCATCAGTAGATTCTTTATTCCGGATATTTTTTATTGAATTCAAATTCCACCATTTGCCTTTGTAGGATTCAAACCTGGGTCCCCAGAACATTAGCTGAGTTTCTGGATTAATAGCCTAGCGATAATACCACCAGGCCATTGCCTCTCCTAATTTAGAAAGTGTTATTTTTATTTGTTTTTGGTGCATAGTGAATAATCTTACTTTTACCTATATCAGTATTCATTGCCACAGTTATGTCCATTCGATCAATCTATTAATAGCTCTTTGTAATTTTATGCTTCCATCCACACATTTGCAATACCAACTTATCTTTGCTCCATAACCAAACACTGATATGTAGTATTTTATCTCATTGCCTAAGTTGTTAATATGTACAGTGAATAGTTGAGACCTCAACACATACTTTTGCAGGACACCACTGATCACACCTTATCAATTAATATCATAGAATCTCTACAGTGCAGAAGGAGGCCATTCGGCCCAGTGAGTCTGCACCGACCACAATCCCACCCAGGCCCTATTCCCATAACCCCACGTATTTTCCCTGCTAATCCCCTGACACTAGGGTCAATTTAGCATGGCCAATCAACCTAACCCACACATCTTTCGACTGTAGGAGGAAACCAGAGCACCCGGAGGAAACCCACGCAGACACGGGGAGAAAGTGCAAACTCCGCACAGTGACCTGAGGCTGGAATTGAACCCGGGTCTCTGGCGCTGTGAGGCAACAGTGCTAACCACTGTGCCACCGTGCCGCCCGTAATATACCTGCCTATTATCCTGACATTATTGTCTCTTGCTGCTCAGCCAATTTCCAACCAGGTCAATAATTTGCCTTCAATGCAATAAGCTACAACTTGAGCTGAACTTATAATGAGGGACATTATCTTGAAGCCCAGATAAATAACATCCATTCCCACGTCCACTTCTTCGGTCACTTCAAAAACTTCAATTAGGGTTGTTAGGCATGACTGACTCTTTACAAATTCATGCTGGCTCTTTCTGATCAGTAGAACATTTTCATTGGATAAAAGCAAATTACTGCAGATGCTGCAACATTTGGAATGCTTTTGGAACATTTTCATTGTGTGTTCACTTACTCTGCATATAATTATAGACTCCCAGAATGTCCTGCTCAACTTTCCCATTGAAATAAATAGTTCCCGAATAGAGAGAACTTTGAAAGATTCAGGGTATCTGCAATATTCTAAGCTACTTCTTTTAAAACACTGGGATAGAAACTAGCTGATCCTGGGGATTTGTCACTGCTTAGTGCCATTATTTTCTTCATTACTATTCTATTGCTTGCGTTAATTTTGATAAGTCCTTCATTCAATATTAATTTCATTATTTTTCTGGCATACTATCCTCTTCCTCTACTGTAATTACTGATTCAACATGTATGCCATTTCCTTATTTTATTTACAATATCAAAAATCTTTACAGTGCAGAAGGAAGCCATTCAGCCCTTTGAATCTGCGCTGGCTCTAAAAGAGCATTCCACCAAGTTCCATTCCTCTTATCCCTGTAACCTTGCACATTCTTCCTTTTCAAATAACAATCCAATTCCCTTTTGAATACTTTGTTCATCTCTGCCTCTACCACCCTTTCAGGAAATTTGTTCCAGAATCCAATCGCCCTCTGGTGATAAACTATTTTCCTCACATCCCTTCTACTCCTTCTGCCAATTATTTTGAATCTGTGCCCTCTAGTTCTTGATGCTCTCTTGAGGGGAAACAGTTTCTCACTACTTATCCTGTCCATACCCCTCAGGGCCTCGAATGCCACTATCAAGTCTCCTCTTAGCCGCCTTTTCTCTAAGGAAAACAGTTCCAACGTCTCCATTCTATCCACATAGCTACAGTTCTTTATCCCTGGAATCATTACTGTGAATCTACTCTGTACCCTCTCCAATGCGTTCACATCCTTCCTCAAGCATGGCACCCAGAACTGGACGCAGTATTCCCGATGAGGCCTAACTGTTGTCTTAAAGAAGTTCAACGTAAACTCCTTAATCTTGTACTCAGCGCCCCTATTAAGAAAGCCAAAGAATCTATATACTTTTTAAACTGCTCTCTCAAAATGCTTTGCCGTCTTCAATGAATTATGCACATATACACTGAAATCCCGCTGGTCCTTCATCTCCTTTAGATTTTCTCCTTTTATATTGTCTTTCCACATTCTGCCTGCCAAAATGAATCACCTCACATTGAACTTTATCTGCCACTTGTCTGCCCAATTCACAAACATGCCTATGTTCTACTGAAGTTCAAGATTATTCTTATCACTGTTGACAACATTTCATAGAGTCAAAGTTTCCAATCTTCGTATCATCTTTAAATTTTGAATTTATGCCTTGAACACCACAGTCTAGGTCAGTAATATATATCAGGAAGAGCAAGGATCTCAACACTGACCCCTGGGAAACTCCACAACAAACCTTCCTCCAATCTGAAAAACAACTATTGATAACAACCATTATCAATTTTCAAGTGGCCCATATTGCTACTGACCACCCTTTTTTTCGTAATAAAATTGGAGCTTTTCTTCTGTAGTTTTTGATATGCTTTGCATGCTTCTTTTCATCCTTTATTTTTGTTTTACTTGACATCACACTGCTTTTACTACATGCAGCAGTATTTTGATGGTATCAGGCAGGAACTTTCAACAGTTAATTGGGGGAGTCTGTGGGAAGGCAAAGGGATGTTTGGTAAGTGGGTAGCTTTCAAAAGTGTGTTAACCAGGGTTCAGGGTAAGCACATTCCTCTCAGAGTGAAAGGCAGAAGTTGGGGACCCTGGATGATTTGGGATATTGAGGCCCTGGTCAAGAAGGAGAAGGAGGCACATGACATGCATAGGCAGCTGGGATCAAGTGAATCCCTTGAAGAGTATAGGGGGTATAGAAGTAGAGTTAAGAGAGAAATCAGGAGGGCAAAAAGGGGACACGAGATTGTTTTGGCAGATAAGGCGAAGGTGAATCCAAAGAGCTTCTACAAATACATGAAGTGCAGAAGAGTAACAAATGAGAGAGTAGGGCCTCTTAAGGATGAACAAGGTCATCCTTGTGCGGATCCACAAGAGATGGGTGAAATGAATATTTACTGTTGAGAAAAGCATGGAAATAAGGGAACTTGGGGAAATAAATGTCTTGAGGAGTGTACATTTTACAGAGAAAGAGGTGCTGGAAGTCTTAAAGCGCATCAAGGTCGATAAAACCCCGGGACCTGATGAAGTGTATCCCAGGACATTGTGGGAGGGTAGGGAGGAAATTGCGGGTCCCCTAGCAGAGATATTTGAATCATCGATAGTCACGGTTGAGGTGCCTGAAGATTGGAGGGTAGCAAATGTTTTGCCTTTGTTTAAAAAGGGCTGCAGGGAAAAGCATGGGAACTACAGGCCAGTGAGCCTCATATCTGTGGTGGGTAAGTTATTGGAAGATATTTTGAGAGACAGGATCTACAGGCATTTAGAGACGCAAGGACTGATTAGGGACAGTCAGCATGGCTTTGTGAGTGGAAAATCATGTCTCTCAAATTTGATTGAGTTTTTTGAAGGGGTAACCAAGAAGGTAGATGAGGGCAGTTGATGTTGTCTACATGGGCTTTAGCAAGGCCTTTGACAAGGTACCGCATGGTAGGTTGTTGCATAAGGTTAAATCTCACGGGATCCAGGGTGAGGTATCTAAATGGATACAAAATTAACTTCTTGACAGAAGCCAGAGTGTAGAGAGTTGTTTTTCAGACTAGAGGCCTGTGACCAGTGGTGTGCCTCAGGGATCAGTGCTGGGTCCACAGTTATTTGTCATTTATATTAATGATTTGGATAAGAATATAGGAGGCATGGTTAGTAAGTTTGCAGATGACACCAAGATTGGTGGATAGTGAAGAAATTTATGTCCGATTGCAATGGGATCTTGATCAATTGGGCCAGTGGGCTGACGAATGGCAGATGGAGTTTAATTTAGACAAATGCGAGGTAATGCATTTTGGTAGATTGAACCAGGGCAGGACTTACTCAGTTAATGGTAGGGCATTGGGGAGAGTTACAGAACAAAGAGATCTAGGGGTACATGTTCATAGCTCCTTGAAAGTGCAGTCACAGGTGGACAGAGTGGTGAAGAAGGCATTCAGCATGCTTGGTTTCATTGGTCAGAATATTGAACACAGGAGTTGGAATGTCTTGTTGAAGTTGTACAAAACATTGGTACGGCCACACTTGGAATACTGTGTGCAATTCTGGTCATCCTATTATAGAAAGGATATGATTAAACTAGAAAGAGTGCAGAAAAGATTTACTAGGATGCTACCGGGACTTGATGGTTTGAGTTATAAGGAGGGGCTGGTTAGACTGGGACTTTTTTCTCTGGAGCGTAGAAGGCTGAGGGGTGATCTTATTATTTTATAGACCTCTATGAGGGCATAGATCAGCTAGATAGTCAATATCTTTTCCCAAAGTTAGAGGAGTCTAAAACTAGAGGGCATAGGTTTATGGTGAGAGGGGAGAGATACCAGAGGGGCAATTCTTTCATGCAGAGGGTGATGAGTGTCTGGAACATGCTGCCAGAGGTAATAGTAGAGGCGGGTACAATTTTGTCTTTTAGAAAGCATTTCAACAGTTACATGGGTAAGGTGGGTATAGAGGGATATGGGGAAAATGCGGGCAATTGGGATTAGCTGAGGGGTTTAAAAAAAAGGGTGGCATGGACAGGTTGGGCTGAAAGGCCTGTTTCCATACTGTAAACCTCTATGACTCTATGCAAAAGGGGCGGCACAGTGGCTCAGTGATGAGCACTGCTGCCTCACAGCTCCAGGGACCCGGGTTCGATTCCGGGCTTGGGTGTCTGTCTGTGCAGAGTGTGCACGTTCTCCCCGTGTCTGCGTGGGTTTCCTCCAGGTGCTCCAATTTCCTCCCCAGTTCGAAAGACGTGCTGGTTAGGTGCATTGGCCATGCTAATTCATCCTCAGTGTACCCAAATAGGCACTGGAGTGTGGCGACTAGGGGATTTTCACAGTAACTTCATTGCAATGTTAATGTAAGCCTACTTGTGATACTAATAAATAAACTTTAATGCTTGTCTAATTTTGGCATTTATATATTTACTGCTTTCTTGTGGCTGCCAGGGTGATTATACACAACTCCCACGACAATCTCAAATCCTTTAGTAAATGGCTTCACATCAACTGGTTTCAGCATTATAGGAATTGACAGTAAGAATGGGCTGGCTGTGTAGATAACATTGGACCTGTGGTGTCTTGTACCTGCATAGCAGCAGGTCCACAAGATATCACTTTGTCCTCATCTCCTCCATATTTGGTTACCTTTGGCCTCAGCAAAAGATCCACAATAAAATTAAAATTAGTATAGTAATAATATTCCCAGCAAATTGGGAGACTCTTTTTAACAAATAAAAATATATGTTGAATTGACAGATAACTTGCTGGGGCATGCAACCTTTTTAGGAGTTGAAAGTGGTGGTTTTAAACAGTTAAATGCTCTGAAATGTTATAACTTCTTGGTTTAGCTTGGTTTATTTATTACTGTCACAAGTAGGTTTATATTAACACTGCAATGAAGTGACTGTGAAAATCCCCTAGTCGCCACACTCCAGCACCTCTTCTGTTACACTGAGGGAGAATTTAGCATGGCCAATGCAACTAACCAGCACATCTTTCGGACTGTGGAAGGAAACTGGAGCACCCAGAGGAAAGCCACGCAGACACAGGGAGACCGTGCAGACTCCACACAGGCAGTGATCGAAGCCAGGAATTGAACCCGGGTCCCTGGCGCTATGAGGCAGCAGTGCTAACCACTGTGCCACCAAGAGTTGCATATACACAACACAGCCAAACTTAACATGTCATGAAAGAGAAATGTACAGTCCCCCAACAGAATCACTGGGACATTTCAGCCTCTACTTGTGACAGAGATGCATTCCACACCCATGGTTCGATATTGCGCAGAGTGATATTAGTAACAAACACATATAACATTTGAAATGTGAAGGTGTTAATTTATTTATTAAATGGATTAAGAAGTCTGTTAGTAACATGATTCAGCAAAATTCCAATCGTGGTATTCTATGTCAGACAAGTTGCTCCTATTTCCCGTTTTGCAACAAATGTGGTCAGTTAACTGAGGTGAAAGACAAAAAAAAGACTTCATTTATGTCGAACCTTTCACAACCTCAGGACATCCCACAGAACTTTATAGCAAAGTCAGCATTTCTGAAGCAGTCAATGCTGCAATGTAGGAAATGCAGTAGTCAGTTTGTGTATAGCTTAATTCCACATGCAGCAATTAAATAACCACTCCTTCAGTTTGTTTTGGTGTTGGGTTGAGAAATAAATATTGGGCAGAACACCAGAAAGATCTCCCCTTCCCTTCATAGTTAAATATCGTGACAGTTTTCAAAGGGAAATGAAAATATTTCGTACCTGTCAAGGATACATTTCTGAAATTTGGGGGCATGGTACACATCAATTTAAATGTGTAGAAAAGCACCTGCAGATATCGTCAAATCACCTATATCTCTGTTCTAGACCAATAACACACATTTGAAAAATGATCCCTTTGATATTTAAGCACTGACATAACACATTCTTTTTTTTTATACTTTTCCAATTCAATCAAATCAAATCCAATTCAGAGTCTCAACAAGTTGAGACATTTCAGATCCAGGCTGACAAGACAGGACGGGAGACCAAAACCACCCTGTCCTAGGCCTGATCTACATGAGTCAAGCTGATTGGAGAAGGGGGAGGATCCTCCTCCAAGTCTTGAGCTCATTTGCATCTTAGCCAAAAGGCCGAGATGCCGCTTTTAAAAATTGCCTCATATGAAACATATGAAGCCTCAGCGTAACCCAATGACCTCAACATCAGGAAAAAGATACAAATGTATGAGATCACATCCAATCGACTCGAGTACAGCTTCTTCCCTGCTGCCATCAGACTTTTGAATGGACCTACCTCGCACTAAGTTGATCTTTCTCTACACCCTAGTTATGACCGTAACACTACATTCTGCACTCTGTCCTTTCCTCATCTATGTACGGTATGCTTTGCATAGCGCACAAGAAACAATACTTTTCACTGTATACGAATACATGTGACAATAATAAATCAAATCAAAATACAGTGAAAAGTATCATTTCTTGTGCACTATACAAAGCATACCATACATAGATAAGGGAAGGAGAGAGTGCAGAATGTAGTGTTATAGTCATAGCTAGGGTTTACGAGAAAGATCAACTTAATGTGAGATAGGTCCATTCAAAAGTCTGAGGGCAGCTGGGAAGAAGCTGTCCTTGAGTCAGTTGGTATGTGTCCTCAGACTTTTATGTGTTTTTCCCAATGGAAGAAGGTGGAAGAGAGTATGGCTGGGGTGCGTGGGGTCCTTTATTATGCTGGCTGCTTTCCGAGGCAGTGGGAAGTGTAGACAGAGTCAATGGATGGGAGGCTGGTTTGCGTGATGGACAGGGCTTCATTCGCGACCCTTTGTAGTTTCTTGCAGTCTTGGTCAGAGCAGGAGCTATACCAAGCTGTGATACAACCAGAAAGAATGCTTTCTGAAGTGTATCTGTATAAGTTGGTGAAAGTCGTAGCGGACATGCTGAATTTCCTTAGTCTTCTGCGTAAACCAATATATGTGACAATCATAGATCAAATCAAATCACAAAGAATGACAACTTGAGTTCGGTATCAAAGACTTACAAACATATATATTATTGTTTGTGAGGTCTTGCTGTGCATAAATTGGCTGTAATATTTCCAATCATACAAAACAAATCACAATTCATAGAAGTGTTTTCTGAAGTTTTTGTAATCACAGAATCCCTGCAGTGCAGAAGGAAGCCACCAACTCTTTGACAGAGTATTTTATCCAGGCCCTCTGTCCCGCACCCCCCCTGCCCCCCCCCCTCCCCCCCCCCCTCCTATCCCTGTGATCCCGCGCGTTTACCATGGCTAATCCATCTAATCTACACATCTTTGGGCACTAAGGGGCAATTTAGCATGGCTAATCCACTTAACCTGCACATCTTTGGACTGTGGGAGGAAACCGGAGCATCTGGAGGAAACTCACGCAGACACATGGAGAACGTGCAAACTCCACACAGACAGTCACCCAAGGCTGGAATTGAATGCGGGCCCCTGGCCCTGTGATGCCACGGTGCTAACCAGTGTGTCACCGTGCTGCCCAAATTAATTGGTTGTAACATTCTTAAGTGGCATAAATAGTGTGTGTAACATTTTTCCCAAGTTTCCTTAACTCTTCCTTCAAAGTTACTAATTTCCACCAAAGTCTACCCATACCCTCTCCAAAATATCACTGCAGTTTCTTGTTGAAACAACAAATTCATGGGAGCAATTGGGAAGAATACCAACCCAACCAACTGATTTGTCAAAATCCAATTGGTTTACCTGTCTTTGCTTGTATGACGACTGATTATGGGGTATCAGTGGCATATAACATCTTAACTACTCATTTACATTGTGCACTACACCCAGAGAAACCATGTGTGATTAGCATTGCACAAACATGTATCATAGTCCGGAGAATGTTTCTTAATAACTGTTTTAGATTGTAGCCCATTATTACATGTGCAAAAAAACATGCACAGGTGGTCAGACAACAACAAACCCTTAAACCTCTGCCACTGTAATTAAGATAATAATAGATGGCTAGCAGTGAGACAAAACAAGGAGTGAATGAAGAGGTTACGATTGCAACCCATCGCAAAAGTGATTTTTGACACCACAAAATTAAATTTCTGTCCAAAAATAGAGGTTGTGATATCCCAGCTATTCTGTAAGGAGATAGTAGCAGTACCTTCAGCAGAATAGTCGTCACAGTGGAACCTGGTGGTTTCTCAATCAGTGGAATTTTCATCCAATCCTTACAAAGTAAATTTTGGGTAGAATTTCTACTCCTGTGTCTAGGCTGCTACCTGACATTATAACGGAGTGGAGACATTCTAGCTCAGACGAGGCACATATAGACCCCATCAGGGTAAAACCAGGAAAGATCATGGCTATAGTTGGTGGTTGGTATGGAATTGGGATTTTGAAATGCAATGAAAATGAACAGGCAGAGGCTGGATGAGCTACAACAGTTTGTCCACCTTGACCCCTCAGACACTCCACCATCCAAGGGCCTCAGAATCAGAGGTATGATGGAATTATGTATAACTGCCAATTTGCTGCAGTGCCAAAACACTCAAGAAGCTCAAGACTACCGAAGACAATGCATCTCACTTGATTGGTGTCCTTACCACTGCAATCAATAACCAATCCTTTCAGCATTGGTGCCCTGTGGCATATGGGATGCACTGCAGCAACTTACCAAGTCTACTGATAACACATCTCCCGGCCACATGAGCTCTGAATAGGCCAAAGCAACTAATAATGGGGGATACCATCACCTCCAAGTTCATTTCCATATCCCATACCATTTTTTCAGGAACGTTGATCCTTCATTGGCATTAGAGCAATGTCCTGGAATTTTCCACCTTATATATTATTGTGGAGGACCATCACTGCAACCACTGTTGCAGTTCACGGAGAAGGTCCTGACCACTTTCTCAGGGCACCGAGGGATAGGTAACAATTGCAATTCTTCCACCATTGCCCATTCTGTGGGTGGGATTTGACAGCCTCGCTCGTCCTGATACCATAAAATCCTGCCCGAGATCAACGGACCTTCCCATTGTCCGCCCTTCGCCTGCTCCGATTCCCGTGGCGGATGGGACAGTAAAATTCCGGCCCATATCTGCAAGTAGTTTTCTATCCATTTAAATAGATGTTTCACAAGAACAAAGTTCAGAATGACCTCTGAGGGTTCACAACCCTTTAAGTTTCCACTGTTATTACAGAGGCAAATGTTCCATCAATTTTTCGCAAATAACCAAAGTCTCGTCAATACAAGACACAAGTGAGAGGTGATCAATGCCAAGCTGTTCCAAAGAACTGCTTCTTCTTTTCTGCCAAAATCTCTTTTCCACTCAACATCTCTTAAATCCCATTTTATCTAAGACTGCTCCCACAAGGGCTGTCTGAACATATCTATTACAGTATTGGACACAAATTAAGATAACATTGAGTATCACTGAGAAAAGAAACATGCTGCCAAAGCTTTTTTGCCTTGCATTCATCAAGACAGATGCAAGAATGCCCAATTTAAAAGAGAGCAAACATTTATCCTGCTTGAGAAAAGGATGCTGATTGTTTGGCAAGCCAACTCTGATTGGTTGAGGCATTGCTACGGAGAATGCACGAGGGAGCTACTACAGAACCATAGAAAAACTACGAACAGCAACAGGCCATTCAGCCCATTGGGTCTGCTTTGACCACAAAAGAGAGTAAAATTCATTTTTATCTCACTCTCCAGCACCTGGAACATAGCCTTGCAGGCTGCAGCACTTTAGATGCCGATCCATCTATTTTTTAAATGAGTTGTGCACTTCAGCCAGCAACTTAGGCAGTCAATTCCAGATGCCCACCACCCTTTGGGTGAAAAGATTTTCCTCATATCTCCTCTAATCCTTCTACCAATGCCCTTATGTCTATGCCCCCTGACAATTGATCCCTCAACTAGGGGAAACCAGTTTCTATCCTATCTAGGCCCTTCATAATTTATTACCCCTTAGCCTCTTCTATTCTAAGGAAAACAATCCGAGCCAGTTCAATCTCTTCTCATAGCTGCAATTTTCAAGCCCTAGCATCATTCTTGTAAATCCCCTTTGCGCCCTCTCCACAGCAATGATATCCTTCCAGTGCCGTGTGCTTTTGTTTAATTCAAAGAGGGCGCAATGCCTGGACAAATTCCTTTTGCCTGCAGGGCACAGGTCCTTACATCTGAATATATACAGCTTCTAACAAGCGGAAGTGAGCTACATTGCGAGCCCAACTGATCATTTTAAATTGGTTGCCGATGTAATTCTTGGCACACTCAGGATTGTTCAGCAAGTGCTGCCCAATCACAGAATCATAGCTAATGTTAGACACCTGTCCTCTAATGGAAAGAAGAAGCATGAAACAGCCAGCCTATTCCTAAATTGACTTGCCACTTCTTCATCCATGTCGCCACATTGACGTGAAGGTGGCAGTACAATTGTGCCATTAGCAAAATGCAACAACAACTTCCTTTCTGTATAGCACCTTGAAAATAACCCATTGAGATTCTCGGCTGTAAATTTGTCATCAGGTCACAGATAAACATTGGAGCTGGAGTAGACCATTCTGTCCTTCTGATCTATTCGGCCATTTAGTATGATCATGGATGATGCTCTGTCTCAACACCACAATTCTGCGCACACCCTATACTTTTTGTCATGTTAAAACAGGTGCCTAAAAAGTGAGGGGGGTATTCTGTGGTGCAGCTTAAAGGAGAATTGAAGAGGAATGCTTTATTGATATCCTTTCATCATAGAATCCCTACAGTGCAGAAGGAAGCCATTCGGCCCTTCGAGCCTACACCAACCAGAATCCCACCCAGACCCTATTCCCGTAACCCCACATATTTACCCTGCTAATCCCCTGGCACGAGGGTCAATTTAGCATAGCCAATCAACCTAACCCACACATCTTTGGACTGTGGGAGGAAACGAGGAAACCCACGCAGACACAGGGAGAATGTGCAAACTCCACACAGACAGTGATCCGAGGCTGGAATTGAACCCGGGTCCTTGGCGCTGTGAGGCAGCAGTGCTAACCACTTTATTGATATAATTCCTAGATAAGTATGATGATATACATAGAAGTTAGGTGCAGGAGTAGGCCATTCAGCCTTCTGAGCCTACTCCACCATTCAATATGATCATAGCTGATCCTCTATCTCAATGTCATATTCCCAATTTCACCCCATACCCCTTGATGCCATTAAAATCTATGTGTGCAAATAGAGTTATATAATTAGAGAACAAAACATCAACATGCACGTTCCCCTTTCATCCTAGTTTTCCCTACACCTCCACTTTCTCAGAAGACTCAGGAAATTTGGCATGCCCACTATGACTCTCACCAACTTTCACAGATGCACCATAGAAAGCATTCTTTCTGGTTGTATCACAGCTTGATATGGCTCCTGCTCTGCCCAAGACCACGAGAAATGACAAAGTATTTTGAACGAAGCCCTGTTCAGCATGTAAATCAACCTCCCATCCATTGACTCTGTCTATACTTCCCTCTGCCTCGGAAAAGCAGCCAGCATATCCAAGGACCCCACTCGTCCCGAACATACTGTCTTCCACCTTCTTCTGTCAGGGAAAAGATGCAAAAGTCTGAGGTCACGTACCAACTGACTCAAGAACAGCTTCTTCCCTGCTGCCATCAGACTTTTGAATGGACCTACCTCGTATTAAGTTGGTCTTTCTCTACACCCTAGCTATGACTGTCACACTACATTCTGCACTCTCTCCTTTCCTTATCTATGTACAGTATGCTTTGTATAGCGCGCAAGAAACAATACTTTTCACTGTATACCAATACATGTGACAATAGTAAATCAAATCAAAGAGAAGTTTGGGGGCTACAACTTATAGCAAAGGGGAGCTTTGGTTGTCTCGTTGAAGTTGCACACATTGCAATCTGCCTACTTAGTCGTTTGTCCAAGAAGAGAAACAAACACTGAAACTTTTAGGGGGGTTGTGGGGCGCACTGGAGTCCAGTGACTTCCCAATTGCTGCCTGGCATCCCGCTGAAGAGTAAACTACTTATGTTACCAAAGAAAATCAGGGCCACGGCGCAAAGTTTTGTGCAAAAACTTTTTGCCAACTGAACTCACCGAATAGCGACAATACACCGCACGCAGTCCACATAATCAGCGCCATCCCCACCGTCCCGGTGTGTTTCAGGATCCCCTTGGGAGAGATGAAGATGCCAGCGCCGATAATCGTCCCGATTATAATCGATATGCCTCTCAGCAGCGTGACTTTCTTCTTGAGGACCACCTTGTTGGGGGGACGTTGGCTTGGCTGCCGGGCGCCCGCATCTGCGGGTTGCACGAAGCCGTTGGTGGCCGCATTGAGGTGGACCCGGCCGGAGACAGTGGGCAGAGCACTGCTGGACATACTGCTCAAAGTCACTGGCTCACACCAGCTAAGTGACCGAATGTGATCCTCCTGAATGATCCACGACTCTGTGTGAGTTTGCGGGTGCTGTGTCCAGAGGCAGGTGTGCTTTAAGCCGGGCTCTTGAAACTACCACTCATTTCACTCTGATTACCTGTGTGTGTCTCTGTCTATACATCAGGCTGCGTGTCGGCTTGACTCTGTCTGCCTGTACATCTGTCTTACTGCTGCACCAAAAGTAACAAGTCGGCTTCCGCCGGCTCTTTATCCAGCCTCGGGCAAACAAACACTTAATTGATGTCACTACCCGGGATGTGTTGCATCAGCCAGAGAACATTACTCACCACTGAACCATACCTAGGGTGCTTTGGCAACCCAATCCTTTCAAACATTTTCGGTGACTTTGCTTTTCTCTTCCTATTTGTGTTTCACTCCCTTTTGGTCTCTATCCCTCTTTCTCCACCTGCCCCCCCCCCCCCCCCACCCCCCCCACACACACACACACAACTATCTGTAAAGAGCAAATTCAAATACAACTTCAGATATTCAACCTTTATCAGTAGCCACCTGAAGTTTACTCAAAGGGGACAGCAGCCGATGGTCGTATGGAGGGTGGCACAATGGCACAACGGGTTAGCGCTGTTGCCTCACAGCGCCAGGGACGTGGGTTCAATTCCAGCCTCGGGTGACTGTCCGTGTGGAGTTTGCATATTCTGCGGTGTCTGCGTGGGTTTCCCCTGGGTGCTCCAGTTTCCTTCCACACTCCCAATGATGTGTGGGTTAGGTTGATTGGCCATGTTAAATTGCCCCTTAGTGTCAGGGGGATTAGCAAGGTTGAATACATGGGGATAGGGTGGGATTGTTGTCAGTGCAGGCTCGAGTGGCAGAATGGCCTCCTTCTGCACTGTCGGGATTCTATGTTGTCTGGGACTATGGCGACTTTACCTTTTACTTTATTTCTTTACAGATACTGGCTGAGCAGCTCTGATTTAATTAATTCAACTTCTCCAGCTTTTGGCTTTCTTTTCCTCCTCTTGTTTTCTGTACACAAGCACACTGTGGCGCTCAAGTTTACTGTGACACACATATTATTGGAACTGTTCACACAAATAATGACTCAATACACAAACAAAATCAAACAGAGCTTCTGCTCTTGAAAACCCAGGAACCTGATGTCCCGGCTTCAATTGTTCAGCTGGTAGAAAAGTTTTAAAGTTTATTTATTACTGTCGCAAGTAGGCTTACAGTAACACTGCAATGAAGTTACTGTGAAAATCCCCTAGTTGCCACACTCTGACGCCTGTTCAGGCTACACTGAGGGAGAATTTAGCACGGCCGATGCACCTAACCAGTACGTCTTTGGGAGGAAACTGGAGCGCCCGGAGGGAACCCACACAGACACGGGGAGAACGTACAGATGCCGCACAGACAGTGACCCAAGCCGGGAATCGAACCCAGGTCCCTGGCGCTGTGAGGCAGCAGTGCTAACCACTGTGCCGCCCATAAAATTGGCCTGCCCCCTCTGAGAATTGAACTCAGGACCTTCAGATTATGAGACTGGCGCTTTGCCTACTGTGCTAGGAAGGCACACCCATTTCCTGATTGGAAACCCACGCTCATCTAAAATTCTGCTGCTCAGATCCCATCCCACATCGAATCTTACTCACCCGACACTCCAGTCCTTCCTGAAAAAATGAACCATTGATTCTGAAGTGTTCACTCTCTTGCTCCCTCCACTCATGCTGCCACATCTGCTGAGGATCTCCAGCATTCTCTATTGTTATTCCTTGCCGAGCAACCTTGACTCTCCAATGGCAGGTCCTTGGCTGCGTCTCCTCATGCGTCACACCGAAACGGGGACCCACGTAACCCCAGGCAGGAGCTTCTAAGGGAGGGTTTGTCAAAACCGTGTGCGGGTTGCAGGGATGCTAAAAATGGGTCACCAAGTATCCTGTTTAAAAAAACATGGATGTTCCGAGGTTCTTTTCAAAACATGGCGAGATGCTCTGTGATCCAGTTCAAAAGAAAAGCAGGATGTTCTGTTTGTGGCGCGCATTTTGTACAAGGTGGGTGGGACAATGCAGATCTCTCGACTCAGACAATGAAATAGCCAGCCTGAAGAAAAAGGCTTAGCATTGCCTGATAGAATTTAAGTTTTGTACACTGGAATCATAGAATCATTGATCTACAGTGTAGAAGGAGGCCATTTGGCTCATCGAGTCTGCACCGACCACAATCCCACCCAGGCCCTATTCCCATGACCATATGCATTTACCCTAGCTAGCCCCCCTGACACCATGAGGCAATTTAGCATGGCCAATTCATAGAATCATAGAATCATAGAAACCCTACAGTGCAGAAGGAGGCCATTCGGCCCATCGAGTCTGCACCGACCACAATCCCACCCAGGCCCTACCCCCACATATTTACCCACTAATCTACGCATCCCAGGATTCTAAGGGGCAATTTTTAACCTGGCCAATCAACCTAACCTGCACATCTTTGGATTAACTGTGGACTGTGGGAGGAAACCGGAGCACCCAGAGGAAACCCACGCAGACACGGGGAGAATGTTCAAACTCCACGCAGACAGTGACCCAAACTGGGAATTGAACCTGGGTTCCTGGTGCGGTGAGGCAGCAGTGCTAACCACTGTTAATGGAAAAAGTAAGGAGGTGTATCTTTAAATGTGCAGTAAATGCTGTTTAGATTGTGACTATTGCAGCATTTTAAAGTTTCAGCCTCATCATCTTGAGGGCGACGATCTGCGAGGGCTATATGGAGGCTCAGTGCAGTTTACTGGTTCCGGAAACTGAGAAATCAGCTACTTTCTGTGCTGAACCTGCCAGCAGGCCAGGCCTGGGAGAAGGAGATGGAAGGAGGTGATCCTGGAGTGGGGGTCAGGTGTGGATCAAGGGTTAGCATTGCTGGCTCACAGCGCCAGGGACCCGGGTTCGATTCCCGGCTTGCATCACTGTCTGTGCGGAGTCTGCATGTCCTCCCCATGTCTGCGTGGGTTTCCTCCCGATGCACCAGTTTCCTCCCACAGTCCAAAAGATGTGCTAGTCAGGTGGATAGGCCATGCTAAATTCTCCGTCAGTGCTGGCCATGTCATTGTCTGAGTCGAGAGATCTGCATTGTCCCACTCACCTTGTACAAAATGCGCGTCATAAACAGAAAATCCTGCTTTTCTTTTGAACTGGATCACAGAACATCTCGCCATGTTTTGAAAAGGACCTCGGAACCTCCATGTTTTTTTAAACAGGGTACTTGGCGACTCATTTTCAGCATCTCTGCAGCTCGGAGTGTGGCAACTAGGGGATTTTCACAGTAACTTCATTGCAGTGTTAATCTACGTCTACTTGTGACACTAATAAACAAACTTTAAAACTTTTTAAAATTCCACAATGGAAAATTTTCCTGGGCAGTTTATTGAATAGCCTCCAGCAGTCCCTGTACAGTTAAGCTGCTAAAGTTTTTCTTTTTTTTTGCAGAGCCAGGAGAAGGGCAAGCATTGCTCTAGGTCCCGCAGTGATGATGCAGCCCACTCGAGTCCTGGCGGGCTCCCTGCTACACCACAGGGACTGCAGTGGTTCAAGAGGACAGCACACCACAACCTTCTCAAGGTCAATTAGGGATGGGCAATAAATGTCCAAGCCAGCGACACCCACAATCCATGAACGAATAAAGAAAAATATAAATGTGACCTGCCTGGAGGCCTACTCTCCACACCATTGAGTGACTATGATCTGTTTGATTTTCCAGAGGTTGGCTGCCAATTCCTGCCCACCTCCCATTCGGAAAAGACTGGAAGAAAACTTATGGCATGCTAATGTAAAGTAGCCTGGACCTGATTCCTGCACCAACAAGACTTATCCCACCCCTACCCCCACCAGAGTTAAAATTAGAGCTTTCATCTTTGGGAATACAAAAGCAGGGATGTACTTCTGAGGCTTTATAAAGCACTGGTTAGGCCCCATTTGGAGTACTGTGAGCAATTTTGGGCCCCACACCTCAGGAAGGACATACTGGCACTGGAGCAGGTCCAGCGGAGATTCACACGGATGATCCCAGGAATGGTAGGCCTGACATACGATGAACGTCTGAGGATCGTGGGATTATATTCATTGGAGTTTAGGAGGTTGAGGGGAGATCTGATAGAGACTTACAAGATAATGAACGGCTTAGATAGGATGGACGTAGGGAAGTTGTTTCCATTAGCAGGGGAGACTAGGACGCGGGGGCACAGCCTTAGAATAAAAGGGAGTCACTTTAGAACAGAGATGAGGAGAAATTTCTTCAGCCAGAGAGTGGTAGGTCTGTGGAATTCATTGCCACAGAGGGCTGTGGAGGCCGAGACGTTGAGCGTCTTCAAGACAGAAATTGATAAATTCTTGATTTCTCGAGGAATTAAGGGCTATGGGGAGAGAATGGGTAAATGGAGTTGAAATCAACTATGATTGAATGGTGGAGTGGACTCGATGGGCCGAATGGCCTTACTTCCGCTCCTATGTCTTATGGTCTTATTATGTTCGGCGCAGGTTGGATGAGAACTGAGAATCAAAGCAGGCCCCAGTTATATCAGGGCACCATTTCTTCTTCTTGTTATAAATTTACACACCACTTGTGGGTCCATTCTTGGCATGGAGCCCATTTTGAAATTCCTGAGATGCAAGCCCTAGTTGTGCCACTCATACCATTTAAATGTTCTGGATCATTGTATGGGATCAACGGCGAATCTAAGGTTAGAGCAGAGAACTGCCCCTAAAAGTTGGAACTCAAGGCCATTGTCTCACAAATCTTTAGATATGCTGGTGTTATTTTTAAGTTTGGTGCAGGGTAGTATCGTGGTGGAGTTATTTGCTCAATTATTGTAGAGCTTCCCGAATGATAAGCTCATAAGTTCATAAGATATAGGAGCAGAATTAGGCCCTTCGGCCCATCGAGTCTGCTCTGCCATTCGATCATGGCTGATATGCTCCTCATCCCTATTTTCCTGCCTTCTCCCCATAACCCTTCAACCCATTACCAATTAAAAATCTGTCTAATTCTTCCTTAAATTTACTCACTGTCCCAGCATCTGCACACTTTGGGGTTGCGAATTCCACAGATGCACAACCCTTTGGGAGAAGTAGTTCCTCCTCAACTCTGTTTTAAATTGATTGTCTCCACTACTAAATATTTATTTTATTTTCAAATGTATTCATTTATTCGTTTATTTATTTACTTATTTATTTATTAGTGTCACAACTGGCTTACATTAACACTGCAATGAAATACTGTGAAAATCCTCCAGTCGCCACACTCCGGCGCCTGTTCGGGTACACTGAGGGAAAATTTAGCATGGCCAAAACATCTGACCAGCACATCTTTCAGACTGTGGGAGGAAACCGGAGCACCGGGAGGAAACCCACGCAGACACGGAGAGAACGTGCACACTCCGTACAGACAGTGACTTAAGCCAGGAATACGAACCCGGGCCCCGAGCACTGTGAGGCAGCAGTGCTGCCACCGTGCCAGCCTGTAAATAATCCAAATTATCGCTCTTTACTGAACGAAGAATGGAATGAACCTGTTTCTCAAATTGCTATACTGCAATGGTGACTACATTTCAAAGCACCAAAGCACTTTGGGACGTTCTCCAGTTACGTAAAGCACTACACACAGCTCTTGCTTTATTCCTTCTTTGTGATTATCTTTAAACAACTAATTATGAATTTAATTTAGTTACAGGGAGTGCTATTTTCTTGAAATGTTCTCAGCAAACCTTTTTGCTGTTTGGCGTAGGGAGAAGAACTTGTCCTTAGCATCATAATATAGTCACCTGCATTTTACAGATTAAAATGACTTCTTAATTTAAAAAAACATGAAAACATTCATTAGGGAGATAGTGGTGTAGTGTTAATGTCAATGGAGTCGTAATCTAGAGGCCCAGGTGAAGTTCTGAGGATGTGGGTTCAAATCCCCTCATGGGAGCTGGTGGAATTTAAACTGAATTAATAAATCTGGAATTTAAAGCTTGCCTTGGTGTTGGTGACCATGGCAACTGTCATCAATTGTTGTAAAACCCATCTGGTTCGCTTCCCTTAACACTGCAATGAAGTTACTGTGAAAATCCCCTCTCCGGCCCCTGTTTGGGCACACTGAGGGAGAATTTAGCATGGCCAAAACATCCCCCTTCAGGGAAGGAAATCTGCCATCCTTTCCTGATGGCGCCTCCCTGCGACTCCAGACCCGCAGCAATGTGTTTGATTCTTAACTGCCCTCCAAAATGGCTGAGCAAGCTTCTCAATTCAAGGACAATTAGGGATGGGCAACAAATGCTGGCCTTTCCAGTGACGCCTACAACCCATAAAAGAATAAAACATAATTAAAAACTTCCATCTTGAGGCAATTCTCCTTGCTGCTGAGTGAAAATAGATAGACGTATAGGATGAGATTGTACATGAATAATTACATCCACTTAGAACCATGGAATCCCTTCAGTGCAGAACAAGGCCATTCGGCCCATTGAATCTGCACCAATCCTCAGAAAGAGCATCCCACCTATGCTCTCCCCTCCGCCCTTTCCCCGTAACCTCGTGCATTTACCATGGCTAATCCACCTAACCTATTACTGTCTCCTTTTCTATTCTTCTTCAATCAGAAAGCAGTGAAAGTCTATTTTGAGTGGATATGGGCTGTCAAGACCTGGAATAAATAAAGGTAGACCAAGTGCAGCTTCATTTTGATTTTTTCCAATCTCGACAACTGAATCAAGATGGGTATATCCATAACAGTCACAAATAGCGGAAACTTGGTCAGCAGTGAGTGGAGTGGAATGTCTGCTTTAACTGAGATTCATACCCAGATTTAGACATATCCCTGTCCTTGGAGAACTTGCAAGCGGGTGTGAATATCAGAAAAGCATGCACAACCTACTTCTCTTTTGCTTTGAAAAGAGAAGGCTGAAGGGATATCCGATGGAGGCCTTTAAAATTATGAAAGCTTTTGATAGAGTAGACACAGAGAGGGTGTTTCCATAGTTGGCAAGAACAAGAGTAGATCTATTGAGATGTATGGACACCAAGGAACCCAATAAGTAATTCAAAAGAAACTTGTTTACTAGGAGAGAGGTGAAAATGTGGAAATCACTATCTTAGGACATAGCTGAGGCAAATGGTATAGGTATATTTCAGGTCAGCATTTGGTAAAGAAAGGAATCGAGTTATGCAGATTTTTAAGTTTATTTATTAGTATCACAAGTAGGCTTACATTAACACTGCAATGAAGTTACTGTGAAAATCCCCTCGTCGCCACCTTTTTGGGTACACTGAGGGAGAATTTAGCATGGCCAATGCACCTAACCAGCATGTCTTTCGGATGGTGGGAGGAAACCTGAGCATCCGGAGGAAACCCATGCAGATCCAAGACCCAAGCCGGGAATCGAACCCAGGTCCCTGGCACTGTGAGGCAGCAGTGCTAACCACTGTGCCACCATGTCGCTAGGAGTACTGCCTCATGATGAGTTAGGGTGGGAGACTTGAATGGAGCATAAACACCAAGAGATTCGAGGATTGGTGGAAATCGATCCTTGGGCCTCATCAACTGTACTCAGGGTAAACAACTGGTGTTCAGCACATCACCACAGAAAGCTCGCCTAACAAGTGGTTTCTATTTTGGACCACCTGTGGCAGAGACACAGGTCTCCGGGAAACCTCAGAAGGGGATTTGGACTGGGTGATGAGAATGGGTGATCATGGTGCCTGTGGAGTTAGAGCGTCAATTCTGCTCCTGTGGCTTCTCAGAAAGCTTTCTTTCAAAAAAAAACATTTTTGTAACTCACTTTTCATGGGCGGCTCTAAGGATTGCAGAGGAACAGTGAGTTGGGCCAGGTTCAATTCGCCCATCACTAATTAATTTTACCAAAGGGCCCTTCAACAGGTCGGTAATTAACAAGCTGAAGGGTCCAATGCCTACAAATGTAGAAGTGAGACCAGCACCTGAATGGATGCTGACTGACCCATTACTAAACTGATAACACATTGCTCCTGTTTTGCACCAAGGAGTACAAGATTTCAACCCACACTGAGCCTATATGCTACTGTTTCCACTGCATGTTAGGTACGTGCATTCATGCTGGCCTTGGTATATATGATGTGGAGATGCCGGCGTTGGACTGGGGTAAACACAGTAAGGAGTTTAACAACACCAGGTTAAAGTCCAACAGGTTTATTTGGTAGCAAACGCCACTAGCTTTCGGAGCGGTGCTCCTTCGTCAGGTGAGTGAGATCTCCCACTCACCTGACGAAGGAGCAACGCTCCAAAAGCTAGTGGCGTTTGCAACCAAATAAACCTGTTGGACTTTAACCTGGTGTTGTTAGACTCCTTACTGTCTTGACATATATACACATTAGATGCATGCCTGGTAGTTGTGCCTGACATAAGCTTGTCATTTGGCTTCTAAGCACTTTAAAACGTTAGCCACAGAGCTGAGATTTAGCAACATATATAATGTAAAAGAAAGAAGTGGCATTTATAAAGCACTTGCCAAAATCTCAGAATGTCCCATTACTCCTTTCCAGCCAATAAAATACATTGAAATACAGAATTGTACTGTAGCAATTTAGGAAACAATTGTAACATCAAGCAATAACACCCATCTTGCATTACTTCCTGCATGTATTCTTTTGAAAGACATGTTTGTTACGTGTTCCCATGAAAGGACCAAATGTGCAATTTATTCACTTCTTTAATTTAGTTGTTAATATACATTAGGAAGTGGGAGATGTTCACAGTGCTGAGGAGGCCAGTCAGAAAACTGTGGGATGCAATCTAAAATTTATCCCACCATGTGGATTACCAACTTAGCAGTCTATGAAGAAATTTGAAGCATCACCCACTGTTATGCAAACAGATAAAAAAACAGATCAATGATGTTTATTGTTAGATCTCATTTATAATGTGGCTTGTCTTGTTTTGGGGCAAACGCCTCCTACAATCTCTTGGTGGCATGACCCCTCCCCCCCCCGAGGCGGGTAAACTGGGACATGCAAAGAGGAATTAAAAATAGACTGAAGTAACCTTCTGAAATTGCAATGTTTTCCTGTCAAACTCTTATTGACATAGCCAGGCATGAGTGAACTCATTCCGTACAGCCATAGTTTGACATGACTCAGAACATCACTGCTGATTTCAAATATAGGCTTGGATCTTCTGAGGATGAAAATCAGTGTCGGATTGCTGCCCTGCTTGAACATTCTCCCGACTCAACAATGCTCCGCATTTCTGAGCCTGACTTGCCCAGAAATGCACAGCGCAGCGTCTCTTAAAGAGCTCCATCACAGCAGAACCACGGAGAGACAGGACACGTCCCCCTTTTTACGGCACTAGCTGTCAAATGGTAACCTTTAAAGGTTCAGCTTGAATGTTAGCGAGTGGATGGAAGTGAATGGGTAGGCTGGTCGGATGGGTAGGTGAGTGAGATAAGTGCATAGTGCGACATTATTGTACCTTTAAGAGTTTTTTAAAAATCATGTTCTCTGCAGCTCTCATTGTTGCCTGTCTGTCTATAGGAGTCCTTTTATTGCTCCTTCAGTGCTTTAAATGGGGGTTGTTTATTTTTACTCTGGGTTGTTTTATAGCCCTGCATTGTTAGGAGGAAGGTCATGGGTTCTGGTCAGGGTTTTCCCTTCCTGGGGAATTAACGTTTTCATTTTCTGTTTTTGGCTGGTAGCAGTGTTCAGTTTAGAAGGGAGTGGACATCAGACTGAAAGCAGTATCTCTCTCTCTCTCTCCCTGGATTTTCGAAGTTCTGCTCGTTAGGTGAAAGTAAGGCTTATTGCCTTCCTGTTGTTGGCTTGACCAGAGTCTTTCCTTGGTGCTCTGGGAAGCTGTTCTGACTTCAAACGATCCTGAGTGTATCAAGAGAACTGCAGCATTCATCCAAAGAGTTCAGTTCCAGTCTCACATGAGCATTAGTCTTTGCTGTGTTAAATCTGTGGACGGATTTTGTTTATGGGATTGGCTTGTTTGGAACATCTTAGAGATCTTTATTAAGGGTTATACATTATTGTGGTCGTTTTGTTTGTAATTGATAAAAGTTATTGCTAATATTCTTACTATACATGTTAACTATATTCTTAAATAAACTTTGTTTGATAAAAGCTCCCTGGTGGGTCATTTGAATCATACCTGAAGTGAAACATATCATGCTTACCCTAGCCAAATTCATGGTGCAAAACCTATGATCCAGGTGGACTCCATAAAACGCTTCGGAGTTTCTGACCTGAACCATGACAGTAGGGTGGGAGAGATAGGTAAGTTGATAGGTAGGTGAGTGGGTGGGTAGAGTGGCAAGTGAGTGAGGTCAGTTGGGTGGGATAGGAGGGTGGTTTGGAGATCATTATGAGTGATTGAGGGCATCAGTCTTGCAGTTGCTCAGAATTTAGACTATGTTTTTTCTGTCTAACATTTCCTGGGTAACTATCCAGGTAAGTCCTTTGGAACTGTACCAAGTCTCCAACTCTACCTCAGAGTTGGAGACATTCATAGAGGATCCCAGAGAACAGCTTAATTGCCCATCGGGAGTTGAAACCTCCCCCGGCAATTCCTACAACAATCTGGAAACTGGAAGATTTGAGCCAATGTACTATTACTGGTAGAGGGCTTGTGCCACAGTGGGTTGAGGCCCTGGCTCTGAGTTAGAAGCTTTGGGATCTCCCCTGGGACTTGATGACCAAGAAAAGTGCAGTCATAATGCCGCCAATAGGCTGAGTATTAGCCTGTAAAATCCTCCTGTCACACACACATCAATGGCAGGCAGTAAGACTGCGAGAGATGTCTGGTCAGCCATGTTGATGCAGAGTGGTGCCACTCAAGCTATGTGTCTCTGGCGATATGCTAGTGATCGGTCCAAGAAAACCTAGCCACGGAAACAGATGAAAGTCTACCTTGTGCGCCACTAGGTGCAGGCAGAGAAACAACAAACAACCATTGCCATGAATTGATATTTGTATTTTTTGTGTTAAACAAGATGAGAGATATTCATAAAAGCACAATACTGAGGACAATGGAAATATGAAATAAAAACAGAAAATGCTGGATAAATCCAGCAGGTGCAGCAGGTAATAAGGATGGCAAATGGAATGTTGGCTAATGGAATAGAGCGTAAAAGTAGGAAGATGCTGTTACAACTGTAGAGGGCATTGGTGAGACTGCATTTGGAGTACAGTTTTAGTCCCTTACTTGAGGAAGGATGTGTAGGCAGTTCAGAAAAGATTCACTAGATTGATTCCAGGGGTGAAGGACTTGTCTTATGCAGAGATTGAGCAGTTTAGGCCTGTAATCACTGAAGTTTAAAAGAATGAGAGGAGATCTAATTGAGGTAGATAAGATGCTAAGCAGGATTGTCAGGGTAAATATAGAGTGGATGTTTCCCCTTGTTAGACATTCTAGAATGAGAGGCCATAGTTTTAGGCTAAAGGGTAGCAGGTTTAAAACAGAAATGCAGAGGAATTTCTTCACTCAAAGGGCCGTGAATCTGTGGAATTCTCTATCCTAGAGTGCAGTGGACGCTGGGACACTAAACAAATTTGAGGAGATAGATAGGTTTTTAATCAGTCGCAGGATGAAGGCTTATAGGGAGCAGGCAGGAAGGTGGAGATGAGGCTGAGATGAGATCAGCCATGATGGTATTGAATGGCGGAGCAGGTTCAAGGGGCTGAATTGCCTAGTTTGGCAGAAGCTGTGGAACAAGAAACACAGTTAACGGGCGGTATTCTCCATCCGCACTCGCCTGAAAACCGGAGATTCCCGTCCGACTTCAATGGACCTTTACATGGTTCCCCCCCCCACCCCATTCCGCCTGCTAGAATTCCAATGGCGGGTGGGATGGGAGAATTCCGGTCAATATCTTGAATCCATATGACCGCTCTACATAACAGTTTGTAGAAGGGTCAGATGGATTTGAAACATTAACTGTGTTTCTCTCTCCACAGATGCTGCCAGACTTGCTGAGTTCATCCAACATTTTCTGTTTTTATTCCCCCTGTATCCTCATCAGCATTTACCCCTCATCCAACAACATAAAAACAAAAAAACTGGTCACCCATTGCTATTTGTGGCGTTTTGCTATGTGCAAACTGGTGTTTGAACTTACACATAAAACAGCAATGCACACTTCAAAATATTTTACCGACTGGAAAAGGAGTTTAGGATGTTCTGAGCACAGAAAAGGTTTTCATAGAATCTTAGAATCCCTACAGTACAGAAAGAGGCCATTCGGCCCATCGAGTCTACACCGACCACAATCCCACCCAGGCCCTACCCCCATATCCCTACATATTTCACCCACTAATCCCTCTGACCTACGCATCTCAGGACACTAAGGGGCAATTTTTAGCATGGCCAATCAACCTAACCCGCACATCTTTGGACTGTGGGAGGAAACCGGAGCACCCGGAGGAAACCCACGCAGATATGAGGAGAATGTGCAAACTCCACACAGACAGTGACCCAAGTCGGGAATCGAACCCAGGTCCCTGGAGTTGTGAAGCAGCAGTGCTGACCACTGTGCTACCGTGCCGCCGGTAATTGCATTTATCTATAATTGCATTTATATTTTGTTTCTTTTTAGGATATTTCTGCTTTGGGACTGGATTAAGTTGACAAATTTATTTTGTGTAAAATGGTGATAGATCAGGCTTTCACCTAAGCAGTCTGGTTGGATTTGAACTCATGCCCAAAGTGTTTAGGTTGGGAAAGCACAGACACACACACCCTGTGATTTTCCATCCATAACAAAGCTTGTAAAATATACCCTTTCATTCTCTTTTTGACATTGTAAATGGTTGACTCTCCCCAGGTATTGTTCCTCTGTATTTAACTCTGCTATCATCTCCCCACCCTGGTTGGCACCTCTTCAATCTGTTTTTGAACCTGCCACAGGACGGCAATGTCTCTAATCAACGTCACAAATACAATGTCTGCGATTGTGACTATGTTGCACTGTTCCTCCGTATCATTTTCAGATCCTTGCACTTTTACAGTGAGCCCAAACAGAAACACAAGGACCAGCACCTCATTGTTGACAAATTAAGGCAGATTTTTTGCCATCCATGACATCCCCAGCGATCTTAGTGTCAGACAATGGCACAGCACTCACAGCAGAGGGGTTTCGCAAATTTGTTAAGTTAAACAGTACTTGCCACATTCGGTCAGCCCCTTATTACCCAGCTTTCCAATGTTTTAGCAGAATAAGCCGTACAAACGTTCAAATCATCTATGAAAAAGCAAGTTCACAAGCCACTGTCTTTACGTTTGGCAAGTTTCTTGTTGTCATTTTGTACTATGCCAAATGCAACCACAGGGGTTATGCCAGTTAAATTACTAATGGAACGCCCCCTACAAACCTGCTTGGATTTGGTATTTCCAGGTTTGGCAGGGAGGATGGAGGGTCAGCACACCTCCCAGAAATGAAACCACGACTCAAGAAAAAGGGACAGAGTTTTGCAGGTTGATGATTAAGGTATAGCCAGGAACTTTGGCGGAGGACCGAAATGGCTGGTCGGCAAAATTGTGGAAAGAACGGGACCGGTCTCATACGTTGTCGAAACGTAGAATCATAGAGTCCTACATTGCAGAAGGAGACCATTCAGCCCATCGAGTCTGCACCGACCACAATCCCACCCAGGCCCTATCCCCATAACCCCAGGCACTTACTTAGCTAGTCCCCCTGACACTAAAGGGCAATTTAGCATGGCCAATCCACCTAACCCACACATAAGACCATAAGACATAGGAGCAGAATTAGGCCACTCGACCCATCGAGTCTGCTCCCCCATTCTATCATGGCTGATATATCTTTGGATTGTGGGTCCAAGGACTGAAATACAAGGTCGCCGTGAAAGAAAACATATGGATCATTTGAGGAAGAGAGTTGGCCCTGATACAGGGGAACAACAGGTGTGTACCGTGGTGGACTTGTGTATGCCGGCTACTGATCCAGGAATTCCTGCGGTTAATGGGGGGGTTGAGGCAACCAGCGGTTTCCGAAGCCGAGGAGGTGAAAGCTATTGAAGAGGATGTTGACTCCGGATTAACGTGCTTGCCTTTTGCATCTGCCTGCCCAGATTCTATACTCACTGAAGGACCCCGCACCCTGTTAAGATGTTCCTCCAGAGTCCTGAAGTCTCCAGACCGATTGGCTTTGTGAATTAACTTTTCCCTTGGGAATCCCTAATGTGTTAACGTGTCAGGTACGCTGACGTATAATGATGTTTGTTTTGTTTTGACTCATACGTGGATTCGGGAGTTAGAGGTGGGAGGGTTGTGGGGAAGGAGTGTGGTAATGTGGCCCCTTTAAAGGGGTGATCCTTTGAGGGTCATGTGATCTGGGCGGACCCTATGAAGAGGAGAGCCAAGCCAATCGGGAGCAAAGACATGCATCCTGGGATGGGGAGAAAGCTCAGATGGAGCCAGGGTAGGGAAGAGAGTCGACACAAAAATAGAAAATGCTGGAAAATCTCAGCAGGTCTGGCAGCATCTGTGGAGGGAGAATCACCATGTCTACCTTTGCTTCACCTGTCTGCTCCTAACCCATGCTTTTGCTACCTCCAGACTCAACCAATCAAATGCTCTCCTCACAAGCCTGCCACAAACTTGAGCTCATCTAATTCTTGTAGCCTAACTTATATCAAATCTTCTTATGCAACAAATTTAGTATACCCTATTCACTACACATGATCTGAGATCAAATGCAAATTGGGTAATTGCTTTGCCCAAGTATTACGCTGAGCTTTTGGTCATTTGCCATTTTAATTCTCCACTCCTATTCTGACCTCTCTATTCTTGGCCACCTGCAACGTTTCAATTAAATCAACAGAAGCTCAAAGGACAGCCATTCATCTTTCGATTAGGCACTTTACTGTTAGCGCGAGTGGGCGAACACGACCACTTCGGACTCAGAGTCAGGTTCAACAGCGGTACAGCTTTATTAACGTCGACGGAGGTGAAATCAGGACATACAAACAGCACTGTCCCGAAAGCACTCTAAAAGCCCGCCGCAATGGGCTACAGTTATACTCGAACTTTGACACATTGTATGATTCAAATATTAATGTTTTGTTTACAGTATTTGACTCTGACCATTCTGTTTGATGTTTTAAGTACAGTATCGATGTTTAGGTATGGTAATCGTTTCTGTCCGATGGGTTTATCAATGGTCTAGAATCTCTGGGGTTTCTTGAACAATGGGTGTTTGGCTGATCTCAGGAAGTCTTTTGAGGCCAAGAAGGCTTCCTGATATCACTTGATTAGGTCAGTGGTGTTGATTTGATTAGATGAGGGGGGTACCTTTACTTTAGTTTCCTTTGGTGCCACCCTGTCTGGCTCCCTTTTGTGTGTTAGACCTTGTTTGCATTTTAAAAGCATGCCTTTTGCCTGCTTGTCTGGATCTGTCCCTTTTAATCTTTAATGGAGGGGTTCTGACTGCAGTTTGGCCTGTTTCATACTATATTCGTAACTTCATAAATTTGTTGTCCGCTAACATTACCAGCTTCCATACTCAACACCAAGTTCTAAAAGTTCAGATCATAACCCAGTACTCTCATTTTTTTATGGACTAAAAATTAAAAGCTTATTAGTCACAAGTAGACTTACATTAACACTGCATTGAAATTACTGTGAAAATCCCCTAGTCGCCACACTCTGGTGCCTGTTCTGGTACACTGAGGGAGAATTTAGCACAGTCAATGCACTTAACCTGCGCACCTTTGGACCGTGGGAGGAAACTGGAGCACCCGGAGAAAACCTACGCAGACATGGGGAGAACATGCAAACTCCACACAGACCAAGCCGGGAATCGAACCCGGGTCCCTGGCGCCGTGAGGCAGCAGTGCTAATCGCTATGTCACTATGCCACCCACTGCTAATGTTGGTAATGATTCTGCTGTTGCCATTTAATGCTCCTTTGGACCGATATCTTCTTTCGTCAGCTGCGATGTACCATCATACCCTTTGTCATTTAAAGCACTCCTGTCTTCCACCATCTCACTGACACTCCCATTTGTTCTTCCCGCAACCCCTTCTTTCCTTCGTTCTGTCCTCACTTTAACCGCTCACATCTGTAATCTTTTTCAGTTCTGGCATAGGGTCTGAGACATGAAATGTTAACTCTGCTCTTCTCTCCGCAGATGCTGCCCACCTTATTGAGTATTTACAGCAACTTCTGCGTATATCTCACCTTTCCAATATCCGCAGTGTTGCATCTTCTGTGTCAAAACTTGTTTACCCAAGCACCCTGTACCCATTGGTCGACACTGACTCCGAATCCATCAGCGATTCGATTTTAAAATGCTCGTCCTCGGATTCAAACCCTCCATAGTCACTTCGCTCTTTATAACTTTCTTAAACCAGACAAACCTCCAAGTAAACTACAATTCTCCAACATTGCTTCCCTGGGCATTCCTTTGTCCTGTTCTCTGGATGTCCGCCTCCTACCCGATCCCAAACCTCAATTTCAGTTTTGATAACGTTTCCAGTGAAACACTTTGGAACCAGGTTAAAGGTAAAATAAAACTCCAGGTTGTTGCTATCGGGCTTCTACTTGTTTTAAAAAGAAATAGAATAGTATCCCTTGAGCCTCAATAGTTCATGTTTAAATCCCTCAAGCCAGCAGAATGAGCATGATAAGTGTCCAAGCAGTTGAGAGAAAAATTGTCATATTTCAAACAATATGAACTAATATTTTGAAAGATTTCAGCAAACGAATGCTGTTATTTGTAACATGGAACACAGCCACCAAAAACATTGCTGATGGCCTTTCTGTTGTACAGGGGGAGATGGGAAAGGCTGAGGGTAAGACTGAGGGTTAATCTGAGCCTGACCCTTCTTTATCTGCTCTGTTATTTTTCCTGGAGCTCTATTGACTTTCTGTTGCCCAGCTGCCATTCATTCATCTCCTGCCAGGAGGGAACAATATTCTTTGTTGCAGACTCCCACACAATGCCTCTCAGAGGCTGACAGGAACTGAGACTGAAGCAGGGTGAGCTAAGCAATAGAAAATTTTGCCTCACCCCACTGGGCAACAATACATTTCATTCTCCAAACCTAGTTATGATTCTCCCTCAGCTGTTGCTGTGGTGTTGGCCCATGAGATGGCCAACAGCTCTGGAAGACCGACAGGGTATGTGACAAGAACCCTCTCTGAGACTGAAAAAGGCTACTCACAAATTTGATTTGATTTGATTTATTATTGCTACATGTATTGGTATACAGTGAAGTGAAAAGTATTGTTTCTTGTGCACTGCACAGACAAAGCATACCGTACAAAGGGAAGGAAAGGAGAGTGGAGAATGTGGCGTTACAGTCATAGCTAGGGTATAGAGAAAGATCGACTTAGTGCAAGGTAGGTCCATTCGAAAGTCTGGTGGCAGCAGGGAAGAAGCTGTTCTTGAGTTGGTTGGTACTTGACCTCAGACTTTTGTACCTTTTTCCCGACAGAAGAAGGTGGAAGAGAGTATGTCTGGGATGTGTGGGGTCTTTAATTATGCTGGCTGAGTTGTCAGGATGGCATCATACTCTGGGGAGCAAGAGTAGTCATCCCTGTACCAGGCAGAGAGCTGCTCCTAACTGAATTACACAGTGCTCATTTGGCCATCTCTAAGATGAAGATGCTTGCCAGGCGTTATGTGTGGTGACCTGGTGTTGATGCTGATATTGAGATGCTAGTCAAGCACTGTCATCAGTGCCAACTCTAACAAAGGTTTCCTGCTACAGCCCCACTGCCCCCTTGGGAATGGCCTGGTCGGTCATGATAGGAATCCATATCAATTATGTTGGTCCATTCCTGGGCACAATGTTTTTCATTGTGATTGATGCACACTCTAAATAGATGGACATTTTTGAGGTAAAGTCACCTACACCGCATGCTACCATCGAAAGATTATTCCAAACCTTTTCAACTCACTGATTACCTAAAGTCATGTTATCAGACAATGGAACAGTATTCACAAGTGCTGATTCCAAAACACCACCACTCTCATGGTATTAAACACGTTCGAATAGTGTCTTACTACCCAACAGGAGGAACCTTGGAGACCAAAATCTCACAATTCCTCCTTAACTATCATATCACTCCCCGTGCAACAGCAGGTATTTCACCAGCAGAACTACTAATGAGATGTAGTCTGGAATTTTACCGCGTCACCCTCCCCAGAATTGGGGCAGGCGAGGCTCGCAGAACGGAATTCTCTGTTGGCCTCGGGCAGGATTTTAAGAGCCTCGCCTGAGCGAGGTCACAAAATCCCAGCTGTAGTCTCAGAACGAGACTGAATGTCGTGTTATCAAATTTGCCAGGGAGGGTAGAAGCCAACCATAGTAATCAGAAAACAAGCGTGATTCACACAGCACAGCACATTTGTTGATAGTAAATGAAGACATACACATGAGAAACTTCGAAAGTGGATCAAGTTGGATTCCCCGAATTATTGTCTCTAAGACCGGACCACTTTCCTACCAGTGGACATGCAGGGACGGATCACTCATAAACACGTGGACCACTTGAGGAGTAGAGAGATGCTCCAGGAGTAAGTGTTGTCATCAAGAAATGTTTTCGAACCTGTAAGAACCGAAGTTTCTGATCAACCTGTTATCGACATAGCTGATGTCTCCATGGAAGTAAATACTCTGAATTATCTGTGTCAGCAGAGGTGCCTCTCATTGCAGTTCCTATTAACGTCGATCCTGTAGAAACATCTCCGACAACTCTACGCCACTTTACAAGAAACAGAACACCTCCTCAAAGACTAATTTATAATTGTCCAATTCATATATAATGTTTCGTTAATATTTAGGCCTGAGTGAATTAGTTATTGAAGATTGTATAAAGGAGTTAAATGGGGAGGGATGTGGTGATTTTTCCTTTCAGGAAAACACAGCAGAGTAAGAGTCACATGGCCTGTGTGACCAGTCGGGACTCAGAGGGTGGAATCCCCCCAAGATTAGGGAGATGTTTAGGGAGCAGGCTGCAGCCATGTGGCTGCTGTACATTTCTTGTTAGTAAATCCTATTTGTGTTCACTAATGGAGTCTCTGAATGTGAATCTTTACAGCACTCCAGCACAATTCAGTGTTTTAACAAATACTGCTTGTCAGAGCAGCGGTATTCACAGCAGAATCACTAGTCCGGGTGCTCCATAAACATCTATAATGGACATGGGTTTCGAATTCTATGGCTCCCTTTCAGTCAAGTACGTACACATCACCTCAGGGAAAATTAAAAACCATTACTGTTTAGCTACACCCTATACCCGACTGCGCCTGCCCCATTGCTTCCAAGTTCTGTGACTTTTTAAAATTAATTCGTGGGACATGGGTGTCGCTGGCAATCCAGCATTTATTGCCCAGCCCGAGTTGCCCCCTCCGGAGCCAAACGGAGTGTACCCGTCAAGTTTGCTCCACTATTCAACGAGATCATGACTAATCTGACATGCAATCCTCAACTCCTTTTCCCCACCTTTTCCCCTAATCCTTGATTCCCTTACTGATGAAAATTCCGTCTATAGCAGCAAAGGACTCAGACACAATGAACATTTTTTTCCCCTTTTTGCAATTAACTTGAATTTGGGTAAGAAAGTAACTTCCCACTGTATAACTTGTAATTGTGCATGGTTATGTGTGTGGGGGGGGGGGGGGGGGGTGTCTTATGAAGGCTTACCTTCTTCAGCATTTTTATATATTTGCCTGAGTGAATTTTAGAAAGTACCCCTTTTTGTTTTAAACTCAAGGTCTAAGATCTCCACCATGGCCATTTAAATTGCTGTTTACTTTAATGGGACCATAATATCTTGTTGGGCAGGAGGGGCAATAAAATGTTTGCCAAGAAAGCCTACCAGAATAGTTTATTTGCAATCAGCACATAAATAGTTAAACATAGACATTGATGAAATACCAAAACCCTGATAAATTTACTTAAAAAAACTGCCACGGTCAGACTTGGAGTGGAAGGATAGGGGAGCCATTTTTTTTTACCCCTCCTTTTGTGGTTGTAATAGGCTCGTTGGCAGCATTCTTGCTTCCCCCCACCCTTCTCTGTTCCCGGTAACTCCCCACTTGCCTGGATGGGTGCAGCTCCAACAACACTCAAGCAGTATGACACCATCCAGGATAAAGCAGCCCACTTGATTGGCACCACATGCACAAAGACCCACTCTCTCCACCACCGTAGCTGCAGTGTGTACTTTCTACAAGCTGCACCGCAGCAATTCACCAAGCTCTGTGACGTTTTTTAATTCATTCGTGGGACATGGGTGTCGCTGGCTGGCCATCATTGATTGCCTATCCCGAGCTGCCCCCAGGCTGGTTATGAGTCAACCACATTGCTGTGGCTCTGGAGTCACATGTAGGCCAGACCAGGTAAGGATGGCAGACTTCCTTCCTAAAGAACATGAGTGAACCAGATGGGCTTTTCCAACAATCGACAATGGTTTCATGTTCATCTGTAGATTCCTAATTCCAGATATTTTTTATTCCAAGGCTTTTAGACTTAAAATGGTCACATTTCCATTGCTCATCTAACTAGGTTTCAAGATTAGAATGCAGTTTGAGTGGGCCAGTTCAGTCAAAAGTTCAGTTGATTATGTTTCCGGGCAATCGGCATAAAATCATCTTGTCAAATATTTGCACAATAGTTACTGTCATGAGGGTTTGCAAAAAATATTTTATCCCATGATCTTGAGGTTGAATCCTACTGGTCATTGGCATATGATTGTAAGATGTAACTCATGGACATGTATCTTATCTGTCCTTTCAGAAAAATTAACCCTTTTTAATTTTCATTCATGAAGAGATACCCCTTTTACCTCATTATAGCTGGGTTCCTTTACGGATAGATCTAGGTTGGGCACATGCCTTTGTCTGAGTTTCAACTTCCACCGTCTGAAGACAACTTGTTTGGCTGCCTAGCAGGTGGGCATGCATTTTGAGACTTGCTGTGAACAGATTCTGATGTGGAGATGCTGGCGTTGGACTGGGGTAAGCACAGTAAGAAGTCTCACAACACCAGGTTAAAGTCCAACAGGTTTATTTGGTAGCACAAGTGTTCGGAGTGTTGCTCCTTCTTCAGGTGAGTGAAGAGTTAGGAGCGGCGCTCCGAAAGCTCGTGCTACCAAATAAACCTGTTGGACTTTAACCTGGTGTTGTGAGACTTCTTACTGAACAGATTGTGAACCAGGATTCTCAAATGTTAAAATAGTGCCATGCTGCCAGTATGCATGGTAATATTTCAAATAGCAACATTTATACAAATATAGTCCCTCTCAACTGCAGGGAATGGAGTTTTTAAAAAATATTCTTTCACGGGATGTGGGCAGTGCTGGCTGGGTCAGCATTTATTACCCATCACTAATTGTGCCGTGTGGCTCACTCGGCCATTTCAGAGGCAGTTGAGAGTCAACTAAAACGCAGAGACTCTGGAGTCACATGTAGGCCAGACCAGGTATAGACAGCAGATTTCCTTCCCTGAAGGACATTATTGAACCAGATGGGTTTTTCCAACAATCGGCAATGGTTTCATGGTCATCAGTAGATTTTTAATTACAGATATTTTTTATTGATTCAAATTCCACCATCTGCCATGGTGGGATTCGAACCCAGGTCCCCAGAAAATGAGCTGAGTTTCTGGATTAATAGTCTAGCAATAATACCACTAGGCCATTGCCACCCTCAACATGCTGCATGCCCAAGCAAACCTCTTAAAGTTAGAAAAACTGTTTGTTTGTCTGTTTTTCTGAAACAATTTTCCTGCATTTTGTTTATGGTGGAAATTCTGCAGCTTTTGCATTTAAAATGAGGGGATGAAAGAATTGTACAGCACAGTTTCCCCGTAACCACACATATTTACTTTGCTACTCCTCCTGACACTAATGGTCAATTTAGCATGGTCAATGAACCTAACCCGCACATCTTTGGAGTGTGGGAGGAAACCGGAGCACCCGGAGGAAACCCACGCAGACACAGGGAGAACGTGTGATGCGCGATTAATCCACTCGGGAGGCTAGGTCGTACCCGGGAATAAAGGCTTTTATTCGCAACAAGAATAGAGCATACTGCTTAACAATACAATCCCAGACTAAGGGTCACTAGGAAGTGCAAGTGACCTTTATACTCCTATAGGAAGGCGGAGCCAAACGGAGTGTACCACAGAACAATGCTAACAGGTGGAACACCCCAACCCTAACCCCAACAGTAACAAGAGTAACATATGTACAAGTACCCATAGTGATAACCATCTATGGTTCAGTACCCATAGTGGTAACCATCTATGGTTCACCACAATGTGCAAACTCCACACAGTCACCCAAGGCCGGAATTGAACCCGGGTCCCTAGTGTTGTGAGGTAGCAGTGCTACTGTGCCACCCATTTTGATGTAAATACACCAGTAGAGGATCAAGGAGAAAATGGTCCAATTAATGGTCTTCATTGCCAAAACTGCCACTGTAGCGAAGACCAGGCCAGTGTTTTTGATATCACCTGAACCTAGAATTCGCTATTACAATATTAGCAAACCCTTAACGTGTGTTTGACAGTTCTCTACTGTTCTAAAGCAGGCATTAACTTATTTACTTCACAGTAATTTCTTGTCTTTAGTGACCAGATCTTCTCCCAGGGGTAACATTTGTTGTCCTTTGCTCAGCAACTAACATAATCAATAAACCAGCCAATATATTTAAAGAGACGAGGCAAGCAGTCACTATACATTTTTCCGTCTGGAACACCCCAGTCTACAAATTAAGAATCTTTAAATTCTACATACATATAATTAATGACCACAAATAAAGTTGGAATGTTGGCCAGGGAGGTGAAAAATCAACATGGATTCCTGCAGTTGATCGACGTCCAGTTACCATGGATGAATTGGGCTGTACTAGGCATGATGTCCCCCTCTTTATCCAATCTCTCTGTGGCTGTGCATGATCCAAGTCGAACCTTCTGGCCAAAGCGTAGACCAGGACAGAAGCCTGAGTTTCATCGCTGCCGACTTGTTTGGAAGCAGGCTACCTTCAAACTTTAACACAAAAGCAAAATGCCGTGAATGCTGGAAATATGAAATAAAAGCAGAAAATGCTGGAAATACTCAGCATGTGGGGCTGTGTAATAAGTCTTTGGAGGCAGAAGTCCCTTCATCAAAATCCCTTTATTTACAATTCCAACAGCAGTACACAGAGTGCTCGCAGTTAGCAGTCTACCTTCGGGAGTGCCAGAGGAACTGCCACAGTCTCAGATAAGACCATAAGATGAAAGAGCAGAAGTAGGCTATTTAACCCGTCAAGTTTGCTCCACTATTCAACGAGATCATGACTAATCTGACATGCAATCCTCAACTCCTCTTCCCCACCTTTTCCCCTAATCCTTGATTCCCTTACTGATGAAAATTCCATCTATAGCAGCAAAGGACTCAGAAACAATGAACATTTTTTTCCCCTTTTTGCAATTAACTTGAATTTGGGTAAGAAAGTAACTTCCCACTGTATAACTTGTAATTGTGCATGGTTATGTGTGTGTGTGGGGGGGGGGGGTGTCTTATGAAGGCTTACCTTCTTCAGCATTTTTATATATTTGCCTGAGTGAATTTTAGAAAGGACCCCTTTTTGTTTTAAACTCAAGGTCTAAGATCTCCACCATGGCCATTTAAATTGCTGTTTACTTTAATGGGACCATAATATCTTGTTGGGCAGGAGGGGCGATAAAATGTTTGCCAAGAAAGCCTACCAGAATAGTTTATTTGCAATCAGCACATAAATAGTTAAACATAGACATTGATGAAATACCAAAACCCTGATAAATTTACTTAAAAAAACTGTCACGGTCAGACTTGGAGTGGAAGGATAGGGGAGCCATTTTTCTTTACCCCTCCTTTTGTGGTTGTAATAGGCTCGTTGGCAGCATTCTTGCTTCCCCCCACCCTTCTCTGTTCCCGGTAACTCCCCACTTGCCTGGATGGGTGCAGCTCCAACAACACTCAAGCAGTATGACACCATCCAGGATAAAGCAGCCCACTTGATTGGCACCACATGCACAAAGACCCGCTCTCTCCACCACCGTAGCTGCAGTGTGTACTTTCTACAAGCTGCACCGCAGCAATTCACCAAGCTCTGTGACGTTTTTTAATTAATTTGTGGGACATGGGTGTCGCTGGCTGGCCATCATTGATTGCCTATCCCGAGCTGCCCCCAGGCTGGTTATGAGTCAACCACATTGCTGTGGCTCTGGAGTCACATGTAAGGATGGCAGATTTCCTTCCCTAAAGGACATTAGTGAACAAGATGGGCTTTTCTGACAATCGACAATGGGTTCATGGTCATCTGTAGATTCCTAATTCCAGATATTTTTTATTGAATTCAAATTCCACCATCTTCCACGGCTTTTAGACTTAAAATGGTCACATTTCCATTGCTCATCTAACTAGGTTTCAAGATTATGCAGTTTGAGTGGGCTAGTTCAGTCAAAAGTTCAGTTGATTGTGTTTCCGGGCAATCAGCATAAAAGCATCTTATCAAATATTTGAACAACATTTACCGTCATGAGAGTTTGCAAAAAAAATTCTACCTCATGATCTTGAGGTTGAATCCTACTGGTCAATGGCATATGAATGTAAGATGTAACTCATGGACATGAATCTAATCTGTCCTTTCAGAAAATTAACACATTTTAATTTTCATTCCTGAGGAGATAACCCTTTTACCTCATTATTCCTTTACGGATAGATCTAGGTTGGGCACATGCCATTGTCTGACTTTCAACTTCCACCATCTGAAGACAACTTGTTTGGCTGCCTAGCAGGTGGGCATGCATTTTGAGACTTGCTGTGAACAGATTCTGATGTGGAGATGCTGGCGTTGGACTGGGGTAAGCACAGTAAGAAGTCTCACAACACCAGGTTAAAGTCCAACAGGTTTATTTGGTAGCACAAGCTTTCGGAGTGTTGCTCCTTCTTCAGGTGAGTGAAGAGTTAGGAGCGGCGCTCCGAAAACTTGTGCTACCAAATAAACCTGTTGGACTTTAACCTGGTGTTGTGAGACTTCTCACTGAACAGATTGTGAACCAGGATTCTCAAATGTTAAAATAGTGCCATGCTGCCAGTATGCATGGTAATATTTCAAATGGCAACATTTATACAAATATAGTCCCTCTCAACTGCACAGAATGGATTTTTTTTTAAAAATTCTTTCACGGGATGTGGGCGGCGCTGGCTGGGTCAGCATCTATTGCCCATCACTAATTATCCCCTGTGGCTCACTCGGCCATTTCAGAGGCAGTTGAGAGTCAACTAAATCACAGAGACTCTGGAGTCACATGTAGGCCAGACCAGGTACAGACGGCAGATTTCCTTCCCTAAAAGACATTATTGAACCAGATGGATTTTTCCAACAATTGGCAATGGTTTCATGGTCATCAGTGGATTCTTAATTACAGATATTTTTTATCGATTCAAATTTCCATCATCTGCCATGGTGGGATTTGAACCCAGGTCCCCAGAACCTGGGTTCAAATCTGGATTAATGGTCCAGCAATAATACCACTAGGCCATTGCCACCCTCAACACGCTGCATGTCCAAGCAAACCTCTTAAAGTTAGAAAAACTGTTTGTTTGTCTGTTTTTCTGAAACAATTTTCCTGCATTTTGTTTTTGGTGGAAATTCTGCAGCTTTTGCATTTAGAATGAGGGGATGAAAGAATTGGGCAACACAGTTTCCCCGTAACCCCACATATTTACCTTGCTAGTCCCCCTGACACTAAGGGGCAATTTAGCATGGCCAATCAACCCAACCCGCACATCTTTGGAGTGTGGGAGGAAACCGGAGCACCCGGAGGAAACCCACACAGACACAGAGAGACCGTGCAAACTCCACACAGACAGCCACCCAAGGCCGGAATTGAACCCGGGTCCCTATAGCGCTGTGAGGTAGCAGTGCTACTGTGCCTCCCATTTTGATGTAAATACACCAGTAGAGGATCAAGGAGAAAATGTTCCAATTCATGGTCTTCATTGCCAATACTGCCACTGCAGCGAAGACTAGGCCAGTGTTTTTGATATCATCTGAACCTAGAATTCACTATTACAATATTAGCAAACCCTTAACATGTGTTTGACAGTTCTCTACTGTTCCAACACAGGCATTAACTTATTTACTTAACAGTAATTTCTTGTCTTTATTGACCAGATCTTCTCCCAGGGGTAACATTAGACAGCACCTTCCAAACCCAGGCCCACTTCCCTCTGGAAGGACAAGGACAGCAAATACATGGGAGTACCACCACCTGCAAGCTCCCCTCCAAACTACTCACCATCCTGACTTGGAAATATATCACTGTTCCTTCTCTGGGTCAACATCCTGGAATTCCCTCCCTAACAGCGTTGTGGGTCAACCCACAGCACATGGACTGCAGCGATTCAAGAAGGCAGCTCACCACCACCTTCTCAAGGGCAACTAGAGATGGGAAATAAATGCTGCCCAGCCAGCGATGCCCATGATCCACATATGAATAAAACATGGTAATTATTGTACATTCATAGAATCCCTACAGTGAAGAAGGAGGCCATTCAGCCCATCGACCCTGCACCGACGACAATCCCACCCAGGCCCTATCTCTGTAATCCCATGTATTTACCCTGACAATAAGGGGCAATTTAGCACAGCCAATCAACCTACCCCGCACATCTTGGACTGTGGGAGGAAACCAGAGCACTTAGAGGAAACCCATGCAGACATGGGGAGAATGTGCAAACTCTACACAGACAGTGACCTGAGGCCAGAATTGAACCCAGGTCCCTGGTGCTGTGAGGAGGCAGCACTGCTAACCATTGTGCCTCTGTGCTGTGACATACCAATCATGAGTACTGATGAAAAATCATCAATGTAAAAGGTTAATTATATTTCTCTGTTCACAAATGTTGCTCGTGCTAAGGATTTCACTATCCTGTTTTTATTTATTTCATAATGCTCTGGGTTGAACTAACCAGAATTCTTGCAATAGATTCCTGAGCTATTTCAATATCACTTCCAGAACGCGTAGGTTGCTCAATTTTTTCCTTCCTATGTGCAATGTTTTACAGCTATATCGTATGCTGTCTGCTATCATTCTGTTTATTTCCAAATATTTAGTCCAATGCAGCCTGTAATTCTGGAGCTGTCTCCTTCAGTTTTTCTCCCCTTCCTAGTTTGCCATTATCTTCAAATTTCATACATTCCCTACAGTGCAGAAGGAGGCCATTCGGCCCATCAAGTCTGCACCGACTCTCCATTAGAGAGCATCGTACCCAGGCCCTATCCCCATGTATTTACCCCGCTAATTCCCCTAATCTATGCATCTTGGGACACTCAGGGACAATTTAGCATGGCCAATCCACCTAACCTGCACATATTTGGACTGTGGGAGGAAACCGGAGCATAGAACATAGAACATCGAAAAGCTACAGCACAAACAGGCCCTTCGGCCCACAAGTTGCGCCGAACATGTCCCTACCTACTAGGCTTACCTATAACCCTCTATCTTACTATCTTCCATGGACTAATCCAAAAGTCTCTTAAAAGACCCTATCGAATCCGCCTCCACCACCACTACCGGCAGCCGATTCCACGCACCCACCACCCTCTGAGTGAAAAACTTACCCCTAACATCTCCTCTGTACCTACTCCCCAGCACCCTAAACCTGTGACCTCTTGTGGCAACCATTTCAGCCCTGGGTAAAAGCCTCTGAGAATCCACTCTATCAATACCCCCTCAACATCTTATATGCCTCTATCGGGTCACCTCTCATCCTTCGTCTCTCCAAGGAGAAAAGACCTAGCTCTCTCAACCTATCATCATGAGGCATGCCACCTAATCCAGGCAACATCCTTGTAAATCTCCTCTGCACCCTTTCTATGGCTTCCACATCCTTTCTGTAATGAGGCGACCAGAACTGGGCACAGTACTCCAGGTGGGGTCTGACTAGGGTCCCATACAGCTGCAGCATTATCTCCCGATTTCTAAACTCAATTCCTCTATTGATGAAGGCCAGTATTCCATACGCCTTCTTAACCACAGCCTCTACCTGTGATGCTGCTTTGAGCGTCCTATGAACCCAGACCTCAAGATCCTTCTGATCTTCCACACTGTCAAGCGTCTTACCCTTAATATTACATTCTTCCATCCTATTCGACCTGCCAAAATGAACCACCACACACTTATCTGGGTTGAAGTCCATCTGCCACTTCTCCGACCAGTCTTGCATCTTATCTATGTCTCGTTGCAACTGCTGACATCCCTCTACACTATCCACAACCCCACCAACCTTTGTGTCATCAGCAAACTTGCCAACCCATCCTTCCACTTCCTCATCCAGGTCATTTATAAAAATTATAAAGAGCAAGGGTCCCAGAAAAGATCCCTGGAGCCCTCCACTGGTGACCGACCTCCATGCTGAAAAAGACCCATCTACAACCACTCTTTGCCTTCTGTGGGCAAGCCAGTTCTGAATCCACAAAGCAATGTCCCCTTGTATCCCATGCCCCTTCACTTTCTCAATGAGCCTTGCATGGGGCACCTTATCAAACGCCTTGCTGAAATCCATATAAACTACATCTACTGCTCTTCCCTCGTCTATGTGTCTAGTTACATCTTCAAAAAATTCAATTAGGCTCGTAAGGCATGATTTGCCTTGGACAAAGCCGTGCTGGCTATTTCTGATCATACGATTCCTTTCCAGATGTTCAAAAATCCTGCCTCTCAGGATCTTCTCCATCAACTTACCAACCACTGAGGTTAGACTCACCGGTCTATAATTTCCCAGGCTATCTCTTCTCCCTTTCTTGAATAACAGAACCACATCCGCAATCCTCCAATCCTCCAGAACCTCTCCCGTCTCCATTGATGACGCAAAGATCATCGCCAGAGGCTCAGCAATCTCTTCCCTCGCCTCCCACAGTAACCTGGGGTACATCCCATCCGGTCCCGGCGATTGATCTAACTTGATGTTTTTCAAAAGCTCCAACACATCCTCTTTCCTAATGTCCACATGCTCAATCTTCTCAGTCCACTGCAAGTCTGCACTGCAACTACCAAGATCCTTTTCCACTGTGAATACTGAAGCAAAGTATTCATTGAGTACCTCTGCCATTTCTACCGGTTCTATACAGACTTTCCCACTGTCACATTTGATAGGTCCTACTCCTTCACATCTTACCCTCTTGCTCTTAACATACTTGTAGAATGCCTTGGGGTTTTCCTTTATCCTGTCTGCCAAGGCCTTCTCATGACCCCTTCTTGCTCTTCTAATTTCCCTCTTAAGTTCCTTCCTACTAGTCGTATACTCTTCTAGATTTCTAACATTACCTAGCTCCCTGAACCTTTTATAGGCTTTTCTTTTCTTCTTGACTAAATTCGTTACAGCTTTTGTGCACCATGGTTCCTGTGACCTACCATAACTCCCCTGTCTCATTGGAACGTTGCTGTGTAGAGCTCCAGACAAATTTTCCTTGAAAATTTGCCACATTTCTTCTGTACATTTCCCTGAGAAAACCTCCTTCCAGTTTATGCCTCTACTTTCCTGCCTAATAGCCTCATAATTGCCCTTACTCCAAATAAACACTTTCCTAACTTGACTGATCCTATCTCTCTCCAATGCTAATGTAAAGGAGATAGAGTTATGATCACTATCCCCAAAATGCTCTCCCACTGAGAGATCTGACACCTGCCCAGGTTCATTCCCTAAAACCAAATCAAATACAGCCTCTCCTCTTGTAGGCTTATCCACATACTGTGTCAGGAAGCTCTCCTGAACACACCTAACAAACTCCTCCCCATCTAAACCCCTTACCCGAGGGATATTCCAATCGATGTTTGGGAAATTAAAATCTCCCATCATGACCACTCTGTTATTATCACATCACTCCAGGATCTGCTTCCCAATCTGCTCCTCCATGTCCCTGCTACTATTGGGCGGCCTATAGAAAACACCCAGTAAAGTTATTGACCCCTTCCTCATAGAAACCCTACAGTGCAGAAGGAGGCCATTCGGCCCATCGAGTCTGCATCGACCACAATCCCACCCAGGCCCTACCCCCACATATTTTACCCGCTAATCCCTCTAACCTACGCATCCCAGGACTCTGAGGGGCAATTTTTTTAACCTGGCCAATCAACCTAACCCACACATCTTTGGACTGTGGGAGGAAACCGGAGCACCCGGAGGAAACCCACGCAGACACGAGGAGAATGTGCAAACTCCACACAGACAGTGACCCGAGCCGGGAATCAAACCTGGGACCCTGGAGCTGTGAAGCAGCAGTGCTAACCACTGTGCTACCGTGCCGCCTGTTGCGAACCTCCACCCACAGAGATTCTGTAGACAATTCCTCTGTGGCATCCATCTTTTCTACAGCCGTGACACTATCCCTGATCAACAGTGCCACTCCCCCACTCTTTTGCCTCCTTCCCTGTCCCTCCTGAAACATCTGAAACCCGGCACTTGAAGTATCCAGTCCTGTCCTTGAGATAACCAAGTCTCTGTAATGGCCACCACATCACACTTCCAAGTAGTGATCCACACTCTAAGGTCATCCATTTTGTTCACTACACTCCTTGCGTTAAAATACACACATCTCAACCCTTCAGTCTGAGCGCTCCCCTTCTCCGTCACCTGCCTATCCTCCCTCTCACACTGTCTACAAGCCCCTTTTATTTTTAAGCTAACCTCCTCTCTCCCAGTCACCTCATTTTGATTCCCACCCCCCAACCATTCTAGTTTAAACACTCCCCCGTAGCCTTAGCAAACCTTCCCGCCAGGATATTGGTCCCCCTGGGATTTAAGTGAAACCCGTCCTTTTTGTACAGGTCGCACCTGCCCCTAAAGAGGTCCCAATGATCCAGGAACCTGAATCCCTGACCCCTGCTCCAATCCCTCAGCCACGCATTTATCCTCCACTTTATTTTGTTCCTTCCCTCACTGTCTCGTGGCACAGGCAGCAATCCCAAGATTACTACCTTTGCATTCCTTCTTCTTAACTCCCTACCTAACTTCCTATACTCTCTTTTCATAACCCCTTCCCCTTTCCTGACTATGTCAGTGGTACCAGTATGCACCACGACCTCTGGCTCCTCTCCCTCCCACTTCAGGATTTCTTGGATACGGTCAGAAACATCCCTGATCCCGGAGGAAACCCACGCAGACATGCGGAGAATGCGCATACTCCACACAGTCAACCGAGGCCGGAATTGAACCCAGGTCACTGGCACTGTGAGGCAACAGTGCCACCGTGCCACCCTTAATTTGATTAGTATGGATAGCGTTTCCACATCTAAGTTATACATGAAAAACAGTAGTGTTTGCAACACCAAGCTATGGCACCCTACTCAAAATTAAATGCAAAAATATAAGCTTGATTCTGCTTCTGCGTTGAAATCATTTCATGTTTTTCTTTAGCTGCTAACTTTACCCCATATTCCCCTAAAAGAGGGAACTCATTGCTGCCTGTACATTGTTGGGTAGCACCCCAGCAGCCAAGTTGACAGCAGAGTTCAATCTATTTCTCTCATCATCTTCTTTCGACATGCGTATTTTTTGGTGTTCACTGGATAGCGATCAGGAATGAAGACACTAATTGACATTTCACCTCTTCATGTGCCACAGAACATGGAGATCCTCGCCAATTCCCTGGGTGAGTTCAGTATATTCAGCAGAACCCAACAATCGAACTTTGGATCATATTGACTTGTATGCCTGAGCTCTTAAGCTGGACGTTGCATTGACCATCTGAGCACCAGGCACCTATCATGAATAGAAATATATAAAGATTTATGGCACAGAAGGAGACCACTTAGCTCTTTATGTCCATGCCAGCTGAAGAAAGAACTATATTCATGAACTGTCTTTAATTTATTTTTACTGGTCAGCAGTCAGGTTGTGTGAATCTGTGTGTTTGTTGGGAAGTGGGGGTGGGGGTGGGGTTTTGGGGGCTGATGATAGTGGGGGAATGGGATGTTGGTTGCACCAGAAAATGGGATGGGTTTCCTTAACATTGGAACAGGAGTAGGCCATTTGGCCCATCGAGCCTGCTCCGCCATCCATTTTGATCATGGCTGATCATGTACCTCAATGCCACCTTCCCGCACTATCTCCATATCCCTTGATGGTCTCCATAAATCTATTGATTCCCTCTTCAACATGCTCAATGATTGAACTTCCGCCACCCTCTGGGATAGAAAATTTCAAAGAGTCACTATACTCTGAGTGAAAAAAAAACTCCTCAGCTCAGTTGTAAATGGCCTATCCTTTATTCTGAGGCTGGATGCCTTGGTTGTAGACTCACCAGCCATGGGGTACATCTTACCTAATCCACCCTGTCAAGCCCTGTAAGGATTTTCTAAGTTTCAATGAGGTCACCTCTCATTCTTTGAAATTCTAGAGAATACAGACCCAGTCTTCTCAATCTCTTCTCACCATCCAAGGGATTAATCTGGTGAATTTCCATTGCACTCTTTCCATGGCAAGTATTTACTTCCTTGGAAAAAGGGACCAAAAATGTGCACAATACTTCAGGTGAGGTCTCCCCGAGGCTCTGCATAATTGCAGCAAGACATCCTTACTGAAGGGAAACATATCAATTGCCTTCCTAATTCCTTGCTGCAATTGCGTGCTAGCTTTTAGTGACTCATGGACAAGGATACTGAGGTCTCTTTGAAAAGCCACACTTTCCAACCTCTCACATTTAAGAAATATTCTGCCTTCTTATTTTTTTCTACCAATGTGAATAACTTCACACTTATTCACATGGTGTAGTTTGCCTGCCATTCTGTAGCCCATTTAGCCTGCCCACGTCCTCTTGAAGCCTTCTTCTTGCATCCTTCTTGCAACTTACTGAGCACAGGTTATCTGTCCACTATTGTGCGCGCCCAATTTCTGTCCCCGTTTTTTGGCTGGAACTCTACCACCTCGCCCGCCACGGAAACGGAGCGGGCGAGGGTCCGACAACGGAAATCTCCATTGACCTCGGGTGGGAATTTCTGGTCATGTCCGAGTGAGGCTGTAAAATCCCGCCCTTTGTGTCAGCAGGGATGGCAAATGCCATTTTTGCAAGTGGCATTAAGGTAGCAAAGACATGGTAACATAATAACTCCCATTGTCAGTTGCTTCTGTCCTGTTTCTTGTTTTGAAGGTGAAGCCAGGAGACCAAGCCAATTGTCTTTACCACATATGATCTGCAGCCCAACTCTTACAGCTGTTGGGGCAGTGTTTGGATGGTCCCTTGATGCCTGATTGCACCAAATATCGCTTACTGTTTGTCACAAGATTGGGAGGAATATGTTTTATTTCAAACAAAAGAGATGAGTGTTGGTGGCGATGATGAGGTAATTATCACAATTAGAAGGTTGTCTGGAAGTCCCATCAGTGAAGGTACTGGTATGTTAGTATTTGCAGTCTCAGAAAACTGGTTCTCTCATAAAAATGTAAGAAATAAGAGCAGGAATAAACATACAACCCCCTTGAGCCAATTCCACCATTCAACACAACTATCCTTGATCTAATTCTTCAACTTAATTTTACCACCTGCTCTTCATATCGTTTGATTCCCCAAGACATTAAAAATCTATCAATCTCAGCCTTGAATAGGCTCAACAACTGAACATCTACAACTAACTCTCCAGCTAGAGAATTCCAAAGATTGACAACAGTCTAAGTGAAGAAATTTCTCCCCATTTAAGGAGTCGATAATTGACCCATTAGCCTGAGGCTGTGTTTGAGAATCTCCTGACGTCGGATTTATTTTTGATCTTATCTAGGCTTTCTGGGTGGCCCTGACTATAAGTCAGAGAGGAAGGGAAATGAAAGCAACTAAACTTGTTCTATCAAAATATGTGGTGGGAGGAAGGAGTAATGGAGATGGGACTAAATAGTGACCCACTGAAGAACGGATATACTAGCTGTTTTCCAGGCAATATTGATTTCAACGTAAACTTAGATGTCCCTTATAACTCTAACTATTTGTCTGTTATGAAAGAAATGAGCAAAATCTGAGATTCATTGGTTGGATATTGTCTCTAGATCATAAAGAAAAATAATTGATTGCGTTTTAATTGTCCAAAAATAACCTTCTCGTGAAAGTTATGGTCAATCCATGAAGGTGGCTAACTTGGAGTGTGTGGCATCTCTTTTTTTAATTTTTACTCCATTCTTAAAGTTACAAAGCCAATGATCAGAGTGGACCAGGCAAACCCAATGGACAGGAGTTGGGACGTTTTGTTGAAGTTGTACAAGACATTGGTAAGGACACACTTGGAATACTGTGTACAGTTCTGGTCACCCTATTATAGAAAGGATATTATTGAACTAGAAAGAGTGCAGGAAAGATTTACTAGTTGCGACTGGGACTTGATGGTTTGGGTTATAAGGAGAGGCTGGATAGACTGGGACTTTTTTCCCTGGAGCACAGGAGACTTAGGGGTGATCTTATAGAGGTCTATAAAATAATGAGAGGTATAGATCAGCTAGATAGTCAACATCTTTTCCCAAAGGTAGGGGAGTCTAAAACTAGAGGGCATATGTTTAAGGTGAGACGGGAGAGATACAAAAGGGGCAATTTTTTCACACAGAAGGTGGTGAGTGTCTGGAACAAGCTGCCACAGGTAGTAGTAGAGGTGGGTACAATTTTGTATTTTAAAAAACATTTAGACTGTTACATGGGTAAGATAGGTATAGAGGGATATGGGCCAAATGCGGGCAATTGGGACTAGCTTAGTGGTTAAAAAAAGGGATGGCATGGACAAGTTGGGCCGGAGGGCCTGTTTCCATGCTGTAAACCTCTATGACTCTAAGAGAGAGAAACAAAATCCAATCTGACAAGATAAGGCCTGGCACTCCATCTTGGGCTTGATCCAACTGACGCTTGACCTTAGCCAAAAGGCCATTTGTTATGTTGCTCAGTTACGTAATGCTTGAAAACGTAGTCAAAGTTGGGAAGTGTGCAAGGCACTATATAGCACGCTCACTTAACCACCATTGGCAGCATGCGGAGTAGGCACATCACAGTGCCAATCAGCATGCAATATTAGGTGACACTGGCACTGCCATTTCCCAACTTCACACTCCAGCCAATGCTCTGAGTACAAACAGCTGAATATAATGTTAGCCAGAGTGAAGGACATCCCTACCAGTCCTATTTTGAAGGATGTTGAACTGCTTGCAGGTTAGTTGTTAAATTAGTTCTTGTGCCTATTGGTGCAATAGTTCAGGTTTTTGCTGCTTTTCTCTACTTGACTAAAGCTCGAACAATCTAAATGGGGTGCGGGGCGGGGGGGGCGGGGGGAGGTGCAATTTTGCCCCCATCTCCACCATCAGCGAGAACATGACACGGTCCCAAAATCTCACGAGAATCAGGAAATAAGATTCTCGCCAATGAGATCCCATTTCCCAATTTTTCACACCCCTCGCAGTGATGTAATGAGGTTCACGCCCAAAAATGGCAGGAACCTCATTTTAAGAGATTTACATACATTTTAATCTCATTACAGAGCCCCACCCCCTCCCCCCACCCCTGCCACCACACGATCCCCCCTCACTGAATATTCAAACCTCATATCGGTGAAGTCTACAACAGGTTTGGGAAAACAGGATTCCATCGTGGGGATCCCTCGCGGATGCAAAAGTAAGTATAGCCCGCAAGTGGAGAGAGGCATGCATTGGAAGTGCCCTGGCACTGCCCCTGACACTGTCCTCTAGCACAGGTTCCCTGTTCTAAAACCTCCCACCAATTCTTGTAGGCCCAATCTACCTTCCCTTCAAAAAGTGCAGCTTGCCTTTAAGTAACATTAGCCACTTGCAATATTAAGTTCCCTGCTGATGTATGCGGTGAATGAATAATGCTGATGGCTGCACAGAGCAAATATTCCTTGTTTAAGGCTCACCAAATGAATGTGCTACCTGCTTCACAGTGAACGGGTGCGTGTAAATCATGTACCATGATTTCCATTTTCAACTTGCGGGCTATACTTACTTTTGCATCCGCGAGGGATCCCCACGATGGAATCCTGTTTTCCCAAACCTGTTGTAGACTTCACCGATATGAGGTTTGAATATTCAGTGAGGGGGGATCGTGTGGTGGCAGGGGTGGGGGGAGGGGGTGGGGCTCTGTAATGAGATTAAAATGTATGTAAATCTCTTAAAATGAGGTTCCTGCCATTTTTGGGCGTGAACCTCATTACATCACTGCGAGGGGTGTGAAAAATTGGGAAATGGGATCTCATTGGCGAGAATCTTATTTCCTGATTCTCGTGAGATTTTGGGACCGTGTCATGTTCTCGCTGATGGTGGAGATGGGGGCAAAATTGCACCTCCCCCCGCCCCCCCCGCCCCGCACCCCATTTAGATTGTTCGAGCTTTAGTCAAGTAGAGAAAAGCAGCAAAAACCTGAACTATTGCACCAATAGGCACAAGAACTAATTTAACAACTAACCTGCAAGCAGTTCAACATCCTTCAAAATAGGACTGGTAGGGATGTCCTTCACTCTGGCTAACATTATATTCAGCTGTTTGTACTCAGAGCATTGGCTGGAGTGTGAAGTTGGGAAATGGCAGTGCCAGTGTCACCTAATATTGCATGCTGATTGGCACTGTGATGTGCCTACTCCGCATGCTGCCAATGGTGGTTAAGTGAGCGTGCTATATAGTGCCTTGCACACTTCCCAACTTTGACTACGTTTTCAAGCATTACGTAACTGAGCAACATAACAAATGGCCTTTTGGCTAAGGTCAAGCGTCAGTTGGATCAAGCCCAAGATGGAGTGCCAGGCCTTATCTTGTCAGATTGGATTTTGTTTCTCTCTCTTAGAGTCATAGAGGTTTACAGCATGGAAACAGGCCCTCCGGCCCAACTTGTCCATGCCATCCCTTTTTTTAACCACTAAGCTAGTCCCAATTGCCCGCATTTGGCCCATATCCCTCTATACCTATCTTACCCATGTAACAGTCTAAATGTTTTTTAAAATACAAAATTTTCAAGGTGTAGCCAATTTAACCTCCGCATAGTTTTCACAACCCATCACAGCATCACACACATACATAGAATACCTACAGTGCAGAAGGAGTCCATTTGGCCCACAACCACGCAAATCGCAAACAAACTGGATTCCGAAAATGTGTAGGAATCTTTGGCTTGAAAATTAGAAATCTGACAATAATGATTCTTTGTAATGTCAAATGCCTTCACCAAGATAGTCCCACTTCTGCGATTTTTGAGCACCGTAGCTGGAAGTTTTTGTTTCAGACAAAGGTTTTTTTTCTTCCTGTAACAAGTTGCAGTGCCTGTAACTAAAACGCCAATGTGCCTCACTAATTCAATCATCCCCAAAACACTTTCATGACTTTCTTGAGATCAGTTACAGAGAATTTAACTTAAGTTCTTTGGCACGCACCATAGAAAGAGTCATCAGTCACAGGAAGGTTTGGTTTAGCTGTATGAATGGATGAACGACACACAACTTCAGGACGGTTCAAAGTTTTTTTTGTAAGTGCAGGCACTGTTGCAATGTAGGAGACATGGCAACCACTTTGTACAAAATGCACAAAGATAGTCAAGAGATAAATGACTGGATAATCTGTATGTGGGATAAATAATAGTCAAGATCTTCTGCTCTACTTTAATAAGTGCAGCGGGATCTTTGGCATTCATCTGAGGGGGCAGTCAGGACCCCAGTTTAACATCTCATCTGAAAGACAGCTCCTCTGACAGTGTAGAAACTCTTTTCAGTATTATACAGGGCGGCACAGTGGCACAGTGATTAGCATTGCTTCTTCACAGCGCCAGGGACCCGGATTCGATTCCCGGCTTGGGTCACCGTCTGTGCAGAGTCTGCATGTTCTCCCCATGTTTGCATGGGTTTCCTCCGGATGCTCCGGTTTCCTCCCACAGTCTGAAAAGACGTGCTAGTCAGGTGCATTGGCCATGTTAAATTCTCCTTCAGTGTATCCAAACAGGCGCCGGAGTGTGGCGACTAGGGGATTTTCAAGATAACTTCATTGCAATGTTAATATAAGCCTACTTGTGACACTGATAAATGCACTTTACAGGAGTATCAGTCTAGTTGGCATCCTTAAGTCTGTGGATTTGCCAGAAATACTAGGAAAATGCTAGAATTGTGAAGTAAAACAGAGAAAGCTAGAGATACACAGTCTGTTGGATCTGAGTAAAGGAAACAATAGGTTATTCTTCCATTTAGAAATCCTTTGAAACATGTAGATAAAGGATATGTAGTTTAGTGTAGATCAAGACTCAGAAGGAGTAATATGTACATATGCTAAAGTGATCTAACCCATTCACTCCTTAAAGCCCATTTCCAACATTCTGTTTATGAATAGTTCACAGAGACTTTGAAAAACACAAACATTTGACCCACATTGGGATCTGCACCATAATGACCCTTTGTGTTAACTAAATACTGCAATTGATATATGCTTCTTGTAAACATCAAGGGATTAGCAAATAGCCATGTTGATAAGATACTTTTAAAATATGGCACAGCAGAGAATTAGTGGATAAAGATCAGTTAGGCCAGTGAAAGGCAAATGACGCTAATATAGAATCTCAGAGGAAGTTGTCAATCAACTCCTGCCCTGTTTATGCTGACTATGGAATATTGATTCAGAGATGACCACTGAATCAAAGTGTTGAGTGCCTTGGTTCCAATCCTAGTTGACATTTCAGTGAAACGTCGAGGGAATACTGCATTGCTTTAGGTACTGTCTTTTGAATGATGTATCTGTCTGTTGACCTGTTCAACTGAATGCTAATGATCCCATGGTACTATTTAAGGAGCACTGTGGGACCTCTTCTGATGAAGTGACCAACATTTATCCCCCAACCAATGCCACCAAAAAAGAGATTAGCTTGTTATTCATTGATGATTGCTGTTTGTCAGGCCTTGCTGTGTGAAAAATTGGATGCTGCATTTAGCTATGCAGCAACCATGACTACATTTCAAGAGTAATTTATTGGTTCGAAAGCACTTTAGGACATCCCAAGGAAATTTGAATTTTTAAAATTTGTTTATGAGATGTGGTGTCAATGGCAAGGTCAGCATTTATTGCTTATCTCTAATTGCCTTTGAGAAGGTAGTGGTGGGCTGCCCTCTCAAAGCCACAGTGTTATATAAATGCAAGTACCTTCCTTCTTGAGGTGATGTTGCAGCTCCTCATCTTCCTCTTATATTTATGCTTGCTAATCATAGGATAACTGCAGGAAGTTACTCTATTAATGGTTGACAATGCAACACTCATTACACCACTTCTTAGATATATGCAGTTGATGTAACTGCTTGCAAAGTGGTCGATGCCATTTTCCTTCCCATTGTGCAGATAGAACCCCACCATAACTTTCAAGGTAAGTAGTGAAACTACCACTGGGGACAGGACTCACAAAGTAAAATTGGCAATTCAGGAAGCAGAAAGGATGCCTGGAACACTTACCTAGAAAAGCATTGACCCAAAGCTTGCTGGATCATTGAATCTGGCTGGAATCAATCTCAGCATGTTTAAGGTGCTGTCCCTGGTGAGAAAAAGTTTATCAGGGGTTTTAAACAATTGTGGAACACTTACAAATTATAAGTAACATTGAGTGTTGAGTGAGTGCTGCTAGCAATGTCAATCTGATGAGTGGATGGGCAGCTTTAGTAACACAGAGGCCAAATTCCAGTTTAGCAGCGTGGAGGAAGCCCACCCTAAGAGGAGGGGAAGAGTGATGATAAAGTGGGGGGGGGGGGGAGTGGGGGGGGGGGGGGGGGGAGAGGAGTGGGGGGGGGGGGGGGTGGGAGGGGGAATGTGCGGGAGGCAAGAGGGCAGTGGAAGAATGATGAAAATGTCAGTATCCTGAAAATAATATTCGGAGATACTTTCCTCAATTTCACAGGGAACAATGTTTAAGGAGGCTGTCATGTTGGTGCAAGGCTGTTGCTGCTCTGTGACACCTGCCGAAGCCAAAATGGAGCTTGCAATCAGAGTGCACATGCATTGCTCGTAGCTGTGTGAATATTTTCACATCAGGATCATATCAGGCAATAGCAGAAGACATGGCACAAGGGTGGCACAGTGGCACAGTGGTTAGCACTGCTGCCTCACAGCGCCAGGGACCCGGGTTCGATTCCTGGCTTGAGTCACTGTCTGTGTGGAGTTTGCTCGTTCTCCCTGTGTCTGCGTGGCTTTCCTCCGGGTGCTCCGGTTTCCTCCCACTGTCCAAAGATGTGCAGGTTAGGTTGATTGACGATGCTAAGTTGACCCTAGTCTCAGGGTGATTAACAGGGTAAATATGTTAATACTTACTGGAATAGTGCCTGTTTGGGATTGTGGTCGATGCAGATTCGATGGGCCGAATGGCCTCTTTCTGTACAGTCGGGATTTTATGATTCTATGATATCAGGCTGTCAGCCTTGCACTCCAGTAAATACTGGATAATGCCTCATATGCAGGGGGGGCTGGGGGATGGTCAGTGACCCTGTCCTATGAAGGCCAAAATGCTCTCAAATCTAGAATCAACTCTCCAGTGTCTGTTGTGCCATGGAGGGATGAACCCAGTAATAACACATGTCATCCAATGATTGAACTTTCCCTCCCACTTGCTTAGCACCATGTGATTGTATTAAGATGTATGAGACATTAATATGTAAAATCCTAAATCTACAGCCACAAATCATCAGCATTTTAAGTGAAGGAAAGCCTTTCTGATTTACATATGTTGCAGTATTGCTGATTGTCCATGTGAGCAGAATTAATTATTCCCTGAACACCAGTTGGGAAAAGTCTTTCAGCTATTACAATTGCAGATGCTACCTTTTGTCAGTGTTGGGTTCTATCAAGATACATCAATGTGTGGCTGAGGGAATGGTGCAGGGGGCAGGGATTCAGGTTCCTGGACCATTGGGACCTCTTTAGGGGCAGGTGTGACCTGTATACTAAAAACGGGTGGCACTTGAATCCCAGGGGGACCAATATCCTGGCAGGAAGGTTGGCTAAGGCTACAGGGGAGAGTTTAAACTAGATAGGTTGGGGGGAGGGGATCAAAGCGACGTGACTGAGAGTGAGGAAGGTAGCTCGCCAACAGAGAAGGGTTATAGGCAGTGCAAGAGGGCAGGTGGACTGGGAACAGAGAAGGGGAGAGGTCAGACCATAGGATTGAGAGGTGTCTACCCTAATGCCAGGAGTATAGTGAATAAACAACTAGCTAATGGAGGAGAGGGCTTGGGAGATGTTAGTAGCGCTTCAACAAAGGGGTCCAGATAAAGGCTGGCATAAAGACACTTTGCCTGAATGCACGAAGCATTCGAAACAAAGTAAATGAGTTGATGGCACAAATCCATACAAATGAATATGATCTAGTGTCCATCACAGAAACGTGGTTGCAGGGTGACCGGGACTGGGAACTGAATATACAGGGTTATCAGGCATTTAGGAAAGATAGACAGGTAGAAAAAGGAGGTGGGGTAGCTTTGTTAATAAAGGATAATATCAGGACGGTAGTGAGAGACGACATAGGCTCTAAGGAGCAAAACGTGG